>NC_053039.3:119942476-120567476 GCF_002575655.3 Aegilops tauschii subsp. strangulata
CGAGTTAGTTTTGTTAGGGTTTGATCCCTAGTATCCACTATGTTCTGAGATTGATGTTGCTATGACTTTGCTATGCTTAGTGCTTGTCACTAGGGCCCGAGTGCCATGATTTCAGATCTGAACCTATTATGGTTTTATGAATATATGTGAGTTCTTGATCCTATCTTGCAAGTCTATAGTCACCTACTATGTTTTATGATCCGGCAACCCCGAAGTGACAATAATCGGGACCACTCCCGATGATCACCGTAGTTTGAGGAGTTCATGTATTCACTATGTGTTAATGCTTTGGTCTCGTACTCTATTAAAAGGAGGCCTAAATATCCCTTAGTTTCCATTAGGACCCCGCTGCCACGGGAGGGTAGGACAAAAGATGTCATGCAAGTTCTTTTCCATAAGCATGTATGACTATATTCGGAATACATGCCTACATTACATTGATGAATTGGAGCTAGTTCTGTGTCACCCTATGTTATGACTATTACATGATGAACCGCATCCGGCATAATTCTCCATCACCGATCCAATGCCTACGAGCTTTTCACATATTGTTCTTTGCTTATTTACTTTTCCGTTGCTACTGTACAATCACTACAAAACCCAAAAATATTACTTTGCTACCGTTACCGTTACTTCCATATTACTTTGCTGCAGATACTAAGTTATCCAGGTGTGGTTGAATTGACAACTCAACTGCTAATACTTGAGAATATTCTTTGGCTCCCCTTGTGTTGAATCAATAAATTTGGGTTGAATACTCTACCCTCGAAAATTGTTGCGATCCCCTATACTTGTGGGTTATCAAGACTATTTTCTGGCGCCGTTGCCGGGGAGCATAGCTCTATTCTTTGAGTCACTTGGGATTTATATCTGCTGGTTACTATGAAGAACTTGAAAGACGAGAAAACTAAAATTTATCCCTCAACTACGAGGGGAGGTAAGGAACTGCCATCTAGCTCTGCACTTGATTCACCTTCTGTTTTGAGTAAACTTGCGACACCTAAACCTGCTTGTGCTATGCATGATACTTATGATGAAACTACTTCTATGCTTGATACTACTGTGCCACTTGGTGAATTTCTTGATGAACAACTTGCTAGGGCTAGAGAAAATGAAATTATTTCGACTGATAATATTGATGAAAGTGATGAAGAAGATTCTCCCCCTAGATATGAATTGCCTGTTGTGCCTGAGGGCTATGTTATGGATGAAGAAACTGCTAGAGACTTTCTTGCTTGCAGTGATAGAAGTGATCTTAAGAAATTATTACCTAAGCTTAAACAAAAAACTCTGAATGCTAGAATGAAATATGATCCTGCTTATGCTACTTCACCTATCTTTGTTACTGATAAGGATTATGATTACTCTATTGATCCTGATATAATTACTTTGGTTGAATCTGGTCCTTTTGAGGGCTATAAATCTGAAACTGTTGTGGCACATCTTACTAAATTAAATGATATAGCCACCCTATTCACTAATGATGAGAAAACTTGCTACTATTATATCCTTAAAATATTTCCGTTCTCATTAAAGGGTGATGCTAAGATATGGTTTAATTCTCTTGATCCTGGTTGTGTGCGTAGTCCCCAGGATATGATTTATTACTTCTCTGCTAAATATTTCCCCGCTCATAAGAAACAAGTTGCTTTAAGGGATATATACAATTTTGTGCAAATTGAAGAAGAGAGTCTCCCACAAGCTTGGGGGAGGCTTCTCCAATTACTTAATGCTTTGCCTGATCATCCTCTCAAGAAGAATGAAATACTTGATATCTTTTATAATGGTCTAACCGATGCTTCCAGAGACCACCTGGATAGTTGTGCTGGTTGTGTTTTCAGGGAAAGAACTGTTGATCAAGCTGAAATTATATTGAATAATATGTTGACTAATGAAATCAATTGGACACTTCCTGAGCCAACTCCTAAGCCAACTCCAAAGAAAAGGGGTGTTCTATTTCTCAGTCCTGAAGATATGCAAGAGGCAAAGAAATCTATGAAGGAAAAAGGTATTAAAGCTAAAGATGTTAAGAATTTACCTCCTATTGAAGAAATACATGGTCTTAATTTACCGCCTGTTGAAGAAATATATGGTCTTAATTCATCACTTATTGAAGAAGCACATGGCCTTGATAACCCGACACAGGTAGTAAAGGTAAATTCTCTCTATAGATATGATAAAGCTGAAATCCCGCCTACTAAGTTTGCTAGCCAATGTTTGGATGAGTTTGATAATTTTATGGTTAAGCAAGAAGACTACAATGCTTATTTTGGTAGAGAATTAAAACGCAATGCTTATATGATTGAACACTTGAGTGATTATATGTCTAGAGTTAAAGGTGAACTTAAACTCATTAGTAAACATGCTTCCATGGTTACCACTCAAGTAGAACAAGTACTTAAAGATCAGAATGATTTGCTCAATGAATTGAATAGTAAGAAAAATGATGATGTTGTTAGAGTTATGACTAGAGGGGGTAGAATGACTCAGGAACCTTTGTATCCTGAGGGCCACCCTAAGAGAATTGAGCAAGATTCTCAGAGAACTAAGGTTGATGCACCTAGTCCTTCTAAGAAGAAGAAAAAGAAAAATGGTAGGACTTTGCATGATTCTAGTGAACCTGTTGTAGACACACCTGAGAATCCCAATGATATTTCTATCTCTGATGCTAAAACACAATCTGGTAATGAACATGAACCTAGTGATAATGTTAATGATGATGTTCATGTTGATGCTCAACCTAGTAATGACAATGATGTAGAAATTGAACCTGCTATTGATCTTGATAACCCACAATCAAAGAATCAATGTTATGATAAGAGAGACTTTGTTGCTAGGAAGCATGGTAAAGAAAGAGAACAATGGGTTCAGAAACCCATGCCTTTTCCTCCTAAATCATCCAAGAAAAAGGATGATGAGGATTTTGAGTGCTTTGCTGAAATGATTAGACCTATCTTTTTGCGTATGCGTTTGGCTGATATGCTCAAAATGAATCCTTATGCTAAGTACATGAAAGAAATTGCTACAAATAAAAGAAAGATACCGGAAGCTGAAATTTCCACCATGCTTGCTAATTATACTTTTAAGGGTGGAATACCAAAGAAACTTGGAGATCCAGGAGTACCTACTATACCATGCTCCATTAAAAGAAACTATGTTAGAACTGCTTTATGTGATCTTGGAGCCGGTGTTAGTGTTATGCCTCTCTCTTTATATCGTAGACTTGATTTGAATAAGTTGACACCTACTGAAATATCTTTGCAAATGGCTGATAAATCAACTGCTATACCTGTCGGTATTTGTGAGGATGTGCCTGTTGTGGTTGCAAATGTTACTATTTTAACGGACTTTGTTATTCTTGATATTCCCGAGGACGATAGTATGTCTATTATTCTTGGAAGACCTTTTTTGAACACTGCAGGGGCTGTTATTGATTGCAACAAAGGCAATGTCACTTTTCATGTTAATGGTAATGAGCATACGGTACACTTTCCGAGGAAACAACCTCAAGTCCACAGTATCAATTCTATTGGAAAAATTCCATCGATTATTATTGGAGGTTTTGAATTTCCTCTTCCTGCTGTCAAAAAGAAATATGATATTCTTATTATTGGGGATGTGCATATCCCCGTTGAGGTAACATAGTGTTATTCGAAATTTCTCCAGTTTCATGTTATTCGAAATGAGTTTGTTAATAAGACTTGATCAACCTTGTTAGTGGATTCCTTTTGATGAGCATGAGATGGATGAAGTTAGAAAGCACAACCTTCCGTACCCTCCTTTTACTTTCTGTTATTTAGTTGAAATAAAGTAAAAATAGTATTTTCTGTCTGTTTTCTGAATTATCCGTGCAATAAAAAAATACTCTAAAAATAAAAGTTCTCCAAATGCCCCGAAATTGAAATATGATTTTTTCGGGAATATTTGAGAATATCTGGCACTGAGAACACATCAGGGGGAGCTGGCACCTAGCCACGAGGGTCCAGGGCGCGCCCCCCTGCCTCGTGGGCCCATGGTGGCTCCCCTCCACTTATTCCAGCCACCACACACTCCTTCTTCCTCCCAAAAAAATCACCAACCAGCTCAAGCAAGAGTTCTTGCTCATTTTGCTGCCATTTTCGATCTCCTTGCTCAAAGCACCTCTCACAAAACTGCTTTGGGGGATTGTTCCTTGGTATGTAACTCCTCCAATGGTCGAATTAGTTTTTGTTCTAGTGCTTTATTCGTTGCAAATTTTGGCTGCCTAGGTGACCCTGTTCTTGAGCTTGCATGTCAAATTTATATGGTCCCAAGTAGTTCTAATGCATGATATATTCTCTAGGAACTTGTAGGAGTAGTTGCTATCAATTTTGTTGAGGTTGGTTCACTTTTTTTTGAAGTTACTAAAATTCTCAGAAATTTTTCAGAGGAAGAAATATGTTCAGGAAAATGTACCAAGGTGGCCCTTCAAGGAAGCAAGGACCCAGGCTCGCAATGCGCGATGCCGACGATGAACCACCAAGGGAAGCTCAAGTGCAGGCTTGTGAATGGCCTTCAGAGGACTTTATGGATCGAGCAGGAATCAAGGAAGAATTTAACGCATATGTGCGTAACGCTGATCTTGTGAGCTTCGAGGCAGATAAGTGCCGTCAGTACCACTCCACTGATTCCTTTGTGATGAGGTTTGAATTTTCATCTTCACGCAATTCTCAAACTGTCCTATTTGATCTTTATGAAAATTCTTATACTATGGACTTAGAGGATTTTAATATTGCTTGCAAACTTACACAATGGGGTAGCACTAGTGTGCCTCGCAAATCTGAGTTTAGAGATTTTCTTGCTAGTATAACTGTGGGAGAGTCTAGAGATATAACACAAGCTAACATAGGGAGCATTCATTTTCCTGCTATACATTATTTCGCTCTCTTCATAGGTAGGTGTATAAATGGTAAGGATGAAGCATGTCACATGTGTGTCCCTGATCTCAGTCTTCTCAGGAGTGCTGTATTAGGAGATAAACATTATAATTTGGGAGCCATTGTTGCACGTAGGTTGCATAATAATAGATTTCATGGAGATTTCTTTGTTGGAATTTATGCAACCCGTCTAGCTAATTTTCTTGATATACCCATACGTGAGTATGATATGGAATTGCCTCCTTCTTATCTGGATTTTAATGCCATGGTTCACCATTGGTTTGTTGAGAGGAATGAACCGCCTCTCCAGTACCGACTAATCTTTGACAGGCGTCATGCCGTCAATATTGTTCTCCCTGCTCCTACTCTCTTTGATTTTCAGACAAAGGGGAGATATGTCATAACCAGGGGGAGGCAAATGAGTACGAGAGGAGGACGAGGGCAGCTCGCCTCCAAGCCGCAGCCCACGATGCAATAGCCGCTGCTTCTCAGTACGACCCCAACTATAACTTTGGATATCCGCCAGGCCAGCCGTGGCAATAGACCAACTTAGGCCAAAAGCCTAAGCTTGGGGGAGTACGTATTTCTCACCGACATTACATTCATGTTTACACACTCATTGCTAGATGTCGGTGCTCATACTTTTCCACTGTAATATCCATGCTAGTTTATTTCCTTTTTATGCTTTCTTCTTGTGTGTTTGAAAAACTTTAAGAAAAACTAAAAAAATTAGTAGTAGCTTTTCGCTAGTTTATTTTCATGTTGTAGTAGTAATAATTAAAAGAAAACCCAAAAAGATTTCCCGTTCTTCTTTTTGCTTGTTGGGAGCTTTCCCGTGTAAATAGTTTTATTTCTTTTCTTTGGGGTCGAGAGGAGAAGACCATAATTAAATTGTTGAAGTGGCTCTTATATGCATTATTGTTGATTTAACCAAGAGCCCATATTGCCTTGTCTTATCCTGTTTATTGAATGCCTGCAGATTCCAGCTTAGTCCAATGCACGTGCACTATTATTATTATTCACATCGTTCGGTCGTGCAAGTGAAAGGAAATTATGACGATATATGATGGACTGATTGAGATGAGAGAAGCTGGTATGAACTCGAGCTCTCTTGTTTTTGTAAATATGATTAGTTCATCGTTCCTGATTCAGCCTATTATGAATAATCATGTTTGCAATAACAATTAGAGATTATAGTTGCTTATGCCATGCTTAATTAGCTAAGAGTTTATAATGGTTTACCTTGCGTGCCAACATGCTATTAAAATGGTTGTGATGTGCTATGATAGGGTGGTATCCTCCTTTGAATGATTCGAGTGACTTGACTTGGCACATGTTCACGCATGTAGTTGAAACAAAATCAACATAGCCTTCATGATATTTATGTTCATGGTGGATTATATCCTACTCATGCTTGCACTCAATGTTTATTAATTTTAATGCATGTTCATGACTGTTGTCACTCTCTAGTTGGTCGCTTCCCAGTCTTTTGCTAGCCTTCACTTGTACTAAGCGGGAATACTGCTTGTGCATCCAATCCCTTAAACCCCAAAGTTATTCCATATGAGTCCACTATACCTTCCTATATGCGGTATCTACCTGCCATTCCAAGTAAATTCGTATGTGCCAAACTCCAAACCTTCAAATGAAATTCTGTTTTGCATGCTCGAATAGCTCATGTATCAACTAGGGCTGTCTGTATCTTCCATGCTAGGCAGGTTATTCTCAAGAGGAGTGGACTCCGCTCCTCACTCACGAGAAAATGGCTGGTCACCGGGATGCCCAGTCCCATGCTTTATGCAAACCAAATCAAAATAATTGCAAAAAAAAACTCCCCCGGGACTCTTGTTAGTTGGAGGCACTCGTTGTTTCGAGCAAGCCATGGATTGATGGTTGTTAGTGGAGGGGGAGTATAAATTTTTCCATTCTCTTTGGGAACCGCCTATAATGTGTGTAGCATGGAAGACATCGCCATCTCTTGGTTGTTATGTTGACAATGAAAGTATGCCGCTCAAAGTATTATTTATCTCTATTTCAAAATCGAGCTCTGGCACCTCTACAAATCCCTGCTCCCCTCTGCGAAGGGCCTATCTATTTATTTTTATGTTGAGTCATCACCCTCTTATTAAAAAGCACCAGCTGGAGAGCACTGCTGTCATTTGCATCCATTACTATTAGTTTATATTGGGTATGACTGGATCTCTTTTACCATGAATTACAATGTTTAGTCAGTCCTTGATCTTTAAAGGTGCTCTGCATTTATGTTTTGCATTCTCAGAAAGGGCTAGCGAGATACCATCTTGTTATATCATATCATTATTGTTTTGAGAAAGTGTTGTTATTCGAGATTTATTATTATTGCCCGCTAGTTGACTATGCCATTGACATGAGTAAACATGAGACCTAAGTGTTATTGTGAATATGGTTAGTCATAATCTTTGCTGAAAACTTGAATGCTGGCTTTACATATTTACAACAACAAGAGCAAACAGATCTTGTAAAAGTTTTTCTTTATCACTTTCAGTTTATCAACTGAATTGCTTGAGGACAAGCAAAGGTTTAAGCTTGGGGGAGTTGATACATCTCCACCGTATCTACTTTTCCAAACACTTTTGCCCTTGTTTTGGACTCTAACTTGCATGATTTGAATGGAACTAACCCGGACTGACGCTGTTTTCAGCAGAATTGCCATGGTGTTATCTTTGTGCAGAAACAAAAGTTCTCGGAATGACCTGAAACTTCACAGAGATTATTTTTGGAAATAATCAAAAATATTGGCGAAAGAATCAAGGCCAGGGGGGCACACCCTGTCCACGAGGGTGGGAGGCGCGCCTGCCCCCCTGGGCGCGCCCCTGCCTCGTGGGCCCCCTGGTGCTCCACCGACCTCAACTCCAACTCTATATATTCGTGTTCGGGGAGAAAAAAATCAGAGAGAAAGATTCATCGCGTTTTACGATACGGAGCCGCCGCCAAGCCCTAAACTCTCTCGGGAGGGCTGATCTGGAGTTCGTTCGGCTTTCCGGAGAGGGGAATCCGTCGCCATCGTCATCATCAACCATCCTCCATCACCAATTTCATGATGCTCACCGCCGTGCGTGAGTAATTCCATCGTAGGCTTGCTGGACGGTGATGGGTTGGATGAGATTTATCATGTAATCGAGTTAGTTTTGTTAGGGTTTGATCCCTAGTATCCACTATGTTCTGAGATTGATGTTGCTATGACTTTGCTATGCTTAATGCTTGCCACTAGGGCCCGAGTGCCATGATTTCAGATTTGAACCTATTATGTTTTCATGAATATATGTGAGTTCTTGATCCTATCTTGCAAGTCTATAGTCACCTACTATGTGTTATGATCCGGCAACCCCGAAGTGACAATAATCGGGACCACTCCCGGTGATGACCGTAGTTTGAGGAGTTCATGTATTCACTATGTGTTAATGCTTTCGTCCGGTACTCAATTAAAAGGAGGCCTTAATATCCCTTAGTTTCCATTAGGACCCCGCTGCCATGGGAGGGTAGGACAAAAGATGTCATGCAAGTTCTTTTCCATAAGCATGTATGACTATATTCGGAATACATGCCTACATTACATTGATGAATTGGAGCTAGTTCTGTGTCACCCTATGTTATGACTGTTACATGATGAACCGCATCCGGCATAATTCTCCATCACCGATCCAATGCCTACGAGCTTTTCACATATTGTTCTTCGCTTATTTACTTTTCCGTTGCTACTGTTACAATCACTACAAAACCCAAAAATATTACTTTGCTACAGTTACCGTTACTTCCATATTACTTTGCTACTAAATATTTTGCTGCAGATACTAAGTTATCAAGGTGTGGTTGAATTGACAACTCAACTGCTAATACCTGAGAATATTCTTTGGCTCCCCTTGTGTCGAATCAATAAATTTGGGTTGAATACTCTACCCTCGAAAACTGTTGTGATCCCCTATACTTGTGGGTTATTAGTTATCAAGATCAACTGCAGGTTCTATCTCAACATCATTGTCTGGTTCTTTACTATTTGTTTGAGTATTTTCATGAACCTCATCATTATGTTTTTCATTATCAGAAGGTGAGTGTTCATTGCCAGACTGAGTTTCAGCATCAGAGATAGAAATTTCATTATCATTATCAGGTGGTTTTTCTACTTTAGGTTCGCTAAAGGCATGCAAAGCCCTATCATTTTTCTTCTTCTTTTTCTTTTTAGAAGGACTATGTGCATCAGTGTTAACTCTTTGAGAGGCATGCAAAGCCCTCATGATAAAGTGATTCCCGAGTCATCCTACCTCCTCTAGTCATTACTCTAACAGCATGATCATGTATATTGTTATTCATTTCATCAAGCAATTCTCTTTGAGATTTAGCAACTTGTTCTAACTGAGTTTTTACCATAGAAGCATGCTTTCCACACCTCTAACATCATTTGAGATTCTAAATAACAAGTCACTCAAGCGAGCAATCATATCAGAATTGTATTTCAATTGTTTCATAACATTTGCATGCAAGTGATCTTGTTTTCTAATGTAGTTTTCAAACTCATAAAGGAATTGGCTAGGGTGCATATTGTGAGGATTGTCATTATCATTGAATTTCATTAGAGAATTTACCTCTACCACCTTAGGCGGTGGTGGCATATCAAGCCCATGTATTTCTTCAATAGGAGGTAAAAATTTTACATCCTCGACTTTAATACCTTTTTCCTTCATAGATTTCTTTGCCTCTTGCATATCTTCAGGACTGAGATATAACATACCCCTCACTACTGGAATCAGCTAATTTGCCATCTGCCAGCTCTTTGCCGTCTGCTAGCTGACGGCAAAGAAGCTCTTTGCCATCAGCTACACATAAACAGACGGCAAAGAAAAGGCTGACGGCAAAGAAGCTCTTTGCCATCTGCCAGCTCTTTGCCGTCTGCCAGCGGACGGCAAAGAATCTTTGCCGTCCGCTGGCAGACGGCAAAGAGTGTGGTGGCCCCCACCCCCCGCTCGTTTGAAAAAATCATAACGGCCCACCTCTTTGTCGTCCGCTAGCAGACGGCAAAGAGGCAAAAAAAGGCGGACGGCAAAGGCTGGCGGACGGCAAAGAAGGCACTTGACTAACGGCACGTACCCCCCGCCCGTTACTCACTTCGTCCTCGCGCCCTTCTCCTCCAACCCCGCTGCCGCCGCCGCCGCCCGCCGCGCGCCGCCGCCCCGTCGCCCCCCGCCGCCCCGTCGCCCCGCCGCCCCACCGCCCCGTCGCCCCCCCCGCCCCGGCCCCCCGCCGCTCCGCGCCCCACCGCCGCCCCGGCCCACAGCCGCCACGGCCCCTCGCCGTCCCGGCCCCCCGCCGCCCCGCGCCCCCCGCCGCCTCCTCCACCGCCCCGCCCCGGCCCCCCGCACCCCATCCCCCCGCCGCCCCGGCCCCCCCCGCCCCGCCTCCTCCACCGCCCCGCCCCGGCCCCCCGCCGGCCGGGCCCCCGCCGCCCCGCCTCCTCCACCGCCCCGCCCCGGCCCTCCGTCGTCGGCCCCTCCCCGACCCATCGCCGCCCCCCACAGTGAGCCCCTCCTCCCTTTTTTCTTTTTTTTGTTTTTTTTCTATTTTTTTGTTTTTTCTGTTTAAGTTTAGGTTTAATTAGTTTAAATAGTTTAGTTTTAATTAGTTTAGGTTTTTAGTTTAGGTTAGTTTAGGTTTAGGTTAAGTAGAAGGGGGAAGAAGAAGAAGAAGAAGAAGAAGAAGAAGAGGAGGAGGAGGAGGAGGAGGAGGAGAAGGAGGAGGAGAAGAAGAAGAAGAAGAAGAAGAAGAAGAAGAAGAAGAAGAAGAAGAAGAAGAAGAAGAAGAAGAAGAAGAAGAAGAAGAAGAAGAGGAGGAGGAGGAGGAGGAGGAGGAGAAAGAAGAAGAAGAAGAAGAAGAAGAAGAAGAAGAAGAAGAAGAAGAAGAGGAGGAGGAGGAGGAGACACCCCGAAGCCCCGACCCCGAAACAGCACCCCGACCCCGACACGGCACCCCAACACCGACACGGCACCCCGACACCTACACGACACCCCGACCCCCGACACGACACCCCCGACACCCCGACCCCGACCCCGACCCCGAGCCTGACCCGACACCCCGACCCCGACACCGACACGGCACCCCGACCCCGACCCGGCACCCCGACCCCCGACACCGACACGACACCCCGACCCCCGACACGACACCCCCGACACCCCGACCCCGAGACCCCGACCCCGACCCCGACCCCGACACCCCGACCCCGACCCTGACCCGACACCCCGACCCCGACACCGACACGGCACCCCGACCCCGACCCGACACCCCGACCCCGAGACCCCGACCCCGACACGGCACCCCGAGACCGACACGACACCCCGACCCCGACACGGCACCCCGAGACCGACACGACACCCCGACCCCCGACACGACACCCCCGACACCCCGAGACCCCGACCCCGAGACCCCGACCCCGACCCGACACCGACCCCGACCCCAACCCCGACACCCCGACCCCGAGCCTGACCCGACACCCCGACCCCGACACTGACACGACACCCCGACCCCGACCCGGCACCCCGACCCGACACCCCGACCCCGAGACCCCGACCCCGACACGGCACCCCGAGACCCCGACCCCGACACGGCACCCCGAGACCGACACGACACCCCGACCCCGACACGGCACCCCGAGACCGACACGACACCCCGACCCCCGACACGACACCCCCGACACCCCGACCCCGAGACCCCGACCCCGACCCCGACCCCGACACCCCGACCCCGAGCCTGACCCGACACCCCGACCCCGACACCGACACGGCACCCCGACCCCGAGCCGGCACCCCGACCTGACACCCCGACCCCGAAAAGGTGTTCTTTGGCCTTCCAGAAGCCGACGGGGTCATATATTTGTGAATTATTAGTTAGGTCATATATCTTTCGATTTTGTTATGAAAAACATCATATATAATTGTGTTGATCGGGTAGTTTTAAATGTGCAGTTGTTTCATCGCTGCGAGGTTTGGTGTTCGACGACCTCGCCGTGCGTTTGACGAGCTCTGCCCCTTCGTTCGTGGGTGAGCACAAATGACATGTCCTCCTCCCCCATTAATTATTTGATCTATTCCGATGAAACTTGATAGCTAGATATATATGTGTCTTGAATCATCAGTATGCGTAACCAATATGTGTCTCCCGTTCGAAAGCGTCATAGTTATAAATATGCATGCATTTGCATATTTATAACCTTGATTCTTTCGAATTGTCCAACGCTATCCATGGACAGCCCGAGTATGTTTAGATTGGGTTCGTTTTCCCATATGCTTTGCTCCGGATCTGACGCATAAATTTCGTCAGTGCCTCCCCTGTTGTTCTCCGGGTACACATCCTCTCTGTTTATTGCAGAGACGTGTATCAGGAGAACAGCGGGGAGGTGCTGCCGAAATTTTGCGTAGGATCCGGGGCATAGCATGGGAAAATGAACCCAATCTAAACATACTCGGGTGGGATTAGGACCTATCATTACCTATTAGAGTGTAGGTTGCATGGACGTAATAAAATTGACAAAGTAGATCAACTGATGAATACATACATGGTGAATTATATATATATATATATTTGTTGTGTGTCTAGTAGCTCTGAAAGTCAAGATGAGTGATCGTGCGT
This sequence comes from Aegilops tauschii subsp. strangulata, assembly GCF_002575655.3. Classification (NCBI taxonomy): domain Eukaryota; kingdom Viridiplantae; phylum Streptophyta; class Magnoliopsida; order Poales; family Poaceae; genus Aegilops; species Aegilops tauschii. The sequence goes on from NC_053039.3 coordinate 119,955,025, forward strand.
GGATGTACACCGGTCACACTGGTCAGAACAAATGGAGCACTGAATGGTTCACAAAAACCAAGGGGTTTGTGCGAGCCGCATTTGCAAATGGCCAGAGGAAAACCTGGTGCCCCTGTTTACGGTGCGGCAATTGGGAAAAGAGGACAGAGGCTGAAATGGGCAAACACCTGCAGAAGAGTGGTTTTACGCCCGATTATACGGTGTGGACATTTCATGGTGAGTCTGCCCAACGTGACCGAGCTGAGGTGGATCGTCGTCGCACCGACGAGCATGGTACCGGTATGGAAAACATGGTGCAAGACTTTGATGATGCTCGGGATTCGGACGAGGAGATGGAGGAATCTGCAAAGGCCTTCAATGAAATGTTGGAGTCTTCAAAACGTCCGCTCCATGAGCACACTGAGCTTTGTCAGTTGGATGCCATCTCACAAGTAATGGCTCTGAAGGCTCAGTTCAACTTGGGCAGAGAATGCTATGATGCAATGATGACAGTATTTGGACGCTTTCTACCCAAAGGCCATGTAATGCCTGCAAACCTGTACCAGTCGGACAAAATCCTCCGTGCACTGAAGATGCCCTATGATAAGATACATGCCTGTGAGAAAGGATGTGTCTTGTTTAGGCTTGACTATGCGGACTTGAACTGTTGTCCCATTTGCAAGTCTTCCAGGTATGTTGTGGTAGACAACGGTATGGGTGAGAAGACACAGACCAAAATCCCCGTTAGTGTTCTTCGGTATATGCCAATCGTACCAAGACTTCAACGTCTTTTCATGGTCGAAGAGACGGCCAGACAGATGACATGGCACAAAACGGGCAAAAGAACCGAACTAGATGCAGATGGGAATCTGATGATTGTACACACATCGGATGGTGTTGCGTGGAAAAAGTTTGATGAATTACATGGTGACAAAGCGGCAGATCCGAGGCATCCTCGAGTCGGCATCAGCACGGATGGGTTCAGTGTGTTTGGTATGACGGCAGCCCAATACAGTTGTTGGCCCGTATTTGTATTTCCACTCAATCTCCCCCCCCCCCGGACAGATTATGCAAAGAAAGAACATTTTCCTGACGTTGATAATTCCAGGGCCCAACTATCCGGGGAAAAATATGAATGTGTATATGCAACCGCTTAAGGACGAATTGCAAGAAGCCTGGGATAATGGGTTCAAGACATACGATGCCTATAGCAAACGGAACTTCATAATGTGTGTCTGGTACATGTACTCGACGCATGACTTGCCGGCGTATGCGCTATTCGTTGGCTGGTGTGTGCATGGAAGGTTCCCGTGCCCCACATGCAAGGGAGCTCTTGAGTTTCGTTGGCTTCAGGCAGGTCGCAAGTTTTCTTGCTTCGACATGCATAGACAGTTCCTGAATCCTCGCCATAAGTTCAGGAAAGACAAGAAGAACTTCATCAGAGGTAGAGTTGACAAAAACTCTGCACCACATGCATTGACAGGCCAACAGACCCTGAATTAGTTAAACGCTCTCGAGCCAGATCCAGAGCGTCCAGGGTACTTCAAGGGGTATAATTCTAAGCACGCCTGGACTCACAAAACATGCTTATGGGATCTGCCTTACTTCAAAGACCTCCTTTGCCCACACAACATCGACGTGATGCACACTGAGAAGAATATCGCCGAGGCACTTTTTGGTACATTGTTCGGCATAGATGGGAAGTCAAAGGATAATACTAAGGCTAGAGTCGATCTGGAGGCACTATGTGACAGGCCGTTACAAAACATGAAAGAACCGAAAGGAAAGCAGAACTGGACGAAGCCAAAGGCATGGTTCAATCTTGGAAGGCCAGCTATGAGGGAAATTATCTTGTGGGTGAAAATGCAGTTGATGTTCCCCGATGGGTATGCAGCGAATCTATAGAGGGGAGCCAGTCTTGATAAATTGAAGATATTTGGTCTCAAGAGTCATGATTGGCACATATGGATTGAGCGGGTAATGCCGGTGATGTTGCGTGGCTTCATCCCTGAGGATGAATGGCTAGTACTGGCAGAACTCAGCTATTTCTTCCGTGTTCTTTGTGCGAAAGAACTATCGCCTGGCATGCTAGAAGAAATGGAAGAGTTGGCGCCGGAGTTGATCTGCAAGTTAGAGAAGATCTTTCCACCGGGCTTCTTTAATCCAATGCAACATTTGATTTTGCATCTCCCGACCGAGGCAAGATTGGGGGGGCCCGTGCAAAATCGTTGGTGCTACCCAACTAAGAGGATGCAGAAGACACTTCGACAAAAATGTAAAAATAAACGTAGAATTGAAGCATCGATGGCTGAGGCATTCATCACTGAGGAGGCGGCAAACTTCGTGACAGCACACTACGAAGCCAAAAATCGTCATTTGCATAATCCGAAGCCTCGGTACAATGTTGACGACCCTAAAAAGGGTGGATCCAACCTCAGCCTATTCAAAGGGAATCTCGCACCAGCCAGTGTTTCAAATCCAGTATCTTTGGATAACGAACAATGGCGGACCATTTCGTTGTATATCTTCAACAACCTGATAGAAGTGCGGCCGTACATCGAGTAAGTTCTCGGTACATAGTTTCGCAACTTCTATTTCCTTTGAACTGCTCTTATTCCTGGATATTTCATACAGTCGATACGTCGCCTTATTCTCGTATGGAGCGGTGATCCAAAAGGATTCTGTCGAAGAGTATGAGCTTCTCGCCAAGCAAGGAGGCGGCTATCCCGGTTTCATCTCTTGGTTCAAACAAACGGTAATTTCTATTAGACTTGTAGGCTAATTTGTAGGCGGCTATCCTGGTTTCATTCGCTAATTTGTGCGTAATGCAACAATCCTTTCATATTAAACTTGTAGGCTAATTCAGAGTCTATGGACGCCGAATTGAGACAAGTCGCTAATGGTTTTGACTATAAGGTCCGTTCATTTGACAAATACGACATCAACGGGTATCGCTTTCGTACCTATGGCAAAGAGCTATCTATGGCCGACCGAAAGTCTACAAATTGTTGTGTATCTGCTATCGGCGAAGGAGGTACCGAGTATTATGGGAGAGTTGAAGCAATTTATGAACTTCTATTCTATGGTGAAAACCCACCGAATGTCGTAGTCTTCAAATGTTATTGGTTTCAGCCGAAGGAGACTAGAAGGACTCATGAACATATAGGGCTAGTTGAAATCAACCAAAGCACCCATTTAGATGTTCCTGATGTCTATATTATGGCTCAACAGGCGACCCAAGTATTCTATCTACCGTGGGCCTGCCAAACTAATCCAAATCTGAAAGGTTGGGATGTCGTTTATGAAGTGCCGCCACGTGCTAGACTATCTCCCCCAAAGGAAGAGGATTATGAACCTCACATTAACCCAGACACATATGAAGGAGAATTCTTCCAAGAGACACGTCTTTCCAAAAAGCGTTTCAAGAACCGCTATACTTCACCCCAAAAACATTGAAGTAGACAGCGACAGTGAATCCGACATCACCCCAGAGGAGGAACAAGAAGAGCCGGAACAAGAAGAGGTTACTGCTGCGGATGACCTGTCATTGCTTGACCGATTACGTCAAGGTGGCCTTGCACATGTTGATGCCACTGAACCCTATGAGCCCGTCATTGATTATAGTGATGATGATGATTATGCATTTATTGATGATACTGATCGAGATTATTAGTAGTGTCAGGTATTAAATTTTTTAATGTTGTACTTGATGATGATACACTTAAGTGATACACATATTATTATTCATGTCGGTCTTTTTTTTATGTTGTACTAATTTCGTTTACTGTTTCTCATGGCAGGTGTTGAAAGATGGTGGGCGCTGGTCGGGAGTGCGCCAAGGCCCCTTCTTCGTCGGCGCGTGGTCTGAGGTCTTCGATTCAGACGTACCTCTCCGCCGAGCGTTGCTGGACAGTATATCCACACCGCCGGGCCCTTCTTCGTCGACCGCGGTGCCCAGCAGGGGACGAGGTAGGAAGAGAGGAGGTGGGGCACGTGGTCGCGGGAGAGGAGGTAGGGTGACTGCTAGGGCACCTTCCACGCCACTACCCCCAGCTGTTTCACCCGAGCACGTGACTGCTAGGGTGGACTCGTCCGAGGAGGAGGCTACACGGACTCCGGTCCACGAGCCTCCGGTCCACGGGTCTTGGGCCCACGAGCCTCGGGTCGACTGGCCTTCGGCCCATGAGAGTTCGGCCCACGAGACCCCGGAGGAGCACACGTCCGGATGGGGTACCTGGCCGGATCAGCCCGAGGAGCCGAGTGGCCATGCTGATGATGGCGGGGAGCCGACTGATCTTGAGGAGGAGGGTGGCACCGTGTACCAGCGTGGTGCTACATGGCTCCCGTCCGTGCCGGCGACCCGCGAGCAGAGGTGGTTGATCTTCCCTGATGGGGAGAGGTACGTAAGTGCATTTAATATTTTTGTACCTTCTGCATTCACGTTTCTTCAAATAACTAATGCGTTGGCCTTGTCATGCTGCAGGGATTGGGACCACCATCATAGTGTCCGCCGGCCCAACTCCGTCCTTGGAGTTCTTTGCCGGCAAAACTTCCCGGGGTTTGTCACGTTGCCTGGTGAGGGTCGGCTTCCAGAGCTTGGGTTGAGCTGGGAGCACTACGTGGCTGCCCCGGCCCCGCCGGATGTCATTATCGACGGTGTCATGTGTGACACGAGGGCAGACATGGTGATCAGGACGTTCTGGGTAATTTCTCCTTTACACATTTCAAAATCTTCAACTAGCTAGTTATTAATTGTACTAATCAATATTGTCTCATTTGATTGCAGACATTCTACAGGTGTGAGGAGGGATACGAGGAGGACAGCGCAAATGTTATCCAGAACGTCTGCAAGCGCCTACTCCAGAACTTACGGCACGAGGCTCGGGTGCAGGCTGTTCGAGACTACTACGCCTTGCGTGGTATCAAGAAGACCAAGCCGGCGTGCCGCGATAAGTTCCTGAGTAAGGAGCAGTACATGAAGGTAATTCTTAAGGCCTTCTACTTAAGTTCCTTCATTTAGTAATTCTTAGCCGTAGCGCTCAAGTTTCTATTTGCTAACTTAGGCGCCTCCGAGATGGTGTGCGGATCGAATGGATTGTTGGGAGGTGTTGGTCGATGAGTGGTGCTCACAAGAATGGCTAGCCCTCCACAACCAGGCCAAGGACAAACGTGCCCAAATGGAAGGTGTGCCACACCATCAAGGCAGCTCCAACTTATATCAGTTCGGGCGCAACTGGGTATGTGGTTTGCTTCATGATTCATGCAATTCATTCATCATGCTAGCTTGAGCCCTTTAATTACTAATTTTCATTGTTTCTCTCTTTCAGGCACGCCACAATAAGGCGGATAAGGTGCCAGAGGTGTACGACCTGTATGCCATGGCCCACACTGGCTCTTTCAAGAAAGTCAAGGCTTTCTCTCACTCTGACCTCGATGATGCAAACAACTTCACCAACATCTCCTCCCACAACAAGCTCGTGAGATATAGAGATGAGGGGAAGGCGAGGAAAGGGGAGGACTTTAACCCGAGCCAGGGTCCCATTGATCCAGAGCTGGTGATGATATCTGGTGGCGGGAGGTCCCATGGCTCCATAGCCATTGGATATGGACTTATCCGTTGTCCTAGCACTCTCCCGGAGATCAAGGCGTGCCAGTCGAGCTCCGCTCCTGAGATAAGGCCTCGTGAACGGCCAGTGCAACTCGCCATCAAGGTTAGTGATACGTACTCAGTTATCTTTCTCCATTACATTGTGTGCGCTTCCATCAATGATTACAAATGGTCATGTGAGTGGTGTTGCAGGCTGCTATACAGACTGAGAGAGATAGAACGGAGAAACTTCTGGCGGAGGCGGCGGAGAGGCAGTGGGAGATGGAGGAGAGGACGAGAAAGATGATGGAGGAGGAGAGGGCACGGAATGACATGCAGGCAAGGGCCATGTACGAGCTCCTTGTGGTAAGTTTCTTCTGCAGATTACTTGCTAGTCTTAACATTTGAGTCTCATTACTAACTAGTATGACTCTGTTCTGAAAACCAAATGTGCAGTCTGTGTGCGAGAAGTCCGGTCAGCCCGCTCCGCCGATGCCAGTGATTGCTCCTGGGAGCACGGTGAGTTTAGTTTGAATGGACATTACTTGGTAGTCTTAACATTTGTGTGTCGTAATGCTAACGAGACATTGGAAATGATCTTTGGTGCAGCTTAACTCCAGAAACGCATCGCACGATCCTTCTCCAGGTAGCGGCACTAGCCAGCCCGCTCCTACACCTCCCTGATCACGGTAAGTTTCTCTAGTGTTTTGCTTAACAAATGCATAAAGACCTAGACTTAGCTTTATTTCCTCCAATATGCTTACCATAATGACCTAGAGTTAGCTTATTTTCCTCCAAAATGACCCATTTTACCTAGGTTAGCTTATAAATGATGCAGTTCATCCAAGTTAGCTAAAAAATGACCCATTTTACCTAGATTAGCTCCTAAATGATCCATTTTACCTACGTTAGCTTTAAAATGGCCTATTTCACCTAGGTTAACTCCAAAATGACCCATCTTACCTAGGTTATCTCATAAACGATCCATTTCAACTAATTTAGCTCATAAACGATCCATTTGACCTAAGTGAGCTAAAAAACGATCCATTTCACCTAAATTAGCTCTTAAATGATCCATTTCACCTAAGTTAGCTCAAAAAGATCCATTTCAACTAAATTAGCTCTAAAATGACCCATTTTACGTAGATGAGCTCCTAAAGGATCCATTTTACCTACGTTAGCTTTAAAATGACCCATTTCACCTAGGTTAGCTCCAAAATGACCCATTTCACCTTATTTAGCTCAAAAACGATGCCCTTCACCTTAGTTAGCTCATAAACGACCCATTTCAACTAAGTTAGCTCATAAATGATCCATTTCAACTAAGTTAGATCATAAACAACCCATTTCAACTTAGTTAGCTCATATATGATCCATTTCACCTAAGTTAGCTCATAAATGACATATACTTCTTGTTCTAGTCTTCTTCTTGTTCTAGTCACCTATTTCTAACTTTCTTATTTACCATTTTGCAGATTTCATTCACTTCATGGAAGCTAGCTTGCTATGATGGAGTGCTTGCTTTTCCTTTGATGAAACTTTGCATTGTATCTAGCTTGTTATGATGGATGGAACTATGTGATATGGATCATTGCATCTAACTTGCTATGTTGATGAAACTTTGCATTGTAATATATATATGGATGGAACTATGTGTATGGATGGAACTTGCTTATGTATGAACAATGTGTATGGATGAAACTGATGTGATATGTGATATGAAACTTATGTGCTGGATATGTGATATGAAACTTATATATTTTCTGTGCAAATTGTGGGATTTAATAAAAAACAGGAAAAACAGACAATATGCAGGCTCTTTGCCGTCTGCCACCGACGGCAAAGAGCTCTTTGCCGTCTGCCGCGGACGGCAAAGAAGCCACGTGGCAGCCAACTGTGCTTCCTGGGAGCTGACCCATTTGGTCAGTTTGCCTACAGTGGCAGACGGCAAAGACTTTGCCGTCCGTGGCAGACGGCAAAGAATCAGTGGCAGACGGCAAAGAACCTGCCATCTAGTGACGTGTAGATGACATCATAAGGCGGACGGCAAAGACCAGAGAAATTTTGCTGTCTGCGGCGGACGGCAAAGGTCTGCCGTTAGCCACTTAACGGACTGACAACGCAATTATTGCCGTCCGCCTTCTTTGCCGTCCGCCGCAGACGGCAAAGAGCCTTTGCCGTCCGCCGCCAGGAAGCAGATGGCAAAGTAGCTGTTTACCGTAGCCTTCTTTGCCGGAGCCTTTTGCCGTCAGCGGCTGACGGCAAAGGTCTTTGCCGTCCGCCTTTCGAGCCTTTGCCGTCCGCCGTGGCTGACGGCAAAGAAGCTGTTTCCTGTAGTGCCTCTTCTTCGGAGTGGGTTTAAGCGGTGGTTCAGGAAGAGTCCAATAATCATAATTTTTCAATATGTTATTCAATAATTCTTCAGCTTACCCAACAGTTTGTTTCCCTAAAAACACAACCAGCACAACTATCTAGGAAGTCCCTAGAAGCATCAGTTAGTCCATCATAGAAGATATCAAGTATTTCATTTTTCTTAAGAGGATGATCAGGCAAAGAATTAAGTAATTGGCAAAGCCTCACCCAAGCTTGTGGGAGACTCTCTTCCTCCACTTGCACAAATTTAAATAATTCCTATAAGGCAGCTTGTTTCTTATGAGCAGGGAAATATTTTTAGAGAACTAATAAATCATATCATGGGGACTACACACACAACCAGGAGAAAGAGTATTGTACCAAGCTTTAGCATCACCCTTTAATGAGAATGGAAATAATTATAGAATATATTAATAGCGAGTTTTCTCATCATGAGTAAAAAGGGTGGCTAAGTCATTCAACTTAGTAAGATGTGCCACAACAGTTTCAGTTTCATAACCATGGAAAGGATCAGATTCAACCAAAGTAATTAACTCTGGGTCGACAGATAATTCATAATCCTTATCATCAATAAAGATGGGTGAAGTAGCAAACTTAGGATCATATTGCATTCTAGCATTTAGAGATTTTTCTTTATACTTGCATAATAATTTCTCTAGATCATCTCTATCCTTACAAGCAAGAATATCTCTAGTTGTCTCCTCATTCATAACATAACCTTCCGGTACCTTAGGCAATTCATATCTAGGAAGGCTAGTTCTAGCAGGTGTTTCAAGATTTTCAGTTTCAAGCTCATCATCAGTTTCAACAACATCATGTTGTCTTACTCTAGCAATTTGTTCATCAAGAAAGTCACTAAGTGGCACATCATCATCATCAAGCAAGGTACTAGCATCATCATAAGTATCATTCATAGCAGAAGTAGCATCATCAATAACTTGCGACATATTAGGATTAATAGCATGTGGTGGTATTGCAAGTTTACTTATAATAGAAGGTGAATCTAAAGCAGAGCTAGATGGCAGTTCCTTACCTCCCCTCGTTTTAGAGAGATAAATCTTAGTCTTAGCATCCTTCAGATTCTTCATAGTGATAAATTGATAATAATCCCAAGTGACTCAACAAATATAGCTATGCTCCCCGGCAACGGCACTAGAAAAGGGTCTTGATAACCCACAAGTATATGGGATCACAAAAGTTTTCGAGGGTAGAGTATTTAACCCAAATCTATAGATTCGACACAAAGGGAGCCAAAGAATATTTGCAAGTATTAGCAGCTAAGTTGTCAATTCAACCACACCTGGAGATTAATTATCTGCAGCAACGTGATCAGTAACAAAGTAATATGATAGTTTTGATAATAGTGACAGCAGCAATGGTAACGGTAACAGTGATAGCAGTAGTTTTGTAGAAAGTGCAACAGTAACGGTAGCAGTAGTAACTTAGGAGACACAATATAAGATAAATTCGTAGGCATTGGATCGTTAATTTGTTGGATGATATTCATCATGTGACAGTCATAACCTAGGGTGATACGGCACTAGCTCCAGTTTATAAATATAATGTAGGCATGTATTCTATAAATAGTCATACATGCTTATGGAAAGAACTTGCATGACATCTTTTGTCCTACCCTCCCGTGGCAGCGGGGTCCATAAGGAAACTATGGGATATCTAAGGCCTCATTTTAATAGAGAACCGGAACAAAGCATTAACACACGATGAATACATGAACTCCTCAATCTACGGTCATCACCGGGAGTGGTCCCGACTATTTTCACTCCGGGGTTGCCGGATCATAACACGTAGTAGGTGACTATAACTTGCAAGATCTGATCTAGAACATGGATATAATTGTGATAACATAAACGGTTCAGATCTGAATTCATGGCACCCGGGCCCAAGGTGACAAGCATTAAGCATGGCAAAGTCATATCATCATCAATCTCAGAACATAGTGGATACTAGGGTTCAAGCCCTAACAAAATTAACTAGATTACATGATGAATCTCATCCAACTCCTCACCGGCCAGCGAGCCTATGAAGGAATTACTCACTCCCGGTGGGGATCAACATGGAGTTGGCGATAGAGAAGGGTTGGTGATGACGAAGAACGAGGATCCCCCTCTCCGGAGCCCCAAATGGACTCCAGATCTGGCTCCCGATGAAGAACAGGAGGTGACGGCAGCTTCGTCTCATGGAACGCGATAATTCTTTCTCCCTAATTTTTTTCTTCGAAAATAGGATTTATAGCGCCGGTTTCAGGGTCTGTGGGACCACCAGGTGGGGACAACCCACCTGGGCGCGCCTGGGTGGGCAGGCGTGCCCTGGTGGGTTGTGCCCACCCAGGTGCCCCCCTCGGGTGACTCTTGGCTCCCGAAATTCTCTTTTATTGTATAAAAAATCCTCGGAAAGATTACTTCCATTCCGAGAACTTTTATTTCTGCACAAAAACAACACCATGGTAGTTCTGCTGAAAACAGCGTCAGACTGGGGTTAGTTTCATTCAAATCATGCGAATTAGAGTCCAAAATAAGAGGAAAAGCGTTAGGAAAAGTAGATACGTTGGAGACGTATCACAACCATGTAAAACTTGCAACAACAAAGTAGAGGACGTCTAACTTGTTTTTGCAGGGCATGTTGTGATGTGATATGGTCAAGACGTGATGTGATATATGTTGACGTATGAGATGATCATCTTTTGTAATATCGACAACCGGCAGGAGCCTTAGGGTTGTCTCTTTATTGTATGAAATGCAAGTGCCATGTAATTGCTTTACTTTATCGCTATGCGTTAGCAATAGTTGTAGAAGCAATAGTTGGCTAGACGAACCCGACGCAACAATGGAGATCAAGGTGTCGAGCCGGTGACGATGGAGATCATGACGATGCTTTGGAGATGGAGATCAAAAGCACAAGATGATGATGGCCATGTCATGTCACATATTTTGATTGCATGTGATGTTTATCCTTTATGCATCTTATTTTGCTTAGAACGGCGGTAGCATTATAAGATGATCCCTTCACTAAACTTCAAGATAAAAGTGTTCTCCCCGAGTATGCACCGTTGCCGAAGTTCATCCTTTCGAAGCACCTTGTGATGATTGGGTGTGATAGACTCTACGTTCACATACAACGGGTGTAAGGCAGTTTTGCACATGCAGAATACTTGGGTTAAACTTGACGAGCCTAGCATGTACAAACATGGTTGATACGTCTCCGACGTATCTATAATTTATGGAGTATTCATGCCATGTTTACAACAATTCCATATGATTTTGGTATGGTTTGATTAGAACTAACCCGGACTGACACTGTTTTCAGCAGAACTACCATGGTGTTGTTTTTTTGTAGAAATAAAAGTTCTCGGAACGAGCTGAAAATTAACGGAGAATTTTTATAGAAAATATAAAAATATTGGAAGAAAAAGATACGGAAAAGGAGTCCCGGGGCCACCACAAGGGTGGGGGGCGCCCCCCCCTAGGGTGCGCCCCCTGTCGTTGTGATTGCCTTGTGGGGCCCCCTGATGTGAAACCGACGCCAACCCCTCCTATAAATCCTAAAAAACACAGAACAGAAGAGAGATCGGAAGTGCGCCACCGCAAGCCTCTGTAGCCACGAAAAACCAATCTAGGCCCTCTCTGGCACCCTGCCGGAGAGGGCCAACATCACCGGAGGCCATGGAGGAGGAAGCCGAAGGGGTCACCATCGTCCTGGAGGCCAAGGACCACAGGGAGAACCTTTCCCCATTGTAACATCCCAAATTTTCAATTTGGTATGTTATACATAGATCATCTTTGCATATCATATTTTATCGCATTTTTGACAAATCCTCGATAAATCCTAAGCAACTCAAGGACCCTCGGAGAGAGTTGGGGATTTTCTCGAATTTTCATATTTGATTTTCATCAACTTATAAAACGAGGATTTTGGTTTTAATTATTTTTCTCTCCGGAAAATATTTCATTTAAAAATAAACGAGAGGAGAAAATATGACTTCTCCAAAACAATTGAAATACTGGAGGAAAAGTGTTAAAATCATTTATTGGAATTTATTTGGATTTTATTTGCAATTTTTAATTGCATTAAAAATATTGCATGTTTTCAAAAAATTATTTTTGTGTCAAAACAATGTTCACCCTATTCTAGATTTTCTAACTAGACGGGGAAAATTTATTTTATCTTTTTTGGACTTTTATTTTTTATTCTACGAATTATTTTCCGCGGAACGTTTTAAACAAAAACTGCGTGCCGCCCGACCGGGCCGAGGCCCCGCCGAGCGCCGGCCCACCCCGCGTCGTCCTCCTCGCGCACGCAGCGCCGCCGCCGCGCCGAGTCCGGCACCCGCACGGGACCCCGCCGCCTGCCCCTCCTCCAAGCCACCGCCCCCCCCTTCTATTTATACCGCCGCCCCCCCCCCCCTCTTCTCTCACCCCGCCGCCGCCCGCACTTGCCCGCCCCGAGCCGCCGGAGCCGAAGCTCGAGTCGCCGCCGCCGCTCGCCGTTCGCCGCCCCTCGCCACCCCCGAGCACCCCGCACCCCGCCGCACCCGCCGCCCCTCGCCGGAGCAGCCGGAGCCCGCCCCGGCGAGGTATACCTCGCCGCCGTTCGTTGCCGGTTTTTTTTTTATAAAAAAACCATTCGTTTAAAAAAAACCCTAGATTGGTTTTTTTTCGGTTTTGTTATTTTGCGAACGTTCGCCGACCCGTTCGTTTTAACGAACGTGTTCGTCGGTTTTTCTCTGTTAACGAACGTCCGTTCTTTAACCGTTCGTCCGTTTTTCTTTTTCGTCGGATTTTTCCGCGATCATCTCAGATCCGATTTCTGATCGAATCTTCGTTTCTGTTTCACTTTTCGCTCGTTTATCGGAATCAGGCGATTCAAGCGCCTAGAGTTTTGTTTCGAAATTCTCTTTCCGTTTAACCTACTCAAACAAGTTTTTGCTACTGTAAAATTTGACCTAGATCCAGATTAGTAAACGAAGCTTGTTTCTTTCGCCGTTTGACTTTCGTTGCTTCATTCGAGTTGATTCTTTTTGCATACCGGAGTTCTTAAGTTGAACTTTCTGGTTGGATCTTTCATTCGAGTTTTACCTGTGCATTAGATGAGTACTGATTGTATGCTTGTTTGTTTGCGATAGAGTACCCGGAGTGTGCCGCTTGTTACTTCGAATCGCTAGGTTTCGCGGATCATCAGCAAGGCAAGTAACACTTTGATCATACTTTCCATACCCAGTTTTATTGCATTAGATCTATTCCTCAAACATTGCATGATTAGGATCTAATTAAATTGAGGGTATTGGGAAGTAGTTGAGGTAGTACCTATTACCTGTTCTCTTATCAAACCCTTGGGAGTTACTTCTACGTTGCTATTATATTGCCATGCTATGCTCGTAGACGTGGATTGGTTTTTGAGAGATATTCATGACAGATGTGAGATTGTTAATAATGGTTTACCTAAGGTGGCAACTAAAACTCACATCTGGGTGGATTGAGGCACCTGGAGAATCCAGTGTTGTCTGTTTGTATAAGGACCGCCACCCAGGCTCAAAGGGATCATAAGATTATTCATGCTAGAAACTTCCGTGTGCAGCCACAAGCTATTATGGGCTCTAGCATAGTTGAGTAGGTTACATGATCTCTTGAAGAGGTGGGCTAGCAGATGTAGGGGAAAGTAGGTGTACCGGTCCACCCAGAGTAAAGAGTGATTGTTCCTGAAAGACTGTGTCTCGGTCATCCGTTTCTCAAACATCATGCAGTGCGAGAATCAAGCGGAGGCGATCGAGTCTTGTGGGGAAAAGTGCGCAAACCTCTAAAGAGTGTACAAACTAATCATGGTTAGCCGTGTCCCCGGTTATGGACAACTTGAGTATCTAGTACCTGGATTATCATTCGAATCTCATCAGCATGTTACTTTTAATTAATTTTGCTGGGTTATTGATGACACTTAATTGGGATTGAGATGCTGTCAACCATCTCAATGTTTCACAACCACCATGATAGTTAAATAAAATTTATTCCTTTGAAGTAGGGAAAAATTGGCTTTTCGCAAAAACTTAACCGTAGAGCTTTCCACCAGCCATATATGCATGTAGTATAGCATTATTATTGTTCATTATTCTCTATGTGTTACTTTGCCAGCATATTCTATGTGCTGACCCGTTTTCGGGCTGCAACGTTTCATGTTGCAGACTTTTCAGACGACGAGTAAGGTGCCTTAGGTCGTGGTCTTATACTCAGTGATGCCGCTGGAGTTGATGGACTCACTTATCTTCCAAGTCTTCCGCTGTTATCGTATTTAGATGGCCTTAAGCCATATTTATCATACTTAATCTCTTTGGAGATATTCGATGTAATAAGTGTGTGATTGCTACTCTGTTATAAATCCTCCATTTGTACTGTGCGTGTCAGCATTACTGATCCAGGGATGACACTGGTGCACAGCAGCACAGACCATTTGAGGTCTGGTCGCTACAAAGGTGGTATCAGAGCACACGCTGACTGTAGGACACGACCACTAAGCTTAAGCCCTAGAACACTTCTCTCTTCTCATTTCTGAGCCCTCTCCACTTTCTACTCTTTTAGGAATAGCGGATGCAAGGAGCAAGTTCATGCAACCCGATGAAGACACGCCTTTTGGTCGACACTTGAAGGAGGTCACTAAATATTTGAACATAGGAATACCAAGCATCACCGGAACCTACAACGCCACATTACCCGAAGAGGAGAGCTGGAAAATTCAAGTTCACATTCCAGGAAGGACGTTTGTGCCAGTTACTGAACCCATAAGATTGGTTTTCGAAGCACCAACCTGGAGTTTAGGGAAGAGCATGGCCGCTCACATCGCTATGGGACGCATTGGAGAAGTCTACCACTAGGAGCTTAAGGATACAATTTATCAGATTTGTGGACGCCGAGACGCGCAATGGGAGATGATCAGAGCAAAGAAGGATGGATCAATTGCAGCTTTCATCCAGGAGCAGAACCAACATATTCGTCGCCAGGAGAACCAGATGTGCACGGACAAGGAAGAACTGAAGAAGGCATTGACGAAGATCAAGGAGCTGGAGGAAGAACTCAAGGCTACACGCGAGGATTATATAGAGGAAATCATCGCACTAGTAGGGAAGAATGACGACCTGGAGAAAAAGATTGGAGTATTCATGGGAAATCCAGTGCCAAAAGCAGAAGTTGACGAATGCACTTGTCCGGATAACTACATCATCATCGACGACACTGACTCGGAACCAAGTGAAGATGACTTTGTTGATGAAGCTGGAGCAGACATCATGGAGTCTTCAACGGATCAGAATTTCTAGTAGACCACCATATCAGTAGTAGTTTTCCCCCATTTTATAGTATAGTCCAAGCACTTTGTAACGCTAGTTAGATCGATTGTTATGCCTTGTTTGAATTGATTGAGTGATATTGATTGTATTTGTCTCATGAGCATATGGGTAGTGTTTCCTCTCTAGACCTCATTCTATTCTTAACTCTCATCTTTTCTAAACCTATCAGATGCCTCCGAGACGCGACCCCGGATTTGTTTTCCCACCGGAGATCACCCAGTTGATTCAGCAACAGAATGCCCTGATGCAAGTGTTAGTGCAGAACCAAGGCAACAACAACAACAACCCACCGCCACCACCACCTGTTGATCACTTAGCCCGTTTCTTAAGGCTAAACCCGCCGGTGTTTTCCAGTAGCACCGAGCCGACTGTTGCAGATGATTGGCTCCGCAAAGTTGGAAGGGAGTTGACCACTGCAGGATGCACAGATGCGGAAAGAGTGCGTTTTGCCGCACATCAGCTTGATGGACCCGCAGCATCATGGTGGGAGAATTATACAGCCACGCACCCTATTGACACTGTCACATGGGACCAGTTTCAGCAAGCTTTTCATACAGCACATGTTTCAGCAGGAGCTATGGCTATGAAGAAGCGCGAGTTTCGCAACCTACGCCAAGGAGGACGCACCGTAGGCCAGTATGTGGAGGATTTCAGTAAGTTAGCACGTTATGCACCAGATGACGTTGCTACAGATGCTGCCAAGCAGGAGAAGTTTTTGGAAGGACTGAATGATGAACTGAGTATGCAGTTGATGGTAGCAACCTTCAACAACTACCAGGAGCTGGTAGATAGAGCTCTCATGATTGAAGGGAAGCAACAGCAGATTGAAAACCGTAAGAGGAAGTATGGACAAGGGAAGTACAATTCTAGAGCTCAGCAGAAGCCACGATTTGCCCCGAAACCGGGAGGACAGTTTCAGCATACCCATGGAGGAGGTAGTTCGCACAACCATAATGGCTCCAAGAATGGTAATGGGAATGGAGGAAGCAACGGACAGAACCGTACCAACCCATCTACCCCAGCCAAGAGGGATCTAAGTAATATTACTTGTTTCAAGTGCCAGAAGACTGGACACTATGCAACTGATTGTCCTGAAGCCCAAAATGGAAATGGCAATGGAAGCTCTGGGAAGAAGCCGAACCCGTTCAACAAAGGACATGTGAACCACATGAGCGTGGAGGAGGTTGAAGCTCAGCCTGATGCAGTAATAGGTAAGTTTTTGGTTAAGTCATTTACTGCAACCGTTCTTTTCGATACTGGTGCATCGCATTCATACATATCAAGGGGATTTGTGAATAAGTTTAAGCTGTCCACCCAAGTTCTCAAAACCCCTATGGTAGTAACCTCGCTAGGAGCAGAGTATATGGCAAGCCAAGGATGTTTTCAGATACCATTGGCCATTGGTAGGCATGTTTTCCCCTCAGACCTCATAGTTTTGGAGTCGCAAGGTTTGGATGTGATTTTGGGAATGGATTGGCTGTCGTTGTATGGAGGAAACATCGATTGTGCCAGCAAGACGATTTTGCTTACCACCCCGGAAGGAAAAAGGATCAAGTATGTATCCCGGCATATGCCGAAGAGGACTCAAGTAAATTCCTTATCAGGAGTTGTACAGGAGGAAGTACCAGTGGTGAAGGATTATCCGGATGTATTTCCAGAAGAGTTGCCAGGCATGCCACCAGATAGAGACATTGAGTTCTTGATTGAACTTTTGCCAGGCACAGGGCCAATATCTAAGAGACCGTACAGGATGCCCGCAAAGGATTTAGAGGAAATTAAGAAGCAGATCAAGGAGTTACTGGAAAAAGGCTATATTCGCCCAAGTTCGTCACCTTGGGGATCACCAGTACTTCTAGTGGAGAAGAAAGATGGATCGCTGAGGATGGTTGTTGATTACCGTGGATTGAATGAAGTGACCATCAAAAACAAGTACCCACTGCCGATGATCAATGATTTGTTTGACCGCCTACAAGGAGCTAAAGTATTTTCCAAGATCGATTTATGATCAGGATACCATCAGTTAAAGATTCGAGAGCAGGATATACCTAAGACGGCTTTTACCACCAGATATGGATTGTATGAGTACACCGTTATGTCATTTGGTCTGACTAACGCACCTGCCTATTTCATGAACCTGATGAACAAAGTGTTTATGGAGTTTTTGGATAAGTTCGTCGTGGTGTTCATTGACGATATTTTAGTCTTTTCCAAGAATGAGGAAGAACATGAGGAGCATTTACGATTGGTACTTGAGAAGCTCAGAGAACATCAGTTATATGCCAAGTTCAGCAAGTGTAAATTTTGGTTGAAGGAAGTTGGATTCCTTGGACATGTTATTTCTGGAGAAGGAATAGCAGTAGACCCTGCCAAGGTTGACACATTGACAAGTTGGGAATCACCCACGACAGTTGGAGAAATCCGGAGTTTTCTTGGACTTGCAGGATACTACCGGAGATTCATCGAGAATTTCTCCAAGATTGCTAAGCCCATGACTGAGCTATTGAAGAAGGACACCAAATTCAATTGGACTGAGGAATGTGAAGCTAGTTTCCAAGAGTTGAAGAAACGATTGGTTACATCACCAGTGTTGATTCTGCCAGATCAACGCAAGGACTATGAAGTTTATTGCGACGCTTCTCGTCGAGGACTTGGAGCAGTGCTTATGCAGGAAGGAAGAGTTGTGTCATATGCTTCACGACAACTTAAACCCCATGAGAAGAATTATGCTACGCATGATTTGGAGTTAGCAGCCGTGGTGCATGCATTGAAGACATGGAGACATTTTCTCATCAGAAACCATTGTGAGGTGTACACGGATCACAAGAGTTTGAAGTATATTTTCACGCAGAAGGAGTTAAATCTCAGACAGAGGAGATGGTTGGAGCTCATAAAGGACTATGATATGAGATTGCATTATCACCCAGGAAAGGCTAACATAGTAGCAGACGCGTTGAGCCGCAAGAGTCATGTCAACACCCTCATGACAGGAGAGTTACCTCAGGAGTTAGCCGAGGACCTTCGCGAGCTATGTTTGGAGATAGTCCCAAGAGGCTATTTAGCGACATTGGAGATTCAGTCTACCTTGATGGAAAGGATCAGATAAGCTCAGAAGACAGACAAGGAGATTGAAGAGATAAAGGAAAAGATGAACAAAGGAAAAGCCAAGGGATTTCGTGAGGATGAGCACGATACCTTATGGTTTGAGGACCGCGTATATGTGCCAAATGATCCGGAGATCAGGAAGTTGATTTTGCAAGAAGCCCATGATTCACCGTACTCGATTCACCCAGGGAATACCAAGATGTATTTGGATCTGAAAAATACTTTCTGGTGGACCGGAATGAAGCAGGATATTGCAGAGTATGTAGCAGTTTGTGATGTGTGTCAGAGAGTGAAGGCAGAGCATCAGAAGCCAGCAGGATTGCTACAACCATTGCCGATACCCGAATGGAAGTGGGATAAAATAGGCATGGATTTTATCACAGGATTACCCAGGACTCGTTCAGGCTATGACTCAATATGGGTTGTAGTCGACCGTTTGACGAAAGTGGCTCATTTTATTCCAGTGAAGACCACTTACACCAGTGCTAAGTTGGCAAAGATATACATGACCAGGATCGTATGTTTGCATGGAGTTCCGAGGACCATTGTATCAAACAGAGGAACCCAATTTACCTCGAAGTTTTGGAAGCAGTTACATGAAACATTGGGAACCAGGCTAGAATTTAGTACAGCTTTTCACCCACAGACAGATGGACAGACCGAAAGAGTCAACCAGATTTTGGAGGACATGTTGAGAGCTTGTGCACTAGATTAAGGATCTAGTTGGGACGACAATTTGCCATATGCAGAGTTTTCATATAACAACAGTTATCAAACCAGTTTGAAGATGGCCCCTTTCGAAGCCTTGTACGGAAGGAGGTGTAGAACACCGTTGTTATGGGCCGAAGTTGGAGACCGTCAGTTGTTTGGACCAGATCTGAGACGAAGTTGGAGACCGTCAGTTGTTTGGACCAGATCTGATTAAGGAGTCTGAACAGAAAGTAAGGTTGATTCGCGATAGGCTCAAGGTAGCCCAGTCCAGGCAGAAGAGTTATGCTGATTCTAAACGAAAGGAGACAGTTCACGAAGTTGGAGACAGAGTTTATCTTCGAGTATCACCACTTCGAGGAGTGAAGCGCTTTGGAGTTAAGGGAAAGTTAGCGCCCCGTTTTATCGGACCATACAGAGTTTTGGAACGTATGGGAGAGGTTGCTTACAAGCTGGAATTGCCCGAAGGATTGTCTGGAGTTCATGATGTATTCCACGTTTCCCAGTTGAAGAAGTGCCACGCAGAGATGGCTGAGATACCACTGAGAGATACTGTACCACTAGAAGCAATTCAACTGGAAAGTGATTTGACTTATGAGGAGAAACCAGTTAAGATTCTTGAGTATGCCAGCCGAGTTACCCGCAGTAAGGTTATCAAGTTTTGCAAAGTCCAGTGGAGTCACCACACGGAAGATGAAGCCACCTGGGAGCGAGAGGAAGATCTACGGAAGGACCACTCCCACCTGTTTTCTAGCCAACCCGAATCTCGAGGGCGAGATTCATCTTAAGGGGGGTAGGTTTGTAACATCCCAAATTTTCAATTTGGTATGTTATACATAGATCATCTTTGCATATCATATTTTATCGCATTTTGACAAATCCTCGATAAATCCTAAGCAACTCAAGGACCCTCCGAGAGAGTTGGGGATTTTCTCGAATTTTCATATTTGATTTTCATCAACTTATAAAACGAGGATTTTGGTTTTAATTATTTTTCTCTCCGGAAAAATATTTCATTTAAAAATAAACGAGAGGAGAAAATATGACTTCTCCAAAACAATTGAAATACTGGAGGAAAAGTGTTAAAATCATTTATTGGAATTTATTTGGATTTTATTTGCAATTTTTAATTGCATTAAAAATATTGCATGTTTTCAAAAAATTATTTTTGTGTCAAAAAAATGTTCACCCTATTCTAGATTTTCTAACTAGACGAGGAAAATTTATTTTATCTTTTTTGGACTTTTATTTTTTTTCTACGAATTATTTTCCGCGGAACGTTTTTTAAAAAAAAAGATGCATGCCGCCCGACCGGGCCGAGGCCCAGCCGAGCGCCGGCCCACCCCGCGTCGTCCTCCTCGCGCACGCAGCGCCGCCGCCGCGCCGGGTCCGACACCCGCACGGGACCCCGCCACCTGCCCCTCCTCCAAGCCACCGCCCCCCTTCTATTTATACCGCCGCCCCCCCACCCTCTTCTCTCACCCCGCCGCCGCCCGCACTTGCCCGCCCCGAGCCGCCGGAGCCGCAGCTCGAGTCGCCGCCGCCGCTCGCCGTTCGCCGCCCCTCGCCACCCCCGAGCACCCCGCACCCCGCCGCACCCGCCGCCCCTCGCCGGAGCAGCCGGAGCCTTGCCGGAGCCCGCCCCGACGAGGTATACCTCGCCGCCGTTCGTTGCCGGTTTTTTTTTTAAAACCATTCGTTTAAAAAAAACCTAGATTGGTTTTTTTCGGTTTTGTTATTTTGCGAACGTTCGCCGACTCGTTCGTTTTAACGAACGTGTTCGTCGGTTTTTCTCTGTTAACGAACGTCCGTTCTTTAACCGTTCGTCCGTTTTTCTTTTTCGTCGGATTTTTCCGCGATCATCTCAGATTCGATTTCTAATCGAATCTTCGTTTCTGTTTAACTTTTCGCTCATTTATCGGAATCAGGCGATTCAAGCGCCTAGAGTTTCGTTTCGAAATTCTCTTTCCGTTTAACCTACTCAAACAAGTTTTTTCTACTGTAAAATTTGACCTAGATCCAGATTAGTAAACGAAGCTTGTTTCTTTCGCTGTTTGACTTTTGTTGCTTCGTTCGAGTTGATTCTTTTTGCATACCGGAGTTCTTAAGTTGAAATTTCTGGTTGGATCTTTCATTCGAGTTTTACCTGTGCATTAGATGAGTACTGATTGTATGCTTGTTTGTTTGCGATAGAGTACCCGGAGTGTGCCGCTTGTTACTTCGAATCGCTAGGTTTCGCGGATCATCAGCAAGGCAAGTATCACTTTGATCATACTTTCCATACCCAGTTTTATTGCATTAGATCTATTCCTCAAACATTGCATGATTAGGATCTAATTAAATTGAGGGTATTGGGAAGTAGTTGAGGTAGTACCTATTACCTGTTCTCTTATCAAACCCTTGGGAGTTACTTCTACGTTGCTATTATATTGCCATGCTATGCTCGTAGACGTGGATTGGTTTTTGAGAGATATTCATGACAGATGTGAGATTGTTAATAATGGTTTACCTAAGGTGGCAACTAAAACTCACATCTGGGTGGATTGAGGCACCTGGAGAATCCAGTGTTGTCTGTTTGTATAAGGACCGCCACCCAGGCTCAAAGGGATCATAAGATTATTCATGCTAGAAACTTCCGTGTGCAGCCACAAGCTATTATGGGCTCTAGCATAGTTGAGTAGGTTACATGATCTCTTGAAGAGGTGGGCTAGCAGATGTAGGGGAAAGTAGGTGTACCGGTCCACCCAGAGTAAAGAGTGATTGTTCCTGAAAGACTGTGTCTCGGTCATCCGTTTCTCAAACATCATGCAGTGCGAGAATCAAGCGGAGGCGATCGAGTCTTGTGGGGAAAAGTGCGCAAACCTCTAAAGAGTGTACAAACTAATCATGGTTAGCCGTGTCCCCGGTTATGGACAACTTGAGTATCTAGTACCTGGATTATCATTCGAATCTCATCAGCATGTTACTTTTAATTAATTTTGCTGGGTTATTGATGACACTTAATTGGGATTGAGATGCTGTCAACCATCTCAATGTTTCACAACCACCATGATAGTTAAATAAAATTTATTCCTTTGAAGTAGGGAAAAATTGGCTTTTCGCAAAAACTTAACCGTAGAGCTTTCCACCAGCCATATATGCATGTAGTATAGCATTATTATTGTTCATTATTCTCTATGTGTTACTTTGCCAGCATATTCTATGTGCTGACCCGTTTTCGGGCTGCAACGTTTCATGTTGCAGACTTTTCAGACGACGAGTAAGGTGCCTTAGGTCGTGGTCTTATACTCAGTGATGCCGCTGGAGTTGATGGACTCACTTATCTTCCAAGTCTTCCGCTGTTATCGTATTTAGATGGCCTTAAGCCATATTTATCATACTTAATCTCTTTGGAGATATTCGATGTAATAAGTGTGTGATTGCTACTCTGTTATAAATCCTCCATTTGTACTGTGCGTGTCAGCATTACTGATCCAGGGATGACACTGGTGCACAGCAGCACAGACCATTTGAGGTCTGGTCGCTACACCCATCTAAGGGGGAGGCCATGGAGGAGGAAGCACAAAGGGGAGAACTGCTCCCCCTCTCTCTTGGTGACACCGGAGTGCCATCGGGGGAACCATCGTCGCGGTGATCGTCTTCATTAACATCACGATCATCATCATCATCATCTCTTTTACGCGGTCAACTCTCCTGCACCCCACTGTAATCCCCTACTTGAACATGGTGCTTTATGCCACATATTATGAACCAATGATGTGTTGCCATCCTATGATGTTTTGAGTAGATTTCCTTTGTCTTTTGGGTTGATTGATGATCTAGATTGGTTTGAGTTGTATGTTTTATTTTTGGTGTTGTCCTATGGTGCCCTCTGTGCCGCGCACACGTGAAGGATTCCCGCTATAGGGTGTTGCAATGCGTTCATGATTCACTTATAGTGGGTTGCTAGAGTCACAGAAGCTTAAACCCGAGTAAGGGGGTTGTTGCATATGGGATAAAGGGGACTTGATACTTTAATGCTATGATTGGGTTTTACCTTAATGATCTTTAGTAGTTGAGGATGCTTGCTAGAGTTCCAATCATAAGTGCATATGATCCAAGAAGAGAAAGTATGTTAGCTTATGCCTCTCCCTCATATGAAATTGCAATAATGATTACCGATCTTGTTAACAATTTCCTAGTACAATTCCGCACACCGACCCATCATTATTCCACACTCGCTATTTATAATATATAGTAATATATTCTAACTTTATGATAACAGCACCTAATTTTATATTTTAGTTCTCCGATATCATGCAAAGTTATCCTCTTCATACCCATAACGTAGTTTTATTTCTCGTTTCTAGTTGGAAGCAAACGTTCGGTGTACGTAGAGTCGTATCAGTGGCAGATAGGACTTGAGAGAATATTGATCTTACCTTATCTCTTCGTGGGTTTGACACTCCATACTTATCACTTCCACCTTTGGAAATTGCTCCTTGCACTTGAGGATTATCAAGCTCTTTTCTGGCGCCGTTGTCGGGGAGCAATAGCGTGGGGTTGATATTTTCGTGTATTGTTGTTTGCTTTCTTCACTAAGTAGATTTTGTTTTCCCTTTTGTTCTTGTTTAGTTGTGGGTGAAACAAACAAAAATATTAGAAAATGCAAAATACAAAAAAAATTACTGGCCTCTTATGTCTAAAAACTTTTTCAAAAAGAGAAGTGATTGGAAGGTTATGCATTGGAGAAGTGAGGGTCGACCTTGAACACTTATGTTCATGCTCATGGATAAAATGTAGAACCTTTCATGGAAGTTTCTCAAAAATAAATATCCCTTGTATATATCCATTGTATTATAAAAATAATGTGCCCAGGTTTGGTTTTAGAATGTTTAAATTGCTTGTTTGGTGTGTGCAGCAGAAAAACAGAAACTTTGGCTGTAGTGTTTGAATTCTTATTTTTTACTGGAGCATGATAAAATCTTGAAATTTTTACACATTACTGCTATGCAAATTATTTATATTTTCCTATTTTTTAGAACTTTTGAAGTTACAGAAGTATACGAAAGACCCATATTGCTACAGACTGTCCTGTTCTTGACAGATTTTGTTTTCTATGTGTTGTTCGCTTATTTTGATGAATCTATGGGTTGTATCGGGGGGTATGAACCATGGTTAAGTTGGAATACATTAGATATAATGCTAATATGAAATTGGAATGAGTTAACAACCGCACCTAGGTAGTGATTTGCTTTATTATACTAACGGATCTCACAAAGTTTTTCGTTGAGTTTTGTGTGGATGAAGTGTTCGAAGAACGAGGAGTTACCGATATGAGAAGAATAAGGAGAGGCAAGAGTTCAAGCTTGGGGATTCCCAAGGCACCCCAAGTAAATATTTAGAATATACTTAAGCATCTAAGCTTGGGGATGCCCGGTTGGCATCCCATCCTTCTTCTTCAACAATTATCGGCATACCTCGGTTTTTGTTTTGTTCACATGATATGTGTCTTTTGAGTTTATTTTTCCTTTCTTTTCCTTTATGTACCATGCTAGTATGAGATAGTCCTTCATTGATTTATAGAATGCTTCATGTACTTCACTTAAATCCTTTGAGTATGGCTTTATAGAATGCTTCGTGTGCTTCACTTATATATTTTGAGATTGGATATTGATAGATACATATTATTTGTAGAATGCTCTATGAACTTCACTTATATCTTTTAGAGTAGGAATAAAATTATCATTGAAAGTGGTTTTGGAAGAGTGTCAACTCTAGGTAATGATCCCACTATTTTGGAGGGTATTGAATCTTATAATATTCATGAAAGTGGATTTGGAGAAGTCATGACTTTATTTAATGATGATTCCACTATTTCGGAAGAGGTTTGCTACCTCTTGAGCACTGCGTTGGTTTTCCCTTGAAGAGGAAAAGGTGATGCAGCAAAGTAGTGTAAGTATTTCCCTCAGTTTTTGAGAACCAAGGTATCAATCCAGTAGGAGGCCAGGCACGAGTCCCTCGCACCTACACAAACAAATAAAATCCTCGCAACCAACGCAATAAAGGGGTTGTCAATCCCTTCACGGTCACTTATGAAAGTGAGATCTGATAGATATGATAAGATAATATTTTTGGTATTTTTATAATAAATATGCAAAGTAAAATAAAAGGCAATGAAAATAGCTAAGTGTTGGAAGATTAATATGATGGAAATTAGACCCGGGGGCCATAGGTTTCACTAGTGGCTTCTCTCGACAGCATAAGTATTACGGTGGGTAAACAAATTACTGTTGAGCAATTGATAGAATTGAGCATAGTTATGAGAATATCTAGGTATGATCATGTATATAGGCATCGCGTCCGCGACAAGTAGACCGACTCCTGCCTGCATCTACTACTATTACTCCACACATCGACCGCTATCCAGCATGCATCTAGAGTATTAAGTTCATAAGAACAGAGTAATGCTTTAAGTATGATGATATGATGAGGGATAAACTCATGCAATATGATATAAACCCCATCTTGTTATCCTTGATGGCAACAATACAATACGTGCCTTGCTGCCCCTACTGTCACTGGGAAAGGACACCGCAAGATTGAACCCAAAGCTAAGCACTTCTCCCATTGCAAGAAAGATCAATCTAGTAGGCCAAACCAAACTGATAATTCGAAGAGACTTGCAAAGATAACCAATCATACATAAAAGAATTCAGAGAAGATTCAAATATTGTTCATAGATAAACTTGATCATAAACCCACAATTCATCGGTCTCAACAAACACACCGCAAAAGAAGATTACATCGAATAGATCTCCACAAGAGAGGGGGAGAACATTGTATTGAGATCCAAAAAGAGAGAAGAAGCCATCTAGCTAATAACGATGGACCCGAAGGTCTAAGGTAAACTACTCACACATCATTGGAGAGGCTATGGTGTTGATGTAGAAGCCCTCCGTGATCGATGCCCCCTCCGGCGGAGCTCCGGAAAAGGCCCCAAGATGGGATCTCACGGGTACAGAAGGTTGCGGCGGTGGAATTAGGTTTTTGGCTCCGTATCTAGTAGTTTGGGGGTACGTAGGTATATATAGGAGGAAGAAGTACGTCGGTGGAGCAACGTGGGCCCCACGAGGGTGGAGGGCGTGCCCAGGGGGTAGGCGTGCCCCCTACCTCGTGCCTTCCTGGTTGCTTTCTTGACGTAGGTTCCAAGTCCTCTGGATCACGTTCATTCCAAAAATCACGTTCCCGAAGGTTTCATTCCGTTTGGACTCCGTTTGATATTCTTTTTCTGCGAAACTCTGAAATAGGCGAAAAAACAGCAATTCTGGGCTGGGCCTCCGGTTAATAGGTTAGTCCCAAAAATAATATAAAAGTGTATAATAATGCCTAATAATGTCCAAAATAGAATATAATATAGCATGGAACAATAAAAAATTATAGATACGTTGGAGACGTATCAAGCATCCCCAAGCTTAATTCCTGCTCGTCCTCGAGTAGGTAAATGATAAAAACAGAATTTTTGATGTGGAATGCTACTTAGCATAATTTCAATGTAATTCTTCTTATTGTGGCACGAATGTTCAGATTTAATATGATTCAAGATAAAAGTTTAATGTTGACATAAAAATAATAATACTTCAAGCATGCTAACCAAGCAATTATGTCTTATCAAAATAACATAGCCAAAGCAAGTTATCCATACAAAATCATATAGTCTGGCTATGCTCCATCTTCCCCACACAAAATATTCACATCATGTACAACCCCGGTTTTAGCCAAGCAATTGGTTCATACTTTTTAACGCGCTTCAGCCTTTTCAACTCTTACGCAATACATGAGCGCAAGCCATGGATATAGCACTATGGTGAAAATAGGTATAATGGTAGGGGTTATGTGGGAAGACAAAAAAGGAGAAAGTCTCACATCAACGAGGCTAATCAACGGGCTATGGAGATGCCCATCAATTGATGTCAATGCAAGGAGTAGGGATTGCCATGCAACGGATGCACTAGAGCTATAAGTGTATGAAAGCTCAAACAAAAGAAACTAAGTGGGTGTGCATCCAACTTGCTTGCTCACGAAGACCTCGGGAATTTGAGGAAGCCCATCATTGGAATATACAAGCCAAGTTCTATAATGAAATTTCCCACTAGTATATGAAAAAACGAGAGACTCTCTATCATGAAGATCACAGTGCTACTTTGAAGCACAAGTGTGGTAAAAGGATAGTAACATTGTCCCTTCTCTCTTTTTCTCTCATTTTTTTATATATTTTTTCTTTTGGGCCTTTTCTCTCTTTTTTTATGGCCTCTTCTTTTTTTATTTAGTCCGGAGTCTCATCCCGACTTGTGGGGGAATCATAGTCTCCATCGTCCTTTCCTCATTTGGGACAATGCTCTAATAATGATGATCATCACACTTTTATTTACTTACAACTCATGAATTACAACTCAATACTTAGAACAAAATATGACTCTATGTGGATGCCTCCGGCGGTGTACCAGGATGTGCAATGAATCAAGAGCGACATTTATGAAAGAATTATGAATGGTGGCTTTGCCACAAATACAATGTCAACTACATGATCATGCAAATCAATATGACAATGATGGAGCATGTCATGATAAACAAAACGATGGAAAGTTGCATGGCAATATATCTCGGAATGGCTATGGAAATGCCATAATAGGTAGGTATGGTGGCTGTTTTGAGGAAGATATAAGGAGGTTTATGTGTGATAGAGCGTATCATATCACGGGGTTTGGGTGCACTGGCGAAGTTTGCACCAACTCTCAAGGTGAGAAAGGGCAATGCACGATACCGAAGAGGCTAGAATATTGCGGAAAGGTAAATGTGCGTATAATCCATGGACTCACATTAGTCATACAGAACTCATATACTTATTGTAAAAATTTATTAGCCCTCGAAGCAAAGTACTAATACGCATGCTCCTAGGGGAAGGGTTGGTAGGAGTTAACCACCGCGCGATCCCGACCGCCACACAAAGGATGACAATCAATAAATACCTCATGCTCCGTCTTCGTTACATAACGGTTCACCATACGTGCATGCTACGGGAATCACAAACTCCAACACAAGTATTTTTCAATTCCACAATTACTCAACTAGCACAACTATGATATTACCACCTTTATATCTCAAAACAATTATCAAGCATCAAATTTCTCATGATATTATAATTAAAGCAAATTGCCATGCTGTTTTAAGACTCTCAAAATAATATAAGTGAAGCATGAGATCAATAGTTTCTATAAAACAAATCCACCGCCGTGCTCTAAAAGATATAAGTGAAGCACTAGAGCAAAAACTATATGACTCAAAAGATATAAGTGAAGCACATAGAGTATTCTAACAATTTCCGAATCATGTGTGTCTCTCTCAAAAGGTGTGTACAGCAAGGATGATTGTGGAAAACTAACAAATAAAGACTCAAATAATACAAAACGCTCCAAGCAAAACACATATCATGTGGTGAATAAAAATATAGCTCCAAGTAAAGTTACCGATGCAAGTAGACGAAAGAGGGGATGCCTTCCGGGGCATCCCCAAGCTTTGGATTTTAGGTGTCCTTAGATTATCTTGTGGTGCCATGGGCATCCCCAAGCTTAGTCTCTTGCCACTCCTTGTTCCATAATCCATCAAATCTTTTACCCAAAACTTGAAAACTTCACAACACAAAACTTAGCAGAAAATCTCGTGAGCTCCGTTAGCGAAAGAAAACAAAACACCACTTCAAGGTAATGTAATTAAATCATTCTTTATTTATATTGGTGTTAAACCTACTGTATTACAACTTATCTATGGTTTATAAACTATTTTACTAGCCATAGATTCATCAAAATAAGCAAACAACACACGAAAAACAGAATCTGTCAAAAACAGAACAGTATGTAGTAATCTGTAACTAACGCAAACTACTGGAGCTCAAAAACTTCAGACAAAATAGGAAGACCTAGACAATTTGTTTATTGATCAGCATTAATTGGAATCAATATTTTATCACGTTCTGGTGATTTTTAACAATTGTTTTTGTGAATAGAAAGTTTCTGGAATTTATAGCAAGATCAAATAACTATCATCCAAGAAGATCCTATAGGTTTAACTTGGCAAAAACACTAATTAAAACATAAAAACAAATCTAACCAGAGGCTAGATCAAATATTTATTCCTAAACAGAAGCAAAAAGCAAAAAAAACTAAAAATAAAATCGGGTTGCCTCCCAACAAGCGCTATCATTTAACGCCCCTAGCTAGGCATTAATAATTTTAATGATGCTCACATGAAAGACAAGAATTGAAGCGCAAAGAGAGCATCATAAAGCATGTGAAAAACACATCTAAGTCTAACATACTTCATATGCATAGGTATCTTATAGGCAAACAAATTATCAAAGCAAGCAAAAACTAGCATATGCAAGGAAGAGGAAAGGAACATTAGCAATCTCGACATGACGGGAGGTAATTTAGTAACATGAAAATTTCTCCAACCATATTTTCCTCTCTCATAATAATTACATGTGGGATCATATTCAAATTCAACAATATAGCTATCACATAAAAAATTCTACATGATCCACATGCATGCAAAGTTGACACTCTTCCAAAATAGTGGGAATATCATTAACTAAAGTCATGACCTCTCCAAACCCACTTTTATCAAAAATATCATAAGATTGAACATACTCCAAATATGTGGGATCTAAAGTTGACACTCTTCCAAACCCACTTTCAATAATATTGCAAACACTATTATCAATCTCATATTCATCATGGGGCTTAAATAAATTTTCAAGATCATAGGATGAATCACCCCAATCATGATCATTGCAACAAGTAGTACACATAGCAAAACTAGCATCCCCAAGCTTAGGGTTTTGCATATTATTAGCACAATTGACATCAAGAGAATTTATAGTAAAATCATTGCAATCATGATTTTTATCGAAGGAACTATCAAGTATGGGTGCAATAGCAACGATCTCATGTTTAACATACGGAACTATAGCAAATTAATCTTCATAAATATTGGCATCATGGCCACAAGAATAGCAAGCATCATGTTCATCAAGGGATATTTCAATCAAATCATCGGAATCACAATTATCTATAGATTCATGCATATCATTATTTTCTTCCGAAGCAATGGTCATTCTTTCAATAAATTCTTTGACATAGACATTATGAGCATAGTTTTCATAGCAATATTTAAGTATGTCAAGATTTTCAGATTCATGGAGGTAATATCATACTTTTCAAACAAAGAAGCAACTTCAAAAGAACCCTTAAAAGCAAGAAATTCTTCAATTTATTCAATATCATAGTAGCTATAAACACCCTATGCATAAGAAGATAAGATTTCATTTTCATTAAACTCACATAGGTAGGGGAGGTGTTTTTTAGGGTTCTTAGAGCAACAAGTAATATCACAAATTTCACAAAGATTCCAAGCATAACACAACAATTTGTTTATTTGATTCCATAAGAGTCTCCCTTTTTCAGACAAACGGTGACGCACAAAATGAGCATGCTCATCTAAAGATTTCCCATCAACTAGGCTAGTTGGGGTTTCAGCACGAGTGCATAAGGATCGAAGATGATCCAAGTAGAACACTTTAAGTGGATCCATATCAATAGATTTTTAGCAAGCAAAGATGCAAGCAAATAGAAGGCACGTGGAAACACAAACAAAAAGGCATACGGGAAGAAGGTGAATAAAACGGCAAAGGTGAAGTGGGGGAGAGGAAAACGAGAGGCAAATGGCAAATAATGCAATGCGGGAGATAAGGGTTTGTGATGGGTACTTGGTATGTTGACTTTTGCATAGACTCCCCGGCAACGCTGCCAGAAATCCTTCTTGCTACCTCTTGAGCACTGTGTTGGTTTTCCCTTGAAGAGGAAAGGGTGATGCAGCAAAGTAGCGTAAGTATTTCCCTCATTTTTTGAGAACCAAGGTATCAATCCAGTAGGAGGTCACGCACGAGTCCCTCGCACCTACACAAACAAATAAAATCCTCGCAACCAACGCAATAAAGGGGTTGTCAATCCCTTCACGGTCACTTACGAAAGTGAGATCTGATAGATATGGTAAGATAATTTTTTTGGTATTTTTATAATAAATATGCAAAGTAAAATAAAAGGCAATGAAAATAGCTAAGTGTTGGAAGATTAATATGATGGAAATTAGACCCGGGGGCCATAGGTTTCACTAGTGGCTTCTCTGGAGAGCATAAGTATTACGGTGGGTAAACAAATTACTGTTGAGCAATTGACAGAATTGAGCATAGTTATGAGAATATCTAGGTATGATCATGTATATAGGCATCACGGCCGCGACAAGTAGACCGACTCCTGCCTGCATCTACTACTATTACTCCACACATCGATCGCTATCCAGCATACATCTAGAGTATTAAGTTCATAAGAACAGAGTAATGCTTTAAGTATGATGACATGATGTAGAGGGATAAACTCATGCAATATGATATAAATCCCATCTTGTTATCCTCGATGGCAACAATACAATACGTGCCTTGCTGCCCCTACTGTCACTGGGAAAGGACACCGCAAGATTGAACCCAAAGCTAAGCACTTCTCCCATTGCAAGAAAGATCAATCTAGTAGGCCAAACCAAACTGATAATTCGAAGAGACTTGCAAAGATAACCAATCATACATAAAAGAATTCAGAGAAGATTCAAATATTGTGCATAGATAAACTTAATCATAAACCCACAATTCATCGGTCTCAACAAACACACCGCAAAAGAAGATTGCATCAAATAGATATCCACAAGAGAGGGGGAGAACATTGTATTGAGATCCAAAAAGAGAGAAGAAGCCATCTAGCTAATAATTATGGACCCGAAGGTCTGAGGTAAACTACTCACACATCATCGGAGAGGCTATGGTGTTGATGTAGAAGCCCTACGTGATTGATGCCCCCTCCGGCGGAGCTCCGGAAAAGGCCCCAAGATGGGATCTCACGGGTACAGAAGGTTGCGGCGGTGGAATTAGGTTTTTGGCTCCGTATCTAGTAGTTTGGGGGTACGTAGGTATATATAGGAGGAAGAAGTACGTCGATGGAGCAACATGGGCCCCACGAGGGTGGAGGGCGCGCCCAGGGGGGTAGGCGCGCCCCCCTACCTCGTGCCTTCCTGGTTGCTTTCTTGACGTAGGGTCCAAGTCCTCTGGATCACGTTCGTTCCAAAAATCACGTTCCCGAAGGTTTCATTCCGTTTGGACTCCGTTTGATATTCTTTTTCTGCGAAACTCTGGCATAGGCAAAAAAATAGCAATTCTCGGCTGGGCCTCCGGTTAATAGGTTAGTCCCAAAAATAATTTAAAAGTGTATAATAATGCCTAATAATGTCCAAAACAGAATATAATATAGCATGGAACCATCAAAATTTATAGATACGTTGGAGACGTATCAAGGTTCCAATTGATTATGAGAACAAAGTTGCTATCTATGACAATTATTGTGATGACGTTTATGCTATAAGGAATAATAATAACCATGAAACTTGTCATATTGAGTTTAATTTTCAATTGGATTATGCCTCACATGATAGCTATTATGTTGAGTTTGCTCCCACTACTATTCATGAGAATAGATTTGCTTATGTGGAGAGTGGTAAAATTTCTATGCTTGTGGATTATGAAAAGAATGCTTGTGTGATAGCTATATTGCCGAATTCATTCATGATGCCACTGAAAATTATTATGAGGGAGGAATATATGCTTGAAGGAGTTGCAATAATATCAAGTTTCCTCTCTATGTGTTGAAAATCTTGAAGTTATGCTTATTTTGCCTTCCTATGCTAGGTGATTCTTGTTCCGATAAGTTAGTTGCTCACAAAATCCCTATGCATAGGAAGTTTGTTAGACTTAA
Organism: Aegilops tauschii subsp. strangulata; assembly: GCF_002575655.3. NCBI lineage: Eukaryota > Viridiplantae > Streptophyta > Magnoliopsida > Poales > Poaceae > Aegilops > Aegilops tauschii. The sequence goes on from NC_053039.3 coordinate 119,988,014, forward strand.
ATGTGCTAGTCATATTCTTCATGATGCTCCCATTATGTTTCAATTCTTATCTTCTATGTGAGCATCATTGAAATCATCATGCCTAGCTAAAAAGGCATTAAAGAAAAGCGCTTGTTGGGAGACAACCCAATATTTATCCTTACTGTTTTTATGTGTTCACATGATTAAGCTACTGTAGTAATCATGTTTTATAGCTTTTGTTTCAATAAAATGCCAAGTAAAGCCTTTGGGGTAGTGTGGATGATAGTTGACTTGATTATGTGCAAAAACAGAAACTTTTGCGCCCAGTCACAGAATTCTTTAAAATTACTGGAGTGTTGAAAAATTATGAATTTTTTACATAAGATTTATATACAAATTTTCTATGTTGTCCTAACTTTTTAGAATTTTTGGAGTAACAGAAGTATGGTTATTATTCAGATCATTACAGACTGTTCTGTTTTTGATAGATTCTGTTTTCAATGCATGGTTTGCTTGTTTTCTAGTTCCTATGGCTTATATTGCTCAATATAAGTTGTAGAAATGACATGGTACAGTAGGCATTGTGTGAGAAAAATTGTGAATCTTATCTTGATAGTACCAAAGTGAATGATTTGTCTTTCTCATACTAACCCATCTCACGAAGTTCTGTTAAGTTTTGTGTGATTGAAGTTTTCAAGTTTTGGGTGAGATATTGATACCAGGAGAATAAGGAGTCGAAAGACCCTAAGCTTGGGGATGCCCAAGGCACCCCAAGGTAATATTCAAGGAAGACTCAAGCGCCTAAGCTTGGGGATGCTCCGGGAGGCATCCCCTCTTTCGTCTTCAAAACCATCGGTATACCTTACTAGGAGCTATATTTTTATTCGTCACATGATATGTGTTTTGCTTGGAGCGTATTTTCATTTTACTTGTTGTTTGAAATCTTGAATAAGAGAGAGTCCTCCCATGGCTAGTTAATTATTTGACTACTTATTGTCCTGCACTTATATCTTTTTGGAGTAGTTTGTCATTTACTCGCGTGCTTCAATTATATCTTATGAGTAAATGGTTGAATGAATTGAATATCATAGATTTGAAATTATATATGCTTCGTATTCTTATCCCATGGGGAGTAATGACTTCACTTATAAGAAGTATAGGTGGTAAAATTTATTGAAAGTTAGCAAACTCAATATTGGTCACTTGAACAATTCATGAAAGAATATTGAAGGAAGAGAGATTTCACATATAAATATACTATTTTAGACATCTTTTGTAATTGTGAGCACTCATTAAAATATGACATGCTAAAAAATGATGTTGACAAGGAAGACAACATAATGGGTTATGTTTTCTTATATCTGAATTGAACTTATATTGTCATGGATCCTCCAACATGTCGAGCTTGCTTTTCCCTCTCATGCTAGCCAAATTCTTTGCACCAAGTAGAGATACTACTTGTGCTTCCAAACATCCCTTAAACCGGTTTTGCCATGAGAGTACACCATACCTACCTATGGATTGAGTAAGATCCTTCAAGTAAGTTTTCATCGGTGCAAGCAATAAAACTTGCTTTCTAAATATGTATGATCTATTAGTGTGAAGAACATAAGCTTTATACAAACTTGTGATATGGAAGAAATAAAAGTGACGGACTTCATAATAAAGGTCTTTATCATGAGCGGCAATATAAAGTGACGTTATTTTTGCATTAAGATTTTGTGCATCCAACCATAAAAGCGCATGACAATCTCTGCTTCCCTCTGCGAAGGGCCTATCTTTTACTTTTATCTTCTACCCTTATACAAGAGTCTTGGAGATCGTCACCTTTCCTTTTTATACTTTTTCCTTTGGCAAGCACTATGTGTTGGAGAAATCCGGATAAATATATCCACTCAGATGTAGGTTATCATAAAGTATTACTGTTGACATTACCCTTGAGGTAAAAGGTTGGGAGGCGAAACTATAAGCCCCTATCACTACAAAAAAAATGCACTTCCGTGATGATACGTGTTTGTCACAGTAGGTGTGTTTTCTGTCATGCATGTACATCCATGACAAATTTATGACAGAATCAAGATAGTCATACCTGTGCTGTTGTAGAAGTGTTCCATGACATTGCCAAAATTATCATCACGGAAGTGTCCACTTCCATGACGATAAATCATGCGTCACAGAAGTGCTTTCGTCAAGGGTGACCAACACGTGGCATCCACCGTAACGGAACGCCGTTAAGCTACCGGGTCGGATTTTGGATCCGATAACCCGTTAACAGCCACGACCAATGCCGATTTTCCACGTGTAAAATTCTCATTGGCTGACGGATCCACGCGTCAGCTCCGCGTTGGCACAGGTGTCACTCATCCAACGGTCGAGATGGGCCTATGATATGTTGACACATGGACCGGCCCAAAAGTGGCCCACAAGGTTTAAATGGGTCGGCCCAATCGAAGGCCCATAAGATTTAGCCGACCATAATGGGGCGGCCCAGCTAAAGGCCCACAAAATTTAGCGGACCATAATGGGCCCGCCCAGCTAAAGGCCCACACAATTTTGCAGACCATAATGGGCCGGCCCAGCTAAACGCCCACAAGATTTTGCGGACCACAATGGGCCGGCCCAACTAAAGGCCCACAAGATTCTGGAGACCATAATGGGCCGGCCCAGCTAAAGGCCCAACATTCTCTGTCAAATCGGCCCGTCAACGGCCTGTCCTAAACTTGTCATCAACGCGGCCCATGGTCACTTCTGGCCCGTTAACAGTCCGCTAAGTAATTGGGCCGAATTACGGCCCGGTGTATTTCCGGCCTATTAAAGGTCCGGCTTCATTTGGGCCCATTTACAGGCCATCAAAACTTTCGGCCCATAAACGACTGTGAAGGATTTGGGTCATATTCGGACATGTCTGACATTCGGCCTGTTAGAGGCCCACTATAGCTTTGGGCCACTTTCGGCCTGTTGTCATTTTCGGCCAGTTAACGCCGGACGTAAACCATGGGCCATATGTGGCCCAACGTCATATCGGGCCCATTAACGGCCCATATAAAAATGACGATAATCTAGCCCGACCGAAGTTCCGGCCTGTTAAAGGCCCGTGTATTAGGTTGGCGCATTTACGGCCCGTCTGAATTTCGGCCTATCAAAGATCCGCATCGTAAATGGGCCACCATTTCGGCCTGCTAAGTCCAGTGGGTTATTTGGCACAATCAGGGCCCAATCTCACTTTCGGTCTATTAAAGGCCCATGTTTTTTATGGGCTCGAGATATTTACACCTGTAAACGGCGTATTTTTACTGAGGGCCCAAATTATGTTTAGGCCTGTTAAAGGCCCACTATGGGCACAAGCCTACCAGAAAAATATGAAAGCTTATGATGATTTAGGCCCAGATATTTTTAGTGGGCTACATGCCAATTTCGGCCCGTAATCATTTTTAGCCCAATTGGAATGGGCCCGACGAATGTTGGCATGTTGGGCTCCTATGAAGCTTTCGGCCAAATACATTACTAAGACAAACCTACACTATACAAAAATAGCGTCGTAATTACTACAGCCTGAGGCAGCATCATAAATGTTGTATCACAACAAAATAAATTCCAACCATACAACAAAAGGCCTGTTGGCATAAAGTTTACAGTCCTTCCAGATAAAAGCACCATCAGATGTATAGAAGCACAGATCATTTGACCTGAGTGCTAATGTTTCAGGCTGCAGAATCTAATGGAGCAGCACGATCTCCACCTTTTTTCCGCCATTGCTCTTGAACAACGAAGCGAATGTCTAATAGTCTGGTTTCAAAACCATTCATATCTTGACGACATTTCTCAACCACTATTCTTGTTTCCGAAACAACGTCCATAAGGGATTGGACTTGTGTCTGGAGCACAGATATATCACTCTGTCTAGCAGGAAGATTTTGTTCAGTAGGAGATTTGGACGAGGTTACCTTGACAACGAACCCAGAATTACGCAGGAAGGTGCTTTTTGCACTGTTAGTGGAGAGATACTGACGCACTGCAGCAAGAGGTGACATTGTGCCTGTAGTAGCCTCGTCACCTTCAGGTGGTTGTGGCTGTTCAATCATTTGTTCCATAGCTTCCTGAAAGTTTGAACTTGTAGATTAGTGTACCAGATAAGTTACTAATGAGACAAAAACAAACAAAGTAGGTTAAACGTTTATACATAACTTATTTTGGTGAACTACTGTAATACATTAGCATGTATTGTAGTGCCAACTACATAATAAAATCACTTTCGGAACATATGTCCATGTAGCATGCCTACTGTATTGTCTATTTCCTCACATTCTTTGACATCTAAGGATAAAGAGACATGGTTTAAAGTAGGATGAACATAGTATGACATCATTCATATCATGGGCAAACAGATATAAAACAAACAGGCTATTTTATCATTGTGTGTGCACGTGAACATAACAACTAGATTACAGATCAAGACCAAAAGAATATCCTTCATCTCTTTTAAACCATGTAAGGTGAAATGATACGTTAAGACAACTGTGAATAAAAGTGAACAGAGTAACTGACATTGGCTGCAAACCAAGTAGTTAAATGAACACATCACAGTACCAATCAGTTCAAGGCAGGAGGAGTAAGGACTTACAACAGCAGCTTGAACTGGTGTGCTCATGCCCTTCATCTTGCTGGTGTGGCAATCCTTGAAGATTTGCACTGCATTCGGTTCAGGTTCTTTTTGGTCCGCACGGGCTTTCCTCTGTATTTGGAACAAGTCAATATAGATACGATAATATGGCACAAAAAAAGAAGGAAGTAGCAGCTATTTACAAGAGCCTCGCAGTGTGCAATATAGCTACGAGATCCTGTTGTCTGTTGGAATTTCACTTTAGAACGGTTGGTTTTGTTCTTCAAACAGTTAGCCTAGAAGAAGATACACTTGTAAGGCCCATACATAAATACAAGCTCAATATGTGGTCTGATCAAATACATATAGCCTACCTGATACTTTGGATCAGACCAGTGTTTAACGAGGGCTGTCCAGTCTTCATCTGTAATATATTCCACTGGAGATGTTTGGGTGATTTCATTGTTAGCCTTGCCTTCAAAGTGAGATTTTCTAGGTGGTACCGATACTGTCGCAGAGCAGACTGAAAAACATGAGTGCATGCTTGTTTAGTTGCATCATCTTTCGGATCCAACTTGAACCTCATCTGTTGAAAAAAGAATGTGAGTCTTATTAGGGGGAAGCTAGAAAGTATGGGACAGAGCAAGACAATATTACTAATTGCGATGAATAACATTACTTACGGATAAATGGTCAAGGAAATAAGACTAACATTACTTACTGACATTGGCTTGTATTGTCTTTCTCATTCCTGTACTGGATCCACGTTGGGAGGATACGTGCATGACACCTAACAGCAACGGCTGCCTCTGATACTAACTTGGCTGACTCTGTAGCATCACGTGGCCTTTTTAAACATGCCTCAAAATGGATCTCCATTCTTCCTCCTTTAGATTTTGTTAATCTGTCAAGCATTATCCCTGATGTCTGCTTCCGCTTGCGCTGTGGTGCTAGTTCAACAACGAATATGGAAAGTGTTAGTGTACATCAAACTGTGAGAGTACATATAAAGGAGCATGCAACTGCAACTTGACTCGGTCAGGTACCGTCTTGGTGTTAACACTCATGAGGTTCATCTGATCTTGCCAAGTCCTGTTGTGTCAGCAGTGCTTCGGAAGTAGTGTTAGGTGTGAAGGCAGCTTGGGAACTGGCTAGTTCCGGAGCAAACGAACGAGTAACTGGTTGAGATGCTGGTACAGTTGAAGCGGATGCTGCAGCTGGTGGAGCAGGTGATATTGTGTTTGTAGATTTAGCCGGTGGACTTGGACCTTCTACTGCACTATAAGTACCAGCAGAATCTCGACGGCAGAACCTTTTCCGTTTCACCCGACGAGTAACAGCACTCCCTACTATATTATTTTCCTTGCTCTTTTTTGACTTTGCCATGTCAAGCTGTACCCACAACACAAAAGAATAAAATCACTCTTCGGAACTCATTGATGCATGATACAGACAAGCAATACTTTGATGTAAGACAACCGTATGAGGATGGAATATGTAAGAAAAACAGGACGGCATGACATATTCACAGCTACGATGTGCAAACTAAGCAGAAGGATTTTCAAGAAAACAGAAGTAATGCAAGCTAGACACCATATGAAAGATGCAACCAATATTACTCTACCAAGTTAAAAGTGTCTTGTCATAAGTGGCAATTCGAAAAATTAGAAGCAGTACAACGTATAAATCAATGCAAGATGCAACCACTATTAAACTGCCATGTTAAAAGCGTCCAATCATGAGTGACTGATGCGGGATACACAACAGCAGTACTTTGATGTAAGAACATGGTATGATAGATAGATGCAGTGTATTCTAGACACAGAAAGCCATGTCATATGCACATGTATAACGTATAAACTCAGCAGGTGCAATTTAATCAAAATAGAAGAAATACAGGCTAGACCACATATGCAACATGAAACCAATTATCACACTGTCAACTTAGAGCAAGCACCTGCGATGGTGGAGTACGGGAGATGAACTCATCATGTAGACTTGGGACTTCAACTTCATTAGCAGTAGCAGTGGCAAATCTAGAGAGTCTCTGTTTGCGTCGGTGCGAAGGACCACCAACATCCCCTAACTTACTCTTTTCCTTCCTATTTTCTGATATTGCCTTATGAAGTCAAAACCACAAGAAGATGAATAAAATTAGCTCTGCATAACTGGTTGATGCATGATACAGACGAACACTACTTTGATGTAAGGCAAGCGCAGGATAGGAGGATGGAATATATACAAAAAAAGACAGCGTTTCATATCCACACGTACGATAGGAGGATGGAATATGTATGAAAAAACAGTAAGCGGAAGGCATTTCAACAAAATTAAAAGAAATGAAAGCTAGGAACCATATGAACATGCAACCAATATCACTCTATCAGGTAAAAAGTGTCTCGTCGTAAGTGCCATTTCAAGAAATTAGAAGCAGTACAAGCTAGAAGACAATGCAAGATGCAACCAACATCACAGTCCCAAGTTAAATGTGTCTTATGGGTAAGTGATCGTTGCAGGTATAAGTTGTAAGCTACGCAGATGCAATTCAACATAATCAGAAGCAATACAAACTAGACATCATACGGAAAACGCAACCACGTATAACAGTTCCAAGTAAGAGCAAGCACCTGTGATGGTGGAGTAGGGGAGATGTGCTCATCATGTACACGTATGTTCTAGAAACAGGAACACGTGTCATATTCACAGGCATTATGTGTAAAGTAAGCAGATGCAATTCAAGTTAGAAGCAATACAAGCTAGACATCATACGCAACATGCAACCACATATAATAGTGTCAAGTTAGAGCAAGCACCTGTGATGGTGGAGTAGGGGAGATGTGCTCATCATCTACACAGCTACGTTGACTGTCCAGCCTTGTGTTGTCTTGTGAATCTTGTTGGGAGGATGGCGGAGTAGAATCTATAGAGACCCCCTGTTTGAGTTGCTCCGAAGGACCACCATCATCCACTGCCGGACTAATTTCCTTCAGCTATAATGATTTTGCATTGTGAAGTCAAACCGATAAGAAAAAGGAATAAAATTCGCTCTTCAGAACTCATTCATGCATGATACTGACGAACACTACTCGGATGAAAGCCAAACACATGATGCGAGGATGGAATATGTATGAAAAATAGGATGGTGTGACATATTCACACCTATGATGTGGTAACTAAGCAGAAGGCATTTCAACAAATTAGAAGCACTGCAAGCTAGACACCATATGAAAGATGCAACCAATTTCACTCTGCCAAGTTCAAACTGTATGGCGTTTCAACAAATTAGAAGCAGTACATGCTAGAAATCATATGCAAGACACAACCAATATCACAGTGGCGACTTAAAGGTGCCTTATCATAAGTGACTGATGCGGGATATGCAAGAATAGTAGTCTGATGTAGAAACAGGAACACATGTCATATTCACAGGCATTATGTGTAAAGTAAGCAGATGCAATTCAACAAAGTTAGAAGCAATACAAGCTAGACATCATACGCAACATGCAACCACATATAATAGTGCCAAGTTAGAGCAAGCACCTGTGATGGTGGAGTATGGGAGATGTGCTCATCATCTACACAGCTACGTTGACTGTCTAGCCTTGCGTTGTCTTGCGAATCTTGTTGGGAGGATGGCGGAGTAGAATCTGTAGAGAACCTCCGTTTCAGTTGCTCGGAAGGACCACCATCATCCAATGCCTTGCCAATTTCCTTCAACTTTATTGATTTTGCATTGTGAGGTCATACCGACAAGAAAAAGGAATATCATTCGCTCTTCAGAACTCATTCATGCATGATACTGACGAACACTACTCTGATGAAAGGCAAAGTCATGATACGAGGATGGAATATGTACGAAAAAATGGACGGCTTGACATATTCACACCTATGATGTGGTAACTAATCAGAAGGCACTTCAACAAATTAGAAACACTGCAAGACACCATATGGAAGGTGCAATCAATATCACTCTGCCAAGTTAAAATTGTCTCGTCATAGGTGGCGTTCGTCAAACTAGAAGCAATACATGCTAGAAATCATATTCAAGACGCAAACCAATATCACACTACCAACTTAAAGGTGTCCCATCATAAGTGACTGATGCAGGATACACAAGAAGAGTAGTTTCATGTAAGAACATGGTGTGATAGACATATATAGTATGTACCAAAAACAGGAAAGCGTGTCATATTCACACGTATCATGTGTAAGCTAAGCAGATGCAGTTTACACTAATTAGGAGCAATACGAGCTAGACACCATATGCAACATGCAACCAGATATCACACTGCCAAGTTAGAGCAAGCACCTTGGATGGTGGAGTAGGGGAGCGGAGACTTGGACCTTGTAATGCACTATCAGTACAAGGAGAATCGGTACAGATGCTCCGTTTACGTTGCTGCAGAGGACCACCATCATTGCCTTCCTTACTCTTTTCCTTCCTCTTTCTTGATTTTGCCTTGTCAAGTCAAACCCACAAGAAAAAGGAATAAAATTTGCTCTTCAGAACTCATTGATGCATGATACTGATGAACACTACTTTCATGTAAGGCAGCCGCATGATAGGAGGATGGAATATGTATGAAAAACAGGACGGCGTGACATATTGACATGTATGATGTATAAAGTGTAAAGTAAGCACAAGGTGCTTGAACTTGTTAGAATCGATGCAAGCTAGAAACCATATGAAAGATGAAACCAATATCACTCTGCCAAATTAAAAGGGTGCCCTAACAAATGTATTTGACCAAATTAGAAGCAATACATGGCAACGGGCTAGAAATAATATGCAATATGCAATGAATAAAGGTGACTCATCGTAAGTGATTGATGCAGGATACAGAAGAGAGGTAGTTTCATGTAAGAACAAGGTTAACACATAGATGTAGTGTGTACCAAAAATAGGAAGGCATGTCATATTCATAGGTATAGTGTGTAAACTAAGCAGATGCAATTTACCCTAATTAGAAGCATTACAAGCTAGACACCGTATGCAACATGCAACCACATATCACACTGCGAAGTTAGAGCAAGCACCTGTGATGGTGGTGTAGGGGAAGTGCGGTCTTCAGGTACAGGGCTACGTTCAATATCTTCATTTAGGCTTGCTGTTTCTTGAGAATCATGTGGAGAGGATGAAATTGCATTCTTTGTAAGAGTATTGCGTCTCATATTAACCCACGCGCGTGACTGTCTCATCATAAGCGATAGACGCAGGATACACAAGAACAGTAGTTTGATGTAAGAACATGGTGTGATAGGCAGATGTAGTATGTACCAAAAACAGGAAGGCGTGTCATATTCACATGTATAATGTGTAAGCTAAGGAGATGCAATTTAACAAATTAGGAGCATTGATGAGGGATACACAAGAAAAGTAGTTTGATGTAAGAACATGGTTAATAGAAAGACGTAGTATGTACCAAAAACAGGAAGGCATGTCATATTCACAGGTATAATGTGTTAACTAAGCAGATGCAATTAACCCTAATTAGAAGCATTACAAGGTAGACACCATATGCAACATGCAACCACATATCACACTGCCAAGTAAGAGCAAGCACCTGCGATGGTGGTGTGGGGGAATTGCGGTGATCAACAAGAGAGCTACGTTGACTATCTTCATTTAGCCTTGCTGTTTCTTGAGAATCATGTGGGGAGGATGACACTGCACTCTTTAAACGAGTAGGGCATCTCACAGTAACCCACTCGGGTGACTGTCTCATCATAAGTGATTGACGAGGGATACAAAAGAGCATTAGTTTGATGTACGAACATGGTTAATAGACATATGTAGTATGTATCGAAAACAGGAAGGCATGTCACTATCAAAGGTATAATGTGTAAAGTAAGCAGATGCAATTTAACCAAATTGGAAGCAATACAAGCTAGACACCATATGCAACATGCAACCACATTTGACAGCGCGAAGTTAAAGCAAGCACCTGGGATGGTTGTGTGTGGCAATTGAGATCATCAACTGCAGAGCTACGTTTACTGTCTCCAACTGCTGATACTGCACCCATTAGAGCGCTGAAACGCTTAGTGCTTATCTTCGAATTACACTGGAGCGACTTCTGTCTTTTCTTTTCTGCATTCATCAACACTGCGTCAGAGTATGAAATACCCATGCATAAAAAAACAATAGTGTGAGTATGGGTGAAGTGTGTGCACAATTAGTACAGTGTAAAGGTAGCAGATAGCAGGTCGGTGAGAAATAAATGACGGGAGACATATGATAGCTCTACAACATGCATGGCACACTAAATTACTACAGGATTCTATGAAAATAACAATCGACTGAAAGCAAATAGGTCAGTCCATTTTTCTGCACCATCCGATGTACAAAGAACGGGCAGATCGCCTTCATCTACCTCCAGCCAGTCAGTGTTGACGATCTTCCTCGAAACGTCAGCGACCACCGGCCCAGTATTCCTCCCCTGCCTGCGCCCTCCCCTCGACCTCACCGCACCGCCGTGCTTGGCACCGCCCCACCCCCCCCCCCCCCCCGGCCATCCATTCAAGCCCCGCCGACCTCCAGATCGGGCGCAAGCAGCTCCTGCGCCCCACACCCCTATGATAGACACCGATGTGCCGCTTCCCTGGGGAACATGCGGACTAGGAGCTCCGCGCGCCTAAGTGGGTGCTGCTTCTTTTAATTGCGGTTCGACTGACCCTGAATTGAAATCCAGGCGGGCTACTGACCTCTAGCAAAGGTGAAATAGTAAAAGGGAGGAAACCTTGTGCATTTAGTATCACGAAGAAGATGCAGTAAGAAGCGCTCAACTAGTTTCTTTCGTGGGATGAATACGGTGTGAGCGGAGACGTAAGATTTGCACGAATAAGGGAAGAGGAGTACCTCTTTCTGCTGGCAGTGTTGTGTCCTCCTTCTGTTTTTCCGACGATCTTCTTGTTGTTCGCCGGAAACCAGAAGTTGTGGAGGACGGTGCAGCCTTGGACGAACCCATGGCCAAGTTGTTGAGTGTGGTGCGGTGGCCGTCTGTCGGCGGCGGGGAAGCAGATCCAAGGCGGCGAACGACGGCATAGCGGGAACAGCTCCGGTGCGGTGGACGGTTGCGACAATGGAGCCGCAGCAGTGAGGCGCAGGACGGCGTGGTCGGAGTGGTTCTGGTACGGCGCACGTCGGCGTCGTGGAGGCAGCTCTGCCTCGGCTTCAGTTGCTAAGTCCTTGAGGGCGTTGCGGTTGCGGTTGCGTTGGACGACGACGTCGGGGTACCGGCTCCGGCGTGATGGAGGAGGGCGGCGGTGGATTGGCCGCTATGGGGTGGAGGACGGAGGAGGCTGGGGTTTCGCAGCTGGTGGAGAGGGCGTTTTCGCGCCCACGGAGTATGAATGGGGAAACGGAGGGAGGCGGGGAACTAAGGGGGAACAATGTTTTGGTTTGAGACGCGCTTGTTTGAAATTTGGGGAAAGTTACAAACTTTGCCCCCATCTAAAATTTCGGACATATTGCGAGTTGGGGGTAGGACAGTCATGTCAGGTGTCCCAAATGTGGGCGGGATAGATTTCGGCCGAGCGCATGGGTAGGTGCCCACGGCGTTTGAATGCTTCTCGGAGGCGGTTGAGACTGGCGTCTTGGTGAAGTTACAAACCTACCCTGGTTTAGACCTTTGGACATCGGGCCGATAGGCTACACGGGCCAGAGTCAGGACAGTAATTTCCTACCACCAAAACATTAGTCTCACGCGGTTTCAGGTGACCAGAGGCCTATTTGGCGCTTCGTTCAATATTTGGGAGCAGAAGCATTAACGTTTTCGGTTCTCTTGAATTGAACTTTCAGGATTTGTCAAACTTCACAAATCTTTACTCTTGAAAATCCTAAAGCTACAATTATTTTGGAATGGAGGGGGTACATTTGAATATACATTGTACACGAGTATATATTAAAAAATATGCAACTTACCTCAGTTCATGCATGGTTCCAGATATAATCTCCTTGGTTGCAAAAAAAAGTTAGATATGCGTATGAATATATATAGCATGTTCAAACTCACAACAAAGATTGATGCCCCCTTTTACATCTGATTTACAAATGCCATTATCTCGGGTTCAAATAGATGAATGCACTTCCTATGAATTCGAATCTTCAAAACCCCCTTTATGTTGAATTCGACATGTATTATATTTCGTAGCTAGCAATTTGGAATGTATCCATGCAAGTGACAAATGTATAAAGTGCTTCACACTAACATGGAGTGCACTAATTAATGTTTATATATGAATTGCAAAAGCATCCATTGCCTGTATTTCAAACCGCTCTCACTCTATGGATCGATAATATGAAATAAACACATGCACATTCTAGAATTCAATAGAGTATGGGTGTCTGATAGACCGATTTTCGTCCATACGCAATTTGCAAAATTCATGATCTTATCCAAAAATAATAATGCCATTTATATTTTAATTTAATGCGTAGAACCGCCTTTTACATGTAGATGCACTATGCCTCGCCCCGGTCTCACAAACGCGTTATATATCTCTCTATCTACCGTATAAGTGCACACACTTTATATGCATAGGCATTTCTCTTTCACACATGCTCACAATCTCTCTCAGGGTGTCGGGGTGTCTCACGCACATGCTCTCTCTGTTTCTCTCTCTCTTTCTGACTACTATGTACCACTCTTTTCACTAATCTCAGTTGGAAAACACTATTTCTCTCACATGCATATATACACATGCACGGTCTCTACTAGCCCTCTATACACACATATATGTGCCTACGTGTCTCCCGCACGCACATTATCTTTAGGCCTCTCTCGCACACATTGCCCCCCCCCCGACACACCTCCCTCTTAGTAGTTGGCAGATATGATTTCATCATATCATTCGGTAGGATATCCCTGGCTGTTAGGCTGGATGGTAATACGAGGAAAAGTTTTACCCTAGTTCGGATCGGACCCTTGCTGTTGAAGAAAGAGCCTACTCCTGGTACTGTATATTAGTGATTGTGACGCCCCCGATTTGACCGTACACTAATCAAGCACGCAAATGTGTACGATCAAGGTCAAGGACTCACGGGAAGATATCACAACACAACTCTAAAACATAAATAAGTCATACAAGCATCATAGTACAAGCCAGGGGCCTCGAGGGCTCGAATACAAGTGCTCGATCACAGACGAGTCAGCGGAAGCAACAATATCTGAGTACAGACATAAGTTAAACAAGTTTGCCTTAAGAAGGCTAGCACAAACTGGGATACAGATCGAACGAGGCGCAGGCCTCCTGCCTGGGATCCTCCTAACTACTCCTGGTCGTCGTCAGCGGGCTGCACGTAGTAGTAGGCACCTCCAGTGTCGTAGGTGCCGTCGTCGACGGTGGCGTCTGGCTCCTGGACTCCAGCATCTGGTTGCGGCAACCAGGTAGAAAGGAAAGGGGAAAAAGAGGGAGAAAGGCAACCGTGAGTACTCATCCAAAGTACTCGCAAGCAAGGAGCTACACTACATATGCATGGGTATATGTGTAAAGGGGCATATCAGTGGACTGAACTGCAGAATGCCAGAATAAGAGGGGGATAGCTAGTCCTGTCGAAGACTACGCTTCTGGTCATCTCCACCTTGCAGCATGTAGAAGAGAGTAGATTGAAGTCCTCCAAGTAGCATCGCATAGCATAATCCTACCTGGCGATCCCCTCCTCGTCGCCCTGTTAGAGAGCGATCACCGGGTTGTATCTGGCACTTGGAAGGGTGTATTTTATTCAGTATCCAGTTCTAGTTGTCATAAGGTCAAGGTACAACTCCGGGTCGTCCTTTTACCGAGGGACACGGCTATTCGAATAGATAAACTTCCCTGCAGGGGTGCACCACATAACCCAACACGCTCGATCCCATTTGGCCGGACACACTTTTCTGGGTCATGCCCGGCCTCGTAAGATCAACGCGTCGCAGCCCCACCTAAGCACAACAGAGAGGTCAGCACGCCGGTCTAACCCTATGCGCGCAGGGGTCTGGGCCCATCGCCCTATGCACACCTGCACGTTGTGTACGCGGCCGGAAGCAGACCTAGCCTAGTGGCGTTCCAGTCCAATCCGGCGCGCGCCACTCAGTCGCTGACGTCACGAAGGCTTCGGCTGATACCACGACGCCGGGATACCCATAACTACTCCCGCGTAGATGGTTAGTGCGTATAGACCAAATGGCCAGACTCAGATCAAATACCAAGATCTCGTTAAGCGTGTTATGTCGAAGTAACCGCGGACGCCGACCAGGGCCAGGCCCACCTCTCACCTAGGCGTTCTCAACCTGCCCTGTCGCTCCGCCACAAAGATCCACTTGCGGGTACTCCTACAAGCCGACCCGACTTTAGTCACCACATGTGTCATGTATATAGTATATAAGTATATACCCGTGATCACCGCCCAGGTGATCACGGCCCGATAGTATAGCACAGCAGACGGACAAGAATGTAGGGCCACTGATGGAAAACTAGCATCCTATACTAAGCATGTAGGATTGCAGGTAAAGGTAACAACAGTAGTAGCAAGGATAGGCTATGCATCAGGATAGGATATCGGAAAGCAGTAACATGCTACACTACTCTAATGCAAGCAGTATAGAGAAGAATAGGCGATATCTGGTGATCAAGGGGGGGGCTTGCCTGGTTGCTCTGGCAAGTAGGAGGGGTCGTCAACTCCGTAGTCAAACTGGGCAGCAGCAGTGTCGGTCTCGTAGTCTATCGAAGAGAAGAGGGGGAAGAAACAGTAAATACAATGCAAACATAAGCATGACGATGCATGACATGACAACGAGCGGTACTAGGTGTGTCCTAACCCGACAGTAGGTGGTACCGGCGAAGGGGGGGAACATCCGGGAAGTATTCCCGATGTTTTGCGTTTTCGGACAGATGGACCGGAGGGGAAAAGTTGCGAGTTCGATAGGTTAGGGAGGTGTGGTGGATGAACGGGCTGCGTATCCGGATTCGTCTCGTCGCTCTGAGCAACTTTCATGTTGAAAATATTTTAATCCGAGTTACGCATTAAATGATATGATTTTCTAAAGATTTTATTAATTTCTGGAATTTAATTAATTATTTAATTTAATTCGAAATTTGGATTTATGACATCAGCATGATGTCATGCTTACATCAGCAGTCAACTGGGGTTGACTAAGTCAAACTGACCTGTGGGTCCAGTGGGACCCACCTGTCATTCTCTGTTTAGGTTAATTAGGGTTTAGCTAAATAATTACTGTTTAATTAAATTAACTAATTAATTAGATTAATTTAAACAGGATTAATTAACTTACTTAATTAATTAATTAATTAATTTTATTTTTATTATTTGTTTTATTATTAATTTTATTTTTATTTATTTATTTATTAACTAGTTTATTATTATTATTATTATTATTTTCATTTCATTTTCCTTTTTTTGTAAACGTTCTGTGGGGGGGCGCGGGCCCCGTTTGGCAGTGGCCCAGGGCCATAGCGGGTCGGGCGTCGGGCATAGCCCGAATGGGCGCTGCGGGCGTGGCCGGCGGGGGCGCACCCGACTGGGCGCCGGCGGCCACAGCAGGGCGCCGGAGCAAGAGGAGGGGGGGTGCCAGTGGCCAGGGGCGGCCGGAGTCGGCCCGGCGAAGGCCAGCGGGCGCGGGACGCGGCCGGTGCGGCGCATCCGCGGCGGCGCGGGCGGCACGGGAAGCGGCGGTCGGTGGCGGCCAACGGCGGGCGGGCCCGGCGCAGGGAGCTCGCACGGGAGCGGCCTGGGGGCGAGGGTGGCCACAGGCAGGCGCGGGAGTGCGCGCGCGTGCGGGCGGGAGAGACGGGGCGGGGGCGCGGGTGAGGACGGCGTCCGAGGCCACCGCGGGCGGGCGGCCGTGGGCGCACGCCGGGAGGGTGGGGCTGCGGGAGCGCGAGCTCGCGCGCAGCCACGGGCGCGAGGCAACGGCGCGGGCCGCGCGGCGGGGCGAGGGAAGGAGAGGAGGGGCGTGAAGGCCGTGGCCTCACCGGGGGGTGTAGGGACGGGGCAGCGGGGGTTGAGGGGGTCGACGGGGACGACGGCGACGTGGGAGCAGGCCGGTGGGGAAGCTCCGGCGAGGGCGAGGCGGCGCGGGCTCCTGGCGGCGGCGGAGAGGACCAGGGGCGGCGGGGTCGAGCGCCTCCTCCTCGATCCCGATCGGGGGAGAGGGGGGATATTTCGGTGGGGAGTGGAGGGGCTGTCGGTGGGGAGTGGGGGGAGGAGTGGATAAGGGAGAGGAGTGGGGGCCGACCTGGGCCGGCCTGGTTAGCCCGATGGCCAGCTGGGCCGCGGTCCAGCAGGGGGGGCTGTTGGGCCAGGGTCTAGTGGGGGGAGGGGGGGTTCCTCCTTTCTTTTTTTCTGTTTCTTTTCTCTGTTGCCTTTTTCTTTTCTTTTTATTTATTTTCTTTTCTATTTTACATCATTTTAAAATAGTTAGGCATTTTCTAAAAATATGTTTTCTCCACAATAATTATCAGTGCAATATCTGGCACCCACCGAACATTTTTGTTTAAATTTATGAAAACTTTTATTATTGACATTAATTTGAATTTAAATTTTGAAACGGTTTCGAATCATCGCGAGGTTAACAAGAGTAACCGTGGTGACGTGGCATCATTAGCGTGGGATTACTGTAGCTTAATTATCCGGGCGTTACAGTGATAGGGGTGTGTACAAAGTACACGTGAATACCAGGCATTGTGCGTGTGTGTATACTATTGACGAACTAGCCCCCAAGCTTGTATAACATACTAAGGGCCTAGGGTTACAAATCATATATAGTCGGCTTATCACCAGTGGGGATAGAGTCCTCCGCGACTCTGGTAGCTTCGTGTTTTACGCCGAGTCCTCCACATGGGTCTTCGTATAACACGTCTCGATCCAACCTATATGTGGCGCAGGATGGAACCGACCCATGAGTCTTCATGTTGACCCACCACAACTAGAAATGATGTGCCCACCACACCACAAAACGCATGCTGGCGTGCAACACTGACACGTACACATGCACTCACGAACACACGCACGTACGCACCCATGCATGCAACATTGAAACGTACCCTTGCACGCACGCAACACTCGCACGCCTGCATGCACACAGCACACGACGCAAGACACACGCTCAACCTATACGTGCATGCACCCTTTGTTAAGGACATGGATTGTTACGGGTAGTAATCAATCTTATCTGTGATAAGCAGAACATTGATGTTTGCAGCGGTCTTTATGAATCACAACGCATCGAACGGGCTATCAACATAGTAGGCTTATCTACATGAAAAAGATGACGTCACACTCAATGAACAATCATCGGTTTATGAAATGCCCGCTTCTGACCGCCCTGGCCCACCAAAGGTTCCTCTGCTGTGCGCTGCCTGCGTTGGGTCACTGACATGCAGGCCATGCACCCAAAGAGCCCACACGTTAGTGGAAGAATGGCGCGGTGTCCTAGGTCAGAGTCGAGGGCGCCACTCGCGGCACGCCCGGCAGAACACGCCTCCATGCCGCATTCAAACGCCTCCATGAAACCCGCCCGTGTGGAAGCCGAGAAACCCACTCTCGACACACGTCCGTTCATGACCGGGCCGGCGTTAAACACAACGCCGGCCGAGCTCCTCCCGTCCGCCGTCTATTTAATCTCCTATTTAAACGAGGCCAAACGCCGGCCAAGAATCGCACACCTCCGCCACTCCCCTATCTCCTCCACCATTTTGTCCACTCTTACAATGGCTTACGAAGAGTAGTTATTCCGCATCCAAGCCGGCTGGGTAGCCCGCCGGATACGAGCTATGCAGCTCGCTGATCCACCTCCCTCCCCTCGCCCGACGGAGCCAGTTGCCGCCCCAAGCCGGCGCGCGGTTCAGCAACTCGCCGCTCCAGGCCAGCTCAACAAGGAGCGGTGCACGGGCGTCGTTGCTGCCATCCACGCCGCCGCCTCGTACCGCGTCTCCCGTTTCTGTGGCCGAGACTCCCATGCCGGCGGCCGCGCCATGCAAGCAGTGACATAAGCCGGGTGCGCAGAGAGCGACGAGTCGGTGGCCAGCGCCTCCGCGTCCGCCGCCATCATCGAGGAGAAGTAGAACACGGGAGGCCACCGCCGCTTGGGTCCCATGAAGGCCACCGCGGAGGCGACGTCGGCGTACATAGCAGGTGTCTTGCCGGATCCTTTTGTTGCGAGGACCTTCGTCGACCCCGCATGGGCTCCACGGAAGAGGAGAATGTTAGGATGAACTCGAGCCGGTGCCGGCCATGGCGAAGTAGTGGCCGGTGATGAACTTGAACCGATGCCAGCCACCATCATCTTCGGCACCAGCCAATGATATCAGTTGGGCGGTGGGGAAGCGAGCCGTCCTTTGCGCTGAAGCATATACCCCCGGGGCTCCGGGCAATCCGGTGATCGTGCTGCCGGACATGAGGAACACAAATCGATCGGCGGGCGACCATTTAGGCCAGGTATTATATACCTGTGCTGTCCAGAACTAGCACCGCGTAGTTCATTTGAATGTAATGAAATCCGTCATGTTTGTATGAAAATCCGGTATTTTATATGATTTCCGTCGTTGTTTATATGAAATATCAGTTTGTCTACGTGTTTGCGTGAATTTCGTCCGGATGGTTGAGTTGTTGTCATAATGTGTGCGGCTACGGTTGGATGGCGTAATTTCCGGGTCGCCGGTCGGTCTGCGGGCGGCTCGGGCGGTGTTGTGGGACAAAAAAACACAGCTCGTGCGAGCTCGTCTCCAACGTGCGCGCTGGAGGATGCATGACAGCATGAGCACCCGAGCCATTCCTCGTTCATCGGTCGCAAAGGCACCGGTGGACAAAAGGGTCGCCAATATCTTGGCTACCCCGGGCAAGATCCAAATAGCCCCTCCCAACAGATTCAAATCCCTCGTTCGCCGTGGAATTTTGCCATGTGTTGTTGTCATGGACTAGCAAGATGCCCGTGCATTGCACGGAACATCAAGATGCATTTTTTTACAAACTCCCGCATGCATGCAAGGGATAATTAATGTCCTCCTTTGCTAGTACCACGAGGCAAACACCATTAATATTGCATCGATTAGTGTTACTGGCCTTGTATATCTGCAAATTGTAATTTTGATAGTGGCCCCTTGTATATAAAAATGGAGGGAGAAAGATGAGAGATAAGGTGAGGAGGAGTGGGGCATGGTGGTGACTGGTGGTCGGACTGGGCGGAGGCATGGGGATGGACGGCGCATTATGTCTAGGTTTGTATCTCTCTCACACACACCCACGTAGGTGAGGGACGTGCACGAAGAGAAGAGGTGCACGCATGACGCATGTACTCCCGTCTCTTTCCCAACCACACCCGCGCGGGTACACGGTGGAGCTCATTTCTGTACGAAAAAGGCAGCCCACGTGGTAATTTGGCACGTGTACTGGTTGTCCACTTGGTGGAGGGAGGATCGTCTACCACGGGTGAACAAACAAATTGTGACTTGACGCGTTATGTTAAATTAAAAAAAGAGGCAAACCATGTGGGGCCTACCTTAGAGGCAAGGCTCTATACACTGGAGTACTTTTGATGTGTCCCGTCAACTCGCAGCACGAGGAGAAGCTTGCTTAGTACGCCGTCTCCCCTGCCCACGGGCGCGGTGGCTCACAGGATGAGGTGAAGCTTGCTTACGAGTAGTAGTAGTACTACTACTACTACTGTACGCCTTTACGCCCGCTCCCTCGCCCACGCGCGCGGTGGCTCGCAGCACGAGGAGAAAATTTTACTACTCCCTCCGTTTACTCCTCGTCCCTACTACGTACTTTGGTTAGTACTCCCTCCATTTACTTATACAAGGCCACTATAAAAAAATACATTTTGCATCTATACAAGGCCACAAATAGTAATCGAGACAAAAGTTACTACTCCCTCCTTTCCAGTTTATGGCTCAATTTCAAAATCTCTCCAACCAAGGTAGACGGTGAGTGGTCGAATTAATTTCGTAGTTTGCACAAGTAATTAGTACGCTCGTTTTTCTCAAGAATTTATGTTTACCGAGGCATTAATTAGAATGAATGCATGAATGACCACTAAATTTCCATGAACTTGTACATGCATTGGTTAGTTTCCTCTTGACACTGCTTGCGTCGGGTGATCTAACGCACCTCGAAATCCAACATGTAATGGTACTACTACTAGTATAGTAGAACTGAGACTTATCAAACGGAAAAACGAATGTTTTTTAGATGAGCCCTATAAACCCTAGTGGGTACGTACTCCGTAAAAACAGATTTTTCCAAAACTAAGTCGCTCCCTTTCATGAATTCTGTAGTATACTCCTCCGTCGACGCTCCCTTTCATGAATTATGTACTTCCTGTCGCCGACATGTGGGACATATAGCAACCGGGTCGACGTGTCAAGCACCAAATAACAGTGCAGAACAGCAGGGGGGACGCACCCCACTCGTACCGGCCCAGTAGTAGTAATGAGCAATGAGACGTCAAATCACAATGCCGCACCTTCCCAGACGGACGAAGCAACCATTATTTCACACTTAGGTTCGCCATCATCTCAAACCACGTAGTATTGCTTCTGCCTCAAGAGGGACACGCGCATTGCCTTGGTACATCATGACACGTGGGACCGCATGACAGGCCATGCTCCCCCGCCGATCGCTCGGTAAAATCACCTCATTTTTACTATACTTCCTCCGTATCGGTTTACTACATGGCATGCACGTCGTTCTAGGTTGAGAATTTAACTGGCTATATATGTGATGAACAGTACTCTAGCCTTTTAAAAAATGTATACTTTTGTACAGTAGTACTATCGATGGATTGCGCCATGGAGCAAAAATTGAAATTAAAAAAAAGGTGGTACATATAGAGAGTGCTCGTCGCCAAATTATGCATATAGTACTATTAAAAAAGCTAGTACGTGCTTAATTGGGGTGCTAAATTCTATTAAATAAATACTAGTAGTATGTACATACTGAAGAGTTAAAGTAACGAGAAGAAACATAACATAGTTCTGCTGGGGGCTCAGCACAACACACCCCTCAAATTAAACTAAGCACACCTGAAATTAAACTAGGCAACTAATCCGGTAGACACTGCATTAGAAGTTTAGTACCACCATGAGCAACGACACTGCCACCTTACTCGGAGTCCTCGTCCACGTCCTCGACTTCGTCCTTGTCCCTCTTCCTCTTGGCCGATACTTCTTTGCTTGAACCGCACACTTGGCTGTTGCTCTTCATCCAACCCTTGTAGATATTGAAACAAAGGTAGCCATCCATTGCAGCGTAGTGGATGTGGTCTATATCTAGTACATTCTGCTGCCATGCATGACGATGAAACGTGTAATGAGGTTTCTCCAGTTTACGGTACGAAGAATGAACCATGGCTCCTGCCAGGGTCAGCATTGAAGGCTGACGAGAGGGCACCAGCTGATTCTTCTGGAGGTCGAAGGGGTTGCCTACAACGAGAACTATCCGACCCAGGACTTCTTTGTCGTTCTTAAAGTCTACAGTAACGAATTTCACTATTTTGTCCTTGAGGAAGTTCTTAAAATCCTGGCACTCAACGTCGGCATGGCATATGTGGTAGACCAAGCAAACGTTATGTACGCAAACCTGGATCACGGCGGGCTTCTTCCTCTCTTCGTCCTTTAGATCCTTCTCTCGTCCCAGGACTGTGGTGTACTCAACATCTAGCCCAGCGACCCACTCATCATCTGAGTTTTCGAACATGCGTCTGAAGCGAGAAAGGCATCCTTTCACCGTCGCGGAAGAACGGGTGTAGATGACGTCGAACTCATCGCCGGTGATGGTTCTAACCTTGTACTCACCGCCGATTGTGGAGATTTGGGACGCCATGGATTTGGGAGGAGGGTTAGGATTATTGGAACTTCCGTAATGTGAATGGACGGGACGACTAGGAGCGAACCGCCGTAGTATTGCAGGACGTGCGGGGACGAGTAGGAGCGAACTGCCAGCGTGCGAACGGCAGGGTAGTGGCTTTCCATTCTCCCATGATACGGGCTTCCGAGAGCCCTTGGGTCTGAGATCGAACAGTTGCATGGCGTGATTCTAGACCTATGGGTGAATATCCTATCCTGGAGGGTTATTCTGTAAATTTTCAGCAACTTAGCATGCGACCGTTTGATCTCAGATCCAAGGGCTGCCAGCAGCCCGTATCATGGTCGCGCCTACCACGACCGTCGCATCGCTCGCGCGGTCGCGCCCTTGGAGATTTAACACGGTGCGTTAGGCTATCTGATGTTGGCATGTCATACATAGTCATCACTTAGTCACTCATACTACAACAAGGTTGGCTATAAGTGTATTTTTTACTCCTCTCTATCTCTTTCTTCGTACTCCCTCCGTCCCATAATATAAGAACATTTTTGACACTAGTGTAGTGCCAAAAACGTTCTTATATTATGGGACACAGGGAGTACTAGTATTTATTGCATTTGCCAAGGAGTGACCTCTTCCAATGAAATGGTGTTGCTAAGTTTGCTTCATTTAATTAGCTATAGACTCAAAATTGTTTTTTCACCTAGGTAGACGCGCTTAGCACCGTTTCTTCCTTGGGTCACCAAACTAGTCTCTCTCTTCTTGATTAACTTGCCACATCAGACTTTATGCCTATGTGGCATGCTTAAGCACCTGTAGGAGCAAGTAAAAGTAAGTACAATAGTGCGCTTTACATGGCATTTTTGCAAATGTGGAGGAAAGAGAGGCAAGGAAAAAGTGGAGAAGTGGGCTCTCATGCAAGAGCCAGCCTCTACTACATGGTGGAGCATTGGGAGAGGCACCTGTATGGAGGTGGTCAGGAATCGGGAGACTCACGCCGGTCGTAGCGCCGCAGTTAAAATGATAATGGCAAGTCAAATCACGGGGCCCCACCTGTCCAGCAGTAACTCGCTGTCAAATCACACAGCCCTACGTTTGCAGCAGCCTACTCCCTCGTCTTCTCGCGTCTCTGTCGAACCGACTAGGCGGAACTGCCCCGCCGCCTACCGCGCAGGAAAAGCCCCGCCCTCGACTTTTAAATACAACTACATCCGCTTAAGAATCCAATGATATACTTTTTGTGACATAGTAACTCATATTTAGTTAGTCAAATGGATGACCTAGAACTACGTGCATGCCCAATAAACCGAGACGCCTAAAAATAAAAAAACTGAGATGGAGAGGGTAGTTCAGCACGTATCTTTTTAGATCAATATAGTCATGATTCACCAAGGAGCAAAACCAAGTGGTAGGCTGCTCCTGTCGTGTTGGCGTAGCAACTCAAGCAGGGTCAATCCGCACACGAAATGGCGACACACTTAACAGGACCCCTTTGGCCGACATGTGGCTCATCCACCGTCTTGTTCCACGTGCGATGCACCAAATTATAGTTCGAAGCAGCGGTTGGAATTGGAGGCACCCCGGTCGTAGCGCCGCAGTAGTAGAAAATGAGCGATGAGGGGTCAAATCACAAAGCTCCACCTTTCCCGCATTAAGCTGGACGGACGAAGCAACCATCATTTCACTCTAGGGCGCAAGAGCATAAAGAAAAGAGAAAACGATGATGCGTGTGGCAGCTACCTAGGGCACCCTAGGGTAGGGGTCTCCACTACAGATCTTTTTTTTTTTGAAAGCGCCTCCACTACAAATCGGCTTCTCCCACGTCCTCTTGAAGAAAACCGATGATGAGTGTGGCGGTAGGGTTTGTAGGAGTACTACGGCGTGCGGGGCCACGTCGTAGTAAACGGGTTCGAGTCGACGCCTTAAATATGTGTGGGCCGCTTGGTTTTACGAGAACGAGGCAGCATTTTGGGTTCGGGGACCAGTGGAGATATAGTACGTACAAAAAATTATGGACGTAGGTTCGACTGAAAGGCAATGATGCATGGGCCCTGCATTTTGATATACCCGGGGCCGCGTGAAATTTGCTACTCTACTCAAAACTAGTAAGGTACACATGTATTGAACGCATGAGATTTCGAAACCAAATTATGAATAAATACACACTATAGCATGTAAAGCTTTGAGTCATATATGCATGATGTAGATGTTCGTTTAGTTCTTATAGTTCATCTCATTCAAAATCAATTAGTTTTATAAAAATGTTAAGATTCATGGGGTTGTGCATTGTAAATCATAAAGTAAAAAACAAATAATGGCAATTCATTTAGAAAAAAATAATCAATTATGATACAGAAGATTCTAGAACAAAGGAGAAGTGCTTGTGTTTTGAGGTTTGTGCATTATGCTTAAGTTCAACCATGGAGTCTTCTAAATTGTACATGTGGCAGATCTGGTGGAATGTTGATGATATCCAATGGCCAGTAGTGATCGGATTTGCCTATCTCTGCACTGTTGGGTTAGCTTCATCCAGCGACCATCTTTCAAAGTTATTGGCACACTATATAGTTCTTGTGCCATAGTTGCATGTTTTGGAAAAAAGCTACTAGTGGGTTGTACTATCTATTTAGGAATAGAAGATGTATACATGGAAGTTGTAGGGAAAGAGATGACATGGAGCATCTCAATTCCTATGAGTAGGGATTGGAAAAGAGATGTCATTTTGTTCACATCATAGGAACTTTTCTATTGAATCTAGAGATGACATGTATCTCAATTCCTATGAGGAGGGATTAGAAAAGAGATGTAATTTGGTTCATATCATAGGAACTTTTCTATTGAATATACGCTAATGTTTATTTTCCTTTGAAATTAAGGGAGTATAGGAATCCATTCATATGAACCAAGTGGCTCTAAAGCTATAGAAATGATATCATGTTTATTTCCTTTGAAATGTGGAGTATATGAATCTATTCCTATGAACCAATTGGCTCTAAAGGAAAAAATCCTATAAAAAATCATATCATATAGAGTTCCTATGATATTCCTCGACACTAAAGGATGCTTGAAATTGTTACGGGTGATACTATGGTCTTTCTCTGTAGACTCCTCACCCATCTTTATAGTTACCTCTCGAAGATGAATGAAATGATATATACATGGTATTCTACATGTGCAATTTGGTACACGAAAACTCGGTAAAAGTTTGCGAGGTTCGAATTTTCAATAAAGCTATATGCACTGCATTTCAGAACGGAGGGAGCATATGGCAGTTGCTAACACTCACGTGGAAGATTTGTGTGTAGGAGGAGTGGCTGTTCTGTTAAATGACATGGCAAAACTGACACTGTCGGATGCCGATCTAACGGTTCTTACGGCGTTCGTCGGGAAAAGGCTTGTGGCGAACATTTGTCGGATAATGATTTACGGACACATGCATTGCACTGATACGTGCCCCCCTCTCTCTCACGCACACGCACCCTCACGAGTCACGACTCTCCTGAGTCCTCTCGCAGACTCGCACGTCGCACCCACCGTCTATCTGCAGGTAGACGTCACGCACATATGTGCTCTTCACACCCTACCCTTAGAACTTCTAAAAAACAAAAGACGGCGCGCACATTTTATTTTAGCTCACACGTCACACACTTATACTATTACTCTTGCGGCGAACGTTCTTTGGGCATAGTATATTGTGCTCTCACGAAGAGAAGCAGTGCACGCACGCACTAGTTCTCTCACACCCACTCGCGGGTACACGTAGGAGCGCATTTTTTGAAGCTGGTACAACAAAATCACTCCACTATATATAAAAGCAGGAGCCTTGGCGCTTGCTTTACTAGGGTTCCTCTCGTTCACTCTCTCATGCTCTCCAGATCTAAGCAACACATAGGTGGCCACACTCCCTCTCAGCTCACGACTGGTCACAAATCCGGCCGGACAACCTCGACCGGGGCAGGGGTGTAGGTGCATCGTTCACGCTGTCGTCGGCGGCGAGGGAGGAGACCAACGGCTGCCCGCGCGTCTTGATCGGCGCTCGTGCCGTTCTCTCCGAGAGAGCACCGGCTCGGGAGGGCCTCCGACCCCTTCTTCCTCCCTGCGGTATTGTGGCCTAGATGCGGCCTCCCGACGCCGTCTTTGCCACATGCCAACGACCCTCAGGTATATATTCCTTTGAACCTGCCTTGCTCTACTGCCCCAGCTCCCTTCGTCTGGATCCTTTTCTACTTCCGTCCGTTGTTCCAAAGCCACCTAGACTTATACTATTATTAGAAGTAAAGCTAGTTCATACAGTCGACTCAAAGCGTTGGTTCAAACAGGGAAGAAAGTGGGAAAGCTGTAGCATGAATCTAGGACTTGGTTCTAAGAGGAAACGGGTTAAAGTAGTAATATCTGTCACTGTTTAAATAACCGTATTTCGTATTTGCGCAAACAGGGATGTGTGTCTCCATATCGTTTTGGGATGTCTGTCTCCGTATCGTTTCTATCCGTGCAATCAAAAGCATACACCTCAATTTTAGTACAACTGTGCAAAATGAGATGGCTATCCCTCGTTGTCGTCGTCTAACCTCCCGTCTTCAAGGTATCCCTACATTGGTAGTAACTAAGGTAGAATGACCAACGCAATCTAAAAGAAGCTGATTCGTACATTTTACTTCCTGATTGCAGTGCAGGGACAAGAGAAAACAACTGCATCCTAGTCCGGAATGCACTTTCTACTAGTTCATCCATGGACCGAGGACTAGCTGGCACGGCTGCACGATGGTTTTTTGGACAGGTGCGCGGACAAGAGGCATTGTGGTCTGCTTATTTCTGCAAATAGCTGTGCTTAAATTTAGTGGAATGCACAAGCATTTCAGCTGGTCAGTACACTGCATGGTTCAGTTCAGCATTCCAGCTAAGACCACAATTATAATTGGTTATTCTGGAATGAGAGAACCTAACCCTGGATGGTGGCAACAAGAAAAAACCAGAGTGAACTCCAGGAAATTTAAGCCTGCCGGGAGGCCCTTTGCTCAGAGAAGCCTTGCTTGTTTTTTCCTCATTTGTAAACCTTCTCACAACTTTGTCTTTTGCTGTGAACTAGTATATGTTTGTTATGTTCTATGAATCACCAAGATGCATAAAATTGCTTAACTTATGCTTTTCAAGTTTTTTATGAAGACGAGTTTAATGTGAGTGTTCCACATGAGCGTTGGACTAGCGTGTGAACGTTTGGAATTTATTACATTGTGGCCTCAATTAACTGCATGAACCACTGTAACAAGATACATAGTTGCTTATATGTCAGACAGCAGATTGTTGATTGTTAGCTGGTCGATAGCCTAGTGTTGAAGCGAGCTGAGCCAATGTGTCATGTTTTGCACAACTGCTTACAAGTGGGGTAGCACCAACAATGTTTACAAGTACTTATGTATACGTCAGCGCACGGTTATCGAACGAGTGCTCTATTTCATCAAAACACACACTGCTCATATGATAAACCGTGACAACTTATGTCTTACCATGCCATATTCATGAAAAAACTAGTGAGGACGCATCTGTTTCGGCAACAATTACGATGGTTCTCACATGATTCACGGGCACACAAAAGTAGCAGCAGTTCCCATAGACGGATTCAAACAGAGTACTAGCCCAGAGGGGTCGATAACAGGCAAGGTTCGGATAATTAGACACAATCCAAACTACTATTAAACACTAGCTGGGGCAACTATTTCATGCCTCGATCTAATTTGGGCTAGACACAAGACGGACCTTGCCATGAACATCATCGAGGACGTCCCGCAGCAGCTCAATCCTGTGAACCTTCATGAAGACAACCTTGTGGCCTTGCCACTGATAAACTTGTTTGTGGAGGCATGCCATGTCATCTTCCTGCGTAAGCTTGACAAGAACAGTATGCCTCACAAACGAAGGTGTAGCTTTGAACTTCTTGTGCTTCAGTACACCCTGGACAACACGCCTGACAACAGTGAGGCTGGAATACAACTCTTCATTGGTATAACCGCAAATGGCTTCCAAGATCCAACAGCCTAAGAACTCTGTTTTCCCAGTGCGTATATTCAGGTCGTCCGCCTCATAGCGAGTGACATGTACAACCACACAATCCTTGTCAGCATCAGGGCTCTAATTGAAACAGAAACAAATTCTGAATTACTTTTCAGTATAAGAAACACAAGTTATTTAAACCACTATGTATAGCATGGCATCAAAGCTAATAAAATTTTGCATTATTAATCACCACATACTTCCTTTTCTAAAAAAACTCACCACATACTTAGATGAAAAACCACAATCGAGATCGGCAAAGAAGGAAATCACCTTGGGCAGCTCAGTGGGGGAGGGGGGACACATCCTCGAAGGGGGAAAACTGCTCCTGTAGTGCCACGGGGGCTGTAACCTCAAACGGGGTGTTGACCATCTCAGTAGTGGCCGTGAGCGTATCTGGGGTCAGCTCGGTGGTTGCCTCCATCTTCTTGGAGCTCTCTGTCTCGTGGGGATCAGCCTCCCGCGTCTGCTCCAATATCAGCAGATCTTTGCCTGGTTCTCCTTGGTCCATCATGAAACTGACGAATACTAGGAGACCACTGAAAGGAAAACACAATCGCAATGACAATGAAACAAAAAAGAGAGTGAGGATCGGTTTCTTCTTTGCAAAAGTTCTTTTTTTTCTCTGAACGAAAATATACCAACATCACGGATCCGCTTACCTTCCCTTCATTCGGAGAGAAGAACAGTGGCAGATGCGAGTGTTGCCTTTCTTGAAGACGGTGAGGGAGAAGGGGATTCAGCGAAGAGTGAAATGATGGTTGCTTCGTCCATCAAACTTAGACTGCGGGGAGGTGGGGTTTTGTGATACGACGGCTCGTTACTGCCGCGCTACGACCGGGGTGACTCTCCGCCTGCATACTGCCTTCTAATTTGGTGGATGGCATTTGGGCCCGCGCGCTGCATGGCCCGCATGTTGGTGAACAAAAGTATAACGGCATTTAGTAGAGGGAGACGTTTCAATGACCTAGGAGGAGCGAGAAGCGGTAGAGTGTCTCCACTGTACTAGTAGTAATTGTTTTTCTGGGTAGCAGTAGAGTGTCTCCACTGTACTAGTAGTAATTGTTTCTCTGGGCCCAAGACAAAACATCCCATCCACACTAGTAAATAGTAAAATCAATTCAAAAGCCCATATATTTACTGAATGAGAGGCGCTACCCACACCCAGCACACCGCCCCCCCCCCCCCCCAAAAAAAACCTGGGTGCTCTTCTTCCTCCTCGCTCCCACCCACCTCACGTCAGCTCGCTCCACTCGTACCCCAAAATTCCTCACCTCACTCCTACAGAAAACCCCAGCTCCCCTTCTTCCTCACTCCTACAAAAAAACCCCAGCTCCCCTTCTTCTTCGCTCGCACTACAACTAGGCTCGTCATTCGTTACTCTGCTAAAATCTGTGAGCGCGACGCGACGCCCTCGAGGAAAATGGAGTCGGCTGACCCCACCGCCAAGAAGATGAGGCTCCCGCCAGCGGCGACGCCTGTTGTAGATCACGCACCCGGCAGCGCGGGGAGAAGCGGTGACCCCGCCCCCACCGGATCCCAGGAACCCGTAGAATCTCGGGTGGACCGCATCAGCGATCTCCCAGACGCCGTCCTTGGGGAGATCATCTCGCTTCTCCCCACCAAGGATTGCTGCCGCACCCAAGTCCTCTCAATTCGGTGGCGCCCTCTATGGCGCGCCGTGCCCCTTAATCTCGACTGTCGTCAGCTATCTCTCTTCAATGATTTTGAAATCCCCAGAGCCATCATCTCCTCCCACCATGGCTCCGTTCAAAGCCTCTGCATCCCGTCATGCTACCTGAGCAAGCATACCATGCCCTGCACGGTGGACGCCTGGCTGAAATCCCCTGAATTCACAGAACTACAGCTGCTTGAGTTCTACTATTCCCCTGGAAATCACATACCACATACCGAACGCCATGAACTTGTGCCCTCAGCACGGGTGTCCATCTCGCGGTTTTCATCCTCTCTCCACACCGCCACCTTTGCGCTGTGCTACCTACCAGACAATCTGGTACTAAACCTTCGACTCCCATTTCTCAAGAAACTTTCACTTGTGCGGGTTCGTATATCGGAGGCCTCATTGCACAGCATCATCCACTCCAGTTGCCCTGCGCTGGAGTGCTTGGTGCATGTTTTCACAGTTAGAATCGGTTGTCTCCAAATAAAGTCGCCTAACCTTGTAAGAATTGGAATTTCTTTTGACGGAAGGCAGCTCATCATCCAAGATGCCCCTTCACTTCAAAGGTTGATCCTTGATTCTAGTTATTCACCGTTGCAAATAACCGTCCTCTCTGCGCCTAAACTGGAGACATTGGGTGTAATACATGATCTCTGTGCTCATTTCAATATGGTGTTTGGCTCCATAGTTCTTCAGGTACTTTATATTATCATCTACACTTGTAACCATAAGCTGCATTTTAAATTTCTGCACATAATTTATATATCATCTTGGAGTACACATTTTGTACTAATATTATGTTCTATGCTCAATGAAGAGTTTCTCCATGGATGGCCTATCAATGGTGCTGGATTCTGTCAAGATCTTATATATCCAAATGAATAGTTTTGATCTGAACAAGATTATTGGCTTGCTGCAATGCTTTCCATGTCTGGAGAAGTTGTATATAAAGGTGATAATTTCACGCACATTGGAAGCCCGCATATAGTGTACTAGAATTAACCGTTCAGCTATTGCTCTTTCGACACTCTTCTTTTAGACCTTAACTGTTTTCAATCTTCGTGTCTATTTAGGCAACAAGACGGGGTAAGAAAGTTATAACCAATCGGTGGATTCATAAGCATCGGGATTTTCTCACTTCTCATGAGATTTGATTGAAGACAATAACGCTAGAACGATATGTAGCCAACCGTGCAAACACAAGATTTGTCACATTCTTCCTGCTGAATGCGAGGTTACTATTGTCCATCAGGCTTAAGTTTATCAGCAGCATGGTTTTGACGGATGGGTATGTCGAAGAGCAAAAAAAGGAGTTTCAGGTGGGCAAAAGAGCTTCTGAACGTGTCGGGCTTCTATTTACAACATATTGTGGTCATAATCCAGTAAATTTGACGACCCAGGATGTTCATTCTATGGACCTGACCGATCCATTTGACTATGACTGCCGAAAACAGTGCTGGAGTTAGATGTTGTTGCCCTTTTCAATCTGGTTTTTTTTGTAAACCTGATGAACAATTAACCCTCGTGCTTTTGTACAGTTTGTAAGCTGGAGTTAGATGTTCCTGCCCTTTTCAACTCGGCTGTGACTGTCATATTTTCTTTGAAACAAGGCAAATGGCTTGCCATTCGTTTAATTTAGAGTGAAATATTGTAACAAATCCCAACCAAGGGAAATAACATCACCCTCGCCGGCTGCTTGAGCTCACTGTGCATTACAGAAGCCAAGTGATTAGCCCCCACCAGCACCCACAAACTTATTTCGAACTAGCACATCAAATGGGCTGTAAATTTTCATAGGAAAGGCTGCATGACCGTGACAGATTTGGATTCTCACATTTGGGACCCGCGAGAAAATAGCCTATCCAAGGTGGTGTCGACTTACTAGCCAGTCAACAAACGATTCTTCCTACCAGCCGTTGGATTGACATCCAACATCTGTCGTGTATCTTCTATCTCTTGTCTTCTTCTTCCTCCAACCGCCCAAACCAAACCACCCCGTCGGCTCCGCCTGCTCCCGCCTCCCATGGCTGGCTGCGCCTCCGCCGCCCTACCGTACGTACCCTCCAACATTGGCCAGTCCCTCCCTATATTCCCCCACACGTCCTGTTATTCTCCGGCGACGTTAGCCCCAACACGCACCCGCGCCCGAACCAGTCAACCCTCGTACTCCCCTCCGCCTGCAACTGGACCGGCGCATCTTCAACGGCTCCTGTTCGTTTCGTCCGAGGCCTCGCCGTCGTCCTCCGCCTTGCGGCCTTGGTTCGCTCACCGTGCGTGGTGCGCCGCCCTCTTGCGTTGTCAACGTCGTCAACAACCGAGAGGAACAAGGAGATGACTGTACGTGGGGAGGATGACAGTAGGGACCCACCAGCGTCATGGCAGCACGCAAGCAAGTGCCTCTATAGTACAAGCCCAAAAATATGGTTCCTCCTAATGGTTGGACATCTGGGGCTCACGCCATTGTCAACATAGTCAATAAACGAGAGAATTACACTACGAGCGGCTGACACCAGGGACCTAGCAAGTCGTGCAGTTTTTTTTTGAGGAACAAGCAGTTGTTGTTTATACTAGTTTTAGCGACGGATCAGGGTAACAACGGGGCTGTGCGGGGGCTGTGGCCCGTCTAGCCAGGGTTTTATTTATGTTTACCACATCATGAGCCCAGTTGTGTTTTTTCTTGCTGAAAATGGCTAGCCCAGTTCTATTTTTTAAAATAAATACCCAAACAAGGCCTACTTGCTTTATCGGCCCTGCTGGGCTGCAAATCTTTCAAGACGAGGAGAGTTTCATTCGGTTTGCCCAGAAATGGGTTGTACATTTTTAAAACACATCAAACCGGGAATTAGTTTCAATTTTTTTTCATTACATGATCTTAAATTCCATTGATTTTTATGCGTGGACAATTATTTGGATTTTATATTTATATAAATTATTTTTCAAATAGTTTGAATGTGAATCGATATTTCTGGATTAAAAACAGTTGACCGCACCGAAATATGCAAAATTTTGTATACTTTTTAACCGTGGCCACAATATGGGGTGTAATGCTAACAAAAAGAAGATGGGCTCCAAAAAAATTCTTAAGAATTAGCAAATGGGCTGTACATTATTAGAAATAATGGCAGATGGGATGTATGCTATTTTCCACAGATTTGAGGCTCACTTGTGCGCCTACTACAGGTTGACGCGTATGCTTTCATAAATAAAAAGGTTGACGCACACGCAACGCCCTGTCAACTTAGTCAACACACGAGAGCAGTGACTGTTGGATGTCCATCCAACGGCTGTCGTGCTTCTTCAATCTCTGCTCTTCATGCTCCAGCCGCTCAAACAAGCGCCGGCGGGACTGCCTGCTCCCTCCTCCCGCAGCCGGCTATGCTGCCGCGCAGGCCTCACGGCCCCACCGTACTCCCATCGCTGGCCTAGCCATCCCTCTACTCACCCACACATGCTGTTATTCTCCGGCGACGGCAGACGAACCAGTAAACCCTCGTACTCCTCCGCGTGGGAAACAACTGCCAAGTATTCCCTAGCTCCGTGTCGTTCCCTTCCTAGGCCTCGCCGTCGTCCACCGCCCTGGTGCTCTCGGCGCGGCCTGGTCAACGTGGTCAATGAACGACATCCATCGGAAGTGGACTGTACCTAGAGAGGCTGACAGCTGGGTCCACAGCCGCACGCAAGGAAATGCCTCCTTATTATGCGCAAAATAATGATTCCTCCACCTGACAGCTAGGACCCACAGGAAGGGCCTCTGTATTTCGTGAAAAAAAACGTTCCCCCCGCTGACAGGTTGGACCCACCAGCTATATCTTCGCACGCAAGGAAGTGCCTCCTTATTATGCCCAAAAAAATGAATACCCCCCTGCTAGCTGGGACCCACCATATTGTTGGGCTGACTTATGGGCCTACTAAGTTGACGGGGACGGAGGGCTTTGTCAACTTAGCCAATACTCCAGTGACCGTATGATGTCCATCCAACGGCCATAGTGCTTCTTCAACCTCTGGTCTTCTTGCTCCAGCCGCCCAAAGCAGCGCCGGTCGTGCCGCCTGCTCCTGCCTCCCGTGGCCGGCTGTGCTACCGCGGAGGCCTCACCGCCCCCATACTATTCCCACTACTAGCCAGGCCATCCCTCCACTCACCCACACCCCCTGTTATTCTGCGGCGACGGCAGCCTCACACCGCAGCCGAACTAGTGAACGATCGTCATCCACTGTCGCGTCTTGCCCGGCTCCGCGTCGTCCCCTTCCTAGGCCTCGCCGTCGTCCACCGCCGTGGTGCTCTCAGCGCGGCATGGTCAATGTGGTCAACGACCGACTTCCATTGGAAGAGTACTGTACGTGGAGAGGCTGACAGCTGGGTCCACAGCAGCCGCAAGGAAGTGCCTCCTTATTACGCGGAAAATGATTATTCCTCCACCTGACAGCGGGGACCCACCGGACGGGCCACCAGTATTTTGCGAAAAAAATCGTTTCCCCCGACTGCTGGGACCCACCGGACGGGCCACCGTATTTCACGAAAAAAAAAGTTCCCCCCGCTGTCAGCTCGGACCCACCGGAAGTGCCTCCTTATTACGCACAAAAAAATGAATAATCCACCGGCTAGCTGGGACCCACCTTGGTGGGAGGCTGACTTGTGGGCCTACTAAGTTGACGGGGACGAAGGGCTTTGTCAACTTAGTCAATATGAACGATTCTAGCTCCAGTGACCGTACGATGTCCATCCAACGGCCGTAGTGCTTCTTCAACCTCTGGTCTTCTTGCTCCAGCCGCCCAAAGCAGCGCCGGTCGTGCCGCATGCTCCTGCCTCCCGTGGCCGGCTGTGCTGCCGCAGAGGCCTGACCGCCCCCTACTATTCCCACCGCTGGCCAGGCCCTGCGGCGACGGCAGCCTCACACCGCAGCCGAACCAGTGAACCCTCGTACTCCTCTCCGCGCGGGCTTCCACTGTCGCGTCTTCCCCGGCTCCGCGTCATCCCCTTCCTAGGCCTTGCCGTCGTCCACCGCCGTGGTGCTCTTCGCGCGGCGTGGTCAACGTGGTCAAGGAACGACTTCCATCGGAAGAGTACTGTACGTGGAGAGGCTGACAGCTGGGTCCACGGCCACAACCCAGTTTTTTGTGATTTGCCAAGTAAGTCGCTTTGTCAGGCCTGTTGGGCTGCAAACCTTTCAAGACGAGGAGAGCTTTCATTCGGCTGGCCGAGAAAATGGCCCATCAGTAATGAGAAATGGGCTGTACATTTTTAAAACACATCAAACCGGCAATTAGTTTCAAATATCTTTTTTTTCATTTCAAGATTTTAAATTATATTAATTTTTATGCGTGGAGAATTTGTTGGATTTTATATTGATATACATTTATTTTTAAAATCAGTTTGAATGTGAGTCGAAATTTCGGGATTAAAAACAGTTCGGACCGCACCAAAATATGCAAAATTTCGTATAATTTTTTAACCGTGGCCACAATATGGGCTGTAATGCTAACAAAAAGAATATGGGCTCCAAAAAAACCTTAAGAATTAGCAAATGGGCTGTAAATTATTAGAAATAATGGCAGATGGGTTGTATGTTGTTTTCCACAGATTTGAGGCTTTCCTAAAAAAAAGGTTGACGCACAAGCACTGACTGTTGGATGTCCATCCAACGGCCGTCGTGCTTCTTCAATCTCTGCTCTTCCTGCTCCAGCCGCTCAAACAAGCGCCGGCGGGACTGCCTGCTCCCTCCTCCCCGCGGCCAGCTGTGCTGCCGCGCAGGCCTCACCGCCCCACCGTACTCCCATCACTGGCCTAGCCATCCCTCTACTCACCCACACCTGCTGTTATTCTCCGGCGACGGCAGACGAACCAGTAAACCCTCGTACAGTCATACTCCCCTCCGCGTGGGAAACAACTGCCGAGTCTTCCCTGCCTCCGTGTCGTCCCCTTCCTAGGCCTCGCCGTCGTCCACCGTCGTGGTTCTCGGCGTGGCGTGGTCAATGTGGTCAACGACCGACTTCCATCGGAAGAGTACTGTGCGTGGAGACGCTGACAGCTGGGTCCACGGCCGCAGCAAGGAAGTGCCTCCTTATTACACGCAAAATAATTATTCCTCCACCTGACAGCGGGGACCCACCGGACGGGCCACCGTATTTCATGAAAAAAACGTTTCCCCCTGACTGCTGGGACCCACCAGCTACACCTTCGCACGCAAGGAAGTGCGTCCGGGCAAAAAAACAAAACGATTCGCCCCCCTGACTTCTGGGACCCACCAGCTACATCTTCGCACGCAAGGAAGTGCTTGACAGTCGGGACCCACCTGGTCGAAGCGTACGTAGCGTTGTCATTCTGGTCGCGAACGTGTACGTACATATATACTGGTGGATGTGGAGGCGCGCACGTGTCGTAGTAGAGGCGTGCACGTAGCATGTACACGTACGTACAGCGGCCAGGGTGCAAGAAAGAAAATACGGCCACGTATGTGTACATACGGGCGGGGTCTCGAACGCCTACTCGCGCATACGTACCGCGAGTGCTCGTTGACATGGCTGGGTTGGAACGGAGAAACAGCGTCGTCGTCGTGTTCATGGGGAGGCAACGGAATGCGTCGTGTTCATGGGGAGGCAACGGAATGTGTCATGTTCATCGGGAGGCAACGGAACGCGTGGGAGCCAACCGGCTAGGTCGGAACGGAATGTGTGGTCGTGTTCATCAGGAGGGCTTGGACGGAACAGGCGATGGAAACGAGGCATGGCGTACCGCAGAACGGAGGAAACGGCCTTGTGTTCGACCGGCCACGTTCGAAACGGGATCCTGTTCATCGGGAGGGGTCTGGCGTACCGCAAAACGGACGAAACGGACCTCCTACGGTCGAAACAGGGGTCCTGTTGATCGGGAGGGGTGTGGCGTACCACAAAATGGACGAAACGGACCTCCTACGGTCGAAACGGGGGTCCTGTTGATCGGGAGGGGTGTGGCGTACCGCAAAACAGACGAAACGGACCTCCTACGGTCGAAACGGGGGTCCTGTTGATCGGGAGGGGTGTGGCGTACCGCAAAGCAGACGAAACGGACCTCCTACGGTCGAAACGGGGGTCCTGTTCATCGGGAGGGGTGTGGCGTACCGCAAAACGGGACTCCACGAGATACTGTTCATCTCCACCGTCGACCTCCTCCAGCCTCCACGGGCTCCTGTTCATCCAACCTCCACCGCGCGCTACTCCACTGGCTACTGTTCAACCACCCCTCCACGGGCACCCCTCCACCGTCTACTGTTCATCCAGCCCTCCACACCACGGGGTCATGTTCAACCACCCCTCCACGGGCACCCCTCCACCGTCTACTGTTCATCCATCCATCCACACCATGGGGTCCTGTTCATTCAGAGGCAACGCCACCGCTCATTGTTCATCCACCCCCCCCCCCCCGCAACGCTCACTATTCATCCCACAGGCAGCATCGATCGGCTTCAGTTAGCAGTAGTAGCGAAGGAATCGCTCGATCGGGTTCACTTAACAGCCATCGATCGATCGCTCGGGTTCAGTAACGCGTAGCCTGCAGTGCAATCGCTCGGGTTCAGTTAGAGCCCAATGCCTCGCTCGGGTTCAGTGAGAGCCAACGCCTCGCACACACGCGCGTACGTGTACGAGAGAAACGCGCATCGCTCCGCCCCCGACCTCCCACCGTAACCGGGAACTCCCCGAAATTTTCCTCGCCCTCGCTTCTACCACGGTTTTTTCCGTCATGGACGGCCCAAAGAATGTCATGCAGCTGCGTCTCCGGCCCGCCAAGGACGAAAAGCCCATTTTCTGTCATGATTTTTTCTCATAGAAGTAGGAGCCCACCACATCTATGATGATACCGGGTTTTGTCACAATTATCGTCATAGAAGTGTCATATGTATGACAGGAAAAAAATTCGTTCGGCCCAAAATGTCACGGATGTGTCTTTTTTTACTAGTGTATCTTTCTCTGTGCCCGATTGAAACTTTGTACCCATAAATACCGCGTGAGTGTTAGCAATTGTGGAAGACTATATGATAGTTGAGTATGTGGGATTTGCTAAATCAAAGCTCTTACATAGACCCGTCCTGAAAATAAGATGAATTGCAATTGTTTGATGACTAAGAACATGGTTTGTTAGTTTTCAAGAAACTTTATGGTGTACACTTTAACTTGTGAATAGCTTGCTACTTGATCATGAGAAGTTTTATGAGATGAGCTACTGTTTATAAAATATAATGATGCTAGAAAAAGTGTTTGTAACTATCATTGATCAAACTTTTACACTATGCTAGCATTCACACTTCATAAATTATTTATTTTATCATTTACCTACTCGAGGACGAGCAGGAACTAAGCTTGGGGATGCTGATACGTCTCCAACGTATCTATAATTTATGAAGTATTCATGCCATGTTTACAACAATTCCATATGATTTTGGTATGATTTTATTAGAACTAACCCGGACTGACGCTGTTTTCAGGAGAACTACCGTGGTGTTGTTTTTGTGCAGAAATAAAAGTTCTCGGAACGAGCTAAAAATTAACGGAGAAATTTTCTGAAAAATATAAAAAATATTGGAAGAAAAAGATACGGAAAAGGAGTCTCGGGGCCACCACAAGGGTGGGAGCGTGCTCCCCGTCCTTGTGATCGCCTCATGGGGCCCCCTGACGTGAAACCGACACCAACCCCTCCTATAAATCCTAAAACCCCAAAACAGAAGAGAGATCGGAAGTTCCGCCGCCGCAAGCCTCTCTAGCCATGAAAAACCAATCTAGGCCCTCTCTGACACCCTGCCGGAGAGGGCCAACATCACCGGAGGCCATGGAGGAGGAATCCGGAGGGGTCACCAGCGTCATGGAGGCCAAGGACCAGAGGGAGAACCTTTCCCCATCTAAGGGAGAGGCCATGGAGGAGTAAGCACAAAGGGGAGAACCGTTCCCCCTCTCTCTTGGTGGCATCAGAGTGCCATCGGGGGAACCATCGCCGCGGTGATTGTCTTCATCAACATCACGATCATCATCATCATCCTCATCTCTTTTACGCGGACAACTCTCCTGCACCCCACTGTAATCCCCTACTTGAACATGGTGCTTTATGCCACATATTATGAACCAATGATGTGTTGCTATCCTATGATGTTTTGAGTAGATTTCCTTTGTCTTTTGGGTTGATTGATGATCTAGATTGGTTTGAGTTGTATGTTTTATTTTGGTGCTATCCTATGGTGCCTTCTACGCCACGCACACGTGAAGGATTCCCGCTATAGGGTATTGCAATGCGTTCATGATTCGCTTATAGTGGGTTGCTAGAGTCACAGAAGCTTAAACCCGAGTAAGGGGGTTGTTGCGTATGGGATAAGGGGGACTTGATACTTTAATGCTATGATTGGATTTTACCTTAATGATCTTTAGTAGTTGCGGATGCTTGCTAGAGTTCCAATCATAAGTGCATATGATCCAAGAAGAGAAAGTATGTTAGCTTATGCCTCTCCCTCATATGAAATTGCAATAATGATTACTGATCTTGTTAACAATTGCCTAGGACAATTCCGCACACCGATCCATCATTATTCCACACTCGCTATTTATAATATATAGTAATATATTCTAACTTGATGATAACAGCACCTACTTTTATATTTTAGTTCTTCGATATCATGCAAAGTTATCCTCTTCATACCCACAACATAGTTTTATTTCTCGTTTCTAGTTGGAAGCAAACGTTCGGTGTACGTAGAGTCGTATCAGCGGCAGATAGGACTTGAGAGAATATTGATCTTATCTTTAGCTCTTCGTGGGTTCGACACTCCATACTTATCACTTTGACCTTTGGAAAGTACTATGATGATTCCTTGCACTTGAGGATTATCAATGGTCTCGAAACACTGGAGAACGAAAGGTCGAACATGAGTCATATAGTAGATATGATCAACATAGAGATGTTCACCATTGATGACTACCCCATCTCACGTGATGGATCGGACATGGGTTAGTTGATTTGGATCATATATCACTTAGATAACTTGAGGGATGTTTATTTAAGCGGGAGTTCATTAGTAATTTTATTAATTGAACTTAATTTATCATGAACTTAGTCTTATAGTTTTGTATATCTATGTTGTAGATCAATGGCCCGAGCTACCGTTCCCTTGAATTTTAATGCGTTCCTAGAGAAAGCTAAGTTGAAAGATGATGGTAGCAACTACATGGACTGGGTCCGTAACTTGAGTATTATCCTCATTGCTGCACAGAAGAATTATGTCCTTGATGCACCGCTAGGTGACAGACCTACTGCAGATGTTATGAATGTCTGGCAGGCTCGATCTGATGACTACTCAATAGTTCAGTGTGCCATGCTTTACGGCTTAGAACCGGGACTCCAAAGACGTTTTGAACGTCATGGAGCATATGAGATGTTCCAAGAGTTAAAGTTAATATTTCAAGCAAATGCCCGGGTTGAGAGACTTGAAGTCTCCAACAAGTTCTATAGCTGCAAGATGGAGGAGAACAGTTCTGTCAGTGAACACATACTCAAAATGCCTGGGTATCATAACCACTTAACTCAGTTGGGAGTTGATCTTCCAGTTGATAGTATTATTGACAGAGTTCTTCAATCACTGCCACCAAGCTACAAAGGCTTCATGATGAACTATAATATGCAAGGGATGAATAAAATGATTCATGCGCTCTTCGCAATGCTTAAGGCCGCGGAGGTAGAAATCAAGAAGGAACATCAAGTGTTGATGATTAACAAGACCACTAGTTTCAAGAAAAAGCGCAAGGGAAAGAACGGGAACTTCAAGAAGAATGGCAAGCAAGTTGCCACTCCCGGGAAGAAGCCCAAAGCTGGACCCAAGCCTGAAACTGAGTGCTTCTACTACAGAGGGAATGGTCACCGGAAGCGGAACTGCCCCAAATACTTGGCAGATAAGAAGGATGGAAAAGTGAACAAAGGTATATTTGATATACATGTTATTGATGTGTACCTTACTAATGCCAATAGTAGCGCCTGGGTATTTGATACTGGTTCGGTTGCTAATATTTGTAACTCGAAACAGGAGCTGCGGAATAAACGAAGATTGGCTAAGGATGAGGTGACGATGCGCGTCGGGAATGGTTCCAAGGCCTATGTGATCGCCGCCGGCACGCTACCTCTACATCTACCTTCGGTATTAGTTTTAGACCTCAATAATTGTTATTTGGTGCCAATGTTGAGCATGAACATTATATCTGGATCTTGTTTATTGCGAGACGGTTATTCATTTAAATCAAAGAATAATGGTTGTTCTATTTATATGAGTAATATCTTTTATGGTCATGCACCCTTGATGAATGGTATATTTTTATTGAATCTCAATCGTTGTGATACACATATTCATAATATTGATGCCAAAAGATGCAAAGTTGATAATGATAGTGCAACATATTTGTGGCACTGCCGTTTAGGTCATATTGGTGTAAAGCGCATGAAGAAACTCCATATGAATGGACTTTTGGAATCACTTGATTATGAATCATTTGATACTTGCGAACCATGCCTCATGGGCAAGATGACTAAAACTCTGTTCTCCGAAACAATGGAGCGAGCTAATGACTAATTGGAAATAATACATATCGATGTATGCAGTCCGATGAGTGTTGAAGCACACGGCGGTTATCGTTATTTTATGATCTTCACAGATGATTTGAGTAGGTATGGGTATATCTACTTGATGAAACACAAGTCTGAAACATTTGAAAAGTTCAAAGAATTCCAGAGTGAAGTGGAGAATCATCGTAACAAGAAAATAAAGTTTCTATGATCTGATCGCGAAGGCGAATATTTGAGTTACGAGTTTGGCCTTCATTTAAAACAATGTGGAATTGTTTCACAACTCACGCCACCTCGAACACCACAGCGTAATGGTGTGTCCGAACGTCGTAACCGTACTTTATTAGATATGGTGTGATCTATGATGTCTGTTACTAATTTACCATTATCTTTTGGGGTTATGCATTAGAGATAACTGCATTCACATTAAATAGGGCACCATCTAAATCCGTTGAGACGACACCGTATGAATTGTGGTTTGGCAAGAAACCTAAGCTGTCGTTTCTAAAGTTTGGGGATGCGACACTTATGTCAAAAGGCTTTAGCTTGATAAGCTCGAACCTAAATTGGAGAAGTGCATCTTCATAGGATACCCTAAAGAAACTATTGGGTACACCTTCTACCACAGATCCAAAGGCAGGATCTTTGTTGCTAAGAATGGATCCTTTCTAGAGAAGGAGTTTCTCTTGAAAGAAGTGAGTGGGAGGAAAGTAGAACTTGATGAGGTAATAGTACCTTCTCTCGAATTGGAAAGTAGCACATCAGAGAAATCCGTTCCCGTGATGCCTACACCAACTAGAGAGGAAGCTAATGGTGATGATCATGAAACTTCGGATCAAGTTACTACTAGACCTCATAGGTCGAACAGAGCACGTTCTGCAACAGAGTGGTATGGTAATCCTGTCCTGGAAGTCATGTTATTAGACCATAGCGAACCTACGGACTATGAAGAAGCTATGATGAGACCAGATTTTGATAAATGGCTTGAGGCCATGAAATCTGAGATAGGATCCATGTATGGGAACAAAGTATGGACTTTGGTGGACTTGCCCGATGATCGGCAAGCCATTGAGAATAAATGGATCTTCAAGAAATAGACAGATGTTGATGGTAATGTCATCATCTACAAAGCTCGACTTGTCGCAAAAGGTTTTCGATAAGTTCAAGGGGTTGACTACGATGAGACTTTCTCACCCGTAGCGATGCTTAAGTCAGTCTGGATCATGTTAGCAATTGCTGCATTTTATAATTATGAAATCTAGCAAATGGACGCCAA
This sequence comes from Aegilops tauschii subsp. strangulata, assembly GCF_002575655.3. Classification (NCBI taxonomy): domain Eukaryota; kingdom Viridiplantae; phylum Streptophyta; class Magnoliopsida; order Poales; family Poaceae; genus Aegilops; species Aegilops tauschii. Next base: position 120,030,946 of record NC_053039.3, read on the forward strand.
AACTGCATTCCTTAATGGATTTCTTAAATAAGAGTTGTATATGATGCAACCAGAAGGTTTTGTCGATCCTAAAGGTGCTAACAAAGTGTGCAAGCTCTAGCGATCCATCTATGGGCTGGTACAAGCAGCTTGGAGTTGGAATATATGCTTTGATGAGGTGATCAAAGCATATGGTTTTATACAGACTTACGGTGAAGCCTGTATTTACAAGAAAGTGAGTGGGAGCTCTGTAGCATTTCTGATATTATATGTGGATGACATATTGTTGATTGGAAATGATATATAATTTCTGGATAGCATAAAAGGATACTTGAATAATAATTTTTCAATGAAAGACCTCGGTGAAGCTACTTATATATTGGGCATCAAGATCTATAGGGATAGATCGAGACGCTTGATAGGACTTTCACAAAGCACATACCTTGACTAAGTTTTGAAGAAGTTCAAAATGGATCAGTCAAAGAAAGGATTCTTGCCTGTGTTACAAGGTGAAATTGAGTCAGACTCAAAGCCCGACCACTGCAGAAGATAGACAGAAAATGAAAGTCATTCCCTATGCCTCAGCCATAGGTTCTATCATGTATGCTATGCTGTGTACCAGACCTGACGTGTGCCTTGTCATAAGTTTGGCAGGGAGGTAACAAAGTAATCCAGGAGTGGATCACTGGACAGCGGTCAAGAACATCCTGAAGTACCTCAAAAGGACCAAGGATATGTTTCTCGTTTATGGAGGTGATGAAGAGCTCGTCGTAAATAGTTACGTCGATGCTAGCTTTGACACTGATCCGGATGACACGAAGTCACAAACTGGATACATATTTATATTGAATGGGTAGAGCTGTCAGTTGGTGCAGTTCCAAGCAGAGCATCGTGGCGGGATCTACGTCTGAAGCGGAGTACATAGATGCTTTGAAAGTAGCGCATGAAGGAGTTCATATCCGATCTGGTTGTAATGCCCAGTGCATCGGGTCCAATGAAAATCTTTTGTGACAACACTGGAGCAATTGCCTTGGCGAAGGAATCCAGGTTTCACAAGAGAACCAAACACATCAAGAGACGCTTCAACTCCATTCATGAAAAGGTCAACGATGGGACATAGAAGTTTGAACAATAAATACGAATCTGAATGTAGCAGACCCGTTGACTAAGCCTCTTCCGTGAGCAAAAGATGATCAACACCAAGACTCCATGGGTGTTAGATTCATCACAACGTAATCTAGATTATTGATGAAGGAAATATGTCCTAGAGGCAATAATAAAGTTGTTATTTATATTTCCTTATATCATGATAAATGTTTATTATTCATGCTAGAATTGTATTAACCGGAAACTTAGTACATGTGTGAATACATAGACAAAACGGAATGTCCCTAGTATGCCTCTACTTGACTAGCTCGTTAATCAAAGATGGTTAAGTTTCCTGACCATAGACATGTGTTGTCATTTGATGAACGGGATCTTATCATTAGAGAATGATGTAATGGACAAGACCCATTGATACGTCCATTTTGCATCATGCTTTTATATTGATATTCATTGCATTATGGGCTGTTATTACACGTTGTGTTACAATACTTATGCCTATTCTCTCTTATTTTACAAGGTTTACATGAAGAGGGAGAATGCCGGCAGCTGGAATTCTGGGCTGGAAAAGGAGAAAATATTACAGACCTATTCTGCACAGCTCCAAAAGTCCTGAAACTTCACGGAAGTCATTTTTGGAATTAATAAAAAATATCGAGCGGAGAAAATACCAGAGGGGGGCCACACCCTGGCCACGAGGGTGGGAGGTGCGCCCTACCCCCTGGGCGCGCCCCCTGCCTCGTGGGCCCCCTGGCAGGCCTCCGGTGCCCATCTTATGCTATATGAAGTCTTTCGTCAGAGGAAAAATCATAAGAAAGCTTTCGGGAAGAAACTCCGCCGCCACAAGGCGAAACCTTGGCGGAACCAATCTAGGGCTCCGGCAGAGTTGTTCTGCCGGGGAAACTTCCCTCCGGGAGGGGGAAATCATCGCCATCGTCATCACCAACGATCCTCTCATCGGGAGGGGGTCAATCTCCATCAACATCTTCACCAGCACCATCTCCTCTCAAACCCTAGTTCATCTCTTGTATCCAATCTTTGTCCCAAAACCTTAGATTGGTGCCTGTGGGTTACTAGTAGTGTTGATTACTCCTTGTAGTTGATGCTAGTTGGTTTATTTGGTGGAAGATCACATGTTCAGATCCATTATGCACATTAATACCCCTCTGATTATGAACATGAATATGATTTGTGAGTAGTTACGTTTGTTCCTGAGGACATGGGAGAAGTCTTGCTATAAGTAGTCATGTGAATTTGGTATTCGTTCGATATTTTGATGAGATGTATGTTGTCTTTCCTCTAGTGGTTTTATGTGAACGTCGACTACATGACACTTCACCATTATTTGGGCCTAGAGGAAGGCATTAGGAAGTAATAAGTAGATGATGGGTTGCTAGAGTGACAGAAGCTTAAACCCTAGTTTATGAGTTGCTTCGTAAGGGGCTGATTTGGACCCATATGTTTCATGCTATGGTTAGGTTTACCTTAATACTTATTTTGTAGTTGTGGATGCTTGCAATAGGGGTTAATCATAAGTGGGATGCTTGTCCAAGAAAGGGCAGCACCCAAGCACCGGTCCACCCACATACCAAATTATCAAAGTAACGAACGCGAATCATATGAGCGTGATGAAAACTAGCTTGACGATAATTCCCATGTGTCCTCGGGAGCGCTTTTCTCTATATAAGAGTTTGTCCAGGCTTGTCCTTTGCTACAAAAAGGATTGGGCCACCTTGCTGCACTTTATTTACTTTTGTTACTTGTTACCCGTTACAAATTACCTTATCACAAAACTATCTGTTACCGATAATTTCAGTGCTTGCAGAGAATACCTTGCTGAAAACCGCTTATCATTTCCTTCTGCTCCTCGTTGGGTTTGACACTCTTACTTATCGAAAGGACTACGATAGATCCCCTATACTTGTGGGTCATCACCCATCCGTTAGCTTAGCATAATGATCATTTAGTTTTATTGCTATTGCTTTCTTCATGACTTATACATATTCCTCTGACTATGAGATTATGCAACTTTCGAATACCGGGGGAACGCTTTGTGTGCTATCAAATGTCACAACGTAACTGGGTGATTATAAAGATGCTCTACAGGTGTCTCCGATGGTGTTTGTTGAGTTGGCATAGATCGAGATTAGGATTTTTCACTCTGTGTATCGGAGAGGTATCTCTAGGCCCTCTCGGTAATGCACATAACTATAAGCCTTGCAAGTAATGTGACTAATGAGTTAGTTACGGGGTGATGCATTACGGAACGAGTAAAGAGACTTGCCGGTAATGAGATTGAACTAGGTATGATGATACCGACGATCGAATATTGGGCAAGTAACATACCGATGACAAAGGGAATAACGTATGTTGTTATGCGGTTTGACCGATAAAGATCTTTGTAGAATATGTAGGAACCAATATGAGCATCCAGGTTCCCCTATTGGTTATTGACCGGAGATGTGTCTCGGTCATGTCTAAATAGTTCTCGAACCTGTAGGGTCCGCACGCTTAACGTTCGATGACGATTTGTATTATGAGTTATGTGATTTGATGACCGAAGTTTGTTCGGAGTCCCGGATGAGATCACGTACATGACGAGGAGTCTCGCAATGGTCGAGAGGTAAAGATCGATATATTGGAAGGTTATATTTGGACATCGAAATGGTTCCGAGTGGTTCGGGCATTTTTCCGGAGTACCGGGAGGTTACCGGAACCCCCCGGGAGAAGTATTGGGCCTTATTGGAGGAGAGGAGAAAGGCCACGTGAGAGGGGAGCGCCCCCCCCTTCCCAAACCGAATTGGACTAGGGGAGGGGGCCGGCCCCCCTCTTTCCTTCTCCCTCTCTCTCCCTTCCCCTTTTCCCTCTCCGGTGGAAGGAAGGAGGGGGAGCCGAATCCTACTTGGACTAGGAGTCCAAGTAGGACTCCCCCCTTATGGCGCGCCCCCTTAGGCCGGCCACCTCCTCCTCCCCCCCCCCTTTATATACGGAGGCGGGGGGAACCCCAAAGGCACAACAGACAATCTCTTAGCCGTGTGCGGTGCCCCCCTCCACTGTTTAACACCTCGGTCATATCGTCGTAGTGCTTAGGCGAAGCCTTGCGCCGGTAACTTCGTCATCACCGTCGCCACGCCGTCGTGCTGACGGAACTCTCCCTCATCCTCAACTGGATCAAGAGCTCAGGGGACGTCATCGTGCTGAACGTGTGCTGAACACGGAGGTGCCGTACGTAGGTACTAGGATTGGTTGGATCGCGAAGACGTTCAACTACATCAACCGCGTTACTAAACGCTTCCGCTTTCGGTCTACGAGGATACTTGGACACACTCTCCCCCTCTCATTGCTATGCATCTCCTAGATAGATCTTCTGTGAGCATAGGATTTTTTTTTGAAATTGCATGCTACGTTCCCCAACAATTGACTCAAGTGCAAGTGGGAGACTGGAGGAAATATGCCCTAGAGGCAATAATAACGTTGTTATTTTTCCTTATTCATGATAAAGGTTTATTATTCATGCTACAATTGTATTGATCGGAAACTTAAATACATGTGTGAATACATAAACAAATACTGTGTCCCTAGTAAGCCTCTACTAGACAAGCTCGTTAATCAAAGATGGTTGAGGTTTCCTAACCATGGACATGTGTTGTCATTTGATAATAGGATCACATCATTAGGAGAATGATGTGATGGACAAGACCCATCCGTTAGCTTAGCATATTGATCGTTCATCTTATTGCTATTGCTTTCTTAATGCCAAATACATATTCCTTGGACTATGAGATTATGCAACTCCCGGATACCGGAGGAATACCTTGTGTGATATCAAACGTCACAACGTAACTGGGTGATCATAAAGATGCTCTACGGGTATCTCCGAAGGTGTTTGTTGAGTTGGCATAGATCGAGATTAGGATTTCTCACTCCGAGTATCGGAGAGGTATCTCTCGGCCCTATCGGTAATACACATCATAAGAAGGCTTGCAAGAAAAGTGACTAAGGAGTTAGTTACAAGATGATGTATTACGAAATGATTAAAGAGACTTGCCGGTAATGAGATTGAACTAGGTATGAAGATGCCGACGATCGAATCTCGGGCAAGTAACATACGGATGGACAAAGGGAATTACGTATGTTGTCATAAGGTTCAACCGATAAAGATCTTCGTAGAATATGTAGGAGACAATATGGGCATCCAGGTTCCGCTATTGGTTATTGACCAGAGAGGTGTCTCGGTCATGTCTACATAGTTCTCGAACCCGTAGGGTCCGCACGCTTAACGTTCATTAACGATATAGTGTTATATGAGTTATATGATTTGGTGACCGAATGTTGTTCGGAGTCCCAGATGAGATCACAGACATGACGAGGAGCTCCGAAATGGTCCAGAGGTAAAGATTGATATATATGATGATGATATTCGGACACCGGAAGAGTTTCGGAGTGCACTGGGTAGTCATCGGGTCACCGAAAGGGGTTCTGGACACCTCCGGTAGGTGTATGGGCCTAATGGGCCAAGGGGGGTAGACTAGCCCACAAGGGGGTTGGCGCGCCCCTCTCCCTGGCCACCGGCCATAGGTAAGGAAAGGGGGAGGGCTAGCCCCTCCTGCCTTCCCCTTCTCATGGGAGAAAGGAAAGGGGGGGCGCCACCCTCCCATGCCTTTCCCCGCTCACCTAGAAAGGAAAGAGGGGCGCGGCTTGGGGAGGACCCCAAGTAGGATTTGGCCTCCTTGGGGCGCCTCCTTGGCTGCTCCTCCCTCCCCCCCACCTATATATATGTGGGAGGGGGCGCCACACATAACCACGACAATCTCTTAGCCGTGTGCGGCGCCCCCCTCCACAGTTTTGTCCCTCGGTCATATTTTCGTAGTGCTTAGGCGAAGCCCTGCAGAGATAGCTTCACCATCACCACGTCGTCGTGCTGCTGGAACTCATCCACTACTTTGTCGTCTTGCTGGATCAAGAAGGCGAGGACATCACCGAGCTGAACGTGTGCTGAACGCGGAGGTGCCATACGTTCGGCACTCGATCGGCTGGATCGCGAAGAAGTTCAACTACATCAACCGTGTTACTAAATGCTTCCACTTACGGTCTACGAGGGTACGTAGACACACTCTCCCCTCTCGTTGCTATGCATCTCCATGGATAGATCTTGCGTGTGCATAGATTTTTTTTGTTTTCCATGCAACATTTCCGAACAACAGTAGGGGTGGCGAGGCACGTATTGTATTGTTGCCATTAAGGATAAAAAGATGGGGTTTGTATCATATTGCTTGAGTTTATCCCTCTACATCATGTCATCTTGCTTAAGGCGGTACTCTGTTCTTATGAACTTAATACTCTGGATGCAGGCAGGAGTCGGTCGATGTGTGGAGTAATAGTAGTAGATGCAGAATCGGTTCAGTCTACTTGTCACGGACGTGATGCCTATATTCATGATCATTGTCTTAGATATCATCATAACTTTGCGCTTTTCTATCAGTTGTTCAACAGTAATTTGTTTACCCACAGTATGCTTTATTAAAGAGAGAAGCCTCTTGTGAAAACTATGGCCCCCTAGTCTATTTTCCATTATATATTTTCAGATCTATAAAACCAAAACCCAAAAATACCTTGTTGTAATTTATTTATATTTACTTTATTTTACCTTTTACTTATCTTTTATATCTATCTCTATTAGATCTCACTCTTGCAAGTGACCATGAAGGGATTGACAACCCCTTTTTCGTGTTGTGTGCAAGTGTTTGTTAGTCTGTGCAGGTGCATATATTTGGGAATTGATTGTGCCTCCTACTGGATTGATACCTTGGTTCTTAACTAAGGGAATTACTTATCTCTACTTTGCTGCATCACACTTTCCTCTTCAAAGGAAAAAATCAACGCAATCTCAAGAAGTAGCATCTGGCACCGGAGAAGCATATCGCGGCCGCACGCGCGGATGAGGTCGCAATGGATGCCATGCGTGCTGACCGCCAGATCTTGGATGAGCATCTCGCTTTCGAGGCCACCGTCGATGCCGCCACTCGGTTGGCTACTTTAAAGTACAGTTTGGACCAATAATTGCTACATTTCCTAGTACTTATCAAGCATTGTTGGTTTGGTTAACTATCTTATCTTCTAGTATATGTTCTATTCTGCAATGTGGTGCTCAGTTAACTGTTTGGTTCATTTGTTTGGCTGTCCAGTTAAAATTTTTGGTTAAATTCTGCAATCTGATGTTCATTTGTTGTGGGTACAGTTTTGTATTGTTATGCACGTGAGAAATAAATCGAGTTTGGTTGTACTAAATACACGAGAAACATATACAATTGCTCTATTTCCAAGTTGTTTAGCAGGGTATGTGTTATCCTTGGGTCTTCGTAGTGTTGTAGAGGTCTTCGGCGTTGGTGTGTAGCAGCTTGGTTGCTCTGTGATTTGCCTCATCGCCATTGGCATGAGGTTGGTCTAGGTCAAGTTAATCTGTTGCATCTGCAATTTGTCTATTTTTCATTAACATATTCTATTGATAGTATGCCAACTCTCAGTTAACCTGATCAAGATATGCCTTTTAAGTGTTGCAGGGAAACAATGGGAGGCAATGAGGTTTACCATCGAGGTTTGCACATGCACGATCCTTTGGCTAATAGCACATCATTATGCAGTTGCAGGAATCATTCTAATATTTATGTTTTAGCAATTTGGTCTTGCACATGTAGGTCCTGCTATCAGAGGTTTAGACCCATTGTTTGATCCATTTTGCATATGGGGAATGAGATGTCCATGAATATCAGTCAAGTCAAGAAACTCAGAAGGATTATTACGATAAAGAAACTTGCCATGAATAACAGCAAGATCTTTGTTTACACAATGAAGAAGACGTCAGTCAACTATAGGATGATACTAACTCTTTTACCTTGTTTTTCCCCTTGTGCCATTTCAAAATGCATATCTTTTTTCAGTCCTTTCCAAAGCAGTTCACCGATGATTACCTCTCAAACCACCAAAATGGTCAAGAGCGAGGAAGGTATTCATTCATCACCCACGATACAATATTGAAGTCTTCCCCAAGAGGACGAAGGTTGGGCGGGCAATTATCCATAGCCATTGGCATAAAGTTGCGAGGGTCAACATCACTGAAGGCTCAATATTTTCCTTCCGCTTCTGCAGTTTCCCAAATGAGATTCATCTGTCTATTTACCGTGTATGATGCTACTTTCCCAAGGTTTTTGATGTTGCATGTGAAACTTGGTGCTGTTGTGTAATGGCGTAACTAGCTATATGCCTATATGGTCTAACTGAGTGTTGAAGCTATATTATGTAATTCAATTATGAAATCCTGGTTGTTGTAATATGGATATGAAATATATGGTGAGTTTTATAAGAAATATCAATTTGATTACTAAATGGATTATCAATAATAGACCAATTAGCCTGCTTAGTGGGGTTTTCTATTTGGTACTTCCGGCCGCGTTAGCCACCCTACGGAGGGTATCGACAATTTTCCGAACCGACAAATTTTACCATTGGCTTTAAAAATATATTTGGCATGTAGTACTCTGGAATGGAAGAAAAAAAGATCTATTAAAGTCATTCTACCATAGATAATCTAACTGATTTATAGCCAGTCAAATTATATTTGAATTACCAACCAGGAACTCATAGGCATCAGATGTATTTTTTTCTTGGTACAATAAGGGGATGGCCTATGTATAGAAAGTGGGTCCATATCAAGCCGCGGAAAAAATATTTGTAGCGATTATTACTGTTTTTCACTAATATGATAGTGGGTTTATTCTAGTTAGGAGTTTAACAAGAGAGACAACAAAACTAGTGTTACCTCAAAATTGATGAAGGCGTTTTGATTCGTAGCAGCGCCCGCAAACGATGAGATAATCCAAAAAATTCAAATAATTAATAGGAGGATAAGTGGACCCCAAGGAGATACCCCAAAGATTCTTCCTCTTTTCAAGGCATCCTAAAGAGAGAGCGACAAGTTCATAAATGCAAGGACGAAAGGATACGACGTAAGAGGATAACATTGTCCAATACCTCAAGTACTAGAAACTGACCAAAATGTGTTAGCCATTAATATTAGCCACAAAAGTAGCCGGGGGCATGCATTCATAAATAGGATTGATAAAAGACCATGCAACCCTTTACGTGCCAAAACCCTAACAATGAAGCCCTATTAAACAATATCAACGGCTTTCACAAAGTTTACCGCTCACATACAAACATGTAGGTTCTAGGACGAGAGTTGTTCTTGAGCAATAATAATATGATTAATTTGCTAAAAATATATCATATTTGCGACTCTACGACCTTGAATGAAATCTTGAGTCTGGTGAATATAATAATGAATCTGATCTTTAAGTCTGTTAGCCAAGATTATAGCTAGTGATGATTTTATACATGACATTACACATGACAATTTGGTGTACTAAGACTTTTGATGCTGTATCTATGAGTGGTTTTGTGATTGTGTTAGCAACTTTGTCACACGATATGTAGAGTATCTATAGTAGACTAGCCTCGGTTGTCTATAGAAAATATTACATATGAACTTTATTCATGTATTGGAAGAGGAAAATGCACGTTTGTAACATGTTGACAAATTGTAGCATCGTTACACACAACCTGCAAACATTTCTCATCGTTGCATGAATATCATTTGTAAGTTATAGTCATAAGTGATGATGGGTAAAAATAGGCAGCTTACGAGTACAATAACCGCATGATTTATATGTAGTGTTGTGTGTAACTGATATGAGGGGATGTTGAAAATATCATTAGTATGGAATATTGTATGTATGTGCTCTAATTTAAGAGGACACGACAAGTGGCTTACCAAAAAAAATTGTGTTGGAAACATCTAACAATCTTGTGAGCAATTTCTCCTGTCTTTACCTAAAAGTGTGCTTGCGAATGGAGAGCGTGCCTGGTGAAATTGTGGTATCTTTACCCTTGGGTTTGGATTGTTGGAAAGAAAAGTGATGGAATGGATTCAATCACAACTTTGGATGCTGGTATATTTTGAAAAAGAAAAACCTTTATTTAATGAAAATCAACATGCGATCTAGCTTTCATTGTGGTTTAATTACAGTTATGGTGATTTGAGGTCATGTACCACATTTCAGTTTCATTCTGACTTCACAAAGGTTTAATTGGAGTTTTTTAATTAGGTTTCAGTTATTCATTAGGAAACTCCTCTTCATCATGGTTTAATCGAGGTTCCACAACGGTTTAATAAAGTCAACAAAAATGTTTCAAAAGCATAAGATGAGGTTTGGTGGAAACTAAAAAAAACTCAAACGACAATAAAAGCCAACTTAAGCTGGTATGAAACCTCGGTGAAATCATGCAACCACAATAAACTCAATTATACGCAATTCAAAACTTTATAGATGTTCCATGCAAGTTAAAAAAATTGAAAAAAGTTGAAACCATATTAATTCACTTTTTGATGATCTTGTCAAGACACATACAATAGTCAAGTCTGTTCCATAAGTGGACATTCTTCCAATTATATGACCTTTTGTGTTTGGATAAAAATATATTAGATACTTAAATTTAATGATGGGAGAGGGAGAGGTGGACTGCATGTTGATTTTGATGTAATACAAAATCTTCAATGTGCTAGCAGCTCATCTCCAACCACACATTCTCCCTCTATTTTTCATCCTACAACTCACACGCTACGCTTGCATATGTGTACACCTATGCCCATCATGGACCAAAGTTTAGATTGATTTTGCAAAGTAACTGGTGATTCAGAACGTTTGAAAAAAAATCACATGTACAAATGATTGATCATTACATGTATGAGTAATGTTTTGTGAAAATTGTTAAATTTCTCTGTGAAAAATGTTAAAATGGTATTCCCTTCGTCCCATAATATAAGAGCGTTTTTTACACATGCAGCGTAAAAAACGTTCCTATATTATGGGACGGAGGGAGTATATGCTAGTTGTTTGATTTTTTTTTAACTTTCTTGTAACTTGGAACAGAGTTTCCGAAAATCCAAAATAAGGAGTGCATCTCCTCGCCCCTCCGTGGACGTTACCCGTAAAGAAAGGAGTATGTGACCGAGATCAGAAAATCCATATACAACTGTCAACTGTCAGTATCCTTGTGATGGCGAGGGTGATCCTATAAGGTGTGTGAAAAGCTAGTGAATAGAATTACGGAGGTCATCGCAAAAAAATTATGGAGGAAATAAATAAATATCCATTGGTTTGCAACTCTTGTTCTTCTGATTTCAGCTACTTACAATCTTATTTTTTTCAGGACCTCGTAGGACTTCAACTAGGTTCTGAATCAATTGAGACGTAAGCACTTCCTCACCACAAAGCGAAGAGGAAGGATGTGACGTTCCCTGATCTTTACAATGGCCTAGGAAAGGTTCGAACGATCTAAGACTTTGCAAGCCACATACGTGTAACTAATAAACCATAAAAAAATAGCTTTTCACGCGTTCGGAACACGGAAGGAAGGCTGGATTACTATACGAGTCTAGAGCCAAAGTCTTCCCCCCGCGCCTTCGTTCCCACGGCTCCCAAAATCGATGTTCCCACAAGAATTAGCATCCAATTATCATCAGACTAAGCTGAATGAAAATATATTACTGTACTGTTACATTTTCCTTCTTTCTACACATGGCTTGGAATATCTTTAGTTTATGGAAAATTAAATCAAAACATTATTCGGTGGAGAACTGATTTCATAAGACAAGCACCCTGACTAATGATCTTGCAGCAAATAAAAACACACCAATGACGACGGAGGGTACACAGCATATGATCAACCAACCTAGAACGAATAGGCATTTCATGTCCGAAAATAAATAGGATGAATTATTTCAGCAGTCACTAGGCCACCCAATCATACATACAACCAGGGCCGCCCGCGGGAGCCCCCCGACAACATCTCATCAAATTACCAGACCTATATATACTATCTTATTGTTCATGCGACACCGACCGACGCGCATACTAACCAACATCCATATTCACAACATTCATCCTTCTTAACATCGCACAACAAAGCTGCCATCTGTTTTTAATGGCAACTGGGTGAAAGGCAGCAACTCGCGCTAAGGTATACAACTTTCTGGTGAAGCAAGAGCTGCCTTCTCAATCAATTTTCGGAACAAGACATTCTTCACAAGATGTCATCAAACATCAGGGACAGCACCAGCCCCTGCACGAACTGGCTCCTCTTGGTTCTCTCCTCCTTCTCCTCAGGGAGCAAAGGCTCCTCAGCACTGTCCAACAAACAAAGCCATAATCAGCACACCACCATCCGGAAGTTACAATCCATGATTATCAAAATGAAACCATTCATACGATATTACTGTTCATCAAAATGAAACTAGTTCATACAATATTACTACTATTTAGCAGACATGTTCCATATAGCCTGCTTAAAGTGAAAAATGACTTCATGAACCGCCCTCAGTGACAGGTTTTTAGTGACCGACTATGGATGTTTCAAGCAATTGCATATCAAAATGACACCAAACTGTTGGTGTAGCGTCATATAAGTGAATGAAGCGTGCAAGTAGCAAATGAATTTCAATACCTTTCTTCTGCTTTCTGCTCCGAGGCATCACTTTTCTCAATAACTTTTTCCAATAACTCTTCTTGTGCATCTTTTCGCGAATCTGCATCATCATCAATGAAGCTACCAACAAAGGAGGAGAGTAGAGGATCAGGCACTGTATTGAGCGAGGTGGCACGAGAGGATCCACCGTAGCGGTATTGTATGTGCGCCGCATCCTTTTTCAATGCGGAATACATTGAAGAAGGTGATCCAGATGAAACTCGCTGGTTCCTCCACCTGCCCTGCATGTTACAAGCATGAACATAGGATTAGATGATATCCAAATAAATATGGAATATTATTAAAACAGGCATGAGAGTTATTCAAATAGGAAAGACTTCATATTAGAGATAGGGACCAAATTAGTATCCTTTAAGTTATTACTCAGGGCTCAAGTTAGTGCTGTATGAGGGTCATTGCATGTATCAAGTATCAACCAAGCACAAGAGGTTAATAATCTATAATCAATCAAGCACAAGAGAAAGCTAATCTATTATCTTCGCCATTCGTCCTTCCAAACCTATGTTCTGCTCCCCAATCCTCTACAATGTGCCATTTGGCCATCTTCCTGGCGGTAGTGAACTAGTTTATTTCATGCATGTTGATTTTGTTCAAGAGGTACAGAACTTGAATACTTTAATGATCTCATTTTCCTAATTGCAGATCATGATTGAACAATAACAGCAACCTATTCCATGCAGTTTCAGTTATATATAATAACTGACTGATGAATGATGATGCTTGTTGAAACTAATGATACCTTGAAGAAACTGGGATGCTCTGAGGTCATGTGCCCAACCAAGTCCATCCCAACTCTATCTGTGCATATAGGGCACACCTAAAGGAACAAAATGAAAAATAACCAGTAAGCAGACAAAACTGATCATGTCTGACTTAATTGTGGATGGGCATAGTTGTTTCCACAACAATCTAACAATAGACGTTGGAATTTACTTGAACATTTCCAAATATTTCTTATATCACAACATGCAAGCGAAGTGATAAAATACATAAACCCTATCCACACTATCAATAATCAACTACACATGGAACACAAAAGTTATCTTAGCAATCCTTAAATCCACATATTTCATAAAGGAATAATAGGAATAAAAAGCTACTGCAGTTCCATTGCCTAAACACTATTTTAAAAGGCCACATGCACAAGCGAAGCATCACTGCTACAAGCCTACAACTACTATAGCGGCACTAGTACACACTACAAGATATAAAGAAAAATTGGCAGCCACTGCACATTGCACTGCAAAATTAGTTGTGCAGACCCTAATTGGTCACTTACCCAGACATGAGTAAATCCACTAGACTTAATACGGAAAGTGTAAAATATTGACTGCTCAGCCCAGAAATTCCTCTATCCACACTGTATAAAACATGGAAGTGCAACCAATGCAAAGTGTGCACTATTTAGTCTTGATGTTGTACACGGTTTTGCAGAAAAAAAATCTTATACTCACCACTGCCATTAAGAGCATCCAACACCTTCTGTAACTAAATTTGATTGTGATCCTTTTTTATCTTACCGTAAGTCATTACTTTATGCTACATTTCAGTTGAGTGCATCCAGCATATTGTGTGGTTGGATTTTAAGTTGACATGTGATGATGATGCAATATCATGTAACTGTGATTCCGCGCTTAGGATGGCTCTGTTGTTTCATTTGTAAGATTGCTATGAAGTTTATGGCATTTGCAAACAATAGAACCATGATTTTCAAATTATACTATGAACTACAATAGCCATCACTACAACTTTTGGGCCACACACTGGAAACATTACATTGAGAGGAACCCTACTTCCTCAAAGATCTATCAAGTATAAACATATGCACCTGGAGCACTCAATAACATAATGCACAATATTACAAAAAGCAGTTCAATCAAACTCCCAAAGTTAAGCTGAACAATTAACTCCCGATTTCAACCAATCAGAGCTTAAATTCATTTCACCAAGACACCAATTACAAGTGTGAATAAAAACTACAAATTCATAGTATATTATATGATTGTATCAACTAAGCCACATGAATGCCATGCCATCACATCAACTTTATGTATCTACTGAAAAATAATGTATGAACTAAATTAATTGGATCGATCTAATCTTCACACGTGAAACACATCTCAATAAATAATATTTCCGTTATGAAAGATGCACGCCACTACTCCTGCAATTTCCACATTAGTGGATCTTTCAACCAATTCTTAATACACTAACTAATTTCTCTAAACATAGAAAAGATATAATAGTTGGATCTTCTAATGCATTCTTATTATGTAAGAATGAATTAACGATGCCACTATGAAACAAATGGAGACATGAAATGAAAGCACCCAAACTTCCTTGCAGAAGTAGAAAAATGAAGCCCCAAAAAGTAAGCCAAGCCTTCAACTAGCTTATAACTTAACACGCAAGCAACTTAAACACCCAAAAATACTATACACTTGCAAGCAAACCTTGAGAGTGATAAATAAAAGCAGCTCAAACATGCACCGTATGCCAGAAGAAGCACTCTAAATTCCTAGCTCAAACATCTAAAGGAAGATTAAGCACATTTCTACAAAATCAGATGCAATTATGAGGAGAAGAACCCTATGCAGCAGGAAAATACCAACTCTGTACACAGCAATATCTTAGCTCAAAAACTAAAAGCATCTCAAACATGCATAGTATGTGAGTATGCGCAACTCATACGGCCCAAATTCCCACCTTTGCAATTAAAAATATGAAAATGACAAGTAAAATCACCACACACACATACAGGCATTTCCCGGAGCCTATAGAAACAACAACAATGCCTACATGTTACACAAGAGATTAACAACAAACCCTAATTGTTGAGCTAGATGCGCCCGAAAGCCACTAGGTGTTAGTACATCTTTCCATGAAGGTTGAGAGGAAATTACCCCGGCCTTGGTCTCCGCCGCGTGCTCGTCCTCGATGTGCAAGCACAGGCCGACGCCATCGAACTCCTCCCCGCAGAAGGGGCACTCCAGCTCCTCCTCCTCGGCGCCCCTCTCCTCGTCGTCGTCGGTCTCCTCCGCCTCCTCGAGCCGCATGAGCGCATCTGCCAAAGCACAAAACCCCATCAAAAACCTCCTCAGGAAACCCTCAAAATCACACGATTTGGAGCCAAGATCGGATCTTTGGGGCGGCGAAGCACGAACCGCGGAGCCTGGTCTCGGCCTGGAGGCGTTCGAAGGTGCCCATGTCCATGGCGGCGCCGGCTGGGGAGGGGGGCCCTTCGGCTTCCTGGCCTGGCCGGGGTCAAACCGGGCGGCGCCGGGCGCCGGGAGGGGGCCGGCGATCAGCGGGGTTTAGAGCTAGGGTTTTTGCGGCGGGTCGGAGGGGGAAGGGGAGAGACACACCGACACGGCCGGGGGGAGGAGAGAGAGTGTGGGTGGCTAGCTATTGGGTGAACGGGGGAGAAGCTTTTGCTTAGGGAGGAAGGAGGGGTGGCTATGTTGCAGAAACCCCCCTCCAGTATGGTGGGAATTACGGGGCGCTGTAAATGGGCTGACAGCCTCAAGCCCAGTGTGGATCCAGCCTGCCCATTTTTGTCCACATTATCTGGAAAAGAAAAGGTTCTTGTCCACATGCACATAATGACACGTGAGAAAAATGGCAACTCGGCATCCTCACATGGCGTAGTAGTTCTCTTTTCGCGTAGGTCCAGGAATAATGCACGTATACCGGAACTTTGTTTTAGAGAAGGCTCTGAAAAACGGAAGCTGTTACCCTTGTGTAACATGAATAAAAAACATATTTATTACAGGTATTGATATTAGTGGGTAACTAAATTTTTTTCTGACAAAATGCTCTCGTAGCTTAGTTGGTTAGAGCACCCGCTTAGTAAGCGGGAGGTCTTGAGTTCAACTCTTAATGAGAGCACCATAGCTGTTTTATTTTTCTGCATTTCAAGCTGTCAAACTTTAGTTGGTTTTTTTTTTTTTTTTGCATTTCGAGTTGTTCAAACTGTTTCTCTCTTCGATGCTTCTCATAAACTGTGATGTTAATTTTTTTTCATGTAATGATCACAAAAAATTGACTAGACCTAAACTTCCATCTAATTAACAAATCTAGCTATGTTTAATATGTTGGATTTGCAAAACTAGGCAATGGTTTGACCTAATAATTGCCCATTACTACTGAAATTAAACAAAGCTCAACATAATTATAGGCTTTGCCCTTTTGAGAACATTTTGCTCTCTTTTATTCAAATGATTCCCATTAATACCCTCCAGCCGACATGGAACTTTTGGCATGTACTATGATTGTCAGACTGCCACCATTAATACCCTCTTGAGTTCAACTCTCAACGAGAGCACTCAAGTTGTTTTATTTTTTCTACATTTCAAGCTGTTGAACTTTAGTTGGGTTTTTTTGCATTTCAAGTTGTTCAATGTTTCTCTCTTCGATGCTTCTCATTAACTGCGATGTTAATTTTTTCATGTAATGATCACAAAAAATTGACTAGACCTAAACTTCCATCTAATTAACAAATCTAGCTATGTTTAATATGTTGGATTTGCAAACCTAGGCAATGGTTTGACCTAATAATTGCCCATTACTACCTTCCTCTTGAAATTAAACAAAGCTCAACATAATTATAGGCTTTGCCCTTTTGAGAACATTTTGCTCTCTTTTATTCAAATGATTCCCATTAATACCCTCCAACCGACATGGAACTTTTGGCATGTACTATGATTGTCAGACTGCCACCATTAATACCCTCTTGAGTTCAACTCTCAACGAGAGCACTCAAGTTGTTTTATTTTTTCTGCATTTCAAGCTGTTGAACTTTAGTTGGGTTTTTTTGCATTTCAAGTTGTTCAATGTTTCTTTCTTCGATGCTTCTCATTAACTGTTTCTCTCTTCGATGCTTCTCATAAACTGTGATGTTAATTTTTTTCATGTAATGATCACAAAAAATTGACTAGACCTAAACTTCCATCTAATTAACAAATCTAGCTATGTTTAATATGTTGGATTTGCAAAACTAGGCAATGGTTTGACCTAATAATTGCCCATTACTACTGAAATTAAACAAAGCTCAACATAATTATAGGCTTTGCCCTTTTGAGAACATTTTGCTCTCTTTTATTCAAATGATTCCCATTAATACCCTCCAGCCGACATGGAACTTTTGGCATGTACTATGATTGTCAGACTGCCACCATTAATACCCTCTTGAGTTCAACTCTCAACGAGAGCACTCAAGTTGTTTTATTTTTTCTACATTTCAAGCTGTTGAACTTTAGTTGGGTTTTTTTGCATTTCAAGTTGTTCAATGTTTCTCTCTTCGATGCTTCTCATTAACTGCGATGTTAATTTTTTCATGTAATGATCACAGAAAATTGACTAGACCTAAACTTCCATCTAATTAACAAATCTAGCTATGTTTAATATGTTGGATTTGCAAACCTAGGCAATGGTTTGACCTAATAATTGCCCATTACTACCTTCCTCTTGAAATTAAACAAAGCTCAACATAATTATAGGCTTTGCCCTTTTGAGAACATTTTGCTCTCTTTTATTCAAATGATTCCCATTAATACCCTCCAACCGACATGGAACTTTTGGCATGTACTATGATTGTCAGACTGCCACCATTAATACCCTCTTGAGTTCAACTCTCAACGAGAGCACTCAAGTTGTTTTATTTTTTCTGCATTTCAAGCTGTTGAACTTTAGTTGGGTTTTTTTGCATTTCAAGTTGTTCAATGTTTCTTTCTTCGATGCTTCTCATTAACTGTGATGTTAAAAAAATCATGTAATGATCACACAAAATCGACTAGACCTGAACTTCTATCTAATTAACAAATCTAGCTATGTTTAATAGGTTGGATTTGCAAACCTTGGCGATGGTTTTGACCTAATAATTGCCCATTACTACCTTCTTCTTGAAATTAAACAAAGTTCAACACAATTATAGGCTTTGCCCTTTTGAGAACTTTTTGCTCACTTTTATTCGAATGATTCCCATTAATACCCTCTAGCTGACAAGGAACTTTTGGCATGTACTATGATTGTCACACTGCCACCATATCTTTGTTGAGGATGCAACCATTGCCGATCTATAGGAGGACTGACAAGTGGAAGTAGTCGAATTCACCTCCAAAGGTATTTTGTAGCATAAATTAGGCGTAACTCAATAAGATTGTTAGGTTTGGCTCTAAATCCCTAATAATTGCCCAATACTACCCTCTTCTCGAAATTGCATCCACTAGTGTGCCCAAAAGGCCCATTAACTTTTCCCTATGAGGCCTTTAGCAATTTCCATTAGCCCATGGCCCCTAAATAAATCCTAGGGGGCTCCCAGTAATTACCGGAGCCCTCTTATATTTATATTAGGTCCCCATAAACATTTTCTACCTATCTGGCTTAACCCGGTATTATCTGGTATGCCCCGAAACACTTCTTGTAACTTCAGAGCGCTTTCGGTCTCTCTCGAACTATTTATTTTATTACCGAAACTTTTTTGCTAATATTTTCTCATATTCCTAGCTCCTATAGAACTAATGCCTTAAGCGTATGACCTTGTAGGTTCGGTGAAATATATACATGAACAAAACTTCCTTTCGTTCAATGATCAACAGCCGAACCGTGGACATCCATGTTGACCCCTATACTCACACGAGTGATATTTGAGTGAACCTTTAGTTATCATATGTTATTCCTTTTGCTTCACAATACTTTACAAAACTCAAGGTGACATATATATAGGTGTCCCCATGAGTCATACACGTGCTCACTATGTCGGTCTCCTCGTTCCCGGTTTTGTTCTTCTTTCTCATTATCGTGTTCCAGCATCCCTGTGAGCAACTCACCTGCATCTAGCCAGACGATGATGGATGTCGTCACACCAAGAGGGCCCTATGAATATCTCTCCATTGTCGGAGGAGCAAATTCTACTCTTGAGCTATCTAGTCCCTTGTCATACGTTTTTTGATAAACCCGTAAGATGTCATTATGATCATTGTGTTAGAGATGACATTGGAACAACCCAAAGTGTATTGTCTGGTATGAAGTGATAAGATACTATCATGGTGTATGAAACTGAGCATACATTAACTCTTCGTGTTATTGACTATAGACTTGTGAGTTGTGACGATAACATCTCTAAGTATATCAAACAACTTGGGTCAATTCATTAGTCGTTCTACTAACATCATACTCTCAGTGTTGTCGGCATCCTTGTTACACTTAACTAATGCCCATGATCAAGAAAGCATAACCCTCATGTAACACTTGAGCTAGTCCTAGAGGTGAGACTATCAATCAGGTTTTACCATTTATTATTCTAGACATGCTTATGTTTTCCTCTAAATCATGCATTCAAGAACCATAACATTTATAGCATAGAATATAAACATCTAATTATAAATGTGGAAATAAATAATACAATTAGTAATCCAGCAGTCTGTAATGTGGATTTTAGCGACACTAAGCCTTTAAAGTATGCAATGTGTCAAAACAAGCAAGTCTATGGAAGACTTGCACCAAAAGAAGTTGTTAAGTTTACCGAAGTCCAACAACGTGAGCATTTCAACAATACCGGATGTTTTGGAGATTAGCTCTTGTGCGTTGACTTCCAAACTAGTGGTCTACTTCGACAAACACAAAAACAATTCATGAAAGCGGTGTACTATAAATTTGTGATAGTCTCTACGTACATTTTTTTAGAATCTGACCAACGTAGCCCATCTCATGTACATAAGGGCTCTCTCGCTGCTGTCTAGCAACCCAGTGCGCAAGGGCGGCCTCCTGTGCGCTGTCTTTGCCGCCGGCCATTGCTATGGCCCCTTCCATGACCCCGCTCTCAATATCATCTTCACCTTCATCTGGCACTACCACCACATAGTCCTTAGGCTTGGGTATGATCATCTTGATGATGGTAACGATGACATCCTTGGCACTCGCCCCATGGCGTCGATGACATAGTAGCAAGCTCCGTCTTCGATCATGGTCTTGGTCATTGACGGTGTCCTGGACTAGGGGGTACCAACCTAGTCAGCCAACAGTCCTCGGGTCGAGCTTATGGGCCATCATTCTCATAAGGAAGGACTTCGGAAGCCTCGCACCTCGACATGATCAAGACAACTTCTATCGAAGACTTGGCATGTACTCCAAGTACATCTTCAGTTGTCGCCATGCGCATCCTTAGATATGCGACCGGCCATGTAACCCTAGGTAACCCCCCTGGCATGTATATAAGCCAAGAGGTTTAGCCTGTAGAGGGGATCCTGTAAGTGCATCTAGTGCCACCCTAGTTGGTTTTGGAGTATTAACAACAAACTTGGTTGAGGGACTAATGTGTTTGTGAGATTCACAGGGGAACACATGTAGATGTCCCTATTGATTCGGTTTACCCATTGAAGATGACCCCTAAAAATGTATGAAGACATTGAAGACATTGTTGGTTCGCGAATACATTCATGTCGAAGATAGTGACACGTGAAGACATTCGCTTGAAGACAATGGAGCGCGAAGACATAGATTCTTCTGTGGTTTCATTTTCTTCTTTCCCGAGTCATAGGAGCCACTGAACTGTTAAGTGGGGTCGAGGTAAACAAAGTCGGGAAACTGACGTGATGCTCAACCCAAAATCCTATTTCTTCAAGCGAAGAAAAATGATAGAAAATCTTATCCTAAGTTGAATGAGTCAGCTTTGTTTGTAGCCCAAGTCAAGCTGTCGCGTGTGTTTGAAATCCGACCGTTGGACACATGTTGGTTGTCCATTGACCTAGGGTCATTTCAGACATATCATGTCGGGTTGCCGCCTGGCTATAAATAGCTCACCCCCTCCACCATAAATTGGCGGTTGCACCGAGTTAGTTCACGGCTTTTGTCGTTTGAGAGCAACCTACCTCCGAAGCCTTTGAGAGAGAATCCTTGCGAGGACAAAACCCAAACAGATAGAGCCAAGAGGGTGTTTGGCATCACTAAAGTCTTTCTGTTCTGCGTGAACCGAAGACTTATTACACTTGAAGACTGTGA
This sequence comes from Aegilops tauschii subsp. strangulata, assembly GCF_002575655.3. NCBI lineage: Eukaryota > Viridiplantae > Streptophyta > Magnoliopsida > Poales > Poaceae > Aegilops > Aegilops tauschii. The sequence continues at coordinate 120,052,627 of NC_053039.3, forward strand.
TCTTCCAGTCGGTTAGGCGTCGCATTCTAAGCATCCAAGAGTCATTATGGATTGCTGGTGAACAAAGTCTGTGAAGGTTTGGAAGTCTACCTTGAAGACTTACCTGAGTGACTGGGTGAGGTCTAAGTGACCTTAATTAGCTCAAGGGGAATAAGGTGGAGACATGAACTACAAAAAAACACTTCCATGATGATACATGTTTGTCACAGTAGGTTACGTTTTCTGTCATGGTCACACTAGGTCGTGTAGAGCCTAGAGAGTGTTTGGCATCACTGAAGTCTTTCTGTTCTGCGTGAACCGAAGACTTGTTACACTTGAAGATTGTGATCTTCCAATTGATTAGGCGTCGCATTCTAAGCATCCAAGAGTCATTATGGATTGTCGGTGAACAAAGTCTGTGAAGGTTTGGAAGTCTACCTTGAAGACTTACATGGGTGATTGGGTGAGGTCTAAGTGACCTTAATTAGCTCAAGGGGAATAAGGTGCAGACTTGGACTACAAAAGACACTTCAATGATGATACGTGTTTGTCACAGTAGGTCACGTTTTCTGTCATGGCGTTGTCAACATGGTCAATAACCGAGAGGAATAAGAAGATGATTGTACATGGAGAGGATGATAGTAGGGACCCACCAGGGTCATGGCTGTACGCCAGCAAGTGCCTCGTTATTTCAAGCCAAAAAAATGGTTCCTCCTAATGGTTGGACATATGGGTACCATGCTATTGTGAATGTAGTAAGTAAACGAGAGAAATATACAGCGAGCGGCTAACACCAGGGACCCAATAGGTCGCGCAGTTGTTATTTACCTTTTTCAGGAACAATCAGTTGTTATTTACTAGTTTTAGAGACAGATCAGGGTAACAATGGGGCTCTGCAGGGGTTGTGGCCCATCTAGCCTAGGGTTTATTTTATGTTTACCACATGATGAGCCCAGTTATGTATTTTTCTTTCTGAAAATGGCTAGCCCAGTTCTACCTTTTTCAAAGAAATACCCAACGGAGGCCTACTTGCTTTCTCAGCCCTGCTGGGCCGCAAATCTTTCAAGACGAGAGCGATGTATTCGCTTGCCCAGAAAATGAAGTACACTACTGCAGGATGGTCTAAACGCGACACTACGATCAGAGACCCTTCAACAAAACTGTGTGCGATGCCATAATCGCAAGCGGTGGTGTAAAAACCGTCAAAAAGGGTGCAAAACGTTTGCGATGACGGATGCATCAAACACGGTTCAGATTTTAGTTGCGTGTGCGATGCAGGGCATACAGTTCAGTTCAATTAACTGTTTGGGATGAGGAGGAACAAAAGAAACGGGCAGCCAGATGAAGGCGTGTGTGATATACAGCATACGGTTCACTAGGATGAACTCTGTGTGATTAGGCAATACAATGAAAACGGTTCAATTGAACAAGATGTGTGTGATACGCGGCAAACATGTCTGTAATCAGAAATGTGTGCGAAGACCAATAATAACATAGACGATTGCTGCTAATAAGCCGTGTGATTTACTCTGTCTACAGTAGAATAACATGTATATAGACGTGCTAAACTAAGCCTGCGCGCATTTATCTTAGCGTGCGCTCCTGCCGCTCGATCGAACCGGTCAGTATACGTGCTAATTAGCCGAACCCCGCGGGCTCGTCCATGCAAATTCTATCGTAACAACTTAGAGCATCTCCAGCCGCGCCCCAGGAAGGCCTCCCCAGGCGATTTTTTCGTGCCGGTGCCGAAAAAAGGCCCAGTCGCGCCCCCAGGAGCCCGATTTTCGCCAGCCTGGGCCGAAATCAGCGCCGGCGGACCCAGGCCGAACTCGGCGCGCTGGGGGGCGCCGGGGCGAGCGGTTTTGGCGCGAAAGAGCCGCGGGCCAGCCGCGTCAGCGACACCGCGCCTCGTCTTTCCCCAACGCCTCGATTTCCCGCGGGGAATCAATGGCAAGGCTGCCGCCAGTCAGCCTTGCCATTGATTCCTCACGGGCGGCGCGTCATGGGGCGGCGCGCCGATGCCTCCCCTCCCTCGCACGCGTACACACGGGCGCGGCGCGGCTATATAAGCAGGTGGCCTCCCTCGCCTCTGGCCACACCAGCCCTAGCCGCCGAGCTCTACCTCTCCCGTGCGCCGCCGCCGAGCCCTCCCTCTCCCTCTCCCGTGCGACGCCGCTGAGCCCTCCCTCTCCCTCTCCCGATGGCCGAACGTTTCCCCGGAGATGAGACGGCGACCAACGGCTTCGGCCGCTGCTCGCTCCGCGAACAGGAGTCCTGGCTCCTGTTCGAGGCCAACATCCTGGCGCCGCCGGACATGCGCGCCGGGGCGACGGGGTGGAGGCTCAGCAACGGTGGAGTGCCCATTCCCCCATTGCCCGACGCCGTGGCGCGCCCCTCCTACTTCGCCGCCGAGGTAGAGATCGTGCGCGCCTCCCTCACCGACGACCAGCTCGCCCTCCCCGAGTACGCCGCCGACAATCACGCGGCGTGGGCGGCGTACTTTGAGCGCCGTCAGCAGCAGAGGCTGGCGTCCACCAACGAGGCGCCGGTGGTGGGCAGCATGAAGAACAGCGAGGGGCGCCCTGTGGTGGGGCGTCCCCGGCCACACGCTCGAGGGCGTGCTGACGCAGCTCGAGGGCGGCAACAACCCGCCGTTGGCATACCCCCCGGTGAGGGCGGCCGCCCCGGCCCACCGCCGACGCAACGGGCAATGGATGACCAGGAGGTTCGGCTCCTCCTCTTCCTCCTCCTCGCGCTCTTCTTCCCACTCCTCCGGCTCTCCGGCGTTGCTCGGCGTCAAGGCCGAGCCCGCGGCTGAGACGCCGCTCGGCCGGCGCACTCGCAGCGCCGGCATCGCCATCAACGAGGGCGGCCGGCGCGCCTCCTCGCCGGCTCCTCCGCGCTTCGTCAGCCAAAGACGGAGCCGGGGCTCGCGCAGGTGAAGACGGAGCCGGGCCTCCCCGCCGTGAAGACGGAGCACGACGACGACACGGCCCTGGAATGGGTGCTCAAGGATTCTCTGAAGATGGCGAGGGAGCGTCAGTGCGCGGCCCTGCGGCGCTTCGCGCAGCGCCGCCGGGGCCGCGACGAAGGAGGAGTCGTCATCATCAACGACAGCGACGATGAGGACGCGCCGCCGCCGCCACCAGTCCGCCATGGCGACGTCGGGCAGGGGTCCAGCAGGGACGCCCGCGTCAAGGAGGAGAAGGCCGCCGACAACAACGACGGCGAGGATGGGGCGACGACGGCGACTACTCCGCGTTCAGCCAGTTTCTTTTTTAGATTAGATATATATTTGCTATGTAATAAAAATCCGCGAACATGTCTAATATATGCCGAACTTCGCCGAACTTTGACCAAATTTGCTATATATTTTTCTTTTTTGAACGCGCCTAGGGCGGCCTTGGGGCGGCGGCTGGGGACCAACTCGCTCCCAGGTCGATTTTTTGCGCCGGCTCACCCCCAGGCGGCGATTTGAGGCGCCCCCGGGGGCCAACGGCTGGAGATGCTCTTACAACCAGTGTCTACGGCTTCGCCAGGGAACAAACCATTGATGACTCACTGCATGATAAAGAATTACCATCCCATCCCTCTTTTTTACTGCTGCCAATTAGTGAGTATGTAGTAGTAATTAGGGATCAAACCATTGATGACTCATGTAGTAACTCGTTACTACATGTAGTAATTAGGGATCACATCATTGATGATTCATTGCACTGCATGGTAAAGAATTACCATCCGGTCCATTTTTTTTACTGCTGCCAATTAGTGAGCATGTAGTAAGTCGTTACTACATGTAGGAACTAGGGCTCAAACAATGGATGAACTCACTGCATGGTAAAGAATCCATGTCCATTACCACCTATACTTAATCTATTACTGCCACTCATTAATGACTTTTGAGTTGGGATGACCTGACCACGCATCGTAACAAAATTAAACGCGTTACTTTTTCTGGCGCACAGCGTTACCCTCAACAAATTAGTGGTGGAGAGGAGACCTTCCCCGCGTGACCCGCCCGCTTAATTAGGACTGGCCGGAGCGTATGCTAAGCATTCTGCGCGCTCGCTCACAATAGCGCCATATATATAACTGAAATAAACAACCAATTACATAAATGACTATACATATCATTCGCACACATCTCAATAAACAATTGCATGCATTCTAAAATAGAAGAAACGATCATCTAGTCATCTACTTCTTGTGACGCTTCCGCCACTGCTCTGTGGCTCGATCCCTCGTCTGGGGCTGGAAGAAGACACTTCCTCATGTCAACGATCCGCCTGTATATCTCGTAGCTTGTGTATGCGTCCATGGTCGCGTACTTGACATGTTGTTCATCCAGTCTCTCATGCCACACACTGCGCCAGGCGTTCTTGTCCTTATTGCTCTCATTCTTCATCTTCATGTAGTAGGGGTCGATGATGGCCGAGGCGAGGTCAACCAGGGAGTTCATTTGTTTTGTCGCTACCCCAGACCTTGTAGTGATGTTGGATGTTGACAAGATTCGGGCATTTCAAGTCCGAAACCTTGAGCGCTTTTAGATCGTTGGTGGTGTCCACCGTAGCGAAACTGTAGTCAGAGTTGTTGATAAACCTGGAGAAACACTCGCAAGGCCTTGTGGCAAGGTGGTAGTGGTAGACGAGGACGTCATGTCGCACTCACAACTGGGCGACGGCAACCTTCTGATCATGCCCAGCACGACCGATGGTGTACTCGAGGTCGAAGCCGACCACTCGGTCCTTGTCCTCGGCAAGGAACTACTCCATAGTTTGGATGGAGCTCTCCATCGAGACCGGATCGTTCATGTACACCACCGAGAGGGTCTTCCCCCTCACGTAAGTGTCCACGACGTGATGCGTGGTGAACTGCCCGCCGTTGTCGTCGTCGGCCGCTGGGAGCGCCATTGGAGCCACGGGGAGCGCCATTGGAACCGCTGGATGTCCTCTATGTATGTGTCGTCATGGGTGTGCTTATTGTGTCGTGTGACGCAAGAGATATAAGGTAAATGGCCGCAGGAATAAATGGGGGCCGGGCGGCCTGGATTCTCTGCGCATCCGCATGACAGTTTTTGCAGCGGGTGCATCGTCGCGCCGCACCCGACGCAACCGCATGCACACGAACGTGCGTGATCGTGCGCCGGCCCCAAACACTGGCAGCGCGCGTGGAGGGACGAGGGTAGAGCACCCGGAGGGACACAAGAGCAGAGCGCGCACGGCGGGACGCGAGCAGAGTGCGCCACAGCCGCCTGAACCGCAAGCAACCACGCGCATAGAGCAGGGTAACACGCAGGATATGGTCGCCTACAAGCCGGTCGACAGTTGCGTCGCTGCGTAGAGAGCGGCCGTGTGCTACCACCTCCGTCTAGTCTATAGTCCCCTTTATATTCTGTGCCATACTTTGCCCTCAAATTTAACCAACAAAATGTTAATGCATGTTATAAAAGTTATATAATTGGAAACTATGTTCAAATACGAATCCAACTATATAATCTTTGGCAACATGCATTCGTATTTTATTAGTTAAATCATACTTATAAACCAGGACGGGGGTATAGTAGGTAATTAATATGCAAATGTTTTTTTATTAGCCGTATGTGTACGTGGCCTTTCGTCCTCCTCTCGCATGTCTTGTCACCCCGCTGCCGCAGACGGCTTACAGCGCAAGCTTGCGCAGCGCGCGGGGGTGTTCTTTTGGCCAAACGGTTGCGCCAATGAATCGTCGGTGAGCCCGTTCCCGCGCAAGCTTCCCGCCGACTCGATGAAATCCCCCAAAATCCCAATGCTTACCGGCCTGCTATAAAAACCCTCACGGCCGGCGAGTCCTGCGTCGCATTTTCCCCTCCCTCCCTGTAGCTTATCTCGTCTGCTTCTCCCACAATCGCCAATGGCACCAGTCCCTCGTCGTCGCCCAGCCACTCCACTATCATCAGAGGACAGCTCCAACTAGGATGCTACACCGTGGCGGCGGCGCAGTCCCCGACGTAGTGTAGTGCGCGTGGCGTTCCTGTTGGGTGTGCGCGGAACACCCACCACATGCTCTGCGGCCGGTGCCCGTCGGCAGCTGTTGCCAGTCGCCGTTGCCGCCACACCACCATCGAAAGCCATGGTCATCGCCCGCTCCGCCGCCACGGCCCGAAGGCGGGAGGTGGTCGGCGTGGCCGCCACCCCACTGCCGGCCATCTTGGCCATCACCCGCTCCGCCACCACGGCCCGAAGGCGGGAGGTGGTGGTCGTGGCCGCCACCCCATCGTCGGTCGCCGTGGCCTCCAGCCCACCGTCGACCGCCGGGGCCATCACCCGCTTCGCCACCGCCGCCCGAAGGCGGGAGGCAGAGGTGGATGCCCGCACGTGCGTCAGCGACCTTGCGCGCTACACCGAGTTCCTGCGGGAGGAGGAGGAGCGCCTTGTCGAGCATGCAAAGAGCCTTACCGCCGCCGTGGCCGCGGCACACGCCGCCTCAGAGGTGAGGAATCAGGAGATCTATGAGGAGAACCACCGCTTCGAGAGGGATCGTCTGGAGCGGCAGAGGGAGTTTGAGGTGAGCGTCGCTGAAGCTGCACAGCGGTAGGCACCGTATTGCAGTTGCCCAGCTCGTCGATGGGCTCCTCCTCCTCCGCCTCTTACTGAGCGCGCTCGGCAGAGGAGAGGCAGCCGGAAGTAGTACAAAGCCCCTCCGCAGTATTGTTCAGTTCATCTGACTATAGATGTGGTGGAACTGTACAACGTACTTAAAATTAGCTAGTATATATAGTTGAACTAGCCATTTCAGTACGTGGTTGGCAACAATTGGGGAAAAGTTTGGTCGGTTCAGCTGTCGAGTTGAACTGTTTGTATAAATTAAGAACGACTGTTTAATCTATGAATGAAATCTATGCTTAATTACTGAATTTTAGTTGCAAAAATTAGATACTGCTAGTGATTTTTAGCTTCATATTTTGACAAATCGCAGTGTTACAAGGTTGACAAATGGCAATGTTACTAGATCAACAAATGCCAATCTTTCTAGTTTGACAAATGGCAACATACTCAATATGACAGATGCAAATCTTACCAAATTATTTGTAAGTGGTTGCACATAGGTCATCCAAAAGAACCCTTTGCGTTGAATAATGCAAAAATCCTGCTCTTACTTTGCATACGGTGTTCTATCTAAAACGTTTGCAATCAAGAGGCGCAAAAATCCTGCTCGGCACATTTTCCCTTGGCTTCCTGGGGAAGCTCCCGATTTGCGTAGGGATGTTCTAACTAAAACTTTTGCGACGAGTGTTTTATATTTAAAAACCATTGATGTTTTTTTAAAAGAAAATCATTTGATAAGTCTATACATTAAGAGAGAAAAACGCAAGTTCGCTCAAACCATATCTTTCATTCAGTCATACTAGGAATTTATATTCATATGATCGAGATACATTATTAAACCCAAGAAAAAAAACTATTTCCGGCGGCGTGCCGCACCGTCGTTGTCGTTGTCGTCCTCTGGGACGCCGTTGTCGACGGCGGCGTCCCATGCCGCAGAGGGGGGTGCGCGCACGGAGAGGAAGGCGGGCGACCATGGAAGTCAAAGGGCTCGCTTCCCAGTGAGCCTACGCAACGTATAGCTCACATGCTTCCCGGTGAGCCTGCGCATTCGAGGACAGCTTGCACGCCTCTCGGTCAGCCTGTGCACCGAGGCTCGCACGCCTCTTGTTCAGTCAAGGTCAAGAAGCTGTCCGCACGGCACCTCATACAGCCATTAAAACCAAGACACGTGGCATCACATGAATGGTTAACAGAACACACACGATTAATTATACAAACTTTTGAGATATCAAAGTGGCAGCTATTTTTTCAAAATGCCTTTGTTGACAGTCATTATTCGAGTGCGCCTTCTCTCAAAATGGACACGAAAAATACCACAGCATGTCGGGTGCCATTCCATGATAGCATGCCAAGTTTCATGAATTTCAGACGAGTTTTAAAATTTATTATAATTTAAAAATAAAGTATCTCAACGTTTTGCCGGCAATCAACGGTGCTCTGGTGCTTGAAATTCATTCCCATTTCTTGCATGGGACCTAAGCATGCACCCAAGGAGACAAATTTGATTTTTCAACCAATTTATATGCACTGCAGCATGTGCATGTAGTTCAAATTTGAATTATGCACATAAATGCATTGAAAACTCAGTTAATGCATAAAAATGTACAAACGAACCCCGAAAAATCAAAAAAATTGGCACAACACTCCTGTTGTTCTATGTTGACACGAGAAATTTTTTGAAAGCAATAAGAGTGTCGGGTGGTAGGTGCGACATATGCCAACGGGTGGCTTATCATTGTGGGAGCCAGTAAAACATCGCCGGTGCCTGGAAACGGGATGAGGCGAAGTCATGCACGCCGGCGGATCTTACCCAGGTTCGGGGCTCTCCGTGTAGATAACACCCCTAGTCCTGCTCTGCGGAGTCTCCGCATGATCACTAGATCAATACAAGTTGCTACAAGCGCTCCTTGAGCTGTTTGGATAGAGGAAGAGGGAGGGCGAGGCTAGCTCTCCTTTTCTCTCTAGGTAGTGTGTGGAATTCTATTATATCCCCCCTTTTGCATGGGTGCCCCGAGGGGTTTATATAGGCCTACCCCCAGGGGTACGATGGTAATCCGGCTGGGCGCGGGTCCCAGCCGTCAGTGTCTATGCTCGCCGGCTTCTCCGCCGGTCATTGGGGCCCGCCGACTGGTGGGTCCTGCCGGCTGCCAGCCTCTTGGCCGGCAGGCCGGCCCCACTGCTTGGGGGCTTTGTCGACAGCTGGTTACTGTCGCCTCGCCTCTGATGACGAGGGCTTTGTCGAGGTAAGCGTGGCTACAGTGTCACTGCCTTGCGAGCTTTCACTGTAGCCTTACCTCGTCTTGTCTCCTTGATGAGGCGCATGCTTCGAGGAAGGGAGGTAACCGGCTATTGGAAGCCGGCCACACCCCTGACCGACTAGGGGAGGTCAGGCCGCCTTCGGATGTCTCTCTGGCGAAGGGGCCCGTCGCCCACGGGCCGTACTGGCGCCTGTCGTGGGTGACATCGAGGTCAACATGGCTATAGTGCCACGCCGGACGGGAGATGGCTGGCCCGTACGGCGCCCTGTGGCCATGCCTGTCCCGGGATTTAGGGGCAGTGGGCTGTACTGTGGCCACGCCCCATCATATCGCCGTTATGTGGGTACAGTCTTTAGTGGGTGCAGTCTTGGCCGGCTTCTGGGAACCGGCTTTCTTCATGGCCGGCTTCTGGGAGTTGGCTTTCTTCATGGCCGGCTTCTGGGAGTCGGCTTTCCTCATGTCCGGCTTCTGGGAGTCGGCTTTCCTCATGGCCGGCTTCTGGTAGTCAGCCCTGGGGATAGCCGGCCGGGGGAAGGCGGCCATATGCTTTGTATGCTTGAAGGCTTGAATGGCCCGATAATTTTTCCAAGAGCCAGGGGGAGTAGGTTAGGCTACCCGTGGCCATTTACTCCGACAGTAGTCCCCGAAGCTGGTTGGGCTTCGAGGCTGAGAGGAGGTCGAGAAGCTCGGTCAGCTTCTTATCTTGACGAGCCATCAGCTGGGAGCCGGTTTCGGTTGGGCGCGCCGTCTTGGCGAAATTTTTAAAGTCGGAAGGCGGGAATTTGTTGGCGCGTGTGCCGGGCTGCGGGCCGGCCGCTCGCCGCCTGCGAACCACGTGGCGTCCCTTGGCTTTAAAGAGCCTGCTAACCCACGCGCGCGACAAGACGTCGCCGCAGGCCGAGGGCCCATCAACCCAACGCCTGGGCCCAGGCGCGGATTCTTTGTGGCCCAAAGCTGTCTGCACGTCTTCCGGCGGCAGTTTCCGCACGCCGTTAGGGCGCAGTAATCGCGGGGCGTGGGGGAGTGGGCGCAGTTAATCCCACATTCCTCCCCACGCCTCGCCTCCTCGGCTTCGCCGCACGAGGCTATAAGTAGGGGGAGGAGGGGAAGCGGCAGACGCTCGCATGCTCCTCTCCTTCCCACCATCTTCTTCCTCCTGCTTTCCCTCACAGCAGCGACTCGCCGCCGCACCGTCCCACCAATCTTCACTCCGCCTCGCAGCTTTGCCGCCGCGAGGCCGTGCTGTCTCCGCCGCCGCACTCTTTCTTGCCAGCCTCTTGCCACCATGCAGTACGGCGGGGACTGGGACGGCTCTAACGTCCATATGGACCACATCGAGTTCCTCCGCAAGACGCGGCGGTTGCCCGGCGCGGACCAGGTGCGGGTCCGTCTCGCGCCTGCGAAGGAGATCACGCCGGAGCCGGAGGAAGGCGAGCGGGTAGTCTTCCGCTCGCATTTCCTGCGCGGCGGCGGCTTGCCGGCGAGCGCTTTCTTCCGCTCCTTCCTTGACTTCTATCAACTCCAGCCGCACCACCTCACCCCGAACTCGGTGGTGCTGCTGTCCGCCTTCGTCACTTTGTGCGAAGGCTACCTTGGCGTTCTTCCCACCCTCGAGCTCTGGGAGGAGTTCTTCCAATCTAAGCTGGGCACCCGCATGCAGGGCGTGCCGGCCCAGAGCGGCGCCTTCATCGTGATGCGGAGGCCGGCGGCCGACAACCCCTTCCCTGTCATCACGTTAATCCAGTCGGTGAAGCACTGGCAGAAGTCATATTTCTACGTGAAGAACGTCGCCCCAGAAGGCGACTATGTCAACTTGCCGGCTTACGCAGCCGGCCCACCGGCTGGGAGGCGGCCCCAATGGTCCTATCGGGCCGTGATGCTGACGCCGGCTGGAGCCGCGGCTGCCCCCGACTGCGGGTGATGATCCAGTCGGAGGGCCTGACTGGGTCCGACTTGCTGGCCGCCTTCGTCGCGCGCCGGGTGCTTCTGCTTCAGAGCCGCCCTCACCTGATCTGTCAGATGAGCGGCCAGCTCGACCCGAGTCGGATGTGCACCAAGGACATGCCGCACGACGAGGTGGCCCATATGGTGAATTACCTTGCGAACTGCAAGCTCTCCGCAGAGTGGCGGTTTGGCAAGGAGCCATATTCCCGTGCACATCCTCCGCCCATGGTATGTTCTCTTTTTCCTTTTCTTTTCTTAGTTTTGTCGCCGAGTTCCTTCTGGCCGTCTCTGACCAGTCGGCACGCCTTGGCAGAGCCCTCTCCTTCGACTTGTAGCCGGGTCGGAGGCGGAGCGCCGATTCCTCCCCGACCGAGCGGAGCATGACCTGGAGGACCACGACTTGGGGGCGGCCGCCATGGATGACAACACCGAGGCGGGTGGCGGCGAAGCAGGCGGCTCCGGGCTTGGAGCCAGTTTCGACGATTGGCCGGATGACGACGAGGCGGAAATCGTCCCACGGCGCCAGCCGGCGTCCGGCCACGGCGCGGGTTCCTCCGCCGCGGCGCCTGCTCGGGGCGGCGGGCAGAAGCGTCGTGCCGCGTCGGGCTTGTTCGGGAGCCGGCCGAAGAAGACCAAGGGCGGGGCAGCGGCGACCAGGCGGGATGAGGCGGTCGCGAAGGTGGCCCGCTTCCGCAAGGTGGTAAAGCAGCCGCAGATGGTGTCGGCGTAAGTGTATATTCCTTTGTACATTCTTTCTTCTTTTCTTGGTGATTTCTGAATCCTTGCCCTTTCTCAAAAAATCAGGGCTCCGCTTTCGCTCGAGCGGGTTGCTGCCGCCTCCGTCGTTGGATCACCGGGAGGGTCCGGGAGCACCCGCCGCGTGGACCCCCGCGCCGAGCTTCAGGCGGCGACGGAGCGAAACGCGCGGGAGGCGCGGGAGGAGCGGGAGCGGAGGAGTTGAGGGCGGCTGCCGCCAAGGCGGCACAGGAGGAGGAGGCGGTGAAGGCGCGCGCCGACGTAGCGGCCAAGGCCCAAGCGGAGGCTGCGGCTGTGGCAACAGCGGAGGGGGCCTTGCTCGTCACCCCTCTGCGTGTCGCGGCTCCCGAGGCTCCAGAGCCCCCGCCAGAGGAAGCCGGCGGCGACTAGCCGGGATTGGAGAGGGAGGTCGACGTCGTCGTCCCGGAGAGGGAGGCGGCACCGGCCCCGCCGACTGGGGCGACCCAAGGCGGCCGGCCTCACGTGCCGCCTGCGCCATCGGCCGGGGGCGAGCCGGCCGCGAGGACGGATCTGGTGGTCCAGTCGCCGTCGCGCCAGTGCATGGGGAAGGCCGCATCGGACCCGCAGAAGGCCGCGGGCTCCAGCTCGTCGGCCCAGGACATGGAGGCGGCCAGCGCCAGCTCGGGGTGGACGCCGGGTGGAGGGACGGCTGTGGTGAACATGGCAGCGCAGGACGTCCGGAACCGGCTTCAGTCCCAAGCTGCGGCGCTGAGGAAATACAATGACGAGTTCCTTGCAACGCGGGCGGCCATTCGGGTTAGTCTTCTTATTTTTCTCTTTTTTTGATCTTGGTTTCTTCCGTGGGGGCGCGTCAGCGCACCCACTGGGTGTAGTCTCCGAGTTCTGAGTCGGCCGCTGAGTAGGTAGCTTGGAACTTCTTAGCGGGCTTTGTTTTGCTATCTTGTTCTCATTCGCTCCTCTGCTTGTCTTGCAGGACTACCACAACCTCCGCGCGGCTGCCTTCAACTCCCAGGCTCGGGAGCTAACCCAGAAGAATGCTGACCTATCTGAGAGCCGGGGTAAGTGCTTCGTCTTTTATTTCCCGTGGGGGCGCGTCAGCGCACCCACTGGGTGTAGTCCCCGAGATTCGGGCCGACTGCTAAGCAGTCGGGTCGGATCTTCCTTGACGACTTCTTCCTTACTGCTTCTTTCTTTTCTGCCATCCCTGCAGCGGCCGATGCCAGTCTGAGGGAGCAGCTGGGCGGGGCTCAGGCCGCCCTCCGTGCTAAGGAGGCCGAGTTTGACGCCTTGGCACAAGAGCGTGACCGCCTAGCCAAGAGGTTGGCCGACCAGGAGAAGAGCCACAAGGCGGCCCTGAAGGCGGTGCAGGACAGCGAGGCCGCCCTCCAAGCCGAATATGAGACAGAGGCGGCCAGCTGGGCCGAAGCGAAGCAGACGCTGATCAACGGCTATGGCCAGATCGAAGACTTGGTTGACGGTAGGCCGCCTTCTTCTTCGTCCTTGCTTGCCGCTTGCCGTTTGGCTCATTTTCTCACTTGGTGTTTTTCTCTTCTTTCTCTTTCTTTCTTGCGCAGAGTACTTCCTTGGCTACTCTACCGCCGCCAACCAGGTCGTCGAGGCCCACCGCGAGGCACGAAGGCAGGCTGGCGCCGAGATCGTGCCGAACGCTCGCCGGTCGCTGGAGGAGCAGCTCTTGGCGATTCAGGCCCGCCTCCAGCCGGCTCATCGCATGCTCCGCCGGCTTCAGCGTGTTGGGGCGCAGGTGTTGGCCGCTCTCTGGCCTGGTGAGGTGATTCCCTGCACCCCCAGTCGGACTGCCAACTAGCTGGAGGTGGCGGTCGGCCGCTTCGAGGCCTGGAAGGCTTCTGCGGCTCGGTCCGGCGCCAGGCGGGCGCTGGATTTTGCCAAGGTCTGGTATCCCAAGCTGAGTCTGGACCAGCTGGCCACCTGGCGGCAGGAGGCCGACACGGAGCTGGAGCCGGCGCGGCCGGCTATCATCCAGCGGGCTTCGGTGATTGCCGACTACACCGACACCAGCGCCTTCGCTCCTGAGGTGGACGACAACGGCGTTGCCCAGCCGGAGGAGTGGTTCGGGCTGAACCCGACAGACGGCGAGGACTCGGCGGAGGAGATCGACTCTAGCGACGAGGGCGAGGAGGAGGAGGAGGAGGGTGAAGACGCCGCGCCAGATGGTGGAGCGGCCGGTCAGCCTCAGCATGACCGTGCCTCCAGCAACAAGGCATGCGCTGGTGCACCTCCTGCAGCCGGCGATGATCAAGCCGAGACCCGCCAGCCGGCCACTCCTCCAGCCGGTGGCGCCGTCTCCACCGACCAGCCCGGCTCCCCTGCTGCGCCCTTAGTCTAGTCTGCTGCCTCTACTTTCCTGTTTCACCATTCTTGGAACAATATTTTGTTAAGTTTGCACAATTCCACCCACTGGGGGTGTATTCGAACTATATTGACTGCCGGCCTGTTGGGGGCCTTATGTGTAAATATAATTATGCATGCGTTTGGCTTTCCCTTGTTCTTTGCTTTTCATCCTTCGGCTGTTTCCTTTGCCGCCCTCCCTTGGTTGCCGCCTTCCCAGCCGGACAGCTGCTCTACAATCTGTGGCCGGGGAAGTGCTTGGGAGGGCAAGTACTCTAGCTTTGTTGGATTATAGCGAAGTGATTGGGAGGCCGGCCAGCCGGCTGTTTTGACAGCCGGTAGGCGTGGTTGGAGGCCGTCTTTGCGTTATATAAGTTCGTTGGTCCTTGGGTGTTTTTCGTGTGGGCATCCTTTCTGCCTTTGGCTCTTGCCAGTCGGACAGTCGGTTCTTCGAGCTGCGACTTTCGACAAGAGAGGGCTCGGGTGCCGGCACACTACTTGTCTGACTTCAGGTAGAACTTTTAATATAACTTAAGGCGGCCAGTCCCCGGGCCGACTAGTCGAACCCGGTGCCAGACAAAAAATCAAATGTAATAATACATTTATGAGTATGACACTCGTCATTCATAGATAAAGGAGGGCAGTTCCCGAGTGTGCCTCGGGGGGCCCGTTTGTCTCATATTTAATAAAAACGGTAGCAAGATACATACTGCTTTCAACTGTAAAATCTTCTCAGGAGGTTTGCGTTCCATGGTCGCTCCGACTCCTTGCCGGAATCATCCCTCTTGCGTGCTCTTGGTTTTTGTGCGTCGATCAAGTAGTAGGAGTCGTTTCCTAGTGCCTTGCTGATGACGAAAGGGCCTTCCCAAGGGGCCGAGAGCTTGTGCTGGCCGGCTGTTCGCTGGATCAGCCGAAGCACAAGGTCGCCCTCTTGGAAGGATCTTGGCTTGACCTTCCGGTTGTGGTAACGGCGCAAACCCTGCTGGTAGATGGCGGACCGGCTGAGTGCTAACAGCCGACCTTCTTCCAGCAGGTCGACGCCGTCCTCTCGCGCTTCCTTGGCCTCCGCCTCCGTGTACATGGTGACCCGAGGCGAGTCGAACTCGATGTCAGTCGGGATGACAGCCTCGGCACCATACACAAGGAAGAACGGAGTGAAGCCGGTTGACTTGTTTGGGGTAGTACGTAGACTCCAGAGGACAGCCGGCAGCTTGTCGAGCCAGCAGCCGGCCGAGCGCTCCAGCGGTACGACCAGGCGGGGCTTGATGCTGGAGAGGATGAGGCCGTTTGCTCGCTCGACCTGGCCGTTTGACTGTGGGTGGGCAACGGACGCTAAGTCCAGTCGGATGCCTTGTGTCGCGCAGAAACGTGCCAGTGCTCCTTTGGCAAAGTTTGTGCCGTTGTCGGTGATGATGCTGTGCGGCACGCCATACCGAGTAGTGATGTCGGCAATAAATGTCACGGCAGTCGGCCCGTTCAGCTTCTTGATCGGCTTCGCTTCGATCCACTTGGTAAATTTGTCCACGGCGACAAGCAGATGTGTCAAGCTGCCACGGGCTGTCTTGAATGGGCCCACCATGTCCAGCCCCCAGACGGCAAAGGGCCAGGTGAGGGGGATGGTCTTGAGTGCGGAAGTCGGCAGGTGTTGTTTGAAACTGAAGACTTGGCATCCTTTGCAGCATTTGACTATCTCTTTGGCATCTTCCAAAGCAGTCGGCTAGAAGAAACCGTGAAGGAAGGCTTTGGCCACAAGTGATCTTGAGGCTGCGTGGTGGCCGCATTCGCCTTGGTGGATATCCTTGAGGATTGCTACACCCCTTTCTGGCTCGACGCAGCGCTGGAAGACCCCAGTGACGCTGCGCTTGACAAGTTCTCTGTTTATTATTGCATATGCTCCGGCTCGGCGTTGCACTAGTCTTGCCGAGATCTCATCAGTCGGTAGCTCTCTGTTGACTAGGAAGTTGAGGATGGGCTGGGCCCATGATGGAGCTGTGACTTCTTCTACTGTTAGTACGGCCACTGTGACTCGGGCGGGTGGGTTGGGTGGTGGAGAGTTGGAGTCGGCCACCGCTTCTTGTGCCGCTGCAGTCCCCGGGCCGACTGCTGCAGTCCCCGGGCCGGGTTCTGAAGTCCCCGAGCCGGGTGCGACTACGGCAGTCCCTGGGCCGCTTGTCGAAGTCCCCGAGCCGCCTGCTGGGTTCCTCCAGTCGGATCCGGCTGCATCGGGGGTGGGTGGTACGAAGATAGAGTCCGACTCTGGAGATGGCTTGATGGATGGTTTGAGGAGGCGCTGGAGAGAGACGCCGGTTGGTAGAGCTTGTCGGGTGGAGCCGATCCGTGCCAGGGCGTCTGCTTGGTCGTTGTCGGCCCGTGGCACGTGAAGGAACTCGCACCCTTCGAAGTACCCACTGATCTGCTGGACGAGGAATCGATAGCTCGCCATGTTTGCATCCTTGGCGTCCCAGTCGCCAGATGACTACTGGACCACCAAGTCTGAGTTGCCATAACACAGGATCCGGCGTATGCCGAGCTCTTTGGCTAGCCGGAGCCCGTGTATGAGCGCCTCGTATTCAGCCACGTTGTTGGAGGCGGCAAAGTGGATTTGCAGCGTGTATCTGAGCTTGTCGCCTTTGGGAGAGGTGAGGACGATGCCGGCTCCCAAGCCGGTGCGCATCTTGGACCCATCAAAGTGCATCCGCCAATGAGTAGAGTCGGGAGCCGGCGGTAGGTACTGGGTCTCGGCCCAGTCGACGAGGAAGTCGGCCAATGCTTGGGACTTGATGGCGGTGCGGGGCTGGTAGAAAATTGTGTAAGGTGCAAGCGCAAGGGCCCATTTAGCCACCCGGCCGGATGCATCCCGGCTGCCTATGATCTCGGCAAGCGGGGCGGTGCATACGACCGTGATGGGATGATCTTGAAAGTAGGGCTTCAGCTTCTTGGTGGCGAAGTACACTCCATAGCACATCTTCTGGTAGTGTGGGTAGTTTTTCTTTGAGCTGGATAGTACTTCGCTTAGATAATGTAGCGGCCTCTGGACTAGCTGGGCTCGGCCTTCTTCTGGGCGCTGGACCACGACGACTGTACTGACCACTCGGCTAGTTGCGGCAATGTAGAGGAGCATGGGCTCCTTCTCAGTCGGCGCCGCCAGGACAGGTGGGGTGGTCAGCATCTTTTTCAACTCATGGAAGGCTTGGTCTGCTTGGTCATTCCACTCGAAATGAGTGGATTTCTTCATGAGTCGGTACAGGGGGAGAGCCTTCTCTCCTAGCCGGCTGATAAAGCGGTTTAGGGAGGCCAGGCACCCGGTGAACTTCTGTATGTCTCGCAACTTGGTGGGAATCTTCATTCTCTCAATGGCCTTGATCTTCATAGGGTTGCACTCAATGCCGCGTTCGGAGACCAGAAAGCCTAGAAGCTGGCCGGCTGGTACTCCGAACACGCATTTCTCGGGGTTGAGCTTGATCTGGAATCAGCGCAAGTTTGCAAATGTTTCTTTGAGGTCTTCCAGCAGGGTGCCGCGCTTTTCTGTCTTCACCACAATATCGTCTACATAGACGTGGGCATTTCTATCGAGTTGCTTGAGGAGGCATTTCTGCATGCAACGCTGAAAAGTGGCTCCGGCATTCCTCAAGCCGAATGTCATAGTCAGGTAACAGAAAGCTCCGAATGGTGTGATGAAGGCGGTCTTCAGGCAGTCTGCTAGGTCCAACTTAATCTGGTGATATCCTGAGTAGGCATCCAAGAAACTCAACAGCTCGCATCCGGCTGTGGAGTCTATTACTTGATCACTCCGTGGCAGAGCAAACGAATCTTTGGGGCAGGCCTTGTTGAGGCTAGTGTAGTCTATACACATATGCCATTTGTTGTTCTTCTTCAACACCAAGACTGGGTTGGCAAGCCACTCTGGGAAAACACTTCCATAATAAAGCCGGCGGCAAGGAGCCTGGCTATCTCTTCTCCTACGATTCTTCTCTTCTCTTCGGACAGTCGGCGGAGAGGCTGCTTGACCGGCTTCGCGTCCGCTCCGACGTGTAACTTGTGCTCGGCGAAATCCTTCGGAACACCCGGCATGTCCTTTGGGGACCATGCAAAGATGTCTCGATTCTCACGGAGGAAGTCGACGAGCTCGCCTTCCTATTTACTGTCCAGGTTTGCACCAATGACTGCAAACCTCTTCGGGTTCTCCGGGTCCAGAGGTATTTTCTTCGTCTCCTTGGCCGGCTGGAAGGAGCCCTACGCATCATATTCCTTGGGGTTGGGGGACAAAGCCGGCTGCTTGCCGGCCATGGCCACAACTCGATCCAGCATCTTCTTCTCTTCTGCCACTACGAGGGACTCGGCCAGTCGGCTGCTGGCTGCAGCGCACTCGATGGACTTCTTGTAGTCGCCGGCCACTGTGATGATCCCCTTTGAGCTCGGCATCTTCATCTTCAGGTAGGCGTAGTGGGGCACAGCCATGAACTTGGCCAGAGCAGGTCGGCCGAGCAAAGCGTGGTAAGGGCTTTCCAGATCCACTACCTCGAACCAGATCGCTTCTCGGCGAAAGTGATCCTTGTCTCCGAAGAGAACATCCATCTTGATCTTGCCAATCGGGGAACAGGACAGGCCGGGTACGATGCCATGGAAAACGGTCCGGCTTGGCATGAGCTGCTTTGCCTTGAGGTTCAACTTCTCCATGGTGTCGCGGTACAGTATGTTGATACTGCTTCCGCCATCAATCAGAACGCGGGAGAATCGGGTAGCCCGCCTCTCTGTTGCGAGGGTGACATCCAACACCAATGCGTAGGAGCCAGGGGACGGCATCACCTCTGGGTGATCGGCCCGGCTCCAATTGATAGGCCTTTCGGACCAATGCATGAACTCGGGGTTGCTGGAGGCGACTGCGTTGACCTCTTGGTGCTGTCGGCGCCGGCTGCGCTTGTCTTCAACCTGGCTTGTGAAGACGACGTAGGCGGCATGCTCATCAGGGAACTCATCTTGAATGGCTCCGACTGCTGGTCGGGCAGCCGACTGCTGGGGGGCTGGAGGCGGCAGGCCGGGAGGCAGAGGCGGCACCAGCCCCTCGCCCTTGGAGATCCGGGTGAGCCAGTGGCACTTTCGGGTCGTGTGGTTGGACGGCTTCGCGCCGCTGTGGAACTTGCAGGGGGCATCGAGAGTCTGCTCGTAGGAGAAGGCCAGCTGCCAAGCCGCCCTGCCGCCCTTCTTCTTGGGAGCGGGCCATTCTTCGGGCTGCTCGTCTTCGACGGTGGCCACCTGCCGACTGGTGGAAGGCGGCATAGGGGCCTTGCGCTTGTGGTCGTTCTGGTAGGGGTGCCGGTTGGAGTCGCCAGCCGGCATCTTAGGAGCCGGAGCGAGCACCTTCCCAGAGGCGTCCACTCGGAGCTCGGTCTTCATCGAGGAGTCGGCTGTGGCGTACTTGTCCGCAATGACCAACAGTTCATCGAGGGTAGCCGGCTCATCGTAGAGGAGTCGGTGCTTGAGGAGGGTGCCCTCTCGGCACCCGGCGGTGAAGTACTCGATAGCTTGAACCTCGTGCACCCCCTCGCAGGAGTTGCGGAGCTCGGCCCACCGCATGAGGTAGTCGCGGGTCGACTTGCTGGGCCCTTTGATGCATAGGGAGAGCTGGTGGGGCTTGGGAGGCCGCTTGTACGTGCTGGTGAAGTTGCGGACGAAGACTTCCGTGAAGTCCAGTCAGCTGTTGACGTTGTAGGGCTTGAGGCTGTTGAGCCAGGTGCGTGCCATGCCTTGCAGCATGAGAGGGACATACTTCACGGCTACGACCTGTTGTCGTTCGCTATACTGACGGCGGTAGAGTAGTCGATGAGCCAATCTTTCGGCTTCACAGAGCCATTGTACTTGGGCGTGTCTCTGGGGAGCGAGAACCCTTTGGGGAAGGGCTCATCGCGGATGTGGGGGCCAAAGCATGGTGGGCCGACATCGTCTTCTTCTTCTAGCGCCAGGGATCGAGCTAGGCGGTCGATCCGGTGGCGGGCATCGTTCTCGCCGACTCCCTCGCGGCGGCCGAGTCGGCCACCGAGAGTCGGATGCGTGACAGGCGGCGGGGTGGGACACCTCTCTCCACGAGGCGGGGGAGGAGGCGGATTGCCCTGGCGCTCCACCGCTCGAGGCCGGCCTTCCGCGTCGCGCTCGATGGTGATTCGAGTCCGGCTGCGGCTAGCAGCCGGCTCCTTGTCCTTCCTTGCGCGGGCGCCGCTCGTAGTCGGCGACCGGGATGTCGCGGCGTGCTCTCGGCGCGGGGGAGGACTCTCAGCGCTGGCGCCGGCTTCATGCCGTTCTGCGGCCGCATCGATCAACTGCTGGATACGTCTTTTCATGTAGGGGAGCTCATCAGCCCCCAGCCCGTTCAGCTCTTCTGCTGCCGCCTGAGCGGCTCGCAGATTCTCGAGCGGTGTGGCGTAGACCAGGCGGCCTGGCCCCAGCATGCTGGCGATGGCCGCACCACGCTTCTTGACGAGGCCGGCTCGGCTCGGCCCGCCGTGAGGCGGCGTACCAAAAGCGGCGCGGTCGACTTCGCGCTGGTGGGCCTCGGTGAGGCATCTCATGGAGGCTATCTTCTGGCCCTCCGCGATGAGGGCGAGGCGACGTGCCTCCAGGGTCTCGTCGTCGGCATCGGCCGGGATGGGGACGGAAAAGTCATGCATCACCGCTTGTAGGGCGTCGTGGGCGCTCTCGCCCTAGTCGGCGACGTGGCTGATGACCAGCACCTCAGTGACAGCGCTGCTGCCGCTGTCATCTCGAGGGAGAGGGTCGTCGAAGACTACCACGTCGGAGGGGTAGGCGTCGAATGATGCCGTGTCGGAGTCGACAAGCATCGGTTCGGTAAGGCCGGCCGACTCCAATTCTACAGCAAGCTCGCTGGAGACGTGAAGCTGGTCGAGGAGGCTGATGAGGCGGCTCTCGGG
Source organism: Aegilops tauschii subsp. strangulata (assembly GCF_002575655.3). Classification (NCBI taxonomy): domain Eukaryota; kingdom Viridiplantae; phylum Streptophyta; class Magnoliopsida; order Poales; family Poaceae; genus Aegilops; species Aegilops tauschii. The sequence goes on from NC_053039.3 coordinate 120,073,420, forward strand.
GTAGTCCGTGCCCGCGTCGGACGTGGGCTCGTTGGAGATGCGAGTCTCGCCAAGAAGACCAGCGAGGCAGCTTGCCGCGCAGGCGTCGTCGACGCCTTGCAGCGCGTCGGGGCAAGCGCCGTCGGGCGTAGCAGGCTGGCTGCGCTCGCGGGGGAGAAAAAGGGTTCCCGTCCAGAACAGGTCTCCGGACGACGGTGCACCTGGCCCCAAGGTAGGCGCCAAATGTCGGGTGGTAGGTGCAACATATGCCAACGGGTGGCTTATCATTGTGGGAGCCAGTAAAACATCGCCGGTGCCTGGAAACGGGATGAGGCGAAGACATGCACGCCGGCGGATCTTACCCAGGTTCGGGGCTCTCTGTGGAGATAACACCCCTAGTCCTACTCTGCGGGGTCTCCGCATGATCACTAGATCAATACAAGTTGCTACAAGCGCTCCTTGAGATGTTTGGATAGAGGAAGAGGGAGGGCGAGGCTAGATCTCCTTTTCTCTCTAGGTAGTGTGTGGAATTCTATTCTATCCCCCCTTTTGCATGGGTGCCCCGGGGGTTTATATAGGCCTACCCCCCAGGGGTACGATGGTAATCCGGCTGGGCACGGGTCCCAGCCGTCAGTGTCTATCCTCGCCGGCTTCTCCGCCGGTCATTGGGGCCCGCCGACTGGTGGGTCCCGCCGGCTGCCGGCCTCTTGGCCGGCAGGCCGGCCCCACCGCTTGGGGGCTTTGTCGGCGGCTGGTCACTGTTGCCTCGCCTCTGATGACGAGGGCTTTGTCGAGGTAAGCGTGGCTACAGTGTCACCGCCTTGCGAGCTTTCACTGTAGCCTTACCTCGTCTTGTCTCCTTGATGAGGCGCATGCTTCGAGGAAGGGAGGTAGCCGGCTATTGGAAGCCGGCCACACCCCTGACCGACTAGGGGAGGCCAGGCCGCCTTCGGATGTCTCTCTGGTGAAGGGGCCCGCCGCCCACGGGCCGTACTGGCGCCTGTCGTGGGTGACATCGAGGTTAACATGGCTATAGTGCCATGCCGGACGGGAGATGGCTGGCCCGTACGGCGCCCTGTGGCCATGCCTGTCCCGGGATTCAGGGGCAGTGGGTTGTACTGCGGCCACGCCCCATCCTATCACCGTTATGTGGGTACAGTCTTTAGTGGGTGCAATCTTGGCCGGCTTCTGGGAACCGGCTTTCTTCATGGCCGGCTTCTGGGAGTCGGCTTTCTTCATGGCCGGCTTCTGGGAGTCGGCTTTCCTCATGGCCGGCTTCTGGGAGTCGGCTTTCCTCATGGCTGGCTTCTAGTAGTCGGCCGGGGGAAGGCGGCCATATGCTTTGTATGCTTGAAGGCTTGAATGGCCCGATAATTTTTCAAAGAGCCAGGGGGGTAGGTTAGGCTACCCGTGGCCATTTACTCCGACAAAGAGGCAATGGATATCGTTTCACCCCCAAAGGTGGGACGTTCCCTACCGAAACCATCATGCTTGTTGTGAGAAGCTCTGGTTTGTGAGAAGCGTATACCCAAACCTGCCCCAAATGAAACAAAAAAATTACTACAACATGTTGATGCCATTCCATGATAGCGTGCCAAGTTTCATGAATTTCAGACGAGTTTTGGATTTAGTAGAATTTAAAAACCAGGTATCTCAACGTTTTGCCTGCAATCAACGGTGCCTCGGTGTTTGAAATTCATTCCCATTTCTTGCATGGGACCTAAGCATGCACCCAAGGACACAGATTTGATTTTTCAACCAATTTATATGCACTGCAGCATGTGCATGTAGTTCAAATTTGAATTATGCACATAAAATGCATTGAAAACTCAGTTAATGCATAAAAATGTCCAAACGAACCCCGAAAAATCACAAAAATTAACACAACACTCCTGTTGTTCTATGTTGACACGAGAAATTTTTGGAAAGCTATAAGAGGCCCTAGAGGCAATAATAAAGTTGTTACTTATATTTCCTTATATCATGATAAATGTTTATTATTCATGCTGGAATTATATTAACCGGAAACTTAGGACATGTGTGAATACATAGACAAACAGAGTGTCACTAGTATGCCTCTACTTGACTAGCTCGTTAATCAAAGATGCTTAAGTTTCCTAGCCATGGACAAAGAGTTGTCATTTGATGAACGGGATCACATCATTAGAGAATGATGTGATTGACTTGACTCATCCGTTAGCTTAGCACTATGATCGTTTAGTTTATTGCTACTGCTTTCTTCATAACTTATACATGTTCCTATGACTATGAGATTATGCAACACCCGAATACCCGAGGAAAACTTTGTGTGCTATCAAACATCACAACGTAACTGGGTGATTATAAAGATGCTCTACAGGTGTCTCGGATGGTGTTTGTTGACTTGGCATAGATCGAGATTAGGATTTGTCACTCCGATTGTCGGAGAGGTATCTCTGGGCCCTCTCGGTAATGCACATCACTATAAGCCTTGCAAGCAATGTGACTAATGACTTAGTTACGGGATGATGCATTACGGAACGAGTAAAGAGACTTGCCGGAACAATATTAAACTAGGTATTGAGATACCGACGATCGAATCTCGGGTAAGTAACATACCGATGACAAAGGGAACAACGTATGTTGTTATGCGGTTTGACCGATAATGTTGTTATGCGGTTTGACCGATAAAGATCTTCGTAGAATATGTAGGAACCAATATGAGCATCCAGGTTCCGCTATTGGTTATTGACCGGAGATGAGTCTCGGTCATGTTTACATAGTTCTCGAACCTGTAGGGTCCGCACGCTTAACGTTCGATGATGATCGGTATTATGAGTTTATGTGTTTTGATGTACCGAGGGTAGTTCGGAGTCCCGGATGTGATCACGGACATGACGAGGAGTCTCGAAATGGTCGAGACATAAATATTGATATATTGGAAGGCTATGTTTGGACACCGGAATGGTTTCGGATAAGTTCGGGCATATATTGGAGTACCGGGGGGTTACCGGAACCCCCGCGGGGAGTCAATGGGCCTTAATGGGCCATGATGGAAGAGAGGAGGAAGCGGCCAAGTGGGGGTGTGCCCCCCCAAGCCCAATCCGAATTGGGGAGGGGGCCGGCCCCTTTCCTTCTCTTCTTCTCCCTCTTCCTTCTTCTCCTACTTGTCAGGACCGGTTTTTCGGGATATTAATTTCCCAGAAAACGGCCTTTGTGCTCACCAGCCCCAGGATTACTGTTAGCTGATGAGGCACCAACTTGATACAAGAAAATCCAAGCAAAGTACAAAATATGTAGTACAAGACCATTGTGGCCTAGGAGTACAACACTTGGTTTCTAGTGGTTGATGGCGGAAGCGGTTTGTGGTACATCTGCGTCTATGGGACTCCATTTCCCACAAGGACAGCTGACCAGGGATAACTCCTATCTTCGCGAGGCTGCTATCACCTTTACATGGGTTCCAGGGCTGTCGTCGTAACGCTCTCCTCCACGCAAGGAACCTGGCCAAGACAATAGCTAGGGACAAGCCAGTGAGTACGTTTGAATGTACTCGCAAACATCAAGAACACGGGTATAATATAACAAGGGGGTAATCATGCTCCGAAATATTTATGATCATAACGTCTGTCACGAAATAAGCGAAATCCGTGATGCACGCATGCGGGAAAAATATGAACATGCAGTACGGGAGTAGAAATAGAATGCACTGATCGAGTATCTGAAATGACTCCTCGAAAGGGTGCAAATAAATTGACAATGCCGCAGTCGGGCGTCTGAGCGACACCACATAAAGGGCTTATAAAGGATAATTAAATAACAAGCATGCCGCAGTCGGGCGTCTGAGCGACACCACATAAAGGGCTTATAAAGAATAAGTAAATAACAAGCATGCCGCAGTCGGGCATCTGAGCGACACCACAGAGTGGGCTTATAAAGGACAATTAAATAACAAGCATGCCGCAGTCGGGCGTCTGAGCGACACCACACAAAAGGGCTTATAAAGAATAAGTAAGTAACAAGCATGCCGCAGTCGGGCGTCTGAGCGACACCACATAAAGGGCTTATAAAGAATAGGTAAATGACAAGCATGCCGCAGTCGGGCGTCTGAGCGACACCACAGAGAGGGCTTATATAAGAATAATCACCGTGAATATCCAGGAGGTAGAACCGTCCCAGGGATACTCAGTAATTCAAATAATGTAAATGGTTAGTCCATAATAATAATAAACATAATCCTCATACGTCATAGGTCATAAACAATATCTAGTTTAGCCATTTCTCCATCCGAAGGCCGTCACTGACATAATCATAATCCAATGATCTAGTCTAGCCGTTACTCCATCCGAAGACCATCACTAGACTCATCTCAGACTAAAGTCCTTACCCATGAACATGGCTACCCGAATAGATATAACCTCTACAGAGGGTGTACTCTTTACCCACGAGTAACGGTTTTATTTAGTCCATCGGGACTAATTCCGCCTACGGCCTTTTAATTGAAAACACGCCTGACCTGCACACACCAGCTTAACTTACCGGTGTCTGGAATCACCCACGACACGTGTCAAGCAAAACTCTAAGTGGGGAGGCTACAACCTCGACGTAGCATGGGATCAAATTTATATCGCGCGCTCTAAGGGGTGCCCCCCTCTCGGTCCCAACCGGAAACACCCATGCCCCCGGACCAGGTGGCATGCCTACCGGATGCATCCGATATCTTCCACCATGGCCTCTCTGTACGGTGTGTGCCTTGGTAAGGGGTTGACAACTTACTGAACCGTACCCTACCTGCCGCAGGGACAAGTGGTAGTACAAAACAAGTAGGGGAAGTTACTGAACAAGACTCGACCTACGGCCGACTCAGGAGGTCCAAGTATTCTCCGGATGATTAACATAACCAATATATTCCCATTGACAGACAGGATCACCGCTCATCAAATCTCATCATGCCATACCGGACACACTCGTCCCGACGAGGAACTAGGGGCAAGCTCGTGTCTACCCAAGACCACGACTTTCCCGGCTTCCTGCCGGTATGCATGAAAAGCTCGCGAGGATGATCACTATCACCAGCATAACCATTTCTAACAGTAAAGCATCTCCAATATGTATTCATGTGTGTGACTTTATCGTCACATAAAGACAACGTATGCTCCAAGTCAAGGTGGTGTTGTAACCATATCAAAACACCACACAAAAATATTATGCCAGAGTTCAGAATGCTTGCCTTCAAGAGTATGCAAGGGGGTGCGCTTTTTGAAAGTTTTCTTCTCTCTCCATTTCCTATTTTAAAAAAATATTCAAATAACAAATATTTCAAAAACAGTACAAAAAGTTGTCCCAAATATTTTTGAAATAAATCTTAAAATAAACTAGATGAAATTTGAGAGAGGTAGGAAAAAGAATCAACTCATTTGGAGTTTTATCTTTAAAGATATAGCCAGTCAAAGTTGAGTCAAAGTTCTGTTTTTAATAAAACCAGAAAAAGGAAAACGTTTCGATACAGAATACGCTTTCGGGGTAGGGGATACGTACTCAAGGATATACGCTTCCACTTAAGCCAGCGTGGGTGGCGCGTGGGTCACTGACAGTGGGTCCAGGGGGCCCACTGGTCAGGTTTGACTAGTCCCCCTCTCCCTCCTCTCTCTCTGCCCGAGCGGAGGCGGGACTCCGGCGATCACCGTCGACGAACGGCAGCTCCCCACGGGTATCCGAGGGCGGGGATGGACCTGCCAGACCGGGGCGGTCCTCCCGGTGGTCGTTGGGTCGACGGTGGTGGGAGGAGTCGCCGGCGGCGAGCTCCGCGGCGGAGGGGGCTACGGGAGTGAATGGGGGTTTGGGCTCCGGTGGTTTCCGATCGAGGCTGAGGCGCTGGGTAGCTCCGCAAGAACAAGGGGAAGCGGTTGGTGGTGTTGGATGGGTGGGGGATTGTCTGGTTGCGACGAATGGCACCGGAAGGCAGCGGCGGCCGAACCGGCTGGGGGTGGGGGAGATGGCCTCTTCCGGTCAATCCACGGCTAGGGGAGCACTAGGGGGGAGGCCTGAGGTCGCCTGAGCGCTCGGAGGGGCTCGGGGCCTCCTTTTATAGGCGTTCGAGGCTGGTCCCGTGGCGGCCGTGGATAAGAACGCCGGGGACCGCCGTGCTGTAGCTGCAGGGCGACGTGGCGGTGACGAGCGCGTGCCGACGGGTTCCAGGATAAGCTCGAGCTGCTCCAGGGGGCAGCTGGCGCGCTGGTGTGGCTTGGGCGGCCCGTCCGTGGCAGGAGCTCACTGCCGACGCCGGCGTGCCGCCAAAGGCTCTGACGGCGGCGCTGTAGGGCGCCAGGGGTGGCTTGGAGGGTTCTGGCGAGTGGGCGAGGGTAGTGCGTGGCTCTGCAGGCGAGCAAGGGCCAGGGGCGGGACGCGGCGAGGGCGGCAGTGCGACGCGGCGACTCGGTGCGCGCGCGTGCAAAACGTGCGCTCTGGGCGCGCCCAGAGCACGCACGGGACGTGTTCGACGAAATGCCAGGGCAGCCTAGAGTGCGAGAGGGAGGCTAGCAATTAACAGGACAGGGTTATGGATAGCTAGGGGCTTAGTGGACAAGGTTGCTGGGTCAGTGGATCAAGTCCACAGTGCAAACTAAAACTCATGTCAAAACTGACTGTGCACACCAAGTGTTCGACAGAATGCTAAGTGTAACTAGGCAACTCTTGGAGTGGCCAAAAACTCCAGACCAGTGTCTCCCTAGTTGTAGATGATGATGGCAAGATCATTTGGGCAAAACCAGAAACTTGCTAGTGCAAGTTTTGCAAAACTTCAGTTTTGGACAGAAAGAAAAAGGTCTCATTGCATGCACTTAAAATCCTCCAATGGGTCCACTCTCCTGGACTTAAGGGTTTTGTAGGGAGGGCTACAAGCAGGAAAAAGCTCATGGGCACTAGAGCAAAATAAAATAGGGTTGCAGTACAAATCACCAAACTGGACCAGAATGAAAAAGAGGTTGATTCACTCAAAATTTTCAAAGAACAACACTGGTTTTTTTAGCATAAAGTTTAATTATATGCATCTACTGACATCTCCAAACACTTGGAAGAATTTTTAAAGGAATATTTAAATAGGTTGTAGTGCAAAAATACCTACTGGACCAGATTTGAAAAGTTGATGTAGGGCTCAAAATCTCCAATAACCAAAAGGTATTTTTGCATAAAAGTGATGTGGAAACATCACATGACATCCCCAAATTTTGCTGAAATTTTTAAATGCATTAATCAAATGGTTGCAGTGCAACAGAGACTCCAAGTTCATGAAAAAATCATTTTAAAAGAATAAAGCTCAGGGAAAAGCAATCTTGCAATTAAATCCACTGATAAGGAATTGTTTCATAGAGAGAGTATACAAGTCCAATAATACATTTGGAAAGTTTCCACTTGAGGTAAAAACCCATAATATCAAAAGGTAAATCTAGACAATTGGAAAAGTTTAATTTCCTGGCAAAATTTTAATTAATAAAACAAGGTCAAAATTTTGGGGTGTCACAACACTACCCCCCTTAAGAAAAATCTCGCCCTCGAGATTTGTTAAAAGCTGTTTTGAACAAGCATTGCTTTTACCAAAAAAAAGAAATCAACATTCTACTATGCAAAAAAAAGTCTTGCCTTCAGAACAGATCTGAAGGCAAGACTTTTGTTGCTAAATTTGGATCCTTTCTAGAGAAGGAGTTTCTCTCGAAAGAAGTGAGTGGGAGGAAAGTAGAACTTGATGAGGTAACAGTACCTGCTCCCTTATTGGAAAGTAGTTCATCACAGAAATTAGTTCCAGTGATTCCTACACTAGTAAGTGAGGAAGCTAATGATGATGATCATGAAACTTCTGATCAAGTTACTACCGAACCTCGTAGGTCAACCAGAGTAAGATCCGCACCAGAGTGGTATGGTAATCCTATTCTGGAGGTCATGTTACTTGACCATTACGAACTACGAACTATGAGGAAGCGATGATGAGCCCAGATTCCGCAAAATGGCTTGAGGCCATGAAATCTGAGATGGGATCCATATATGAGAACAAAGTGTGGACTTTGGTTGACTTGCCCGATGATCGGCAAGCCATAGACAATAAATGGATCTTCAAGAAGAAGACTGACGCTGACGGTAATGTTACTGTCTACAAAGCTTGACTTGTTGCGAAAGGTTTTTGACAAGTTCAAGGAGTTGACTATGATGAGACCTTCTCACCCGTAGCAATGCTTAAGTCCATCCGAATCATGTTAGCAATCGCCGCATTTTATGATTATGAAATTTGGCAAATGGATGTTAAAACTGCATTCCTTAATGGACATCTTAAAGAAGAGTTGTATATGATGCAACCAGAAGGTTTTGTCAATCCAAAAGGTGCTAACAAAGTGTGCAAGCTCCAGCGATTCATTTATGGACTGATGCAAGCCTCTTGGAGTTGGAATATACGCTTTGATAGTGTGATCAAAGCATATGGTTTTATACAAACTTTTGGAGAAGCCTGTATTTACAAGAAAGTGAGTGGGAGCTCTGTAGCATTTATGATATTATATGTGGATGACATATTGTTGATCGGAAATGATACTGAATTTCTGAGTAGCATAAAAGGATACTTGAATAAGAATTTTTTAATGAAAGACCTCGGTGAAGCTGCTTATATATTGGGCATCAAGATCTGTAGAGATAGATCAAGACGCTTAATTGGACTTTCACAAAGCACATACCTTGATAAAGTTTTGAAGAAGTTCAAAATGGATCAAGCAAAGAAAGGGTTCTTGCCTGTGTTACAAGGTGTGAAGTTGAGTCAGACTCAATGCCCGACCACTGCAGAAGATAGAGAGAAAATGAAAGTCATTCCCTATGCTTCAGCCATAGGTTCTATCATGTATGCAATGTTGTGTACCAGACCTGATGTGTGCCTTGCTATTAGCTTAGCAGGGAGGTACCAAAGTAATCTAGGAGTGGATCACTGGACAATGGTCAAGAACATCCTGAAATACCTGAAAAGGACTAAGGATATGTTTCTCGTTTATGGAGGTGACAAAGAGGTTGTCGTAAATGGTTATGTCGATGCAAGATTTGACACTGATCCGGATGACTCTAAGTCACAAACTGGATACGTATTTTTATTGAATGGTGGAGCTGTCAGTTGGTGAAGTTCCAAGCAGAGCGTCGTGGCGGGATCTACGTGTGAAGCGGAGTACATAGCTGCTTCGGAAGCAGCAAATGAAGGAGTCTGGATGAAGGAGTTCATAGCCGATCTAGGATTCATACCTAGTGCATCAGGTCCAATGAAAATCTTTTGTGACAATACTAGTGCAATTGCCTTGGCAAAGGAATCTAGATTTCACAAGAGAACCAAGCACATCAAGAAATGCTTCAATTCCATACGCGATCAAGTCAAGGAGGGAGACATAGAGATTTGCAAAATACATACGAATCTGAATGTTGCAGACCCGTTGACTAAGCCTCTCTCACGAACAAAACATGATCAACACCAAGACTCCATGGGTGTTAGAATCATTACAATGCAATCTAGATTATTGACTCTAGTGCAAGTGGGAGACTGAAGGAAATATGCCCTAGAGGCAATAATAAAGTTGTTATTTATATTTCCTTATATCATGATAAATGTTTATTATTCATGCTAGAATTGTATTAACCGGAAATTTAGTACATGTGTGAATACATAGACAAACAAAGTGTCACTAGTATGCCTCTACTTGACTAGCTCATTAATCAAAGATGGTTAAGTTTCCTAGCCATGGACAAAGAGTTGTAATTTGATGAATGAGATCACATCATTAGAAAATGATGTGATTGACTTGACCCATCCGTTAGCTTAACATTATGATCATTTAGTTTATTGCTATTGATTTCTTCATAACTTATACATGTTCCTATGACTATGAGATTATGCAACTCCCGAATACCGAGGAACACTTTGTGTGCTATCAAACGTCACAACATATCTGGGTGATTATAAAGATGCTCTACAGGTGTCTCCGATGGTGTTTGTTGAGTTGGCATAGATCGAGATTAGGATTTGTCACTCCGATTGTCGGAGAGGTATCTCTGGGCCCTCTCGGTAATGCACATCACTATAAGCCTTGCAAGCAATGTGACTAATGAGTTAGTTACGGGATGATGCATTACGGAACAAGTAAAGAGACTTGCCGGTAACGAGATTGAACTAGGTATTGAGATACCGACGATCGAATCTCGGGCAAGTAACATACCGATGACAAAGGGAACAACGTATGTTGTTATGCGGTTTGACCGATAAAGATCTTCATAGAATATTTAGGAACCAACATGATCATCCAGGTTCTGCTATTGGTTATTGAACGGAGATGAGTCTCGGTCATGTCTACATAGTTCTCGAACCCGTAGGGTCCTCACGCTTAACGTTCGATGACGATCGGTATTATGAGTTTATGTGTTTTGATGTACCGAAGGTAGTTCGGAGTCCCGGATGTGATCACGGACATGACGAGGAGTCTCGAAATGGTGGAGACATAAAGATTGATATATTGGAAGGCTATGTTTGGACACCAAAATGGTTTCGGATAAGTTCGGGCATATATTGGAGTAGCGGGGGGTTACCGGAACCCCCGGGGAGTCAATGGGCCTTAATGGGCCATGGTGGGAGAGAGGAGGAGGCGGCCAAGTGCCCCCAAGCCAAATCCGAATTGGGAAGGGGGTCGGCTCCCCTTTCCTTCTCTTCTTCTCCCTCTTCCTTCTTCTCCTACTCCAACTAGGGAAGGGGGGGAAACCTACTCCAACTAGGAGTAGGATTCCCACCTGGGGCACGCCATAGAGAGGGCTGACCCTCCCCTCCTCCACTACTTTATATACGGGGGAGGGGGCACCCCATGGACACACAAGTTGACAGTTGTCTTAGCCGTGTGCGGTGCCCCCTCCACAGATTTCCACCTCGGTCATATCGTTGTAGAGCTTAGGCGAAGCCCTGCGTCAGTAACTTCATCATCACCGTCACCACGCCGTCGTGCTGACGAAACTCTCCCTCGGCCTCAGCTGGATCAAGAGTACGAGGGATGTCACCGAGCTGAACGTGTGCAGATCGCGGAGGTGCCGTGCGTTCGATACATGGATCGGTTGGATCGCGAAGACGTTCGACTACATCATCCGCGTTACTAAACGCTTCCGCTTTCGGTCTACGAGGGTACGTGGACACACTTTCCCGCCTAGTTGCTATGCATCACCTAGATGGATCTTGCGTGTGCGTAGGCAATTTTTTTTGAGATGCTACATTCCCCAACAGTTTCGTCCCCAAAGGTGGGATGTTCCCTACCGAAACCATCATGCTTGTTGTGACAAGCTCTGGTTTTTGAGAAGCATATACCCAAACCTGCCCAAACTGGGACAAATTTTTTACGACGGCATGTTGATGTCGCTCCATGATAGCATACCAAGTTTCATGAATTTCATACAAGTTTTGGATTGACTAGAATTTGAAAACCAGGTATCTCATTGTTTTGCCGGCAATCAACGGTGCCCTGGTGTTTGAAATTCATTCTCATTTCTTGCATGAGACCTAAGCATGCACCCAAGGACACATATTTGATTTTTCAACAAATTTATATGCACCGCAACATGTGCATGTAGTTCAAATTTGAATTATGCACATAAATGCATTGAAAACTCAGTTAATGCATAAAATTATCCAAATGAACCCCGAAAAATCACAAAAATTGACACAACACTCCTGTTGTTCTATGTTGACACGAGAATTTTTCTGAAAGCAATAAGAGGTAATGGATATCGTTTCATCCCCAAAGGTGGGACGTTCCCTACTGAAACCATCATGCTTGTTGTGAGATGCTCTGGTTTGTGAGAAGCATATACCCAAAACCTGCCCCAAATGGGACAAAAAATTTACCACGACATGCTGATGCCGCTCCATGCAAGCATGCCAAGTTTCATGAATTTCAGACGAGTTTTGGATTTACTAGAATTTAAAAACCAAGTATCTCAACATTTTACCGGCAATCAACGGTACCCTGGTGTCTGAATTTCATTCCCATTTCTTGCATGGGACCTAAGCATGCACCCAAGGACACATATTTGATTTTTCAACCAATTTATATGCACTAGAGATTGTGCATGTAGTTCAAATTTGAATTGTGCACATAAATGCATTGAAAACTCAGTTGATGCATAAAAATGTCCAAACGAACCCCGAAAAATTTGTTCTATGTTGACACGAGAATTTTTTTGAAAGCAATAAGAGGCAATGGATATCATTTCATCCCCAAAGGTGGGACATTCCCTACCAGAACCATCATGCTTGTTGTGAGAAGCTCTGGTTTGTGAGAAGCATATACCCAAACCTGCCCCAAATGGGACAAAATTTTTACCCCGGCATGTTGATGCCGCTCCATGATAGCATGCCAAGTTTCATGAATTTTAGACAAGTTTTGGATTTACTAGAATTTAAGAACCGTGTATCTCAACATTTTGCCGGCAATCAACAGTGCCTTGGTGTTTGAAATTCATTCCCATTTCTTGCATGGGACCTAAGCATGCACCCAAGGACATATATTTGATTTGTCAACCAATTTATAAGCACTGCAGCATGTGCATGTAGTTCAAATTTGAATTATGCACATAAATGCATTGAAAACTCAGTTAATGCATAAAAATGTCCAAACGAACCCCGAAAAATCATAAAAATTGACAAAACACTCCTGTTGTGCTATGTTGACACGAGATTTTTTTTGAAAGCAATAAGAGGCAATGGATATCGTTTCGTCCCCAAAGGTGGGACATTCCCTACTGAAACCATCATGATTGTTGTGAGAAGCTCTCGTTTGTGAGAAGCATATACCCAAACCTGCCCCAAATGGGACAAAAAATTTACCACAACATGTTGATGCCGCTCCATGATAGCATGCCAAGTTTAATGAATTTCAAACGAGTTTTGGATTTACTAGAATTTGAAAACCAGGTATCTCAATGTTTTGCCGGCAATCAGCGGTGCCCTGGTGTTTGAAATTCATTCCCATTTCTTGCATGGGACCTAAGAATGCACCCAAGGACACAGATTTGATTTTTCAACCACTTTATATGCACTGCAGCATGTGCATGTAGTTCAAATTTGAATTATGCACATAAATGCATTGAAAACTCAGTTAGTGCATAAAAATATCCAAACGAAACCCCGAAAAATCACAAAACTTGACACAACACTCCTGTTGTTCTATGTTGACACGAGAAATTTTTTGGAAGCAATAAGAGGCAATGGATATCGTTTCGTCCCCAAATGTGGGACGTTCCCTATCGAAACCATCATGCTTGTTGTTAGAAGCTTTGGTTTGTGAGAAGCATATACCCAAACCTGCCCCAAATGGGATAATTTATTTACCACGACATGTTGATGCCGCTCCATGATAGCATGCCAAGTTTCATGATTTTTAGACGATTTTCAGATTTACTAGAATTTAAAAACCAGGTATCTCAATATTTTGCCAGCAATCAATGGTGCCCTGGTGTTTCAAATTCATTCCCATTTCTTGCATGGGACCTAAGCATGCACCCAAGGACAGAGATTTGATTTTTCAACCAATTTATATGCACACGAGCATGTGCATGTAGTTCAAATTGGAATTATGCACATAAATGCATTGGAAACTCAGTTAATGCATAAAAATGTCCAAACGAACCCCGAAAAATCACAAAAATTGACACAACACTCTTGTTGTTCCATGTTGACACGAGAAATTTTTTGAAAGCAATAAGAGGCAATGGATATCGTTTTGTCCCCAAAGGTGGGACGTTCCCTACCGGAACCATCATGCTTGTTGTGAGAAGCTCTGGTTTGTGAGAAGCATATACCCAAACCTACCCCAAACGGGACAAAAATTTTACCACGGCATGTTGATGCCGCTCCATGATAGCATGCCAAGTTTCATGAATTTAAGACGAGTTTTGGATTTACTAGAATTTTAAAACCAGGTATCTCAACTTTTTGCCGGCAATCAACGGTGCCCTGATGTTTGAAATTCATTCCCATTTCTTGCATGGGACCTAAGAATGCACCCAAGGACACATATTTGATTTTTCAACCAATTTATATGCACTGCAGCATGTGCATGTAGTTCAAATTTGAATTATGCACATAAATGCATTGAATGCTCAGTTAATACATAAAAATGTCCAAACGAACCCCGAAAAATCACAAAAATTGACGCAAGACTCTTGTTGTCCTATGTTGACACGAGAAACATTTTAGAAAGCAATAAGAGGCAATGGATATCGTTTCGTCCCCAAAGGTGGGACGTTCCTTACCGAAACCATCATGCTTGTTGTGAGAAGCTATGGTTTGTGAGAAGCATATACCCAAACCTGCCCCAAATGGGACAAATTTTTTACCACAACATGTTGATGTCGCTGCATGATAGCATGGCAAGTTTCATGAATTTTAGACGAGTTTTGGATTTACTAGAATTTAAAAACCAGGTATCTCAATGTTTTGCCGGCAACCAACGGTGCCCTGGTGTTTGAAATTCATTCCCATTTCTTGCATGGGACCTAAGCATCCACCCAAGGACACAGATTTGATTTTTCAACCAATTTATATGCACTGCAGCATGTGCATGTAGTTCAAATTTGAATTATGCACATAAATGCATTGAAAACTCAGTTAGTGCATAGAAATGTCCAAACGAACCCCAAAAATTCACAAAAATTGACACAACACTCCTGTTGTTCTATGTTGACACGAGAAAAATTCTGAAAGCAATACGAGGCAATGGATATCAGTTCGTCCCCAAATGTGGGATGTTCCCTATCGAAACCATCATGCTTATTGTGAGAAGCTTTGGTTTGTGAGAAGTATATACCCAAACCTGCCCCAAATGGGATAATTTTTTTACCACGACATGTTGATGCTGCTCCATGATAGCATGCCAAGTTTCATGAATTTCAAACGAGTTTTGGATTTACTAGAATTGAAAAACCAGGTATCTCAATATTTTGCCGGCAATGAACGGTGCCCTGGTGTTTGAAATTCATTCCCATTTCTTGCATGGGACCTAAGCATGCACCCAAGGACACAAATTTGATTTTTCAACCAATTTATATGCATTGGAGCATGTGCATGTAGTTCAAATTTGAATTATGCACATAAATGCATAGAAAACTCAGCTAATGCATAAAAATGTCCAAACGAACCCCGAAAAATTACAAAAATTGACACAACACTCCTATTGTTCTATGTTGACATGAGAATTTTTTTGAAAACAGTAAGACACAATAGATATCGTTTCGTCCCCAAATGTGGGACGTTCCCTATCGAAACCATCATGCTTGTTGTGAGAAGTTGTGGTTTGTGAGAAGCATATACCCAAACCTGCCCCAAATGGGATAAAAAAAATTCCACGGCATGTTGATGCCGCTCCATGATAGCATGCCAAGTTTTATGAATTTTAGACGAGTTTTGGATTGAATAGAATTTAAAAACCAGGTATCTCAATGTTTGCGGCCGAGTGACGGTGGCAGGGTGTTTGACATTCATTCCCATTTCATGCATGGGACCTAAGCATGCAACCAAGGACACATATTTGAATTTTCAACCAATTTATATGCATTAGAGCATGTGCATTATGAATTATGCACATGAATGCATTGACAACTCAGTTAATGTATAAAAATGTCCAAGCGAACCCCGAAAAAACCCAAAAATTGACACAACACTCCTGTTGGTCTATGTTGACACTAGGAAAAATATTGAAATCGAGAAGAGGCAACGGATATCGTTTCGTCCAGAAAGGTGAAACGTTCCCTACCCAAACCATCACACTTGTTGTGAGAAGCTCTGGTTTATGAGAAGCTTATACCCAAACCTGCCCCAAATGGGACAAATTTTTTACCACGGCATGTTGATGCCGCTCCATGATAGCATGCCAAGTTCCATGAATTTCGGACGAATTTTGGATTTACTAGAATTACAAAAGCAAGTATGTCGACGTTTGCCAGAGAGCCATGGTGCCGTGGTGTTCGAATTTCATCCCCATTTCTTGCATGGAACATAAGCATAAACCCATGGACACATATATGATTTTGCAACCCATGTTGGTGCACTGGAGCATGTGCATGTAGTTTAATTTTGAATTGTGCACCTGAAATGGCTAGAAAACCAATTTAATGTATAAAATGTTCAAACGAACCCTGAATAATTCCAATTCTTTTACGACACACATATAGTTGCATGTTCACTGCAGATAAAAGGTCTAGCAATCCAAACACCGTCCATTGCCGCTATGACCCCATTATGTAATTCAAATCAAGATGAAAAATCAAGTAGATCGCACACAATTTATTATCACCAACCGTGTGAGATGCAACACAAAATATCCTGGAGCACCGTCGGTGTATAGTACGCCTATGGCTTATGTGAGAAGGTGCATCGGCTACAGTCCACAGCCGGCATCTCAAGCACACTAGCTTGCTCCCCAAATACCATTTCACCGTTCAATCATCGCCGGTGAAAGATGGCAACATGGACCCGCGTCCTGAGGGCAACTTCGGTGGCCCACTCCAGCGAGAGCGCGACCGCAGCCACCATGCGCATGCTAACAAGGTGCATGAGCGCGGCCGCAATCTGCGACCGGGCGGCCAAGGCAGCCCAAACGGTCGCTGTTGCTTCTCAGGTGGTGGCAGCAACATCTGCCTCGGGGATAGCAACTGGCGAGAGAGGCACAACAGCTGTCCGTTCCACAACGGTGGCCTTAGCCCTGATGGAGGCAGCCCACGACCATGTCGAGGCCGCCCACGCCCAGCTCGTGGCGGTCACCGCACAAATCGAAGGAAGCTTCTCTGACAATGGTCGACAACCCACGGTCGAAGAGTTGGCAATCACCGAGAGCGTTCGAGCAGCCGTCCATTCCTCTGCCACATACCTTGTGACGACGGAGTCCGTCCAAGCCCAGATCGCGACCGCCCACGCTCAGCTCGTGGCAGCCTTTTCCAAAGAGATGGCGGACGTGGATGGTGAGATGCTTGTCGAGTATGGTGTGATGGTGTTGGAAATATGCCCTAGAGGCAATAATAAAATGGTTATTATTATATTTCCTTGTTCATGATAATTGTCTATTGTTCATGCTATAATTGTATTAACTGGAAACCGTAATACATGTGTGAATACATAGACCACAACATGTCCCTAGTAAGCCTCTAGTTGACTAGCTCGTTGATCAATAGATGGTTATGGTTTCCTGACCATGGACATTGGATGTCATTGATAACGGGATCACATCATTAGGAGAATGATGTGATGGACAAGACCCAATCCTAAGCATTGCACAAGATCGTGTAGTTCGTTTGCTAGAGCTTTTCTAATGTCAAGTATCATTTCCTTAGACCATGAGATTATGCAACTCCCGGATACCGTAGGAATGCTTTGGGTGTACCAAACGTCACAACGTAACTGGGTGGCTATAAAGGTGCACTACAGGTATCTCCGAAAGTGTCTGTTGGGTTGGCACGAATCGAGACTGGGATTTGTCACTCCGTATGATAGAGAGGTATCTCTGGGCCCACTCGGTAATGCATCATCATAATGAGCTCAATGTGACTAAGGAGTTAGTCATGGGATCATGCATTATGGTACGAGTAAAGTGACTTGTCGGTAACGAGATTGAACGAGGTATTGGGATACCGACGATCGAATCTCGGGCAAGTAACATACCGATAGACAAAGGGAATTGTATACGAGATTGATTGAATCCTCGACATCGTGGTTCATCCGATGAGATCATCGAGGAGCATGTGGGAGCCAACATGGGTATCCAGATCCCGCTGTTGGTTATTGACCGGAGAGTTGTCTCGGTCATGTCTGCGTGTCTCCCGAACCCGTAGGGTCTACACACTTAAGGTTCGGTGACACTAGGGTTATAGAGATATTAGTATGCGGTAACCCGAAAGTTGTTCAGAGTCCAGGATGAGATCCCGGACGTCACGAGGAGTTCCGGAATGGTCCGGAGGTAAAGATTTATATATGGGAAGTCTTGTTTTGGTCGCCGGAAAAGTTTCGCGCATTATTGGTATTGTACCGGGAGTGCCGAAAGGGGTCCGGGGGTCCACCAGCCCCGGGGGGCCACATGGGCTGTAGGGGTGTGCGCCTTGGCCTATATGGGCCAAGGGCACCAGCCCCAAGAGGCCCATGCGCCAAGAGATAAGGGAAAGGGAGAGTCCTAAAGGGGGAAGGCACCTCCTAGGTGCCTTGGGGAGGATGGACTCCTCCCTGGCCGCACCCTTCCTTGGAGGAAGGGCCAAGGCTGCGCCCCCCCTTCTCCCTTGCCCCTGTATATATGTGGGGAGGGGGAGGGCAGCAATACCCTAAGCCCTGGCGCCTCCCTCTCCCTCCCGTGACACATCTCCCTCCTCCCGTAGCGCTTGGCGAAGCCCTGTCGGAATCCCGCTACTTCCACCACCACGCCGTCGTGCTGCTGGATCTCCATCAACCTCTCCTCCCCCCTTGCTGGATCAAGAAGGAGGAGACGTTGCTGCTCCGTACGTGTGTTGAACGCGGAGGTGCCGTCCGTTCGGCGTTAGGATCATCGGTGATTTGGATCACGACGAGTACGACTCCATCAATCCCGTTCTCTTGAACGCTTCCGCTCGCGATCTACAAGGGTATGTAGATGCACTCCTCTCTCTCGTTGCTAGATGACTCCATAGATTGATCTTGGTGATGCGTAGAAAATTTTGAATTATTGCTACGTTCCCCAACAGTGGTATCAGAGCCAGGTCTATGTGTAGATTCTATGCACGAGTAGAACACAAAGTAGTTGTGGGCGATGATTTGTTCAATTTGCTTGCCGTTACTAGTCTTATCTTGATTCGGCGGCATTCTGGGATGAAGCGGCCCGGACCGACCTTACACGTACTCTTACGTGAGACAGGTTCCACCGATTGACATGCACTTGATGCATAAGGTGGCTAGCGGGTGTCTGTCTCTCCCACTTTAGTCGGATCGGATTCGATGAAGAGGGTCCTTATGAAGGGTAAATAGAAATTGGCATATCACCGTTGTGGCTTTTGCGTAGGTAAGAAACGTTCTTGCTAGAAACCCATAGCAGCCACGTAAAACATGCAACAACAATTAGATGACGTCTAACTTGTTTTTGCAGGGTATGCTATGTGATGTGATATGGCCAAAAGGATGTGATGAATGATATATGTGATGTATGAGATTGATCATGTTCTTGTAATAGGAATCACGACTTGCATGTCGATGAGTATGACAACCGGCAGGAGCCGTAGGAGTTGTCTTAATTTATTGTATGACCTGCGTGTCAATGAAAATGCCATGTAATTACTTTACTTTATTGCTAACCGTTAGCCATAGTAGTAGAAGTAATAGTTGGCGAGACAACTTCATGAAGACACGATGATGGAGATCATGATGATGGAGATCATGGTGTCATGCCGGTGACGAAGGTGATCATGCCGCGCCTCGAAGATGGAGATCAAAAGGCGCAAGATGATATTGGCCATATCATGTCACTTTATGATTTGCATGTGATGTTTGTCATGTTTACATCTTATTTGCTTAGAACGACGGTATCATAAATAAGATGATCCCTCACTAAAATTTCAAGAGATGTGTTCCCCCTAACTGTGCACCGTTGCGAAGGTTCATTGTTTCGAAGCACCACGTGATGATCGGGTGTGATAGATTCTAATGTTCGCATACAACGGGTGTTGACGAGCCTAGCATGTATAGACATGGCCTCGGAACACAAGCAAAACACTTAGGTTGACTTGACGAGCCTAGCATGTACAGACATGGCCTCGGAACACAAGAGACCGAAAGGTCGAACATGAGTCGTATAGTAGATACGATCAACATGGAGATGTTCACCGATGATGACTAGTCCGTCTCACGTGATGATCGGACACGGCCTAGTCGATTCGGATCATGTATCACTTAGATGACTAGAGGGATGTCTATCTAAGTGGGAGTTCATTAAATAATCAGATGAACTTAATTATCATGAACATAGTCAAAAGGTCTTTGCAAATAATGTCCTAGCTTACGCTTTAGTTCTACTAAGATATGTTCCTAGAGAAAATTTAGTTGAAAGTTGATAGTAGCAATTATGCGGGCTGGGTCCGTAAACTGAGGATTGTCCTCATTCCTGCACAGAAGGCTTATGTCCTTAATGCACCGTTCGGTGTGCTGAACCTCGAGCGTCGTTTGGGGATGTTGTGAACATCTGACATACACGTTTTGATGACTACGTGATAGTTCAGTGTGTAATGTTGAACGGTTTAAAATTGTGGCACCAAAGACGGTTTTGAAACGTCGCAGAACATATGAGATGTTCCAAAGACTAAAATTGGGATTTTAGACTAGTGCCCACGTCAAGAGGTATGAGACCTCTGACAAGTTTCTTAAGCCTGCAAACTAAGGGAGAAAAGCTCAATCGTTGAGCATGTGCTCAGATTTTCTGAGTACTACAATCACTTGAATCGAGTGGGAGTTAATCTTCTAGATGAGATAGTGATGGTTCTCCATAGTCAGTGCCACCAAGCTATTAGAGCTTCGTGATGAACTATAACATATCAGGGATAGACATGATGATCCTTGAGCAACTCGCGATGTTTGACACCGCGAAAGTAGAAATCAAGTAGGAACATCAATTGTTGATGGTTAGTAAAACCACTAGTTTCTAGAAGGGCAAGGGCAAGAAGGAATACTTCATGAAACGACAAATCAGTTGCTGCTCTAGTGAAGAAACCCAAGGTTGAACCCAAACCCGAGACTAAGTGCTTCTGAAATGAGGGGAACGGTCACTGAAGCAGAACTACCCTAGATACTTGGTAGATGAGAAGGTAGGCAAGGTCGACAGAAGTATATTGGATATACATTATATTAATGTGTACTTTACTAGTACTCCTAGTAGCACCAGGGTATTAGATACCGGTTCAGTTGCTAAGTGTTAGTAACTCGAAATAAAAGCTGCGGAATAAACGGAGACTAGCTAAAGGTGAGATGACGATATGTGTTGGAAGTGTTTCCAAGGTTGATGTGATCAAGCATCGCATGCTCCCT
This sequence comes from Aegilops tauschii subsp. strangulata, assembly GCF_002575655.3. NCBI lineage: Eukaryota > Viridiplantae > Streptophyta > Magnoliopsida > Poales > Poaceae > Aegilops > Aegilops tauschii. The sequence continues at coordinate 120,094,454 of NC_053039.3, forward strand.
CTACCATCGAGATTGGGTTAAACCTGAATAATAATTATTTGGTGTTTGCGTTGAGCATAGACATGATTGGATTATGTTTATTGCAATACGGTTATTCATTAAAGGAGAATAATGGTTACTCTGTCTATTTGAATAATACCTTCAATGGTCTTGCACCTAAAATGAATGGTTTATTGAATCTCGATCGTAGTGATACACATGTTCATGCCAAAAGATATAAGATAGTAATGATAGTACCACATACTTGTGGCACTGCCACTTGAGTCATATTGGTATAAAACGCATGAAGAAGCTCCATGTTGATGGATCTTTGGACTCACTCATTTTTGAAAAGATTGAGACATGCGAACCATGTCTATTAGTATATATGCATGAAGAAAGTCCATACAGATGGATCATTTGGACTCACTTGTTTTTAATCACTTGAGACATGCAAATCATACCACATGGGCAAGATGACTGAAAGGCCTCGTTTTCAGTAAGATGGAACAAGAGAGCAACTTGTTGGAAGTAATACATTTGATGTGTGCAGTCCAATGAGTGCTGAGGCACGCAGTGGATATCGTTATGTTCTTACTTCACAGATGATTTGAGTAGATGCTGAGAATATTTACTTGATGAAACACAAGTCTGAATTATTGAAAGGTTCAAGTAATTTCAAAGTGAAGTTGAAGATCGTCGTGACAAGAGGATAAAATGTCTGTGATATGATCATAGAGATGAATATCTGAGTTACGAGTTTGGCACACAATTAAGACATTGTGGAAATTGTTTCACAACTAATACCGCCTGGAACACCATAGTGTGATGGTGTGTCCGAACGTCATAACTGCACCCTATTGGATATGGTGCATACCATGATGTCTCTTTTCGAATTACACTATCGTTTATGGGTTAGGAATTAGAGACAACCGCATTCACTTTAAATAGGGCACCACGCAATTCTATTGAGATGACACCGTATGAACTATGGTTTAGAGAAACCTAAGCTGTCGTTTCTTAAAAGTTTGGGGCTGCGACGCTTATGTGAAAAAGTTTCAGGCTGATAAGCTCGAACCCAAAGCGGATAAATGCATCTTCATAGAATACCCAAAACAGTTGGGTATACCTCCTATTTCAGATCTGGAAGCAAAAGTGATTGTTTCTAGAAACGGGTCCTTTCTCGAGGAAAAGTTTCTCTCGAAAGAATTGAGTGGGAGGATGGTGGAGACGTGATGAGGTTATTGAACCATGACTTCAACTAGTGTGTACCAGGGCACAGGAAGTTGTTCCTGTGGCACCTACACCAATTGAAGTGGAAGCTTATGATAGTGATCATGAAACTTCGGATCAAGTCACTACCAAACGATGGTGGGCCCAGATTCCGACGAATGGCTCGAGGCCATAAAATCCGAGAGAGGATCCATGTATAAAAACAAAGTATAGACTTTGGAAGAACTACTTGATGGTTGTAAGGCTGTTGGGTGCAGATGGATTTTAAAAGGAAGACGGACAATGATGGTAAGTGTCACCATTAAGAAAGCTCGACTTGTCGTTAAGATGTTTTCGGCAAGTTCAAGGAGTTGACTACAATGAGATTTTCTCACTCGTAGCGATGCTAAGAGTCTGTTGGAATTATATTAGCAGTTACTGCATTATTTATGAAATCTTGCAGATAGGATGTCAAAACATTGTTTCCTCGACGATTTTCTTGAGGAAAGGTTGTATGTGATACAACCAGATGGTTTTGTCAATCCTGAAAGATGCTAACAAGTATGCAAAGCTCTAGCAATCCTTCTAAGGACTGGAGTAAGCATCTCAGAGTTGGAATGTACGCTTTGATGAGATGATCAAAGATTTTGGGTTTATGCAAAGTTTATGAGAAACTTATATTTCCAAAGAAGTGAGTGGGAGCACTATAGAATTTTTGATGAGTATATGTTGTTAACATATTGTTGATCAGAAATGATGTAGAATTTCTGGAAAGCATCCAGGGTTATTTGAAAAGTGTTTTTCAATGGAAAACCTGGATTAAGCTACTTGAACATTGAGCATCAAGATCTATAAGGATAGATCAAAAACGCTTAATAGTACTTTCAAATGAATACATACCGTGACAAGATTTTGAAGGAGTTCAAAATAGATCAGCAAAGAAGGGGTTTTTGGCTGTGTTACAAGGTGTGAGTATTGAGTAAGACTCAAGACCTGACCACGGCAGAAGAGAGAGAAAGGACGAAGGTCGTCCCCTATGCTTTAGATGTAGGCTCTACAGTATGCTATGCTGTGTACCGCACCTGAAGTGTGCCTTGCCATGAGTTAGTCAAGGGGTACAATAGTGATCCGGGAATGGATCACATGACAGCGGTCGAACTTATCCTTAGTATTTAGTGGACTAAGGAATTTTCTCGATTATGGAGGTGGAAAAGGAGTTCGTCGTAAAGGGTTACGTCGATGCAAACTTTGACACTAATCCGGATAACTCTGAGTAGTAAACTGGATTCGTATAGTAGAGCAGTTATTTGGAACAGCTCCAAGTAGCGCGTGGTAGCTGCATCTACAAGATGACATAGAGATTTGTAAAGCATACACGGATCTGAATGTTGCAGACTCGTTGACTAAAACCTCTCTCGTAAGCATAACATGATCAAACCCTAGAACTCATTGAGTGTTAATCACATGGTGATGTGAACTAGATTATTGACTCTAGTAAACTCTTGGGTATTAGTCACATGGCGATGTGAACTTTGAGTGTTAATCACATGGTGATGTGAACTAGATTATTGACTCTAGTGCAAGTGGGAGACTTTTGGAAATATGCCCTAGAGGCAATAATAAAATGGTTATTATTATATTTCCTTGTTCATGATAATTGTCTATTGTTCATGCTATAATTGTATTAACTGGAAACCGTAATACATGTGTGAATACATAGACCACAACATGTCCCTAGTAAGCCTCTAGTTGACTAGCTCGTTGATCAATAGATGGTTATGGTTTCCTAACCATGGACATTGGATGTCATTGATAACGGGATCACATCATTAGGAGAATGATGTGATGGACAAGACCCAATCCTAAGCATAGCACAAGATCGTGTAGTTCGTTTGCTAGAGCTTTTCTAATGTCAAGTATCATTTCCTTAGACCATGAGATTGTGCAACTCCCGGATACCGTAGGAATGCTTTGGGTGTACCAAACGTCACAACGTAACTGGGTGGCTATAAAGGTGCACTACAGGTATCTCCGAAAGTGTCTGTTGGGTTGGCACGAATCGAGACTGGGATTTGTCACTCCGTATGACGGAGAGGTATCTCTGGGCCCACTCGGTAATGCATCATCATAATGAGCTCAATGTGACTAAGGAGTTAGTCACGGGATCATGCATTACGGTACGAGTAAAGTGACTTGTCGGTAACGAGATTGAACGAAGTATTGGGATACCGACGATCGAATCTCGGGCAAGTAACATACGGATAGACAAAGGGAATTGTATCCGGGATTGATTGAATCCTCAACATCGTCGTTCATCCGATGAGGTCATCGAGGAGCATGTGGGAGCCAACATGGGTATCCAGATCCCGCTGTTGGTTATTGACCGGAGAGTAGTCTCGGTCATGTCTGCGTGTCTCCCGAACCCGTAGGGTCTACACACTTAAGGTTCGGTGACGCTAGGGTTATAGAGATATTAGTATGCGGTAACCCGAAAGTTGTTCGGAGTCCCGGATGAGTTCCCGGACGTCACGAGGAGTTCCGGAATGGTCCGGAGGTAAAGATTTATATATGGGAAGTCTTGTTTTGGTCGCCGGAAAAGTTTCGCGCATTATCGGTATTGTACCGGGAGTGCCGAAAGGAGTCCGGGGGTCCACCAAGGGGGTCCACCAGCCCTGGGGGGCCACATGGGCTGTAGGGGTGTGCGCCTTGGCCTATATGGGCCAAGGGCACCAGCCCTAAGAGGCCCATGCGCCAAGAGATAAGGGAAAGGGAGAGTCCTAAAGGGGGAAGACACCTCCTAGGTGCCTTGGGGAGGATGGACTCCTCCCTGGCCGCACCCTTCCTTGGAGGAAGGGCCAAGGCTGCGCCCCCCTTTCTCCCTTGCCCCTATATATATGTGGGTAGGGGGAGGGCAGCAATACCCTAAGCCCTGGTGCCTCCCTCTCCCTCCCGTGACACATCTCCCTCCTCCCACAGCGCTTGGCGAAGCCCTGTCGGAATCCCGCTACTTCCACCACCACGCCGTTGTGCTGCTTGATCTCCATCAACCTCTCCTCCCCCCTTGCTGGATCAAGAAGGAGGAGACGTCGCTGCTCCGTACGTGTGTTGAACGCGGAGGTGCCGTCCGTTCGGCGCTAGGATCATCGGTGATTTGGATCACGACGAGTACGACTCCATCAATCCCGTTCTCTTGAACGCTTCCGCTCGCGATCTACAAGGGTATGTAGATGCACTCCTCTCTCTCGTTGCTAGATGACTCCATAGATTGATCTTGGTGATGCGTAGAAAATTTTGAATTATTGCTACGTTCCCCAACAGATGGATGCCATGGAGCCCCTTCCCCAGGAGACCGTAGGGCGTGAGCTGGACATGGAGGCGGCGGCGGAGATTGATGAGCACCAGCCGTAGTACTAGTACTCTTTATTTTGTTTAATTAAGAGCGCCGATCTTCAATTGGTTAGAGTAATGTTTCGGCCAGCTAGCTCTGTTTAGTTGCTGAACTTGCTCGATTAAGAAGTGTGGGTGTGCTGTAGTCTCCTCTGTGTACCCAAATTATGCAATGACGTGGATGACCACTGTAACCAGGGCAATTCGAACCAAATTTTTTGACATTCAAACTCATCACACACAGGTTAAGCTATCTGAATCATTTGTGATGTTCACATATCGTACACAATTCTGAATAAGGGACCGTGTCTGATTACACTTTGCGCACCAACTTTTTCGCTGAAGCGATTCCAAATTTCGGCTTGCGCGGAAATATCTACCTCCCCGCCCCCTCCCCCTTACCAAAAGCCACATTTCCCCTGTTTCCGCCTTCCTTTCCAAGTTGAAACCTTCACTCCTTGCTTGCAGCGCCGCCTCCTCGACGACGACCCTCGTTCATGCTGCTCAGCCTCGTCTATCCAGGCAGGTAATACACACCCGACCCCATCCTCCTCCTCCTTCCACATCCGACATGCCCCGACCGTCGGTGCGAGTGCGAAACCTTCCACCCAAATCACCAACCCCTCCACCAAATAAGCGCCGCCCTAAACCATGGTGCATGCAGTATAGCCAGGATCTCAAGTAGCATTTGGCAGCGGAGAAGCAAATCGCGGCCGCACGCGCGGATGTGGTCGCGATGGCTGCCATTCGTGCCGACCCCCGGATCTTGGAGGAGCACCTTGCCATTTGCTAGCTACGCCAGTTAAGCATGCTCGATTTACCCGTTGCCTGTGCTGCTCCTGCCTTTCCTTCACAAATTCTAGTGAATTGTGCTATCTAATTTTACCATGCAATCTGTTGCTCTAGTGTATATGTTCTATATGTCGTGTAATGTGGTGCTCACTTATTAACTGTTTTGTTAATTAGTTGTCGTCTTCAGTTAACTGTTTGGTTCAATTATGCAAATGTGATGTTCAATTCTTCAGGCTGCAATTTTGTATTGTCTTCAATGTGAGAAATAAATCGAATTTATCTTTACAAAATACATGAGAAACGAATACAATTGCTATATTTCCAAGTTGTTAAGCATGCTTGGTTTGGTTATACATTGTGCAATGTGGTGCTCAGTTAATGTTTGGTCCATTTGTGTTGTGGTGTTTAGTTAACTGTTTGGTTCAATTCGGTAATGCGATGTTCAATAGTTGTGGGTGCATTCTGTTATTGTATACCATGTGAGGAATAAATCGAATTTGGCAGTAGTAAATACATGAGAAACAAATACAATTGCTATATTTCCAAGTTGTTAAGCATGCTTGGTTTGGTTAACTGTCTGATCTTCTATTAGGAGTATGTTATATTGTGCAATGTGGTGCTCGGTTAATGTTTGGTTCATTTGTTGTGGTGTTTAGTTAACTGCTTGGTTCAATTCTGCAATGCGATGTCCAATTGTCGTGGGTAGAGTTTTGTATTGTTGTGCATGTGAGGAATAAATCGAATTTGGCTGCACTTAATACATGAGAAACATATACAAGTGCTATATTTCCTAGTTCTTAATCATGCTTGATTTGGATAAATGGGTTTTCCATGTGGCTTGAATTAATCTGATGAATCTGCAATGTGCTTATTTTTCATCAACATATTTTACTGATAGCATGCGAACCCTTACTTAACCTGGTGACTAACTACCTTATATATGTTGCAGAGAAACAATGGGAAGCACTGAGGTTTACAATCGAGGATAGCACGTGCATGGTCCGTTGTCTAATAGCACATTATTGTGCAATTGTACGAACCATTCTAATATTTAGGGTTTTAACAATTTGGTCTTGCACATGTAGGTCCTGCTGTCAGAGGTTTTGATCCACTGTTCGACCCTTTTTGCATATGGGAAATGAGTTGTCCATGAATATCAATCAAATCAAGAAACTCAGAAGATTATTAGGATAAAGAAATTAGCGACAAAAAACAACAAGATATTTGTCTGCACAATGAAGAAGACATCAGTTCACTACAAGATGGTACTAACTATTATACCTTGCCTTTTTTTATTCCTTTGCCCCATTTCCAATATAGAGAAGATATTTATGCACATCCTTGTTTTCAGGCTTCACCTTTGTGGTCAGGAGGCAAGGAAAGTTTTCATACAACACCCACGGTTCAATATTGAAGTGTTCCTGAAGAGGTCGAAGGATGGACGGTCAATCATCCACAGGCACTGGCCTAAAGTTGCAAAGACCTTCAACATGAATGAAGGATCAATATTCGCCTTCCGCTTCAGCAGTTTTCCAGATGAGATGCATCTGTCTATATACCGTCTATGATGCTAATTTCAAAATGTTCTACATGTTGCATGTGAAACTTGGTGCTGGTGCAGTTGTGTAATGGGGTAGCTGAGTGCTGAAGCTATATCATGTTGTAATCTGATGTATTTCAATTATGAAATTCTGCTTCCTTAATATGGAAATGAAATATATTATGTGCTTAATAGGAATGTCAATTAGATTAATAAATGGATTATTAATAATAGGGCAATTAGCCTGCTAAAGGCGAATTAGCCTGCTAATTGGGTTTTGCTATTGCAAACGGTTATTGAAAAATACCATGGACGATGACCTCAGGGAACGCACACAGTTTCTAGGAATAAACCGTGTTGGATCAATGAACAATCACACACGACTTTCTCTTGAAAACTGTTTGCGTTAGGCCACCTTGCGCAAACGTTTACGACATAAAAACTGTGTGTGATGGACATCCTTTGCCACACAGTTTCTTCTATGGACCGTGTGTGGTGCATTCAATAACACAAACGATAAAATTGTTAATATCGTGTGCATTGGCAACGCTATCACAAACAATTTAACGGGAAAAATTGTGTGTGATGTACCTGTGAACGGAAACATTTTCCTTGGAGCGACTGTGCGGGATGTACATACGAACGGAAACGTTTAGCGAGGACTGACTGTGTGGGATGTACTTGCGACTGGAAACAATTTCGCCTGTATAATTGTATTTTTTAGCTCTACTATACGTATTTATGTATTTAAGCGCTCGCCGGTCGAACACGACCTCATTTTGCCGAGCGTGTGTGCGAGGAGGGCATATCCCCGACGGTTTCTGGCTCGTGTGGGAAGGACCCCTCTATCGCCCACACTCACTAGGCGATGGTTCCAAATGCCATCGCGGAAATGGGTTAAAAACCGTTTATATAGCACCGACGCGTACTAGTGGTAGTAAGATGGGATGTAAATTTTAAAAACACAGCAAACCGGCAATTAGTTTCAAATATCGGTTTTTTAAGATTTCAAGATTTGGAATTTAATTGTTTTTTTGCAGGAAAGATTATGTTGGATTTTAAATTGATATAAAATTATCATGTTCTCAACACCAAAAGAGACCCAACCCAAAAGGCCACAGATTTAACCCACGCGTGCTTGTAAAACATGTTAAACGTTTGAGTGTTAAATTAGCTCTCTTTTTTATACTCATTTTTACACAGTTCTAGCCAGATCCAACACTACTACTACTATTGCTACCAAGGGGTACAAACTGCCCAAGCTACCATAGAACAAAGGACGCGGCTCGCCTACTAGAGCGTGTTAAGTTTTCACGCAAATTGCGCGCGACTTTGACGAATTCCATGCATACTCATCATGTCTATTGGCATATATATAAGCCCAGTTGCTGAACATTTCTTACTCCAATTTGATTTGACTACGGGGTGTGTGCAGTGCGCGCCTGAAAAAATAACCATCGATGGGTGCTACTATGCTATATTTTTAAATTAGGTTGAATGTAATTCAAAATTTCGGGATTAAAAACAGTTCGGACCGCACCAAAATATGAAAATTGCGTTGAATTTTTAACCATGGCCAGAATATGGGCTGTAATGGTAACAAAAAGAATATGGGCTTGAAAAAAATCCTTAAGAATTAACCAATGGGCTATAAATTTATTAGCAATAATGGCAGATGGGTTGTATGCTGTTTTCCACATATTTGAGTCCGACTTGTGGGCCTACTAAGTTGACGCGTACGCTTTCCTAAAAAAAGGTTGACGCACACGCAAGGCCGTGTCAACTTAATCAACACATGAGGGCAGTGACTGCTGGATGTCCATCCAACGGCCGTCGTGCTTCTTCAATCTCTACTCTTCTTGCTCCAGCGCTGGCGGGACTGCCTGCTCCCGCCTCTCGTGCCCGGCTGTGCTGCTGCGCAGGCCTCACGGCCCCACCCTACTCTCATCGCTGGCATGTCCATCCCTCTCCTTACCCACACATGCTGTTATTCTCCGACGATGGCATACGAACCAGTAAACCCTTGTACTCCCCTCCGCGAGGGAAACAACTGCCGTCGTCCACCGCCCAGGTTCTCTCGGTGCGGCGTGGTCAACGTGGTCAACAAATGACATCCATCAAAAAAGGACTGTACGTGGAGAGGCCGACAGCTAGGTCCACAGCCGCATGCAAGGAAGTGCCTCCTTGTTACGCGCAAAATAATGATTCCTCCACCTGACAGCAGGGACCCACCGGAAGGGCCTCTGTGCGAAAAAACCTTCCTCCCGCTGACAGCTCGGACCCACCAGCTATATCTTCACACGCAAGGAAGTTCCTCCTTATTTGTTTTGACAGAAAGACTGTAAGGGAACCCCCTACAGTATAAGTGGTGCAACAAACCCAAATTGCAAGTACCGTGCCTTGAACCTAGGTGGGTGGGAAGTTCCTCCTTATTACGCACAAAAAAATGAATACTCCCCCTGCTAGCTGGGACCCACCATATTTGGAGGCTGACTTATGGGCCTAGTAAGTTGACGCGGACGCAGGGCTTTTTCAACTTAGTCAATATAAACGATTCTATCTGCAGTGACTGTACGATGTCCATCCAACGGCCATCGTGCTGCAGACGCCCAAACCAGCGCCGGCCGTGCCGCCTGCTCCTGCCTCCCGTGGCCGGTTGTGCTGCCGTGCAGGCCTCACCACCCCACCCTACTCCCATCGCTAGCCTGGCCATCCCTCTACTCACCCACACCTATCGTTATTCTCTGAGGACGGCAACCTCACACTACAGCCGAACCAGTAAACCCTTGTACTCCCCTCCGTGTGGGAAACAACTGCCGAGTCTTCCCAGGCTCCAAGTCATTCCCTTCCTAGGCCTGACCGTCCTCCACCGCCTTGGTGCTCTCAGCGCGATGTGGTCAACGTGGTCAAGGAACGACTTCCATCGAAAGAGGGCTGTACGTGGAGAGGTTGATAGCTGGGTCCACGGTCGCAGCAAGGAAGTGCCTCCTTATTAGGTGCAAAATAATGATTCCTCCACATGACAACGGGGACCCATCGGAAGGGCCTCTGTATTTTGCAAAAAAATGTCCCCCCTAACAACTGGGACCCAGTAGCTAGATCTTCACACGGAAGGAAGTCCTTTCTTACCCCCTGACATCTGGGACCCACTAGGTTGAAGAGAAGGTAGCGTTATCTGTCTGGACGCGAACGTGTATGTACATAGCGGTCGATTGGTATCTCTGCAGCGATGTATCGTGGCCGAGAAAGGAGCGACACGTGTTGAAGTAGAGGTGCTGACATAGCATGTCACGCAATCCCGTCTATATCATGCACACGTACGTCCAGCCACCCTGCAAGAAAGTAAATACGACTACATACGTACATATGAGCGGGTTCTATAACACGTACAGTGACGTCGTCCTGTTCATCGGCAGCCAACCGACTGGGTCAGAATGGAGGAAACAACGTCGTGTTCATTGGGAGGTAACCGACTGGGTCAGAATACGTCATGTTCATCGGGAGCCAACCGACTTGGATGGGAACGGCCGAAATGAGGTCTGGCGTACCGCAGAACGGAGGAAACAGATTTCTGTTCGACCGCGTATGGTTAAAATGGGGTCCTATTCATCAGGAAGGGTGTGGCGTATTGCAAAATGGAGGAAACAGACTTCTGTTCGAGTTCCGACGGTCGAAATGGGGTCCTGTTGATCGGGAGGGGTGTGGCGTACCACAACGGAGGAAACGGACTTATGTTCGAGCGCCTACGGTTGGAATGGGGACCTGTTCATCCACCGTCTACTGCCTCGCTCCAGCCTCCACGGGCCACTGTTCAACCACCGTCGACTTCCTCTAGCCTCCACCAGCTAATGTTCATCCATGGGCTACTATTCATCCAGCCTCCACCGGCTACTGTTCATCCAGCCTCCACGGGGTCCTGTTCATCCACCCCCAACCGACTGGGTGCGGTGGCATCCTCGGGGTCCTATTCATCCAGCGGCAACCGCCTACTACAATGGGGTCCTGTTCATCCAACCCCCACAGGGAACTGTTCATCCACGCCAACCAACCGGCTCGACTCTCACCACGTCTCGACTCGTTCTATGTATTGCGCGTGCGGTAGCAACAATCACTGTTCATCGAGAGGCAACACAATACACCGGCTGGCTACATCTCGCACAGGGGCTCGATCGGCTTTAGTAAGCAGCAGCAGCGATCAATCGCTCGGGTTCAGTCAGCACCGAAGGAATCGTCCGGGTTCAGACGGCTCCGAAGGAATCGCTCGGGTTCAGTTAGCAGCCAAGAGATCGATTGGCTTCAGTACGTAGTAGGATCCATTGATTGCTCGGGTTCAGTAAGCGAACACCTCGCTCGGGTTCAGTTATAGCAAACACGGCTCGCACACCACGCACGCGTACGAGAGAGAAACACACAAACCACACTGCATCACTTGGCCCGACCACCCACCGTAACCGGGAACTCCGCAAAAATTACCCCGCCCTCACTTCTACCACGATTTTTTATGTCATGGACGGCCCAAAGAATGTCATGCAGGTGCGTCCCCGGCCCGCCCAGGATGAAAAGCCCATTTTCTGTCATATAAGTAGGAGCCCACCACATGTATGATGATACGTGGTTTTGTCATAATTATCGTCATAGAAGTGCCATAACCATGACAGAAAAAAATTCATTCGGGCCAAAATGTCACAGATGTGTCTTTTTTGTAGTGATACATCTTGGTGGAGCGAACAAAATGATATGAGTGAAATAACATGCACGCATCATCAAGCACATAAGTGAATGATCACACACAAGTAATTGTAGAGATAAGCATTAACCACACATTAAGCATAGTATGATCAACCACACAATCAAACATAGTATCTCACAAGCATAAAAACAACCAAGTAGCACGAAACAAATAGACATCATAGCAACGAGCAATAAAAACCAACAAGCAAAAGAACGAGCCACTCTCTCTCGAAGCCTATGATCTATACATTTTCTCCTCCTTTGGCAACAAGTTACCAAAAAGCTCGGAAAAGTATAGTATTATACGTCTCTCTAGGTACGATCCTCTGGAGCTCCTGAAGGGGTCTTCTGGCTTGTAGCTCTGGTGTGCGTAGATCGCGTTGAGAGAACTGCCTCTATGAATGCTTCTGCTGAAGTCTGCTGCACTGGTGGTCTAGATACTTGAGGTGGCACTGTAGCAGTAGGGGCAGGTGCAGAGTGAGTAGGCCTCGTGTCTACAACTGGCACAACTAAGGATCTGGTTGCCCTTTGCACTGTCTGAAACCTCTCCGTAGTGGTGTGCTCATTGTCATCTTTAGCATCATCTCTAAGCTTCTCCACAATAGACCGGATCTCTGTGACCTTGACATCTAAGTCGTATGATACGTCTCCAACGTATCTATAATTTTTGATTGTTCCATGTTGTTATATTATTATTCTTGGATGTTTTATAATCATTTTATATCATTTTTTGGTACTAACCTATTCACATAGTGCCAAGTGCCAGTTGCTGTTTTTTGCATGTTTTTTACATCGCAGGAAATCAATATCAAATGGAATCCAAACACCACGAAACTTTTTGTGGATTTTTTATGGACCCGAAGACCACCAATGGGCCAGAGCAGCACCTGCGGGGTGCCCTGAGGGGGGCACAACCCACTAGGGTGCGCCTGGGGGCCCAGGCGCGCCCAGGTGGGTTGTGCCCACCTCGGTGGCCTCCCGCACCCCCTTTTTACCCTATAAATTCCCAAATATTCAAAAAAACCTCGGGGTTAACCTAGATCAGAAGTTCCGCCGCTGCAAGGCTCTGTAGCCACCGAAAACCAATCTAGACCCCGTTCCGGCACCCTGCCGGAGGGGGGAATCATCACCGGTGGCCATCTTCATCGTCCCGGCAGCCACCACGATGAGGAGGGAGTTGTCCACCGTCGGGGCTGAGGGTTTGTACCAGTAGCTATGTGTTTAATCTCTTTCTCTCATGTTCTTGAGATGTCGCGATCTTGATGTATCGTAGGCTGTGTTAATATAGTTGGATCATATGGTGTTTCCCCCTCTCTATCTTGTTGTGATGAATTGAGTTTTCCCTTTGAATTTCGTTGTTATCGGATTGAATACTTTTATGGATTTGAGAACACTTGATATATGTCTTGCAATTGAATACTCGTGGTGACAATGGGGTATCGTATTGATTCACTTGATATATGTTTTGGCACTCAACTGGCGGATTCCCGAGGTGACATTGGGGTAATCTATGCATAGGGGTTGATGCACGTTCTTGTCTTTGTTTCTCCGGTAGAAATCTTGGGGCACTCTTTGAAGTTCTTTGTGTTGGATTGAATATTATGAATCTGAATTTGCTTTGGTGTTATTTTAGTACGAACTCTTGGTTAGATCGATCGGAAAGAATAGCTTCGTGTTATTTTAGTACGAACTCTAGGATAGATTGATCGGAAAGAATAACTTTGAGGTAGTTTCGTACCCTACAAACAATTCTGTCTTATGTTCTTCGCTAGATAGGAACTTTGGAGTGATTCTTCATCGCACTTTGAGGGGTGGTTATATGATCCAATTATATTAGCACTGTTGAGAGATTGCACTAGCAAAAGTACGAACTCTAGGCCTCATTTTCAAGCATTGCAATACCGTTTTTGTGCCCGTTTACTATTTGCTACCTTGCTGTTTTTATTTATTCAGATTATAAAAATATATTTCTACCATCATATTATACTGTTATCACCATCTCTTTGCCGAACTAGTGCACCTATACAATTTGCCATTGTATTGGGTGTGTTGGGGACACAAGAGATTTCTTGTATTTGGTCGCAGGGTTGTTTGAGAGAGACCATCTTCATCCTACGCCTCCCACAGATTGATAAACCTTAGGTCATCCACTTGAGGGAAAATTGCTATTGTCCTACAAAACTCTGTGCTTGGAGCCCCAACACGAGTCTACAAGAATAAAGTTGCGTAGTAGACATCATCGTACATCTTGTCCTCCACAATCTGCTCTAAGCTCTCCTGGTTCTTGGCTAAGTTGGCCAGACTTCACTCAATCCAATGCTCTGCCTCTGAAACATGCAGTTTCTTATCTAAAAATCACTTGGACAAGTAGCCATCACCGGTGTTGGATTCGATGCCGTGCTTCTTCAATCCCCCGGCAGGTGCGAGGGGGAAATAAAATTCCGCCCCGTGCTGCCGGTTGGGGAATGTAGCGAACTGGACTAAAGAGGGGGCCGGCGGCGTGACTGAAGAAGCACATCAGACGCAATTTTTTTTCAGTGGATGGCTCTCGATGGCGTTTTTTACTTGCCTCTGCACCATACAACTTGTATTTTTAGCCTCCCAGTCCGTGGTGGACCAGCAACCCATTTGCTGGGCGGGCCAACCTACAGAAACCAGCACTCGATTTTTCATCAAGCCCCCAAAACAACACAGTACTATGTTTGTTTTGAGGCCGAAAACATTACGGCAGGGGTTGAGCGGGGGAGGGGGGAAGACAGAGCAAAAAGATTAAAAAGAGCTTATGCGCCGTTGCTACCCTAACAAAGCAGGTGCAATTCTTCTTGGGAAGGTGTGCCATTGACACCCACATGTCACAAATTCCACAGTAGACATACTAACAAGTTCACACACAAGTACAACAGAAAAGGTAAACATTCGTATCAAACTCAGGTTCACAGGACACGTTCATATTCATAGCCAACATTCACAATCAACAACTCAAAAGATTCATATATACACAAGTTCAACATGTCTATGCATCCAAATGATTGATAGATCACAAGACAATATTCATAGATAATTCACAAAAAGATTCAGATATACACATGTTTAGTATGTTTATGCATCCAAATGATTGATATCACAACCAATATCATCCATGGACGAACTTTAATTACCTAGGGTACATACTGGTAAATGGTGTTCAGTCGGAGGTACTTCTTGCTAAAATTAATGCTTGTACGAGTAAACTTTCGAGTACATAAGAGGCAGCACAGACAATCTGAACTTTGCTTGTAGGTTTATCCTCAAATAGTGGCCTCGTGCCAAGGGAGGTTTGAGCAACTTGGCCACTACTTTCATCCAACTAGTTTACTGGCTCATCTTGGTCCTGTAGCTCGCCAAAATTCTACATTGCAGACAAGAAAGGAGGCGGTTGAGAAAATGAACCACCCTAATTTTTTGTGCAGTTCAACTGAAATGGAGCATCCCTGGCGTGCAGAATGATTAAGTGCCAGATGAATATATGCGTCAACCAACTTGTCTGGAATCTTTAGACTCCATGCCATACAGTTCGCTACCATATGTGCCGATAACCAAAAGGCACAAGTTGGGACCAAAAACTGGACTATGTTTTTCTGGGCTATGCGCCAAGCAATATTTTTGGCGTTCACTTTCCTAATACTTGGAGTTTGACAACCGGTTGACGCCGGTTGATACTCGAATGAATATAGGCACTTCTTCTTGTCAACATTGATGCTTGTCTGAGTGAACTTTGGAGTACATAGCAGCAACATAAGTATCTGTCCATCTGATCTTTTTGTGCAGTTCTACTGAAATCGCCCAATGTAAGATTTGCCTGCGAGTTCAGGCTCCAAGTTACTCCTTTATGAAATCGGCAAACAGTAGCACAATAACAAATTACCAATACATATGACAATTACAATAATCAGGATAAAGACCGGTACCAACCTGTGTGAGGTAGCATATCAACTACTATTTCCTTTGATTGGAAGCCGAGATAAGCGAAGCGACTGATAGGAAAGGAAGGAAGCAAACCGAGATAAGCGGCTGACAGGAAAGGAAGGATGCAGTCGAGGCAATGAAGCACCCAAAGTTTCTGTGCAATTCCACCAAAATCAAGCATTCCTGTTGGCACATATATTGAGAGAGTGAGATTACTGTAATAGTGGGACTAGTTGATGAAACATACACTAACAAATATAAGCACCGTCATTATCTTAATGGGTAAAGTTAGCAACATATTATTCTTGCTTAAGGAGAGGTATTAGTTTATTTAATCTGTGCCATTAGCTCAACTTTCAAAGCATTGCCATGTATCATAGGTTGCAAAACTTTAACATGCAAAGATAAAGGAGTTTCTCATGACAGTAGCACGATACAAATAGAGATGACAGCAAACTAATATGGATGAAGGCCTTAGGCCGGTACCAACCTGAGCAAAAAAGCTTATTCATGTAGTCCCAGAAGAGATGATAAAGCACTCACTGGAATCACTCAATAGTATATATTTTTGTGCACTTCAAATGTATGGTTGAAATCACTCTTGTTTACCAGTACTGAGATTATATTGAAAGATTATCAAGAACTTCTAGCAGAGTTAAAGCACTGGCTGGGATACAGTTCATTGTATTGTCTTGTGTAGTTCCACTAAAATGTATGATTGTCACAACATGATCCCTGTTTGCACAAGTAGGAACAAGGTGAAACCTTCATTAGCTTAGTGAGAAAGGATAGAAAGACATTAGCATATTACTCTAATAGTAGCATCAAATTCATGATGGACAATACGCAAAACATTGCCTCATTGAACCAATGACAATAAATTGACACGCAAAACAATAGCACTATTATGTCATGACACTACCAAGATTCCCTCCCTGCTCTACCACATGATTCACCTCCACAGACACACATACACACATACATGATTCAGCATAGGGTGCTACTAAAGATTTTTTTAACTCCGACAGGAAAATCAGGCAGCAATAAATTAGTGCTATTTAAGTACTCCTAATTAATTAAGTGACCTTGCAGGAGAGACAACAGAAGTGGAAGGGCTCCCTGGAGGATCGTATCACATGTAAGGTAGACATTGCCGGAGACCTTGAATGGCCTCGACCGAGGCCTCGGCTTTAGCAAGATCACCTTGGCACTGTTGATCGTGTAGAGCTGGGTTACAGATGCATCCAGAATCCAGTTAATTAGTATGATGTGTCGTCAACCCAAGTACTACTCTGCTGCATTTCTCTATCTATATCTACTCTACTCTTATCTACTCTACTTCTACTCTACTCTTATAAAAAACAGAGTTGGTCATGATGGTGTGCCTGCCATCCTACAATATAGGCCGTTCGATTTATATCTGACGGATAGGAAGGAAACTATGGCAATTTTGCAAAAAGGTACCCACACCCCTCTCCACATTTGCAAATAAGGCCTTCCCTCGTTCATCCTTTTCTCTCACAGGATAAACTACTCATACAAATGCATCTTGATGTTACGTGCAACGCACGGGCATCTTGCTAGTCTTCCAAGTAAATTAAGACTAGTAGCAACACAGCAATACAATACCACTAGCAAGATGTCAGCATAACATAGGACGGTACCATCGTGTGATCTCCATTTCCTCTTTATTCTTCTTCTTCCTCCTCTTCATGCTTTGTTTCTCTTTCTCCTCACCAGTTGGTGAAACCAAGTACATGATTGGCCTTCTATTTTAGAATTGGTTTTGTCAGTGAGGGAGTACAAGTGTACTAGTAAACAATAGCATTATTTTCTCATAGCAGTCACAAAATAGAGATGAACACATGCATTAAATATCATTCTTACCTAAAGGAAGGTTATGGTGCCAATATGGACGATGAGGATTGGAACACAGATCTCCCTTTGTGCAGTTCCACCGAAATGAACCAACTGTTCGATTCTGACATTCCAGTTAAACAACACCAAAGTCACTTCTTTTAAGAAGTGTTTTGTGCAGTGCACCAAAAGGTCACAATAGCAACGAGGTGAAATGGATATCCCTGTTTGCACAAAAAGCTACAGAGGAAACAGTCAAAGTCTCAAACAATTACTGGCAAAAACATTTCGCTAAACTTGTCATGGCTTATAACAGTGGCATGGCTTCATTTTACCAGGGGCATTAGATTAAGAACAACTAAATATTTGGTATAAGGGCGTGGGACAGTGGGTGCATCAGCAGTCCAACACCATGTACCTAAACCGGGGCATAAAGTGGTGATTCAGAGTTTGTTGCCCCGAGAAACAAACATCCAAGAAACATAGCTGGGTTGGTCCCATTTTTGTTCACTCTAGCCACCTACTCCTATGTGTGGATAGCAAATCTAGTCCTGGTCATACCACTGTGTACAACGTTTCCCCTATCTTTCCCTTTTCGACCAAGAGACCGGTTGGATGACCAGTTTGTACTACTTTCACCCCCTTTCCTTCCTGTTTGTACCAAGTCCGATGTACATACTAAATCCCCCCCTTTATTTCTTGTTTGAACCAAGTACAAGATTTGACTCAATGAAGTAGCTTTACCTCTAACAATAGAAGAAAAAAATAGGTGATGTTGGACCATCCGATCGAGAGGGCCTGCGAGGTAGAAAATGGTGCACATGCAACGACGTAGCGAGCTGGGGAAGTAGAGCTAGGACGGTTTCGAAGGAAGATATACCTGAAGGTCGTCAGGATGTGGATAGGTGGGCGGCGGGAGGCCGGATCCGCCCACACTAGGGCAATGACGAAGGGAATGGAGGACCTCCCGCACCGGCGCTCGGTCAGAGATAATGGTGCGGCCGGCAGTGGGTCTCCTCCCTCGCCGTTGATGACGGCATAAACGCTGCCCCTCCTCCCCTTCACCGGTGGAGGGGGATACGTCCGGATCTGTAACCAGCGGTGAGGAGAAAGACAGTTTTAGCACCGCTATCTTGTTTACATCTAGAGAGGATGAGAGTGTGTGAATAGAGCAATCCTAGCAAGCAACCGCGGAGGCTCCAGCCTATATATATACATAGTGGGGTAGTTTTTCTTTTTCACTCCATCAAAACAATCGTTTAAAATTGTGTACGTGCCAGGTCGCCGTTTTTTGGAGTTGTTGATTTTATTTTAGATAGCTACCCGCTTATTCCAAGTGGTGTTATGATACGTCTTCGTCGTATCTATAATTTTTGATTGTTTCATGCCAATATAATACAACTTTTACATACTTTTGGCAACTTTTTATATGATTTATTGGACTAACCTATTGATCCAGTGCCCAGTGCCAGTTCCTATTTTCTGCATGTTTTTTGTATCGCAGAGTATCCATATCAAACGAAGTCCAAATGCAATAAAATTTCATGGAGAATTATTTTGGAATATATGTGTTTTTTGGGAGTTGGAATCACCGCAAACGGAGGCCCGAGGTGGGCACAAGCCACCAGGGCGCGGTCCCGGAGCCAGGCGTGGCATGGTGGGTTGTGCCCTCCTCGAACGTCGGTTGGAGCTCTATTTTAGGCGCAAGGAAGCTTATATCTGGAAAAAAAATCATGTTAAAATCTGAGCGCAATCGGAGTTACGGATCTCCGAGAATATAAGAAACGGTTTTCGGCCAGATCTGGAGACCGCGAAACAGAAGAGAACAGAGAGGGAGATCCAATCTCGGAGGGGCTCCCGCCCCTCTGCCGCCATGGAGACCAAGGACCAGAGGGGGAACTCCCCTCCCATCTAGTGGGAGGCTAAGGAACAAGAAGAAGGAGGGGGGCTCTCTCCTCCTCGCTTCCGGTCTCGCCGGAGTGCCGCCAGGGCAACGATCGGGACGGTGATCTACATCAACAATCTTGCTACCGCCAACACCAACTTTCTCCCCCTCTATGCAGCGGTGTAACACCTCTTCTCCCCGCTGTAATCTCTACTTAAACATGGTGCTCAACTCCATATATTATTTCCCAATGATATATGGTTATCCTATGATGTTTGAGTAGATCTGTTTTGTCCTATGGGTTAATGGTGATCTTGGTTGGTATGATTGTATATTTTATTTATGGTGTTGTCCTACGGTGCCCTCCATTCTCGCGCAAACGTGAGGGCCCCCCGCTGTAGGGTGTTGCAATATGTTCATGGTTCGCTTATGGTGGGTTGCGAGAGTGACAGAAACTTAAACCCGAGTAGGTGGGTTATGACGTATGGGAGTAAAGAGAACTTGATACTTAATGCTACGGTTGGGTTTCACGACCTTAATGATCTTTAGTAGTTGCGGATGCTTGCTAGGGGTCCAATCATAAGTGCATATGATCCAAGTAGAGAAAGTATGTTAGCTCATGCCTCTCCCTCATATAAAATTATAAGAATGATTACCGGTACTTGTTATCGATTGCCTAGGGACAAATAACTTTCTTATTGACACAATCTCTCTACTAAAAATAACTTAGTTGTGTTTTTATCTAAACAGCCCGTAGATTTTATTTACGTGCTCTTTATTATCTTGCAAACCTACCCTATCACACCTACAAAGTACTTCTAGTTTCATACTTGTTCTAGGTAAAGCGAACGTCAAGCGTGCGTAGAGTTGTATCGGTGGTCGATAGAACTTGAGGGAATATTTGTTCTGCCTTTAGCTCCTCGTTGGGTTCGACACTCTTATTTATCAAAAAAGGCTACAAATGATCCCCTATACTTGTGGGTTATCAAGACCTTTTTCTGGCGCCATTGCCGGGGAGTTATAGCGTGGGGTGAATATTTTCGTGTGTGCTTGTTTGCTTTATCACTAAGTAGTTTTTATTTCCTGTTCTAAGTTGTTCTCTATATGTAGTTATGGATATGGAACACGAAACACCAAAAAAATTAGTGGTACTTGCTACTCATGGAGATGGGGAACCTCCTAAAACCCTCGATGCTCGTTATGTGAAAAATATTATGCACTACTTTGATAATCCTGAGAAAACCCCATTCAACTTGATAATGCTAGTAACATTGGATCAACGTGAATACTTTAGGGATTATCGCTTGACACAAAAGGGAAACTTTTATGGGATCAAATTCATATGTTGCATTGTTATGCTTGGAATTTATGTCATAGATATGATTTACCTTGTTGCTCTAGGAAGAATGCTCCACATCTTCCCTTTTCATGTGAATTTAATGATAATGAAACCTTGGCTTCTTATGCTAATGGTATATATGATTACTATGATGTGGAACGAGTAGAAGAATTTGTTGCTTTTAAGGGTGCTTATGAAATTGAATCTTTGTTTGAAAAGTTTGAAGCTTTTAATGATGATGTTTATAGACCTGAAAATTTTGCCATCCTTAAATATTGCTATGATAATTATAAATTCAATTACGATATTGATGTATTTATTGAGAATAACCCCGCTGTCCAAGAAAAGACTAATATTTTGCAGGAGTCTATGGAAGAATAAATTGATGAAATTGCGAGCTCATTGGATGAAAAAGATGATGAGGAGAGCAAAGAACAAACGGAGGAAGAGCGGATTGATCACCCGTGCCCACCTTCTAATGAGAGTAACTCTTCAACTCATACATTGTTTAATTTCTCTTCGTTCTTACCGAAGGATGAATGTTATGATAATTGCTATGATCCCGTTGATTCTTTTGAAATATCCCTTTTTGATGAACGTGATGATTACTATGTTTGTGTCCATGATGCCAATATGAATGATGCTTATGGAGATGAACTTGCTATCATTCCTTATGTTAATAATGAAATTGTTGCTATTGCACCCACAGATGATAGTCCTATTATCGTTTTGAATTCTCCACACTACACTATATCGGAGAAAATTGCACTTATTAAGGATTACATTGATGGGTTGCCTTTTACTATTTCACATGATAATTTTGATGAATATAATATGCATGTGCTTGCTGCTCCTACTTGCAATTATTATGAGAGAGGAACTACATCTCCGCCTCTTTATGTTCCCAACACGATAAAATTGCAAGAAACTGCTTATGCTATGTATTGGCCTTTACTTGATGTGCATGAATTGTTCTTGTATGACATGCCGATGCATAGGAAGGGAGTTAGACTTCATCATTACTTGATATATGTTTCTTTGTGCTCACTACTAAATGCCAAATCATTGTTAATTAAAATTGGCTTTGATATACCTTGGGATCCGGGTGGATTCATTACTTGAGCACTTTATGCCTAGCTTAATGGCTTTAAAGAAAGCGCTGCCAGGGAGACAACCCGGAAGTTTTAGAGAGTCATTTTATTCTGTTGAGTGCTTTTATAAAGTTTAAAAACAAAAAGATATAGAGGGGAACTTAAAAACTTGTTCACAAAAGATAAGCGATTGGAAGTTACGCATTGGAGAAGTGAGGGTCGACCTTGAACACTTGTGTTCATGCTCATGGAAAAAATGTAGAATTTTTTATGAAGATTCTCGCAAAGATAATTATGCCCTTGTACAATTCCATTGTATTATCAAAATTGTCCCAAGATTTGCCTTTAGGATGATTAGATTGCTTGTTGGTATGTGCGGTGTAGAAACAAAAACTTTGGCTGTAGCGCATGAATTTTCATTTTTACTGGAAAGACAAACGTTTCTGAAACTTTTTGCACAGTCTTTCTATACAAATTGTTTACATTGTCCTAATTTTTGGAATTTTTGGAGTTATAGAAGTATGGTAGTGTTCAGATTACTACAGATTGTCCTATTTAAGACATATTCTGTTTTTGATGCATTATGTTGCTTGTTTTGATAAAACTATCGATTCTATTGGTGTATAAGCCATGGAAAAGTTATATTACAGTAGCTACAATGCAAAAACAAAATATGAATTGGTTTGCAATAGTACTTAGAGTAGTGATTTGCTTTATTATACTAATGGATCTTACCGAGTTTTCTATTGAGTTTTGTGTGGATGAAGTGTTCGAAGATTGAGGAGGCCTCGATGTGAGGAGAAGAGGAGAGGCAAGAGCTCAAGCTTGGGGATGCCCAAGGCACCCCAAGTAAATATTCAAGGAGACTCAAGCGTCCAAGCTTGGGGATGCCCTGGAAGGCATCCCATCTTTCTTCAACAAGTATCGGTATGTTTTCGGATTCGTTTTGTTCATGCGATATGTGCAAATCTTGGAGCATCTTTTGCGTTTAGTTTTCACTTTTGTTTTATGCACCATGCTAGTATGAGATAGTCCATGGTTGATTTATAGAATGGTCATTGCACTTCACTTATATCTTTTGAGTGTGGCTTTATAGAATGCTTCATGTGCTTCACTTATATCATTTGAAGTTTGGATTGCCTGTTTCTCTTTGTAGGTGTCAAAACCGGCTGATCTCGTAGTAGGGGTCCTAAGCTAGGCGTCTTGGAGCGATGGTAACATGGACACGGGATTTTACCCAGCTTCGGGCTCTCTTGAAGAGATAATACCCTACATGCCGCTTTTGATTGTATTCATAGGGTGTAGTACAGAGTACATGTATCTACCACGAGATTGTAGTAATGAATATGAGATGATCTATTGACTAGCCTGGCCTCGGTTTATATAACACACCGGAGGCCTAGGGTTTTAGGAGAGTCCTTGGCTTGGGCGCCAAGTCTTGTGGAATCCTCCTTGTATGCGGCATGGGCTGCCCGAAGTGGCCCATGAATGAACCGCCATGGGGGTCCTCGGCCTGATCCAGCTGGTCGGGAGACGATGTGGTGAGTACCCCCTAGTCCATGACACCGTCAGTAGCCCCCTGAACCGGTCTTCAAGTTCAGGACGCTCCTCGGTTCTTTCGAACTGTTCTTCATCTTCGGTCGTCGGTCTTGAAAACTGGTTCAACAAATCTTCTCATCTTCAATCTTGAGGATCGCCGTAGTCAATCCGAAGAGTTTACACGTCGGGTATCTGAGGAGCCCTTAAGTCTTCGGCCTTTATTAATGCCTTGTTATTTTTATGCCACACCTCGGGTTTGAAATGTTTCCCGTGCGGCTGTGTCCTCTTGCGTCCGAGCTCCAACGCCGGACTCCATTCAAGCTCCAACGCCGGACTATATCCAAGCTCTAACGCCGGACTATATCCAAGCTCCAACGCCGGACTGTATCCGAGCTCCAACGCCGGACTATATCCGAGATGTCATGGATCACCTTGGTTCAAAAAAGTTGAATGAGTTTAGCCGAGCTTAATGCCGGAAATGCCCTCTAAGGAGCCAGCCACTTGCATCCGAGCTATATGCCGAACTGTTTCCGAGGTGGTTCAGCACCTCGGTCATGGGCTGATTGTTTGTGGATTTTATTTCCGATGCGGGTAAATTTATTTGCTGACGAGATGTAATGCCAGTAGCCCTCAAGGTGTGTGTCGGCCTAAAACCCGAGATGCACCTGAAGGAAAACATGAAACCGCTGATCCTAGTAGCCCCTTAGACTCAGGTCGATGCGTGAAATCGGCCTGAGGATCGACTCCTAGCTCGGCAACATATGTAGGAATAGAAACGCAGTGTAATATATGAGAGATAATAGTGATCAGCGAACGGGCCCTTGAGAAAGGGTCTTGAGTAGTTGCCGCAATATATTAGCTTGATGCCGGATAGGTCCAGATGGTACCTATTGTTGTCCGAAGATGCGTTTGCCCATAGTTCGGTCAAGCCGAACACTAAGCACTTTGAATTTTCTGCATTGAATAGGCAATGCAGTAGCCCCCGAGACACTGGTCAGGTGGCAACACCAGAGCAGGGGATCGTTGTGCCCCTTTAATATTAGTAAATGATAAGCCCGAAGCCCAGTAGCCGCCGAGCCTTAATGTGGGCACGGGTGGCCGAATTAAGGATCGATATCCGAAGTAAAATCACAAATATGTGTAATGATTCTATGTATCCAAGTACTTTACATCATTAATGCTCGGATCCGCACTGTACAGAACTTTGTTGACCGACCATCGACTTCAACCTCCTCGGCCAGTGTAATGATTCTATGTATCCAAGTACTTTACATCATTAATGCTCGGATCCGCACTGTACAGAACTTTGTTGACCGACCATCGACTTCAACCTCCTCGGCCAGTAGCCAGGGAGTGTTTGTCCCACTTTATAAAGCCTTTATGAGGGCAAAGATTGACAATAAACGAGGCAATTCGGCCATACGGTTTTATGAACAAAGGTTCGCGGAGAGATATGTTGTATTACTATGTAATGTAAAAAACATATTCCAAAGAAAATAGTCCCGCTATCGGTTCCTTTCTTTGGGTTGTCATGCCGACCATGATCATGAAACCTCACCTCCGATCAATGCGGGAGAAAATTATTGAGGATTTAGTTGGGGGAAAGTTCCCGAACTATGTGGTCTTTAGCGAACCTAAATTTTCACTTCCATCGTTGCCGACCAATTATATCCTTTAAGATCGCTAGCTTTCGGCTTCACCCAGTCTAAGGTACTAACTCGGATGACCCGGTAGTAACAATCACAGAGGTGCTCCCTTTACCGCCTAGCCGAACAATCGGGAACGTAGGGGTAAGCACAGGAGCCAGGCAACCCAGCTTGGCCAAAATCTTAAGTCAAATTGATGCATATGTATGGCTTTATAACGATGATTACGGAAGGAAGCCCTTGTATATTAAATACAAATGCCAATGATATGTTTATTTTGACTCTGTTGCGACCGTTTATGAGTTGAAAGTGGCCCACCGTCGGCTTCCACCCCCTTGTAGATGCTATGCAGGGTGTTTCCGCAATAACAAACAACCCTTAGACGACGTCTCGGTGCCCGAAGGCGGTTGTGTTTAGCGGAAACGAGGCAATCAGATATGTGGGCATTATAACTTTCACTTAGTCATAGGAGCTTAACCTGGGGAAGCTAGCTACGAGCCCCCAGTTAGTGTTCGGCACCGACCGAAGTCTAGCCATTAACACTTCAGCCAATGTTATGAAAGGCCCGTCAGTTAACGCAGGGTGACCTCCATCGATCTTATAATTTAACACAATCATCGGACCGCTGGCCAGTTTATGCTTATTGTGATAGTCAGTTTTCGGCTTTATCCACTGGGGCGCTTAACCATGCGAACTGGAAGCACAATCACCGTGGTTCTCCCTTTGCACACCTAGCCGAACAAAGCGGAATGTAGGAGGCAAGCACAGGAGCCGGGCAACCCAACTATTGACCGAAGACACAATTCGAAACTGATGCATATATAGCAATATCCGAGAACGTTTTTGCCGGATACCTAAAGGTGTCTGGCGATTGCACTGCGAGACTTATGCTAGAAACACACAAATAGTTTAAGAGTGCCATAGGCTCGAAAATCCAAAAAACATATTCAAAAGTTTAATGTCCGAACTAAATCGAGTTTTTGGCGCCAATCCGAAAATTGGTCTTAAAAGAAATTGTGCTTCTGTCGTGCTTTAACATGACACATCCGATCTCAAGACTTCAAGCGGGTCAGCCTACGGCTTGAACCTCCTATCCTGAAGGCGGAGTGCTTCTCGTTAGGCCAGTTTAGCAAACTAAACTCTAGCGGCTTTGAGAGAGACCAGGCCATCTGGCTATTGACCGCACACTCGCGTCGAAAAAGGGAGTGATAGAGAAAACATCGCAACGACTAAGAAGAAAACAATTATTATAAAACGGCTCATACTAATTTAAGAGCCCCCAAGTGACTTGGGTAAAAGAATTTTTATGTATAATGATTGTATGTACCGAAGTACTTATATCATATCTGTGTTCACCCGAACTTTAAATGCGTCTTAACAGACGGTCGGCTTCTCCCTCTTTGGTCAAGGGCCGAAAAAGTGTTATGTACTCCACCTGTCGAGAATATCGACGGTGTTTCCGATAACCAGGCAATCAGGCCATAAGGCTATAACAGACAAAGCGCGCTCAGGGAACTTATGCTATATTACTGATGAAGTGTAAGAAGCATCTTCGAAGAAAATAGTACCCCCATCGATACCTTTCTTCGGTTGCTCATTGTTACTATGAGACTTGTGCAATAGATTTTTTGTACTCATGAGTTCCGTTGTGTGCCGACCATGATTGAAAACAATAAGAGCGCTAGCTTTCGGCTTCACCCAGTCTGAGGTCCGAGCTCGGATGACCCGATCGTGACAATCGCAAAGGTGCTCCCTTTACTCCCTAGCCGAACAATCGGGAACGTAGGGGTAAGCACAGGAGCAAGGCAACCCAGTCTTGTGGAACACTTAAGTCAACATGATGCATATTGTGGCGTAATACACGAACAAGGAACGAAGCCATACCAGTATAATCATATTCAAGAGGAAAGGCTTCATAAAGGAAGCCCCCAAATAAACGGGGTATTTGAATTTGTGTGTCACAAGCAAAGTTTTGACAAGGAACTTCTTCACAAACAACTTTTTGCCAAAAAGTATAATGCTTGGTCGAACCGAACAAAATTTAAAACTGAAAGTTTTTGAGCATGAAAGCGACTTAGCTGGTTAATGTGCTTGGTGTTGATGACGCGATTCGAGCTTACGGCGGGACGAGGTCCCAGCCCCCAAGCTAGTCCCGAGGTGATGGAGCAAAGAGCTCGACACTCCGAAGTGACGACATAGCACGGCCGATGTGGCGACGCAAAGCCCCCATTCCAGCTGAGCCGACGAAGCTGGTCGGCTAGGTGATGGCACATCTTGGCCGATGGAGGGGGGCGACAGCGTCGGCTCACCGAGGTGGCACAAACGAAGTAGATTTCATGCTCACATGTAAATAGTGCAAACAGAAATAATAATGATAATGAATATAAAGATGTTTGCATAATCAATTTATGCAAAGTAAATTATAAAAGAAATATGGTCTGTGTGCCGAAGTTGGATCGTCGATATGAGTCGAAACTCGCGACGTGGCGCGGCATAGTCCAAACCATTAGACTATGTGGACGAAGTTTGATCATTAACGTGCATGACGATGGACAAGCCCCACTCGAAGCACCTGGAAGATAAAAAGATAGCTAATGTGGTGCCTCCACATGAATTAGTATAGCTCATCCATGATGCACTGTTCACCAGTCAAATCTCAAGAAACGTGCTTAACATGGAGTAACAATATTAGCACAGGAAAGGAATCAAACTAGAGTACAACTCCGTCGTGTTCCCTTTGAAAAAAAATACTTAGCTGATTAGGATTCTTTGCTAGGTCGGACGTGATGATCAGCAACACGTCGGGACGCCTTAAACGTGCGAGAAAAAACTTCATGGGCACTTCCACGCGGGTGCATGCACCGCCCTGTGCCTGGGACAATAGCAACCTTAGGTTTTGGGGCGTGTGCGTACTGCCTCGGGTCGTGGTTGCGATTTTCCTCGGGTGATGCAATCGATCAGAGGACGATGGGTAGCAGCTCAAGGTGGAAAATTAGATCCTCTTGCCGGGTTGACCTCCACGAGGAGTTGCAAAAGCAATTGATGAAAAATAGCAAGAGTCAAAGTATTAGGTTTAGTCTTCATGTGAACAAACAAAACAAGGTGAAGTATTTGTCTATTAAACCTGGAAATCCGTTCTTGTGCTGGGACTAAAAGTACTATCAGTTGGTGAATTAATAACACAAATCTAAAAAAAATTAATTGACTTTCCTGATGGTCCACATGAAGAGGAATTAGCAGGGGATTGGTTGATTCCTGCGAAGCTGGAAAAAGGTGCACTGCCTTGCGGCCGTCCCAAGGACCACATGCGAAACCAAAAAGTTGTAGTGGTCGCAGCACAATTCGGATTCGACATAACGGAACCCATGTCCGTATAGATTGAAATTCTTCGGATGATGATGTTCGCACGGTCCGACGACAATGTGGTGGTGCTGGCGCCATGGCTTGTCGGCTCAAAGGCGATTCTTTTGAGTGGAGTCCTTCACGTGGGCATGTACTGCTAGTCTCCATCAATTTTGAGCTTTCCAAGGTGTCTTTGTGCTTTGCGCGATGCAACACCTCCTGGTCTCCATGCTACCTCAACATTATATGGCAGGCCCAGAGTAATTAAACAATGATGTGCGCTGTCCAAGTAGGACTATTCTATCTTCCCTGGATCACCTGAAATCAGGGATTGTGTGCGGCGCGAGGCCAGCACTCGGATGACCTGCTTGGGAAACCGTCTCTGGTTTGGACAGTCCTTGGCCGTACAGCTTTTGAGGCTTAGCGGCTGCCGGCGTGTGAATTCTCTCGGTCTGATCTCAGATCAAAATCAATGTCGGATGAACCTGCAAAATAATGCAGCGATCCGAGAACAATAATTCTCAAAGAAATTTGTATGTGACAGATCTAATTGAAAAATATCACCTAATCATCCATCGATCCGTGACGAACTCCGAATCTGCAGGGTCGTCCGAGTTATGGACACGATGCACGTGGGACAGCGACGGTATATGAGATCGTCCTAAAACGACGGTCTCAATGTAGATCAGACTACAAAACACATACATCGGCCGCCAGATTGACGCAGACAAAAGAAGCATGTACAAACGTAGGCAAAGTATCTAAAAAAGTACAGTACAAACCAATAGAAATAATCTGTGTGTACTAATTTATGTGCTAAACAAATAGCTAGGAAAAATAAAACCTAGACGGCGACGACGCAGACAAACAAGCTAATCCGTACTGAATTAGCAACAAAGGTCAGTTTGCTTTGATCGTTGCATGATGATTCACCAACAGGTGAACTAGTAGTGCCAGTTGAATTATTATAATTCACTGACTAGGTCTTCATGCCGTACTGCAAAGCTAACATCCAATTGGATTAGTAGGAGTAGTACTTTAAGGGTACACAACTTGGACCAAGAGTAGAAGATCGGCCGAGCCGACGAGGTGCCGAATTAAAAAAAGAGAAAAAATTCTCCCTGTGTGATGCATGAGCACGACAGCTGCCGGCTTGCCGCGGTCGCTTTGTGCCCGTGGCCGTTGTACTGCATGTGCGGCCAGCCTTAACCAGATTTTTACTGGACGCCCCGTGATGCTTCGGGATTTCGGTGGTCGGCCGGTTACACGCGTCCACCTGATGCCGATGAGACGATTTGATGGATCGGCTTCAGCCGCGGAAGATGTGATGGCAACACGTTCCGATCTGCCAACAAATTTACACGAACCACGGTACCAACTCATAAGGAAAAATTGTATGGAACGGATTTGAAAGGACAGAACCTGATTACGTCGCCGTTAAAAATTCTTTCTATCTTGATCGGCGAGCTCGAAATAGATGTAGATGAAAACAACCCATCGCACCATAACGAACACCCAGCAGGCTCTCAATGAAAGCACCAATGTCGGTGTCAAAACCGGTTGATCTCGTAGTAGGGTCCTAAGCTAGGCCTCTTGGAGCGATGGTAGCATGGACACGAGATTTTACCCAGCTTCGGGCTCTCTCGAAGAGATAATACCCTACATGCTGCTTTTGATTGTATTCATATGGGTGTAGTACAGAGTACATGTATCTACCACGAGATTGTAGTAATGAATATGAGATGATCTATTGACTAGCCTGGCCTCAGTTTATATAACACACCGGAGGCCTAGGGTTTTAGGAGAGTCCTTGGCTTGGGCGCCAAGTCTTGTGGAATCCTCCTTGTATGCGGCATGGGCTGCCCGAAGTGGCCCATGAATGAACCGCCATGGGGGTCCTCGGCCCGATCCAGCTGGTCGGGAGACGACGTGGTGAGTACCCCCTAGTCCATGACACCGTCACTCTTCACATAGAAAACTGTTATTTGAAGAATGCTCTTTTGCTTCACTTATATTTATTAGAGCATGGTCTTTTGTAGAAAGAATTAAACTCTCATGCTTTACTTATATCTATTTAGAGAGTTGCTACCTCTTGAGCATGCGTTGGTTTTCCCTTGAAGAGGAAAGGGTGATGCAACAAAGTAGCGTAAGTATTTCCCTCAGTTTTTGAGAACCAAGGTATCAATCCAGTAGGAGGTTACCTGCAAGTCGCCTTGTACCTGCACAAACAAATAAGAACCTTGCAACCAACACGATAAAGGGGTTGTCAATCCCTTCACGGCCACTTGCAAAAGTGAGATCTGATAGAGATAATAAGATAAATATTTTTGGTATTTTTATGATATAGATTGGAAAGTAAAGATTGTAAAATAAACAGCAGAAGAAATAGTAAATTGATAGGAAAATAATATGATGGAAGATAGACCCGGGGGCCATAGGTTTCAGTAGTGGCTTCTCTCAAGATAGCATAATCTACGGTGGGTGAACAAATTACTGTCGAGCAATTGATAGAAAAGAGCATAGTTATGAGAATATCTAGGCATGATCATGTATATAGGCATCACGTCTGTGACAAGTAGACCGAAACGATTCTGCATCTACTACTATTATTCCACACATCGACCACTATCCAGCATGCATCTAGAGTATTAAGTTCATAAGAACAGAGTAACACATTAAGCAAGATGACATGATGTAGAGGGATAAACTCAAGCAATATTATATAAACCCCAACTTTTTATCCTCGATGGCAACAATACAATACGTGCCTTGCTGCCCCTGCTGTCACTGGGAAAGAACACCGCAAGATTGAACCCAAAGCTAAGCACTTCTCCCATTGCAAGAAAGATCAATCTAGTAGGCCAAACCAAACTGATAATTCGAAGAGACTTGCAAAGATAACAAATCATACATATAAGAATTCAGAGAAGAACCAAATATTGTTCATAGATAATCTTGATCATAAATCCACAATTCATTGGATCTCGACAAACACACCGCAAAAAGAATTACATCGAATACATCTCCAAGAGAATCAAGGAGAACTTTGTATTGAGATCCAAAGAGAGAGAAGAAGCCATCTATCTAATAACGATGGACCCGAAGGTCTGTGGTAAACTACTCACACATCATCGGAGAGGCTATGGTGTTGATGTAGAAGCCCTCCGTGATCGATTCCCCCTCCGGCGGAGCACCGGAAAAGGCCCCAAGATGGGATCTCACGGGTACAGAAGGTTGCGGCGGTGGAAAGAGGGTTTCGCAGTGCTCTCAGATGATTTCAGGGTATATGAGTATCTATAGGTAAAAGAAATAGGTCGGTGGAGCCACGAGGGGCCCACGAGGGTGGGGGGCGCGCCTCCCTGCCTCGTGGCCGCTTCGTTGCTTCCTTGACATCCACTCCAAGTCTCCTGGATTGCGTTTGTTCCAAAAATAACTCTCCCGAAGGTTTCATTCCGTTTGATAATCCTTTTCTGTGGAACACTGAAATAGGCAAAAAACAACAATTTGCACTGGGCCTTTGGTTAGTAGGTTAGTCCCAAAAATAATATAAAAGTGCATAATAAAGCCCATTAAACATCCAAAATAGATAATATAATAGCATGGAACAATCAAAAATTATAGATACGTTGGAGACGTATCAAGCATCCCCAAGCTTATTTCCTGCCCGTCCTCGAGTAGGTAAATGATAAAAATAGAGTTTTTGATGTGGAATGCTACCTAGCATAATTCTCAATGTAATTTCCTTTATTGTGGCATGAATATTCAGATCCGAAAGATTCAAGACAAAAGTTTAATATTGACATAAAAATAATAATACTTCAAGCATACTAACTAAGCAATTATGTCTTCTCAAAATAACATGGCCAAAGACAGCTTATCCCTACAAAATCATATAGTTTGGCTATGCTTCATTTTCGTCACACAAAAATGCTCTCATCATGCACAACCCCGATGACAAGCCAAGCAATTGTTTCATACTTTAGTAATCTCAAACTTTTTTCAACTTTCACGCAATACATGAGCGTGAGCCATGGACATAGCACTATGTGTGGAATAGAGTATAATGATGGGGGTTGTGTGGAGAAGACAAAAAATGAGAAAGTCTCACATTGACGCGGCTAATTAACGGGCTAGGGAGATGCCCATCAATTGATGTCAATGCAAGGAGTAGGGATTGCCATGCAACGGATGCACTAGAGCTATAAATGTATGAAAGCTCAACAAAAGAAACTAAGTGGGTGTGCATCCAACTTGCTTGCTCACGAAGACCTAGGGCATTTGAGGAAGCCCATTGTTGGAATATACAAGCCAAGTTCTATAATGAAAAAAAATTCCCACTAGTATATGAAAGTGACAAAACAAGAGACTCTCTATCATAAAGATCATGGTGCTACTTTGAAGCACAAGTGTGAAAAAAAGGATAGTAGCATTATCCCTTTTATTTCTTTTCTTTTTTCTCTTTTCCCCTTTTTTGGGCCTTCCTTTTTTATTTGGCCTTTCTCTTTTTTTTATTTGGGACAACGCTCTATTAATGATGATCATGACACTTCTATTTATTTACAACTCAATGATTACAACTCGATACTAGAACAAAATATGACTCTATATGAATGCCTCCGGCGGTGTACCGGGATGGGCAATGAATCAAGAGTGACATGTATGAAAAATTATGCATGGTGGCTTTTCCACAAATACGATGTCAACTACATGATCATGCAAAGCAATATGACAATGATGAAGCATGTCATAATAAATGAAACAGTGGAAAGATGCATGGCAATATATCTCGGAATGGCTATGGAAATGCCATAATAGGTAGGTATGGTGGCTGTTTTGAGGAAGATATAAGGAGGTTTATGTGTGATAGAGCTTATC
This sequence comes from Aegilops tauschii subsp. strangulata, assembly GCF_002575655.3. Taxonomy (NCBI): domain Eukaryota; kingdom Viridiplantae; phylum Streptophyta; class Magnoliopsida; order Poales; family Poaceae; genus Aegilops; species Aegilops tauschii. Next base: position 120,127,614 of record NC_053039.3, read on the forward strand.
GTATCACGGGGTTTGGATGCACCGACGAATTTTGCACCAACTCTCAAGGTGAGAAATGGCAATGCACGGTACTGAAGAGGCTAGCAATGATGGAAAGGTGAGAGTGCGTATAATCCATGGACTCAACATTAGTCATAAAGAACTCACATACTTATTGCAAAAGTCTACAAGTCATCAAAAACCAAGTATTACACGCATGCTCCTAGGGGGATAGATTGGTAGGAAAAGACCATCACTCGTCCCCGACCGCCAGTCATAAGGATGACAATCAAAGAACACCTCATGTTTCAAATTTGTCACACAACGGTTACCATACGTGCATGCTACGGGACTTGCAAACTTCAACACAAGTATTTCTCAAATTCACAACTACTCAACTAGCATGACTCTAATATTACCATCTTCATATCTCAAAACAATCATCAAGTATCAAACTTCTCATAGTATTCAATGCACTTTTTATGAAAGTTTTTATATACCCATCTTGGATGCCTATCATATTAGGACTAAATTTATAGCCAAAGCAAATTACCATGCTGTTCTAAAGGACTCTCAAAATAATATAAGTGAATCATGAGAGATCAATAATTTCTATAAAATAAAACCACCACCGTGCTCTAAAAGATATAAGTGAAGCACTAGAGCAAAATTATCTAGCTCAAAAGATATAAGTGAAGCACATAGAGTATTCTAATAAATTCTGATTCATGTGTGTCTCTCCAAAAGGTGTGTAAAGAAAGGATGTTTGTGGTAAACTAAAAAGCAAAGACTCAAATCATACAATACGCTCCAAGCAAAACACATATCATGTGGTGAATAAAAATATAGCCTCAAGTAAAGTTACCGATAGACGAAGACGAAAGAGGGGATGCCTTCCGGGGCATCCCCAAGCTTAGGCTTTTGGTTATCCTTGAATTTTATCTTCAGGTGCCATGGGCATCCCCAAGCTTAGGCTCTTGCCACTCCTTATTCCATAATCCATCAAATCTTTACCCAAAACTGGAAAACTTCACAACACAAAACTCAACAAAAAATCTCATGAGCTCCGTTAGTATAAGAAAACAAATCAACACTTTAAGGTACTGTAATGAACTCATTCTTTATTTATATTGGTGTTAAACCTACTTTATTCCAACTTCTCTATGGTTCATACCCCCCGATACTAGCCATAGATTCATCAAAATAAGCAAACAACACACGAAAAACAGAATCTGTCAAAAACAGAACAGTCTGTAGTAATCTGTATCAAACGTATACTTCTGTAACTCCAAAAATTCTGAAATAAATTGGTGGACGTGAGGAATTTGTCTATTAATCATCTGCAAAAATAATCAACCTAAAAGCACTCTCCAGTAACAAATGGCAGCTAATCTCGTGAGCGCTAAAGTTTCTGTTTTTTACAGCAAGATCATAAAGACTTCACCCAAGTCTTCCCAAAGGTTCTACTTGGCACAAACACTAATTTAAAACATAAAACCACATCTAAACAGAAGCTAGATGAATTATTATTACTAAACAGAAACAAAAAGCAAGAAACAAAAATAAAATTGGGTTGCCTCCCAACAAGCGCTATCGTTTAACGCCCCTAGCTAGGCATAAAGGCAAGAATAGATCTAGGTATTATCATCTTTGGTTTTTAATTTTTTAGTGGAGTCATGCTCGAATCCGGGAGGTTCTTTACGTTTCCCTTCATATTCGGCAATTTTTAGATCTAAAGAATCCAATCGCTTATTGCAAAGGGTAATCAACATATTCATGCGGTGGAGATTTCCGCTAACACTCTTAAGAGGTTCAAGAGATTTTTGTAAAATTTTCGTTACTTCGCAAATCTTCTCAAAAACTTGTGTCTCTTCCTGGGTATGATGTGGCCCCACTATTCCCTCTATGATTTCGTGCGCAATGCTGGGATCAATTTTGATAAAATTTCCCTTGGCAACGCAATCCAAGAGTTGTCTATGGGACATATTTAGTCCAACATAAAAATTGCGAAGTAAAATTCTAAAATTCACCTCTAAGGTGCAATTACGATAAGATTCCATCATCCTATACCAAGCATCTTTTAAGTTTTCTCCTTGTCTTTGTCTGAAGTGAAGGACTTCAAACTCGGGAGACAAAGGAGCAGAAAGAGGACTAGCCATGACAACAAACGATCTAACACACAGAGACACAAGAAGCAAGCGAAAAGAGGCGAACGGAAAAAGAGGGCGAATAAAACGGCAAAGGTGAAGTGCGGGAGAGGAAAACGAGAGGCAAATGGCAAATAATGTAATGCGAGGGATAATAGTTTGTGATGGATACTTGGTATGTCTTGACTTGTGCGTAGATCTCTCCGGCAACGGAGCCAGAGATGGCTAGTTGCTGGGAGATCAAATCTTGACTTGGCTTGGCGTAAGCCTCCCCGGCAACGGCGCCAGAAATCCTTCTTGCTACCTCTTGAGCATGCTTTGGTTTTCCCTTGAAGAGGAAAGGGTGATGCAGCAAAGTAGCGTAAGTATTTCCCTCAGTTTTTGAGAACCAAGGTATCAATCCAGTAGGAGGTTACATGCAAGTCGCCTTGTACCTGCACAAACAAATAAGAACCTTGCAACCAACGCGATAAAGGGTTGTCAATCCCTTCACGGCCACTTGCAAAAGTGAGATCTGATAGAGATAATAAGATAAATATTTTTGGTATTTTTATGATATAGATTGGAAAGTAAAGATTGCAAAATAAACAGCGGAAGAAATAGTAAATTGATAGGAAAATAATATGATGGAAGATAGACCCGGGGGCCATAGGTTTCACTAGTGGCTTCTCTCAAGATAGCATAATTTATGGTGGCTGAACAAATTACTGTCGAGCAATTGATAGAAAAGCGCATAGTTATGAGAATATCTAGGCATGATCATGTATATAGGCATCAGGTCCATGACAAGTAGACCGAAACGATTCTGCATCTACTACTATTACTCCACACATCGACCGTTATCTAGCATGCATCTAGAGTATTAAGTTCATAAGAACAGAGTAACGCATTAAGCAAGATGACATGATGTAGAGGGATAAACTCAAGCAATATGATATAAACCCCAACTTTTTATCCTCTATGGCAACAATACAATACATGCCTTGCTGCCCTTGCTGTCACTGGGAAAGGACACCGCAAGATTGAACCCAAAGCTAAGCACTTCTCCCATTGCAAGAAAGATCAATCTAGTAGGCCAAACCAAACTGATAATTCGAAGAGATTTGCAAAGATAATAAATCATACATATAAGAATTCAGAGAATAACCAAATATTGTTCATAGATAATCTTGATCATAAACCCACAATTCATCGGATCTCGACAAACACACCGCAAAAAGAATTACATCGAATAGATCTCCAAGAGAATGGAGGAGAACTTTGTATTGAGATCCAAAGAGAGAGAAGAAGCCATCTAGCTAATAACTATGGACCCGAAGGTCTGTGGTAAACTACTCACACATCATCGGAGAGGCTATGGTATTGATGTAGAAGCCCTCTGTGATCGATTCGCCCTCCGGCGGAGCACCGGAAAAGGCCCCAAGATGGGACCTCACGGGTACAGAAGGTTGCGGCGGCGGAAATAGGGTTTCGTGGTGCTCTCGGATGTTTTCAGGGTATATGAGTATATATAGGCGAAAGAAGTAGGTCAGTGGAGCCACAGGGGGCCCACGAGGGTGGGGGGCGCGCCTCCCTGCCTCGTGGCCGCCTCGTTGCTTCCTTGACGTCCACTCCAAGTCTCCTGGATTGCGTTTTTTCCAAAAATAACTCTCCCGAAGGTTTCATCCCGTTTGGATTCCGTTTGATATTCTTTTTCTGTGAAACACTGAAATAGGTAAAAAAAACAGCAATTTGCACTGGGCCTTTGGTTAGTATGTTAGTCCCAAAAATAATATAAAAGTGCATAATAAAGCCCATTAAACATCCAAAACAGATAATATAATATCATGGAACAATCAAAAATTATAGATACGTTGGAGACGTATCAAGAGTCAATAGGAATTGGTCAATTGCATGGTTAGTCATAAAATCCTACATAAAACTTATGGATCACTGAATATGATATGTTTGATTCCTTGCAATAGTTTTGCGATATAGAGATGGAATATGTGGGAGGTACTAGTAAATAGTTGTGTTTAGTAAGAATATTGGTGTTAAGGTTTGTGATTCCCGAAGCATGCACGTATAGTCTCTCATTATGCTATGAAGTTGGAGCATGATTTATTATTGATTGTCTTCCTTATGAGTGGCGGTCGGGGACGAGCGATGGTCTTTTCCTACCAATCTATCCCCCTAGGGGCATGCGTAGTAGTACTTTGCTTCGAGGGCTAATAAACTTTTGCAATAAGTACATGAGTTCTTTATGACTAATGTGAATCCATGGATTATACGCACTCTAACCTTTTCGCAATTTGCTAGCCTCTACGGTACCGTGCATTGCCCTTTCTCACATCGAGACATGGTGTAAACTTCGCAGGTGCATCCAAACCCCGTGATGTGATACGCTCTATCACACATAAACCTTATTTTATCTCCCTCAAAACAGCCACCATACCTACCTATTATGGCTTTTCCATGGCCATTCCGAGATATATTGCCATGCAACTTCCACCGCTTCCGTTTGATGACTTGAGCATTCATTGTCATATTGCTTTGCATGATCATATAGCTGAAAGAGTAGTCACCATTCATCATTTTTCATACATGTTACACTAGATCATTGTACATCCTGGTACATTCCAGATTCATATAGTCATATTTTGTCATAGGTATTGAGTTGTAATTTTTATTTCTTTTGAGTTATAAGTAAATAGAAGTGTGATGATCATCATTATTCATTTTTAGAGCAGTGCCCCAACGAGGAAAGGATGATGGAGAATACGATTCCCCCACAAGTCGGGATGAGACTCCGGACAATGAGAGAAAAAGAAAAGAATAAAAAAAGGAAAAAAGTAAAAGGAAAAAGAAAATAAATAAATAAACAAAGAGAGAAGGGGCATTGTTAGTATCCTTTACCACACTTGCTTCAAAGTAGCACCATGTTTTTCATATGGAGAGTCTCCTATGTTGTCACTTTCATATACTAGTGGGAATGTTTCATTATAGGATTAGATGCACACCCACTTAGTTTTCATATTGAGCTTTCATACACTTATAGCTCTTAGTGCGTTCGTTGCATGGCAATCCCTACTCCTCACGTTGATATCAATTGATGGGCATCTCCATAGCCCGTTGGTTAGCCGCGTCCATGTGAGACTTTCTTACTTTTTTTGTCTTCTTTATATGTACCCCTATCATCATACTCTATTCCACCCGTAGTGCTATATCCATGGCTTGCGCTCATGTATTGCGTGAGGGTTGAAAAAGCTGAAGCGCGTTAAAAAGTATGAACCAATTGCTCGGCTTGTCATCGGGGTTGTGCATGATAAATACTTTGTGTTAAGAAGATAGTGCATGACAAGACTATATGATTTTGTAGGGATAGCTTTCTTTAGCATTGATATTTTGAAAGACATGATTGTTTGTTGAGATGCCTAAGTATTGATGTCTTTATGTCAAATTATAGACTATTGCTTTGAATCACTTATGTCTTAATATTCATGCCATGATTAGACATATGATCAAGTTTATGCTAGGTGGCATTCCACATAAAAAATTATCTTTTTATCATTTACCTGCTCGAGGGCGAGCAGGAGTTAAGCTTGGGGATGCTGATACATCTCTGTCGTATCTATAATTTTTGATTGTTTCATGCCAATACAACTTTTACATACTTTTGGCAACTTTTTATATGATTTATTGGACTAACCTATTGATCTAGTGCCCAGTGCTAGTTCCTGTTTTCTGCATGTTTTTTGTATCGCAGAGTATCCATATCAAACGAAGTCCAAATGCAATAAAATTTCACAGAGAATTATTTTGGAATATATGTGATTTTTGGGAGTTGGAATCACCACAAACGGAGGCCCGAGGTGGGCACAACCCACCAGGGCGCGGTCCCGGAGCCAGGCGTGGCGTGGTGGGTTGTGCCCTCCTCGAACGTTGGTTGGAGCTCAACTTCGGGCGCAAGTAAGCTTATATCCGGAAAAAATCATGTTAAAATCTGAGCGCAATCAGAGTTACGGATATCCGGGAATATAAGAAACGGTTCTTGACTAGATCTAGAGGCCGCGAAATAGAAGAGAACAGAGAGGGAGATCCAATCTCGGAGGGGCTCCCGCCCCTCCGCCGCCATGGAGACCAAGGAGAAGAGGGGGAACTCTCCTCCCATCTAGGGGGGATGCCAAGGAAGAGGAAGAAGGAGGGGGTTCTCTCCCCCTCGCTTCCGGTGGCGCCGGAGTGCCGCCGGGGCAACGATCGGGACGATGATCTACATCAACAATCTTGCTACCGTCAACACCAACTTTCTCCCCCTCTATGCAGCGGTGTAACACCTCTTCTCCCCGCTGTAATCTCTACTTAAACATGGTGCTCAACTCCATATATTATTTCCCGATGATCTATGGTTATCCTATGATGTTTGAGTAGATCCGTTTTGTTCTATGGGTTAATCGTGATCTTGGTTGGTATGATTGTATATTTTATTTATGGTGTTGTCCTATGGTGCCCTCCATTCTCGCGAAAACGTGAGGGGCCCCAGCTGTAGGGTGTTGCAATATGTTCATGGTTCGCTTATGGTGGGTTGTGAGAGTGATAGAAACGTAAACCCGAGTAGGTGGGCTATGTCGTATGGGAGTAAAGAGGACTTGATACTTAATGCTATGGTTGGGTTTCATGACCTTAATGATCTTTAGTAGTTGTGGATGCTTGCTAGGGGTCCAATCATAAGTGCATTTGATCCAAGTAGAGAAAGTATGTTAGGTCATGCCTCTCCCTCATATAAAATTACAAGAATGATTACCGATACTTGTTATCGATTGCCTAGGGACAAAAAACTTTCTTATTGACAAAAGATCTCTACTAAAACTAACTTAGTTGTGTCTTTATCTAAACATCCCCTAAATTTTATTTACGTGCTCTTTATTATCTTGCAAACCTACCCTATCACACCTACAAAGTACTTCTAGTTTCATACTTGTTCTAGGTAAAGCATACGGCAAGCGTGCGTAGAGTTGTATCGGTGGTCGATAGAACTTGAGGGAATATTTGTTTTGCCTTTAGGTCCTCGTTGTCGGCGTCCTGGGAATGGGGGTCCCCAGACTTGCCTGCCTGCGGCCCACGGCGTGGCTAAGCCAGCAGGCCGTACGTCCCATCTTCATCAACAATGCATCCAAGACCCTCGCGAGGGGCCAAGCCTCGCGAGGCGGACGATGCAAGACCTCCTCAGGAGTGGCCCAGTCAGGCAGGCTCACGAGGAGCGGAGATATCAAGGCGGGGCGAACCTCAGAGGCTCTCGTGACGTGAGCCATGACGATCGACACCAGGCGGGCGCCAGGCGGGCGCCAGCGCGCGCAGCGTCCTTGTTTCCTCTTTGGTGCTAAGGAGGCCAGCGCAGGCGAGGAGCACCGAGGCATCGGGAAAAGGTTGCTATATCCGTGCAACGAGACCAAGACCAGGAGGATGGCAAGAGGGAGGTCATCATGGAGCCCAAGATGGCGTCACCACCAGAGCCTTTTGCAGGCGAAGACCACTTTTGTCAGGATAGCTTGTACTGGTTGTCTCCCTTCAAATTTTCCCGCCGTTGTTGGCTCCCTTCCCGCTCAATATTTGGGAAGAGGACCAGGGCCTATATAAGTAGAGCTAGCTACCACAGTAGAGGCATCGAGTCCTAACTCACACTAGTTCGCCAAGCACAAGAACACCTCAACCTCAGGAGGTTGTTCTTCCCTCTGTACTGTTCATCATCAGCCCAAGAGGCAATCCACCACCACCACACTAGAGTAGGGTATTACACCACAACGGTGGCCCGAACCAGTATAAATCCTGTGTCTCTTTGTGTTGTGAGTTCGTCGAGTTCGTCTGCGAGATCTTAGTGAGCTAGGGCGTAGATCGGTAGGAGGGAAAGACTTCGCGTGCACCCCAGTGTTCGAACCTTAAGGGTTTGCCGGAACCCCACACCCGACATTTGGCGCGCCAGGTAGGGGTGCGTCGTAGCTTCCCTTCCATCAGTTCGTCGCTCCACTGCTCCATCGTCTCCATGGCAGACGCTCGCCATGCTCGAGCTGAGCGTCGGGCTGCCCTCACCGCCCGCGTTGCTCAGACGGCTCTCGTCGGCGGGCCACCTCGTCGTTCTCCGTCTCCCGCCGCCAACGCTGCCACCGGCCCGGTGGGGAACGAGCAGCAGGTGACCTCGCTGCATCCTTCGGTGCGGCAGGACGGCCGCACCACCACTCCATCGCTGACCCCGGCCAGTTCCTCGTCTCACGCACGCCGCGCTCCCATGGAGGCGCGGGCTGCACTCCTCGCTGCAAACGAACTCCTACGCTACCGCCCCGTCGACGACCTCTATGAGGAGTGGCTCGACCGCGTCGCCGAGCTCGTCCGCGCCGCAGGGAGCTCCCCGGCGCCGTCCCTCTCTCTACCTCACCCTCAGCCAGCCACGGGCGATGAGGCTCATGGCACGCCTCCACCACCTCTGCCCCAAGACGGCGCCTTGGCACCAAGGCGCGCGGCCCCACGGTGTGATCCGCCACGCCCGGTGGCTGCGCGCGAAGAGAGAAGCTGCCAAGAAATCCCTCAGCCGTGAGAAGCTGCACCCGCGCTTCCCGCGCCGCCTTGTCAAGACCGCGCACCGCCCGCGGCGGCGGCGCGCGGACCTCATCAAGACCAAGATCCACCTCCGAAGCGGGCCCCGGCAACCACGGCCGGCTGCCGCGCCTTCACCCCCGAGCTGCGCAGCGTCGCCTGGCCAGGCAAGTTCAAGCCGGATCTGCCTCCTCGCTACGACGACACCGCCGACCCCGCGGAGTTCCTGCAGCTCTATGAGCGGAGCATCGAAGCGGCCAACGGCGATGAGAAAGTCATGGCGAACTGGTTTCCCATGGCTCTCAAGGATGGAGCCCGCTCCTGGCTCCTGAACCTGCAGCACAGCTCGATCTCCTCCTGGGACGAGATGCGCGACCACTTCATCGCCAACTTCCAGGGCACTCACAACTGCCCTCCGGCCGCGGGTGACCTGCGCCGCATCAAGAAACAACCAGGAGAGACCCTCCAGAAGTACATCCAGCGCTTCAACAACACCCGCCTCAAGATCCCCAAGGTCACGGACGAGGCCATCATCTCCGCGTTCTCCAATGGCGTCCGTGACGTCAAGATGAAGGAAGAGCTCGCTATCCACGAGGAGCTCTGCACATCTCAGGAGCTGTTCAAGCTGGCGACCAAGTGCGCAAGAGCTGAGGAGGGGCGCCTCTCTCTCCTCGAGCTGCCAGCTGCAGGAGCAGAGGAGAAGAAGGCCAAGGCCAAGGACGTGAAGCGCAAGGAGGCAGCAGTGCTAGCAGTAGATTCCAACACCAAGCGGGGCAGAGATCAGCCCGAGTCATCCAAGAACAGCCGACCGTTCCGCGCCTTCCACAACCTGAACACCCACAACACCAGCGACTGTCAAGAGCTCAGAGCCATACGAGAAGGACGCTTCGGTCGACGCCCCGAGCGCAGCGACCGGGGCTACGACCGTGGAGGAGGACGTGGAGGCGGACGCTGGGACGACCGTGGCCCGCGACAGGAATGGCGCGACAGGCCTCGTGAGGACCGCTGGCAGGACCATCCTCGCGAGGGTGCCTGGAGGGACCAGCCTCGTGAGGATCGCCCCCAAGGCAACGCCGGTCTTCCCCCGCTGCCGCCACCAAGAAGGAACGACGACCACCATCAGGACGAGGGGGCTGGGGGATTCCAGGAGCCGCGCGCAATCGCATGCATCTTGGGCGGCGCCCAGGCCCCAGCCTCTCAGCGCATCTTCAAACAGTTCGCTCGCGAGGTGAACGCGGTGCTCCCTAAGCTCGAGGCCACGCGCCCGCTCAAGTGGTCCCAATGCGCCATCACTTTCAACTCGGCAGATCAGCTCAAGTGCGTGGCCACCGCCGGTGCCCTCCCAATGTTGTGTTCCCCAGTCATCAGCAATGTGCAGGTTACCAGGACCCTCATCGACGGCCGCGCAGGGCTCCACGTCCTGTCCGTCGACACGTTCAACAACCTCCAGGTGCCGTATGAGCAGCTCCAGCCTACCAAACCTTTCTCAGGAGTGACCGACCGTTCCACCACACCGATAGGGCAGGTTCGCCTGCCTGTCACCTTCGGAGAGCGCAAGAAGTACCGCATCGAGCTCATCGACTTCGACGTCGTGCACATCCGCCTGCCGTACAACGCCATCCTCGGGTACCTGGCCCTGGCCAAGTTCATGGCAGTCACCCATCACGGCTACAACGTCCTCAAGATGCCAGGGAGCGGAGGAATCATCACGGTCCCATGTGAAGAGAGAGATGCGGTGTGCTCCCTTGAGCGCGCCTTCCAAGCTGCAGCAATCGACGACCCCGACAGCAGAAGTGAAGGCCCTCCAGAGGCCATCCCCAACAAGAAGCAGCTGCGCCGCACAGGACCTCAGGGGGATGGTGACGCGGCAGGAGCCTCATCAGGATCAGCGTCCGTCCCAGGGGCGCCTCCCTCCATCGCATAGGAAGGCGCGCCCGGCGCCCTCCTCGGACAGGGCTCGGGGGCTCTCTTCTGGAGGGCCTCAGACCTTGCCAACCTCGCGAGGGAGGCGCTTGGGCACCACTTGGAGGCGTGCTTCACGGCACGTGTCCCTCAGGAGAGCACATGGCAAGGAGTGCCCACCACTCAGGAGTTCATCACCAAGACCACTCAGGAACTGCAAGACGCAAGAGCCATGCGCGGCGACAGCCGCTCACGAGGCGCAGCTCCCCATCCTGGCGAGGATGCTGGGCTGCGTGTCTGCATCAATGTCCCCGGGCTCAACAGGGCCGCATCTCAGGAGCTCTTTTGGACTTCGCGTGTGGGCCGCTGCGAGGGCCCGCCACACAGCTACGTTCGCATGCCCTTCGGCTGGCCGAGCGTGGCGTCAGCCTATCATCGCAACATGCGGCATGTCCTGCGGCTCAGGAGGCTAGGTACCACGCCGTCTTGGAGGAAATGGAGACGGTCTTCAGGGAACCTCCCGAGCCCCCAGAGCCTCCCGAGGCTCAGGGCTCCGGTGGCTCGTAAAGAGTCTCTCCTTCGACGCACGCCTTCAGCTACACCAACTCTACTTCGTCTACAGAACCAGGTGACATCTTCCAAGCTCGTTTAGCTGGGAGCGTCCCTTGGGCTGCATCATTCCCAGGCCACATGGGTCCGTCCCTGTGGCATGTATCCCTTTGCTTATGTCTTTAGCTTACCTTGCTAGGGGCGCCCCTCGGGCTGCATCATCTCCAAGCTGCTCGGGCCGGACCCAGTGGCATGTATCTTCCTGCATTTACCTAAGCTGATCTGCTTTCCATGCTTAACCTGCCCACGGCTATCGCCTGCTCGATCACCGCCCACCACGGGTCTGTTCATCCTATGCAATTCGCTTGCACGTTAAAAGGGGGGCTCCTGAGCATCGCGACTCAGGAGCTCTTACTGGCTCTCCAGCCCTCACCCCCTGGCCTTGACCACGGCATCGCGACCTGGCATACCAGCGGCGGCTGAGCTCGCTCGAGGGCCGGGACCTGAGGACGTAGAGTGCTTGCATCTAACCGCCTTGCAGGAACATACAGTAACCAAGAATCAAGACCAGGCACAACCTACCTTGAGGTAGGGCCTCGTGAGTCCCGCGCTGGCTCACGAGTGCCCAGATACACCTCGCAGCCCTGCCGTGCAAGCCACGTGTCAGGCGGGGTTGTACACGCCCCGGGGGCTCCTCCCGGAGGGGGCCCCATCCCACGCACAAGTGGAAGCACCATGCTCCGCGCTGGCCGTTGACACTGCCGAGGAGCGGCTATGCCCGTGCACAAGCGGAAGCACTATGCTCCACGCTGGTGATAAACAACTGAGGGCGGTCCCACGGTCGTACCAACCTCAGGGAGCCAAGAGCTCAGCGTCCAGCCTCACCGCAACGCCTCCCCTCGGGAGAGCCATGCGAGGGGGCTGGGCACGGGGGCTGCGCTCGGGTCACACCCAAGTGCACGCCACCCAACCAGGTCCCCCCGGACCTGGGCGTCGCGCGCCCCTCCCGAGGCCTCGGTGAGGGCAGGTATGGAAATTGTTTGCACGTCAAGGGGGACTCCTGGGCATCGCGACTCAGGAGCCTAACTGGTCACGTAGCCCCTCACTCCTTGGTCCGTCCTGGTCTCCGGTCGGCCCAATGGCGGTTGAGGTATGCGCGGGGCCGGGCTCTGCCGATGTAGAACATTCATCTATCCTCGCGAACTTTCCCTATAAGCTGTTTGCGCGTCAAGGGGGACTCCTGAGCATCGCGACTCAGGAGCCTAACTGGTCACGTAGCCCCTCACTTCTTGGTCCGTCCTGGTCTCCGGTCGGCCCAATGGCGGTTGAGGTATGCGCGGGGCCGGGCTCTGCCGACGCAGAACGCAAAGCAAATAGGAAGGAAATTGCAAAATCTCGAAGCAAATATTACAAACACATTGTCCTCATGATATCAAATAAAAAGTCTAAATGCCTCCACGAGGCCTAATGCATGTTGCAGGAACAAAACGGGAGAATAGCCGCAGGTCACTCCCGGGCACCGCCATCACCCGCAGAGGGTGCTGCTTCGTGAGCGACGTTGTCTTCACCTTCACAACGAGCTGCAGGATCGGCGACCTCGCCGGACAGAGGAGCGGAGACAAAGCCGCGGAACTTCTTCAGCAAGGCCTCCACTTGACCTTGCACGGCTGCGGCGGCGGCCTCGCATTGATCTTCAGCCACAGGCTCTAGCAGCTTGTCAAGACAAGCGTTGGGGTCGCGAAGGTGCAAGTGGCTGAAGACGCGGGTCAATGCAGCGGAAGACAGGACATGAGCTTCCGCCTCCGCCACGGGACCAACACCATCAACGACTTCCTCGAGCGCCTTCACCAAGAGAGGAAGCAGCCGGGCGAGACCGTCCTCATCAGTAGCCAGCAACTTCTCCAGGCCGTGCTCGTAGAGCGTCTTCAATGCCTTGCGAGATCTCTTCTCGATGTCGGCAAAAGCTACGTGGTCTTCGGTCAGGACTCACGCCTTGGCGTCGAGATCGGCCTCCCTCGTCTTCGCCTTCCGCTTCAGCTCTTCCAACCGGTTGCGCTCAGCGGCCTGCGTCCTCCCCAACTCCGCCAACTCAACATCACGGTTCTTGACGGCGTCCTCCCGGGCCTTCATCTCCTCCTCCTTCGCTTGGTGGCAGCGTGCTTCCTCGGCGTGCTTGTCGCGCAGACTCTGCAACTCGTCCTCCAACACCCGGCAGCGGTCAGGGGCGGCCTTGGCGTCTGTCAGCGCCATCTCACGATCGGCTGCGACGTTGGCAGCACTTTGCTTCTCCTTCTCAGAAGCCGCAGCGGCCTGGACCAGCGCCGCGCGAACCGCCAAGTCAGAGTGGAGCCAGCCTGAGGTCAGCTCCAGGCGCCTGGCCACAAGGCATGGGTCCGCGCCCAGGAGATCCACCTGCAGCTGGGTCATCTTCGAAAGAGCATGTTCCAGAACAGCAGCAGGAGTAGAAGAACCTGGGAGTGGAGGTGCAGCAGTGGGAGGAGGCGACATCGTCACCAGGGCCTGGGAGATCGCGGGTTCCGGAGCAGCTGGGACCTCATCAGCCGCGCCAAGCGCCGGCACCTCCGGAGCCAGCGGGGCCATGGGGGCTGATTCCACGCGGCGATGTTCCTCTTGGCCCCGCGAGGACAACCGGGCGGGGGAGATGCGGGCGCCGCTGCCTCCTTTCTCTGCGGAGGGAGGCACAGCCATCGTATCCTCCTTCCTCTTCTTCGCCGAAGATGTCGGCCTGATCAACCAAGGGCGAGCATCGGGAAATGACAAGTACAAATAGGGACAAGGCGGAGCTTAAGACACTTACTGATCCACCGCAACATACTTCCGCTTGGGAAGCTTGAAGCCTGACAGCATCGGGACCTGAGGAGCAGGCGTTCGGGCTCCGGCGGCGCCAGGCGGTGCGGAGGCAGAACCGGAGCCAGCCCCAGGAGGTGTCAGGACGGAGGCGGCATAGCGAGCTACCAGCGACGACCTACTCCTCGTCGGGATGAGGGGCTGCTCCCTCTCCCCTTGGCGGGTGTCGACCTCGGCATCGTCAGGAAGGGCGCGGAGGATCTCGGCCTTGCTCAGAGGGGAAGTCTCCCCCACATGTTCCAGAGTCTTCTCCGAGTCCACCTCCTCTTCCCCTTCCCCGCGGGACTCGTCAAAAGACACCTCCACCGGTTTCGGTGCCGCAGGGGCTCCCGGGAGCGCCGGCGGCACCAGCCCACGCGCGTCAAAGGTCAGCCTGGAGGCGACGAATTCCTCTCGGTCCCGGCGTTGGAACATGGGAACGAAGGTGCTTGGCGGGTACTCCTGGTTGTCCCCAACTATGAGGCGCAGAACAACGACCAATTCATCGCCAGGCAGGGCCCCCGGCCTCAGGTGGGTCTTGCTTCCCTCTTCTTCAAGCTCCCACAGGGGGCGTGCGCGCGCCTGGAGTGGGGCAACTCGCAGCGTCAAGAACTCCCTCAGGAGCATGACCCCCGTCACCTTGGCCGCCCTCGCGTTGGCCGGCTTCAAGTCAGTGATCATCGGCCCCAACACTAACGATGCCCGCTCATCGGCAAGCTCCGCCTTGGGCCACCCCCCGTTGGAAGAGGGCGCCGCCGTTGGCAACGCCAGACACGGGTCGGCTTGCTTGGCGTCCATCATGACCCATTTGGATCGAATGTTGTCGGCCCTCTTCCCAGTGCTTGAGATTGAGTTGGCCTTGCCGCATGCGACGAAATTAGTGCATCCAGAGATATGCGTCTTGCTGACACGGAGGAAGAAGAAATGGCGCAGGAGCGCCGCGGACGACATCACGCCCAGGTACGCCTCACAGTAGTAGGCGAAGATGGACAGGAGGAGGACAGAGTTGGGATGGAGATGCAATGCCTGCAGACCGTAGTGGTCGAGGACTTCATAAAAGAAATCAGAGAAGGGAGGAACCAACCTGACAGTAACGCTGCTCGAGAAGAAGGGGAAGAAGGTGCTTTCCTCGGGCTCCAGCACGTCGGAGGCAAGCCGGAGCTCGGTCTCCCCCCACTCATTGCTCTCACCCGCCGTCAGCAGGCGCACGGGTGCGAGGCTCTTCTCTGTGACGGTGGGCGCCTCGAGGGCCGGCTCATACCAAGCCGGTGCTGAGGAAGTCTTGACCTTGTGCGGCGCCATGGATTGCGGGTGCAGGATGAGATTGGAGCGGATCTGGAGGTAGCAGTGGCAAGGAGCAAGAAAGGGGATCTGGAGCGAGGTGAGGAAGAAGCAATGAAGGCAAGTGCTGCCTACGCCAGCCTTTTGTCAGGTCAAGCAGTTGCCGAGGCGGCGTGGGGAAGCGGAGACGCCCACGTCCAATCAACCGCCACGCATCAACCGAGGCCGCAGGCTTTTGGCGCCCGTGGTGCTCCGTACTTGACCCTTGGCTTCGCCGCAAAGCCAAGCCCGAGCGCACCTTGGGCCCGGGGGCTACTGTCAGTGTCCTGGGAACGGGGGTCCCCAGACTTGCCTGCCTGTGGCCCACGGCGTGGCTAAGCCAGCAGACCGTACGACCCATCTTCATCAACAAGGCAGCCAAGACCCTCGCGAGGGGCCAAGCCTCGCGAGGCGGACGACGCAAGACCTCCTCAGGAGTGGCCCAGTCAGGCAGGCTCACGAGGAGCGGAGATATCAAGGCGGGGCAAACCTCATGAGGTTCTCGTGACATGAGCCATGGCGATCGACACCAGGCGGGCGCCAGCGCGCGCATCGTCCTTGTTTCCTCTTTGGTGCTAAGGAGGCCAGCGCAGGCGAGGAGTACCGAGGCATCGGGCAAAGGTTGCTATATCCGTGCAACGAGACCAAGACCAGGAGGACGGCAAGACGGAGGTCATCGTGGAGCCCAAGACGGCATCACCACCAGAGCCTTTTGCAGGCGAAGACCACTTTTGTGAGGATAGCTTGTACTAGCTGTCCCCCTTCAAATTTGCCCGCCGTTGTTGGCTCCCTTCCCGCTCAATATTTAGGAAGAGGACCAGGGCCTATATAAGTAGAGCTAGCTACCACAGTAGAGGCATTGAGTCCTAACTCACAGTAGTTCGCCAAGCACAAGAACACCTCAACCTCAGGAGGCTGTTCTTCCCTCTGTATTGTTCATCATCAGCCCAAGAGGCAATCCACCACCACCACACTAGAGTAGGGTATTACACCACAACGGTGGCCCGAACCAGTATAAATCCCGTGTCTCTTTGTGTTGTGAGTTCATCGAGTTCGTCTGTGAGATCTTAGTGAGCTAGGGCGTAGATCGGTAGGAGGGAAAGACTTCGCGCGCACCCTAGTGTTCGAACCTTAAGGGTCTGCTGGAACCCCACATCCGACACTCGTTGGGTTCGACACTCTTATTTATCGAAAAAGGCAGGAGCAGTAAGTCAATGAAGGTCCATCCCTGCCTCGCCCATGAGCGTGGTGGCTGGCAGGACTAGGAGAAGCTTTCGCTACACGCTCTCCCTCCCGCACGTGGTGGACATGCAATAGTTCATTCGGTGTCAGATGGACAGAAGCATATTGTAGTACTCCACTGCAGTAGTACCATCATTGTTTGACTTCCCGAAGAGGCAAAGAGCCAAGCGCAGCCCGGACACTCGTGTGGCAGTTTCATGTGTAGAGTAGTCTAGGATAGCGTGTATCGTGCCTCTAAGCTTAAAATCGTTGGGGTCGGCTCCATGCTATGAGGCCGTCTCGAAGCATTTTTTTATTAAAATAATCTTCTGGCCCTACCTGTCATCCTAGTGATTGTAGTTTGCATGCTCATCTGGTCAAGACAGGAATATATATTTTAATTTGTGGTGGGGTAAATGTTAGAGGTTGCAGCAAATATATTGTACACTGCGGGTCTTTTAGCCAAGTTTAGAGGCAAGCATGTGGGGCCAGTGCTATGAATTGTCGCGTCAACTCGTACAACGAGGATAAGTTTGATTTTACTACTACACGCCTTCTCTCTCGCCCATGCGCGCAGTGGCTCACAGACGAGGACATGCTTTTGCTTACTACTCCCGCACGCGGTGGACGGACATGCAGCAGTTGATTCGATAGTGTAGAAGTAGTAATATCATTGTTCGTCTTCTCGAAGAGGCGAAGAGCCAAGCGCAACCCGAACGTGGCAGTTGCGAATGCTCGCGTGCTAGTCTTTGTGTAGGGGTGGGGCGTGGTGTGGAGCCTTGGAGCATGCATATAGCCAGGCTCTTGCATGAGACAAAATTGCTATGTGAGCCCACTATTGTAGTACTTGCTAGTATAGCCTTGTAAACCGGAAAGGAGTATTTGCCTTTCTAGAGATTTCAACAAGTGACTAGAGTACACCTAAATGAGTACATATGGAGCAAAATGAGTGAATCTACACCATACGAAGTTCTATCATTTTCCTCTCCGCCTTGGTCGCGGTGCACAATATTGGGTATATGACTAGCCGCTCTATCTACATGCGGGACATCAAAGCATCCGGGCCCGCGTGCCATCCACCAAATCATAGTGAGGTGCTACAGTCGAGACTCACCGGTCACCCCGGTGTGGCCGTCATGACCCATCATATCACAAAACCCACACCTTTACCAGCGGTGGTAAAGTGGCCTCGAAGTTGGACTGGACGAAGCAACCATCATTTCACTGGAACGCTTGTTGAAGCCCTTTCTCCCCTTTCTTGAAGAAAACCTCACTCCAGGCTACTCACTTCTGCCATTTTTCTTCTGTACCGGCGAAGGAAAGGTGGGCGAATCAGTGATGCTACTATATTTTCATTCCAAGAATCTTCTTTTTGTGAAGCACCGACCGATTCTCACAGCCTATTCTTTTCCCGTTTTCATTGCGATTGTGGTTTCCTTTCGATTGCTTTTTGTTTGTCAGTTCATTGATGGATCCTGGAGCACTAGGCAAAGAGTTGCTGGCGGACAACCCACTCGAGATAGAGATCTCCAGGAAGCGAGCACCGACCAACGAGTTGACCATGTTGGCGGGCCAACCCATGGAGACGAAGAACTCCAAGAAACAAGCACTGGCCAAAGAGTTGACGACGTTGGCGGACGAACTCCTCAAAGAAAGCTGGAAGAACAACAAGGGCCCCACCGTGCCTACCCCAGAAACTCTAATGGTCACCTATGAGAGGCTCAAGGCCGAGTTTGAGGAGATAGTCACCGTTGAGAAGCAGTATTCCCCTGGCAAGGTGATGGCCCCCATCGAGGACGAGGAGATGGCCCCTGGAGGGATGGGATCCCCCGGTGAGCTGCACAAGGTAAAAAATAATGGCTTACCATAGTTGTGGTTTTTGATTATTTGCAATGTGCTTGCTAATATGTTAGGGTTGTGCAGGTGCCGGTGGACGTCCTTGATGATTCCGATGTCGCGGTCCGTCCTCTGGACAATGCCCCAGAGATCGTTATCAATGTCGAGGTCCGTCCTGTGGACATCACCCCGGAGATCGATTCCGATGCCGCTGTCCATCCTATGGACATCGCCCCAGAGATCGATTCCGATGTCGCAGTCCGTCCTGTGGACATCACCCCAGAGATCGATTCCCATGCCGTTGTCCGTGTTGTGGTCATTGCTCGAGAGATCGATGACGAGAAATAGTTGGTCACGCTAATCCTTCAGGGTAGTTTGCGTTGTGTTTAATTACCAGAACGATGCATGTTATCAAACCATCTTAGGGCTAGTGCACTGTCTTGTGTGGGCAGTACTTGCTACTTTTGTTTGATAGTGAATCATGCGAACCCTCTCCGAGTTATGGAAACAGATGTATCCTCACCAGCTTTTGATGTAATATATGGCATGCTTAGATGTAAGTTTGAACTGTTTATCATATTAGCAGGGCTTGTTTGATGATTCTTGGTGTTAGTAGGCTAGCTACTATGCGAGCTATAGTACTTGCAAAACACTCACCGAAGAGAAACGTTCAGGCTGATGTGCTCGTGGTACGCTTATAGGTCTGATCCGTCATCGATCGGCCAATAGCCCAAGCTCCTAAAATTGTAGGCTTAGCGATCGATCAGACAATAGTCGACATGGATACATTCAGGCCTCATTGGTTCATAGGGTAGGAAAATCGTAGCAAAAGTACAGGGACGTACTTTTTTGAGAACACAAAATCATAGCTGTACAGAGACATACTCCCTCCGTTCCAAAATAGATGACTCAACTTTGTACTACTAACTTTGAAACAGAGGGAGTACAATTCCTAGGTGGGCTAGTTTGGCCTAGTGGGTTTAAGTGATATGACGTGGTACAGTGCCGTCCAGTCTTCGCGTGTGGTAGTAGTATTGCGGGTACAATAAGTTTTCTTGAAGAAGCGGAATTCAACGAATCATGATGGTTCCTTCGTCCGACCAACTTACAGTGGGAAAGGTTGGGCCTGCGCTACGACCGGGGTGGACCAGGATAATTTTGTGCATGGCAGGTGGACCAGGATGGTCGACGTCCCACATGTCGGTGAATGAAAGTATTCTTTCCGATATAGATGACGAGCAACGAGTATTCATTGTTTATTTTTGATGAAAGCTATTGTCTCCACTGTTATGACGGAGGAGTATGAAACATGGCAGCCCAGTGAACTTGGCATGTGCACAACTCCCTCCTTCCTCATGTAATACTACCATAGTGTTGACTATAAGGTTGGCTATAAGGTTACAACTTTTTTTCACTTTCTCTCTATCTATTTCCTCACAAATGTTTTTTTACCTTTATTTTTTTAGACACAATTGTTTTTTATACCTCTTTTTTTAGAATTAGTTTTTTATACCTAGGAGCACGTGTAGAGACGGCCTCTTGCAGAGCCCACTCCTTGACTTTGTCAATGCCTCTCTCTCCTCCACATAAGCAGGCTTATAGCCCAGTATTTTACTAGTACTACTTGCTATGAATGTGGGCAGCTGGCGTCTGAGGGGGGAGCACGCGCGGGAGGGGGAGGGTTTTTTTGATGGGCCAGGGCGGTCAGAAGCGGGCTTGGAAGCGGTTCGGACTCCCGCATGGCCCACCTCACATTATCACCATATATTTCTTGGAGTCCGTGCATGGCGGGCGGGTGATCTCTTCTCCCTCCCCTGTCTCTCTCTTCTCAGCCGACACCCACTGAGCGATTAGATTTCGGCTATTGACAGTTTATTCAATGCAGTCCCACATGTTAGTGAAAATGCAAGACAACGCGTGTCCCCTCCAGTGAGCGGTGTGCGAGCGGCTTGAGTTCTTTCGCGATAGGCCCTTACAAGAAAATGCTTTGAAGATGAGGATTCGGTGGGGATGACATTATCGCCATACGCTATTGGATTTCTCCCAGGCTTTGCCTTTGCCGAAACTGTTCCGTTGACATCCTTTGCCGTAGAACTTATCTTCTTGGAAAACGGAGGATATTACCTTTGATTTTGTTAGAGGAGGTAGGAAGTCGAGCAATGGGAACTAGCCGTTATAGGGTTTCGGAAAAAAGGGGGACTATCGGGGGTGCGACGCGAACGCGACGCGTACGAGTCGTAAGTGTGCCGCCTTTTCCTTTTGAACTTGCAAAGCGTAACATTTTCGCGCGATCGATCAATAGAAATCCAGAACAAAATGACTAGGGCGGGGCTTTCCTGCGCATTAGGCGGGCTAGTTTGAGTGATATGTGATACGTCTCCGTCGTATCTATAATTTTTGATTGTTCCATGTCAATATTCTACAACTTTTACATACTTTTGGCAACTTTTTATACTATTTTTGGGACTAACATATTGATCCAGTGCCCAGTGCCAGTTCCTGTTTGTTGCATGTTTTTTGTTTCGCAAAAGATCCATATCAAACGGAGTCCAAACGGGATAAAAACTTACAGAGATTTTTTTGGAATATATGTGAATTTTGGGAAGTGGAATCAATGCGAGACGATGCCCGAGGGGGCCCACGAGGGTGAGGGGCGCCCCCCAGAGGGTAGGGCGTGCCCTGGGCCCTCGTGGCCACTCCGTAAGGCGGTTGGTGCCCTTCTTTGACCACAAGAAAGCCAGTATCCAGATAAAAATCGTGTCAAAATTTTAGCCCAATCGGAGTTACGGATCTCCGGGAATTTAAGAAATGGTGAAAGGGCAGAATCAGGGAGCGCAGAAACAGAAGGAAACAGAGAGAGAGATCCAGTCTCGAAGGGGCTCTTGCCCCTCCGCCGCCATGGAGGCCATGGACCAGAGGGGAAACCCTTCTCCCATCTAGGGGGAAGGTCAAGGAAGAAGAAGAATGGGGGGGGGGGGCTCTCTCCCCCTCTCTCCTGGTGGCACTGGAACGCCGCCGGGGCCATCATCGCGACAACGATCTACACCAACAACTTCACCGCCGTCATCTATGCAGCGGTGTAACCCCTCTTTACCCGCTGTAATCTCTAAAACATGGTGCTCAATGCTATATATTAAACAGATCTACTTGCTATTGTTCCTCATGTTAAACATGAAATTGTTGCTATTGCACCAACACATGATAGTCCTATTATCTTTTTGAATTCTCCAAACTACACTATATCAGAGAAGTTTGCACTTATTAAGGATTATATTGATGGGTGGCCTTTTACGGTTGCACATGATAATTTGATGAATATAATATGCATGTGCTTGCTGCTCCTACTTGCAATTATTATGAGAGAGAAACTACATCTCTGTCTCTCTATGTTTCCAACACGATAAAATTGCAAGAAACTTCTTATGCTATGCATTGGCCTTTACTTGATGTGCATGAATTGTTCTTGTATGACATGTCGATGCATAGGAAGAGAGTTAGAATTCGTCATTGCTTGATATATGTTGCTTTGTGCTCACTACTAAATGCCAAATCATTGCTAATTCAAATTGGCTTTGATATACCTTGGGATCCGGGTGGATTCATTACTTGAGCACCTTATGCGTAGCTTAATGGCTTTAATGAAAGCCCTGCCAGGGAGACAACCCGGAAGTTTTAGAGAGTCATTTATTTCTGTTGAGTGCTTTTATAGAGTTTAAAAACAAAAAAATAAAGAGGGGAACCCAAAACTTTTCAAAAAGGAAAGTGAAAGTGAGAGAGACAAGCATTGTTGAAGTGAGGGAGCTCCTTGAACTTTGTTCATGCTCACGGTAACTTTTTGAATCTTGATTACAGGAACTTTTCAACAAAAATAATTATCCCCTTTTACAATTCCATTGTATTATAAAAATAATGTGCCAAGATTTGCCTTTAGGATGTTTACATTGCTTGTTGGTTTGTGCGGTGCAAAACAGAAACTTTGGCTGTAGTGCGCGATTTTACATTTTTTAATGTAACATCAAACGGTTCTGAAACTTTTTTCGCTGTCTTTCTATACGAATTGTTTATTTTTCCTAGTTGTTTTAGAATTTTTGGAGTACAGAAGTATGGTGAATGTTCAGATTACTACAGACTGTCCTGTTTAAGAAAGATTCAGTTTTTGATGCATTGTTTGCTTGTTTTGATGAAACTATCGATTTCTATCAGTGGATTAAGCCATGGAAAAGTTATATTACAGTAGCTACAATGCAAAAACAAAATATGAATTGGTTTGCAACAGTACTTAGGGTAGTGATTTTCTTTATTATACTAACGGATCTTACCAAACTTTCTGTTGAGTTTTGTGTGGATGAAGTGATCAAGGATCGTGGAGGTCTCGATATGAGGAGAAGGAGGAGAGGCAAGAGATCAAGCTTGGGGATGCCCAAGGCACCCCATGTAAATATTCAAGGAAACTCAAGCGTCTAAGCTTGGGGATGCCCCGGAAGGCATCCCATCTTTCTTCAACAAGTATCGGTATGTTTTCGGTTTCGTTTCGTTCATGTGATATGTGCAAATCTTGGAGCATCTTTTGCATTTAGTTTTCACTTTTCTTTGATGCACCATGCTGGTATGAGATAGTCCTTGGTTGATTTATAGAATGCTCTTTGCACTTCACTTATATCTTTTGAGTATGGCTTTATAGAATGCTTCATGTGCTTCACTTATATCTTTCGAAGTTTGGATTGCCTATTTCCCTACACATAGAAAACCGCCATTTGTAGAATGCTCTTTTGCTTCACTTATATTTGTTAGAGCATGGGCATATCTTTCGTAGAAAGAATTAAACTCTCTTGCTTCACTTATATCTATTTAGAGAGTTGACAGGAATTGGTCATTCACATGGTTAGTCATAAAATCCTACATAAAACTTGTAAATCATTGAATATGATATGTTTGATTCCTTGCAATAGTTTTGTGATATAAAGATGGTGATATTAGAGTCATGCTAGTGGGTAACTGTGGATTGTAGAAATACTTGTGTTCAAGTTTGTGATTCCCGTAGCATGCACGTATGGTGAACCGTTATGTAACGAAGTCGGAGCATGATTTATTTATTGATTGTCTTCCTTATGAGTGGCGGTCGGGGACGAGCGATGGTCTTTTACTACCAATCTATCCCCCTAGGAGCATGCACGTAGTACTTTGTTTCGATAGCTAATAGACTTTTGCAATAAGTATGTGAGTTCTTTATGACTAATGTTGAGTCCATGGATTATACGCACTCTCACCCTTCCATCATTGCTAGCCTCTTCGGTACCGTCCATTGCCCTTGCTCATCTCGAGAGTTGGTGCAAACTTCGCCGGTGCATCCAAACCCCGTGATACGATACGCTCTATCACACATAAGCCTCCTTATATCTTCCTCAAAACAGCCACCATACCTACCTATTATGGCATTTCCATAGCCATTCCGAGATATATTGCCATGCAACTTCCATCATCTTCATATACATGACTCGAGCATTTATTGTCATATTGTTTGCATGATCGTAAGATAGCTAGCATGATGTTTTCATGGCTTGTCCATTTTTTGATTCATTGCTACGCTAAATCATTGCACATCCCGGTACACCGCCGGAGGCATTCATATAGAGTCATATCTTTGTTCTAGTATCGAGTTGTAATATTGAGTTGTAAGTAAATAAAAAGTGTGATGATCATTATTAGAACATTGTCCCATGTGAGGTTATCAAAATAAAAGTGGCCAAAGAAGCCCCCCAAAAAAAGAGAGAGAGGCCAAAGAAGCCTACAAAACAAAGAAAAAAAGAAAAAAGAGAAAAAAATAAAATAAAATAAAAAATGAGAGAAAAGAGAGAAGGGACAGTGTTACTATCCTTTTACCACACTTGTGCTTTAGAGTAGCACCATGTTCTTCATATAGAGAGTCTCTTGCGTTATCACTTTCATATACTAGTGGGAATTTTCATTATAGAACTTGGCTTGTATATTCCAACGATGGGCTTCCTCAAATGCCCTAGGTCTTCATGAGCAAGCAAGTTGGATGCACACCCACTTAGTTTTCAGTTTGAGCTTTCATACACTTATAGCTCTTAGTGCATCCGTTGCATGGCAATCCCTACTCCTCGCATTGACATCAATTGATGGGCATCTCCATAGCCCGTTGATTAGTCGCGTCGATGTGAGACTTTCTTCCTTTTTGTCTTCTCCACTCAACCTTCACCATCATATTCTATTCCTCCTATAGTGCTATATCCATGGCCCACGCTCATGTATTGCGTGAAAGTTGAAAAGGTTTGAGAACATCAAAAGTATGAAACAATTGCTTGGCTTGTCATCGGGGTTGTGCATGATTTGAATATTTTGTGTGGTGAAGATGGAGCATAGCCAGACTATATGATTTTGTAGGGTAACTCTCTTTAGCCATGTTATTTTGAAAAGACATGATTGCTTTATTAGTATGCTTGAAGTATTTTTTTATGTCAAATGATAGACTATTGCTTTGAATCACTCGTGTCTTAATATTCATGCCATGATTGGACTACATGATCAAGATTATGCTAGGTAGCACTCCACATAAAAAATTATCTTTTTTATCATTTACCTACTCGAGGACGAGCAGGAATTAAGCTTGGGGATGCTGATACGTCTCCTTCGTATCTATAATTTTTGATTGTTCCATGCCAATATTCTACAACTTTTACATACTTTTGGCAACTTTTTGTACTATTTTTGGGACTAACATATTGATCCAGTGCCTAGCGCCAGTTCCTGTTTGTTGCATGTTTTTTGTTTCGTAGAAAATCCATATCAAATGGAGTCCAAACAGGATAAAAACTTGCGGAGATTTTTTTTTGGAATATATGTGAATTTTGGGAAGTGAAATCAACGCGAGACGATGCCCGAGGAGCCCATGAGGGTGAGAGGCGCGTCCCAGGGGGTAGGGCGCGCCCTAGGCCCTCGTGGCCACTCCGTAAGGCAGTTGGTGCCCTTATTTCACCACAAGAAAGCCAATATCCAGATAAAAATCATGTCAACATTTCAGCCCAATCGGAGTTACGGATCTCTGGGAAGTTAAGAAACAGTGAAAGGGCAGAATCAGGGAGCGCAGAAACAGAAGGAAACAGAGAGAGAGAGATCCAATCTTGGAGGGGCTCTCGCCCCTCCGCCTCCTTGGAGGCCATGGACCAGAGGGGAAACCCTTCTCACATCTAGGGGTAAGGTCAAGGAAGAAGAAGAAGAAGGGGGGCTCTCTCCCCCTCTCTCCCGGTGGCGCCGGAACACCGTCGGGGCCATCATCGCGACAATGATCTACACCAACAACTTTACCGCCGTCATCACCAACTCTTCCCCCCTCTATGCAGCGGTGTAACCCCTCTTTCACCCGCTGTAATCTCTACTTAAACATGGTGCTCAACGCTATATATTTTTTCCCAATGATGTATGGCTATCCTATGATGTTTGAGTAGATCCGTTTTGTCCTATAGGTTAATTGATGATTGTGATTGGTTTGAGTTGCATGTTTTATTATTGGTGCTATCCTATGGTGCTCTCCGTGTCGCGCAAGCATGAGGGATCCCCACTGTAGGGTTTGCAATATGTTCATGATTTGCTTATGGTGGGTGGCGTGAGTGATAGAAGCACAAACCCGAGTAAGTAGGTTGTTTGCGTATGGGAGTAAAGAGGACTTGATGCCTTATAATGCAATGGTTGGTTTTTTTGACTGGTGACTGTAGGGAAAACCCCCACAGCATTTAACTTTTATTCAAATGAAAAGAATAAAATGTACAAAGATATCAAGGGGTAATCAGAACAGAAAAGTAAAAGAAAGAAAAACTAATTATTTGAGAATACAAAAACCTCATGGAGGTAGAAAGGAAATCCATTTTAGAAGCTCCTCCTTGTATCTAGCCTTGACTCTATGTTGCATGAGTGTAATATCATGGATAAATGTACTTCTCCATTTATTGAAACTCTGCCTCTCATGCCTGAACACCCTTGCATTCCTGATTATCCAAATGTTCCAGCAAGCAACAAAAACAACTTCAGTGAAGAATGGCTTTGCAAAATCCTGTTTAGCTTTCATAACAATAGCAGACATGTCATCCCCAGGTGGCCATGTAACTTGCAGATAGTTCCATATTCTCACACTGAAGTTGCATTCAAACAACAGGTGGTTCCTAGTCTCACGAGTCCTCAAGGGACAAAGAAGGCAATTAACTCCATCATCCAGATGCCAATGCCTTCTTTCCACCATATCTTTGGTATTAAGCCTGTCCATGATTAACATCCAGGCAAAAACTTTGATTTTCATTGTGCAGGAGGATTTCCATATCCACAGAAGGAGAGGGTTAAAAGACATGTTAGAATGCATGAAAGAGTAAAACAGCTTGGGCTTAAATGCATTACATGTCCCCTGCCAGAACCGAATGTCCTTTGCCTCCACTTCTCTACTACAGGAGACCATAAGATCTTGCACAGTCATAAATTCCTGATATGCCTGTGCAGATAGAGGCAAATGAAACATATTAATCATATCCTATGATTGGAAGGCTTCAAAGACTGTGATCCATGGATCTTTCACATAAGAAAAAAGCCTAGGGAACCTAGATTGCAAAGGTGCAACTGAATCCCCAATCTTCCATTTGTCAGACCAAAACAGAGTAGAATGTCCAGAATTGATTTGAACCCAAGTTGTGTTCCTATAGTGATCCAGCAACTTACAGATATCCTTCCACCAAAAAGAACCGCAAATATCAGTCCCCTGAGGTACATAAGAATGATAGTATGTGTCCCAAATAAGAGAGACCCATGGTAGATCTACCCTGTTTAAGAATTTGTGCAAATGTTTGAGCAAAAGAGCCATGTTCTGTACACCCAAGTTCAGAATACCCAAACCACCTTTATTTTTTGGCCTACAAATGAGATCCCAAGCTGCCAGGGATGGTGATGGCTCATCTCTATGCTTTCTCCATAGGCACTGCCTCTGAATTCTCTCCAGTTGCTTTAATATTCCTGCAGGAGCAAGCAAGCTACCAAGATAAAAGATGGGCATGAAGACAGAGCAGAATTCAGGAACTGAAGCCTTTCCCCTTGATTCAGAAAGGAAGAACTAGTTGTCATCCTTCTCTCCATATAGTCAACAAGTGGCATAAAATCCACCATTTTAGGCCTGGTAGTGCCAACAGGTAGACCAAGATAAGTGAAAGGCATTTTACCCACTTGACAACCAAAAGCACCAGCTAAACCAATGATAGAATCCTCATTAACATTTATGGGAACCATAGAATACTTGTGATAGTTAACAACTAGCCCAGTTGATGTGGAAAACACTTGCAACATGTCCTTCAGAGCCAGAAGCTATTTTTTATCTGCTGGTAAGATGATTAGAGTATCATCAGCATATTGCACTATGGGATAGTCCTGGTCATGGCATGGTATTGGCAACTGTAAAATTCCCCTCCTGAACATATCATTTACCACTGATTGCAACATGTCAGCAGCAATAACAAAAAGTAAAGGTGAGAGACAGTCTCCTTGTCTAACCCCCTTCTTACAGAGAAACTGCCTACCGGGTACACCATTTAAGAGGACTGATGATGTCCCAGTGGAAAGTAACTGCTTGACCCAGGAAATCCATTTCTGATTGAAGCCTTTGAATTTGAGGATCTGCAGAATATCTTCATGTTCAATTGAATCAAAGGCCTTTTCAAAATCTAGTTTAAGAATCACTATAGGCCTCTTTGATTGGTGACACTGGTGCAGATATTCCAGGGACCAACCAATACAATTCTGAATAGTCCTGCTCTTAATAAAGCCATATTGATTCTTATGTATGCTTGCCATAATGATCTTTTGAAACCTATTAGCAGCCATCTTAGACAAAAACTTAAGGCCCATCCCAGTCAGAGAAATTGACCTATAATCTCCAACCCCTTCAGGAGCCAACTTCTTAGGGATCAAGATGATATAAGAGCCATTAATATTTTCCAAATTTGCAGTGCCAGAATGAAAACCCTCATCCAACTCATAAAAGTCTTGACAAATAATGTGCCAACACTTTTTGAAGAACAATCCATTAAAACCATCAGGTCCATGGGCTTTGTCAATGGGCATATGTTTGACTGTGTCATCCATTTCCTCTTTTGTGAAAGGCTCTGTAAGAAAATCTAACCCATCAACTGGTTTTAGCAGATTACTGAGGTCAAAACCCATGAAAATTCCAGAAGAAACTCCCATTCTATTCTTAAAACAATTCCAAATAATGCCCTCCATCTGGGAATGCTCAGAAACCACTGACCCATCAGTGTCTTTCAAAGAAGCAATAGAGTTTCTTCTATGCCTCTCAGTGGCCATAGCATGGAAAAATTTGGTGTTCTATCCTGCCAGCTTGATATACCTAATTGTACACCTCTTTTTCCAATATATAAGTTGAAGATGTAAGAGCTTTTCCACATGTAATTTGACCACCTTCCTGAAGTTAAATTCAGGTCTGAATAAAGGCCTGAGCTCCTCAAGACCATCAAGGCACACTATGACCTCATTACATTTAGATATCAAAACTTTCAGCTTAGAAATATTCAGTTGCCACTTCTTAAGAGCTCCTCTTAAACTCTTAAACTTATCAGCAATCCTAGCAGTGATGTGAGATTTGTGAGAGGGTTTCTGCCATGATTGTTCAACACATTCCATAAACCCCTCAAGCTCAACCCAATAATTTTCAAACCTAAAGGTTTTAGATTTGGGGATAGAAGTCTTGATTGTGACCACACATGGCACATGATCAGAAGAAGTTCTGGCCAGGGGCAAAACTTCAGTCATAGGGTATGAAGAAATCCAATCAGCAGATGTGAAAAACCAATCCAACTGCTCTAATAATGGATAGTCTTGCATATTAGACCATGTGTAAGATCTTCCCTTAAGTGGCAGTTCCAACAGACCTAGGCGAGCAATGATTTCATTGAAGATGAAAATATCATTCAGATCCCCCCGGAAAATTCCTATTATCAAGTGATCTTATGAAATTGAAATCACCCACCACTAGCCAATTTTCACCCAAAGGTATTTGCAGATTATACAGCCAGCTGACAAAATATCCCTAGCTTCCCCTTGACAAGGACCATACGCAGATATTAAGGACCATTGCTCATTATTCCGTTTGGAAATAAACTGAACTAGGATTGCAAAAGGTTGTATCTCAATCACAGTGCCCCAAAAAATAGAGGAGTTCCAAACAATCAAAATTCCCCCAGAAGCACCCACAGAGGGGGAGAAAACAAAACTATCAAATCTTTTAGGGCAAAAAGATCTAATAGATCTGAAATCAAAAGAAGCACACTTGGTTTCTTGAAAGCAGGCAATAGCACACTGACTCTCCTCCAGCTTCTGCCTGACAGCCCTTTGCCTTGCATCTGAATTCAAACCTCTAACATTCCAGCATAAAACACTCCAGTTCTTACATGCATTACTCATTAAAACATATATGAGCAGATAATAAAGTCTGATGACACTTAATGCCAGCGAAGATAAAAGTAACATAAGTCCAACATGACATAATTAAAATATTACAGGGACCAATAAAAGACCATAGCCCTGACAGTTGAAGACCAAAATAAAACAGCTGCCACCCCCCACAAACTAAAATGCCACTACACATTTGCACCATTGTTTGGAGTAGCAGAGGGATCAGCCATAAGCTTCTTCACAGCGAGAAGATCATCTGCAATGCCAAGCTCATTT
This sequence comes from Aegilops tauschii subsp. strangulata, assembly GCF_002575655.3. Taxonomy (NCBI): domain Eukaryota; kingdom Viridiplantae; phylum Streptophyta; class Magnoliopsida; order Poales; family Poaceae; genus Aegilops; species Aegilops tauschii. The sequence goes on from NC_053039.3 coordinate 120,157,715, forward strand.
CCAATCTGCTGTAGCTTGCTAATAGGAGTTGGAGGTGGAAGATCATCAACTTGCTCATCTTACAAGTTCTCAGACACTGTAGCAGAGAATGGCTTGGACTTTGGCTTCCTCCTCTTGGACTGCATAGGTAGCTCCTGAAAGATTGGCTTGAAACCATCTCTCTGCAGAGATCCTCTGGTACACCTCGTAACTGAAGTCTCCACAATGGGAGTCGGTGCCAAAGTCTTCCTTGGCCTTCTGATCTTTCTCTGTTCCTATGAAGGGTAGCATCAGACACTGTAGGAGGGGGAAAGTGCTCAGACTGCATTGCCTCTCTGTCGGAAGATTCAAAGACTTCAGTAGTCAAAGAAGGAAAAAGGGCCCTTGCCACAGGCCTATTCTCCTGCTCAGGTGCCTGATATGTCAATCTTGGCAAATCAAAAGCCAAGTCCCAACTTCTCTTGGAAAGCATAGTAGACTGAATAGTAGCATCTCAATAGATTTGGTGAGCTCAAAGCTAAAGTCAGATTGCAGAAAGATCTCAAAATTCCTTCTCAAAGCCATCTCTGGTGGCAGCTCAGGCCCAAAGAAAACTTTGCCTGCATCAATAGTGGCAATCAAAGGCTCCTCTACAGCAGAAACTTCAACAATGTTCTGAGCAGGAACAGGAGGGTTGTAGACCACCATGGCCCAGTCTTCAGGGTTGTAAACAGGCTCCTCAACAATAGGTTGCTCCTGACCAATTGCAGGCTCAGCATGCTCTTCCACATCAAAGACCAGGACAAAATTTGGCTGAATATTTTGCTCCACAGAGCCAGAGAAATCATCAGAGAGGTCAAGAACCATGGAATGCTGCTCAACTTCCACATCCTCTTGAACAACCTCATCTTCCTCACCCCAAAAATCATTACCCCAGTTGTTGTCACCCATGTCTGGCTGCTCAGGAGGAGGAGGTGGCACATCATTCCAGCCCATGGCCGGGTATGGGGGCAAGATGAAAGGAGGGAGCTCAGGAAAAGGCACACCAGGCAGGGGGTGTGGGTTTCCATTTATAGGCATCCAATCCTCGTCATGTGGCATCTGCTCAGCAAAGTTGGCACCAAGTATGTATATTGGAGCAGTCCATGACACTCGCGCCCCACCCCAAGCAGCATAATCATTGAAAACTGTCGGCGTTCTGGGAACGAGGGTCCCCAGTCTTTCCTGCCTGCGGCCCACGACATGGATGAGCTAGCAGGCCCGTACGGCCCATCTTCATCGATAAGGCATTCAAGACCCTCGCGAGGGGCCAAGCCTCGCGAGGCGGACGACACAAGACCTCCTCAGGAGCGGCCTCGCCAGGCAGGCTCACGAGGGGCGAAGAGATCAAGGCAAGGCAAACCTCGCGAGGTCCTCGTGACGTGAGCCATGAAGATCGAGACCAGGCGGGTGCCAGGCGGGCGCCAGCGCGCGCAGCGTACTTGTTTCCTCTTTGGTGCCAAGGGGGCAAGCGCAGACGCGGAGTACCGAGGCATCAAGCAAAGGTTTCCATATCGGTGCAACGAGACCAAGACCAGCAGGACGGCGAGACGGAGGTCACCATGGAGCCCAAGACGGCGTCACCACCAGAGCCTTTTGCACGCGAAGACCGCTTTTGTCAGGAGAAGCTGTACTAGCTGTCCCCTTTCAAATTGGCCGTTGTTGGCTCCCTTCCCACTCAATATTTGGGGAGAGGACCAGGGCCTATATAAGTAGAACTAGTCACCACAGTAGAGGCATCTGATCGAATCCTCACCCACACAAGTTCTCCAAGCACAAGAACACCTCAACATCAGGAGGCTATTCTCCCCCTTGTACTGTTCATCATCAACCCAAGAGGCAATCCACCACCACCACACTGGAGTAGGGTATTACGCCACAACGGTGGCCTGAACCAGTATAAATCTTGTGTCTTTGTCTTGTGAGTTCGTCGAGTTCGTCCACGAGATCTTAGAGAGCTAGCGCGTGGATCGGTGGGGAGGAGATCTTGGCGCGCACCCCAGTGTTCCAACCTTAAGGGTTTTGCCGGAACCCGTGATCCGATGTTTGGCGCGCCAGGTAGGGGTGCGACGAAGCTTCCTTCCATCGCCTCGCGTCTCGTTGCTCTGTCGTCTCCATGGCGGACGCTCGCCCGCTCGTGCTGAGCGCCGGGTTGCCCTCGCCGCCCGCGTCGCTCAGACGGCCCCCGTCAGCGGGCCACCTCGTCGTTCCCCGTCGCCTGCTGTCGACGCCGCCACCGGCCCGGCGGGGAACGAGCAGCAAGCATCCTCGCTGCACCCGTCGGTACGGCGGGACGGCCGCACCGCCACTCCATCACTGACCCCGGCCGGTTCTTCGTCCCATGCACATCGTGCTCCCATGGACGCGCATGCCGTGCTCCTCATGGCGCACGAGCTCCTATGCTACCACCCGGTCGACGACCTCTACGAGGACTGGCTCAACCGCATCGCCGAGCTCGCCCGCGCCGCAGGGGGCTCTCCGGCGCCGTCCCTCTCTCTGCCTCGCCCTTCGCCAGCCACGGGCGATGTGGCTCACGGAGCACCTCCACCACCTCTGCATCAAGACGGTGCCCTGGTGCCAAGACGCGCTGCTCCACGACGCGACCCACTGTGTCCAGCGCCTGCGTGTGAAGAAAGAAGCTGTCAAGAAGTCCCTCCGCCGCAAGAAAACGCTCCGCCGGTCCTCGCACCACCGTGCCATGACCGACTGCTACAGCAAGACTGCGCGCCACCTGTAGCGGCAGGGCGCGGACCCCATCAAGACCAAGCTCCACCTCCAAGGCGGGCCCCGGTGACCACAGCCGCCTGCCGCGCTTTCACCCCCGAGCTGCGTAGCGTCGCCTGGCCGGGCAAGTTCAAGCCGGATCTGCCTCCTCGCTACGACGGCACCCCCGATCCCGCGGAGTTCCTACAGCTCTACGAGCTGAGCGTCGAAGCGGCCAACGGCGATGAGAAAGTCATGGCGAACTGGTTTCCCATGGCTGTCAAGGATGGCGCCCGCTCCTGGCTCCTGAACCTGCCACCGGGCTCGATCTCCTCCTGGGACGAGATGCGCAACCGCTTCGTCGCCAACTTCCAGGGCACTCACGACCGCCCGCCGGCTGCGGGTGACCTGCGCCGCGTCAAGCAGCAACCGGGAGAGACCCTCCAGAAGTACATCCAGCGCTTCAACTACGTCTGCCTCAATATCCCCAAGGTGACGGACGAGGCCATCATTTCTGCGTTCTCCGATGGCGTCCGCGACGTCAAGTTGAAGGAAGAGCTCGCTATCCACGAGGAGCTGTGCACGTCCCTGGAGTTGTTCAACCTAGCGACCAAGTGCGCAAGAGCTGAGGAGGGGCGCCTCTCCCTCCTCGAGCTCCCAGCTACAGACTCGGAGGAGAAGAAAGCCAAGGGCAAGGACGTGAAGCGCAAGGGAGCAGTCATGCTCGCAGCGGAACCAGACACCAAGCATGGCAGGGACCAACCGGAGTCATCTAAGAGCAGTTGTCCGTTCTGCGCCTTCCACAACCTGAATACCCACAACACCAGTGACTGTCAAGAGCTCAGAGCCATTCGAGAAGGATGCTTCGGTCGACGCCCCAAGCGCGGTGACCGGGGCTATGGCCGGGGAGGAGGACGTGGTGGCGGACGCTGGGATGACCGTGGCCCGCGCCAGGAGTGGCGCAACCGGCCCCGTGAGGAGCGCTGGCAGGATCAGCCTTGCGAGGGCGCCTGGAGGGATCATCCTCGTGAGGATCGTCCTCAGGGCAATGCCGGGCTCCCTTCGCTGTCGCCACCTCCAAGAAGGAATGACGAACGCCATCAGGATGAGGGGGCTGGGGGCTTCCAGGAGCCGCGTGCTATCGCCTGCATCTTGGGCGGAGTCCAGGCCCCAGCCTCGCGGCGTATCTTCAAGAAGTTTGCTCGTGAAGTAAATGCAGTCCTCCCCAAGCTCGAAGCCACACGCCCGCTCAGATGGTCCCAGTGCCCCATCACGTTTAACTCGGCAGATCAGCTCAAGTGCACAGCTACCGCTGGCGCCCTCCCGATGCTTTGCTCCCCAGTCATCAGCAACATGCAAGTTACCAAGACCCTCATTGACAGCGGCGCAGGGCTCAACGTCCTGTCCATCGACACGTTCGACAACCTCCAAGTGCCATATGACCAGCTTCAGCCTACCAAGCCTTTCTCAGGAGCGATCGACGGTTCCACCACACCGATAGGGCAGGTCCGCCTCCCTGTCACCTTCGGAGAACGCAAGAACTACCGCACCGAGCTCATCGCCTTCGACGTCACGCACATCCGTCTGTCGTACAATGCCATCCTCGGGTATCCAGCCCTGGCCAAGTTCATGGCGGTGACCCATCACGGCTACAATGTCCTCAAGATGCCGGGAGCGGCGGGATCATCACGGTCCCATGTGAAGAGAGAGATGCGGTGTGCTGCCTCGAGCGTGCCTTCCAAGCTGCAGCAATCGACGACCCCCACAGCAAGGGCGAGGGCCCTCCTGAGGTCATCCCCAAGAAGAAGAAGCAGCTGCGCCATGCAGGACCTCAGGAGGGTGGCGTCACAACTGGAGCCTCGTCAGGATCAGCGCCCGCTCTAGGGGCGCCTCCCTCCATCGCATAGGAAGACGCGCCCGGCGCCCTTCTCGGGCAGGGCTCGGGGGCTTTCTTCTGGAAGGCCTCAGACCTTGCCCACATCACGAGGGAGGCGCTTGGGCACCACTTGGAGGCGTGCTTCGCGGCATGTTTCCCTCAGGAAGACACAGGGCAAGGATCGCCCACCGTTCAGGAGTTCATCACCAAGACCACCCAGGAATTGCAAGACGCAAGGGCCATGCGCGGCGACCACCGCTCACGAGGCACAGCTCCCCATCCAGGCGAGGATGCCGGGCTGCGTGTCTGCATCGAAGTTCCAGGGCTCAACAGGGCCGCTTCTCAGGAGCTTTTCTAGCCTTCGCGCGTGGGACGCTACGAGGGACCACCGCACAACTACGTTCGCATGCCCTTTGGCCTGCCGAGCTTGTCATCTGCCTACCAGCGCAATTTGCGGCGCATCCTAGCGGCTTAGGAGGCCAGGCACCACGCCGTCCTCATGGAGATGGAGACGGTCCTCAAGGAACCACCTGAGCCCCCAGAGCCTCCTGAGGCTTAGGGCCCCGGTGGCTCGTGAGGAGCAACCCCTTCGCTGCGCACCTTCAGCTGCCCCAACTCTCCTTCATCAACAGAACCAGGTGACATTTTCCAGGTTCATTTAGTTGGGAGCGCCCCTCGGGCTGCATCATTCCCAGACCGTGTGGGTCCGTCCCTGTGGCATGTTTCCCTTTTTATGTCTTTAGATTACCTTATTGGGGGCGCCCCTCGGGCTGCATCATCCCCAAGCCGATCGGGCCTGACCCAGTGGCATGTACCTCCCATGCACTTACTTAAGCCTGTTGCTCTCCATGTTTAATCTACCTATGATTACTACCTGTCGATCATCGCCTCCCACGGGGCCTCCTCACGCCGGCACGGCGCTGGTGCACGGGTCCGTCCCTGCCACGTCGAAAAACCTGAGCGGTCGAGCTCTGGCTCGCGGCACGCCTCGCGCACGTCACCTCACCAGGCCCTCAGTGCCTTCACTCCCTCGCGGAACAACCAGTGGCAGGTTGGCAATCATAACGGTAGACCATGTTCTTCCTTGTGCTGGATCGCAGGAATCTCATGAGGACAACACTAGGCGGCATCGTGAGCTCCCACCTCTTCCAAGTAATCCGTTTGCACATTAAAAGGGGGGCTCCTGAGCATCACGACTCAGGAGCTCTTACTGGCTCTCCAGCCCTCACCCCCTGGCCTTGACCACGGCACGCGACCTGACATACCAGCGGCGGCTGAGGTTGCTCGAGGGCCGGGACCTGAGGACGTAGAGCACAAAGGAGAGCATGGGAAAGGGCGAGACTTGTATGGGCCCGACCTAGCTACGCTGCGGATGTTTGCGCACAGGCTTGGCGCATCACGAGGAATCGACCCCGGACCGCCAAAGATAAGTCACGAGCTCAGATCAACTAATCATTGGAACCTAAAGGACACGTTCGCTGCAGCCCTGTTGCAGCAACGTCGCCTCCCTTTCTTATCTTACCACGGCTGCTTGAGAGCTAATGGGGACCCCCTGAGCATCGCGCCTCAGGAGCTCCTACTGGACCTCGGGCCGCTCACCTCCTGGCCTTGACCACGGCACGCGACCTGGCATACCAGCAACGGCTGAAGCTTGCCTGGGGACCGGGACCTGTCTGCGTAAAGCGACAAGCTGTCGCGAGATTAGAAAGGGAAGACCGAGCCTAAACAGGACTTACGCTCACAAGACTTCCATAATCAGGATAATATCAACAAAAGACATTGCAGACTTTTTACACACCCCCACGGGGTACTTCTTGATTCCTCACAGGAAACAAAAGACGAGAACCTAGGAGAATCCTATCTACATACCCCCATGGCCGACGCCATCATCAACAGTGGGCCACGGGAGGCCGGCGCCAACCTCATCCAGATCAGCGACGGCGGTGGCCGGACATTGCGGCCCTGCTCCGAGGGCGGCGAGAGCTCGGGGGCACGTAGCTGTCGTCGCTCGTCTCTGGAGTCTCGTGGAGCTCGAGAGAGCCGCTCGACTCCCAAGAATCGCTGCTGCTGGAGCGGCCATGAGCGGGGCGTGCTTCACCCTGCCGCTCCCCCTCGGGGCAACACTCCAAGCGGCGACCCTCTACGTCGAAGAGCTTGAAGAACATCGTGGAGGCGCCGCCGTACTCGAAGTGGATCGCGAGGGCGCCCTCCGCACGACAAACCCGCGCGACCTCGCCCCAGCTGCGGGTCATGAAGATCCTGCCGGTGGAGACTACTTCAACCTCTGCTCCGGTCGCCGGAGCGTCGCAGTCGGCATGCTGCAACCAGAGCTCAAGACGCCCCCTCGGTGGCATCACGTCAGAGAAGAAGTGCGGGAAGCGAATCCAGGAGCTTGGGGGCGTCGCCGCCCACAGCACAAGCTCGCGTGAGGAGTCCGCGACATGGACTCCAGGAGCGACGATGCTCGTCGCCGCAGCACTTGCGCCCGCGCTCGTTGCTCCTTCCTCCCGAGCCCCCGGCTTGGGCGTACAAGGGTAGTGGATACCCAGGAGGAGGCCGCTCACACCAAGGCCTCGTCACCACTTGCATTGCCGCAGCGCCGCGGCGGTGGAGCGGCCTCTTCTTTGGCAGAAGCAGCGCCGGCGAGTCGAGGGGAACCTTTCCCTTCTCTTCAACTGAGAACCTTCGGACCGGCGCCATAGGAGTTGCTGCTAGCAGTGAATCGAAGGAGGAAGAAGCAAGCGGAATGGGAAGAAGTGGGGGACGGGGGCTCCGCCCCTTCCTTATTTATAGCAGGAGAAGGCCAACCAGCGCCCCCACGATCACAGGTAATGATGGTTTTCCTTGCATGTCGCAGGGACTTGTCAAGTCAGGCAGTTGCCAAGGCAGCGTGGGGAAGCGGAGACACCCACGTCCAATCAACCGCCACGCGTCAACCGAGGCCGCAGGCTTTTGGGGCCCGCGGCGCTCCGCGCTTGACCTTTGGCTTCGCCTCGAAGCCAAGCCCGAGCGCGCATTGGGCCCGGGGGCTACTGTCGGCGTTCTGGGAATGGGGGTCCCTAGACTTGCCTGCCTGCAGCCCATGGCGTGGCTGAGCTAGCAGGCCCGTACGCTCCATCTTCATTGATAAGGCATTCAAGACCCTCGCGAGGGGCCAAGCCTCGCGAGGCGGACGACACAAGACCTCCTCAGGAGTGACCTCGCCAGGCAGGCTCACGAGGGGCGGAGAGATCAAGGCAAGGCAAACCTCGCGAGGTCCTCGTGACGTGAGCCATGACGAACGAGACTAGGCGGGCGCCAGCGCGTGCAGCGTACTTGTTTCCTCTTTGGTGCCAAGGGGGCAAGCGCAGGCACGGAGTACCGAGGCATCAAGCAAAGGTTTCCATATCGGTGCAATGAGACCAAGACCAGCAGGACGTCGAGACGGAGGTCACCATGGAGCCCAAGACGACGTCACCACCAGAGCCTTTTGCAGGCGAAGACCACTTTTGTCAGGATAAGGTGTACTAGCTGTCCCCTTTCAAATTGGCCGTTGTTGACTCCCTTCCCGCTCAATATTTGGGGAGAGGACCAGGTCCTATATAAGTAGAACTAGTCACCACAGTAGAGGCATCTGATCGAATCCTCACCCACACAAGTTCGCTAAGCACAAGAACTCCTCAACCTCAGGAGGCTGTTCTCCCCCTTGTACTGTTCATCATCAGCCCAAGAGGCAATCCACCACCACCACACTAGAGTAGGGTATTACACCACAACGGTGGCCTGAACCAGTATAAATCTTGTGTCTTTGTCTTGTGGGTTCGTCGAGTTCGTCCGCGAGATCTTAGAGAGCTAGGGCGTGGATCGGTGGGGAGGAGATCTTGGCGCGCACCCCAGTGTTCGAACCTTAAGGGTTTTGCCGGAACCCGTGATCCGACAAAAACAACATCCCGTGGAACGAGCACATCTTTAGGAAAAGATCCAAATACAAGGGTTCTGACCAAGTAAGGATCCTGACTATTCCAATGGTGAAACTTGCCAAAAGTATTGACTGCAGCTCTGATATCATTCGTGTTACGCAGATCCAAAGGGATACCCAACATCATAATCAACCCTTGAAGAAAACCCTGAGCTCCACGAAAACCCTCTCCCTCATCATGCTTCATAGAACGAACAAAACGGTCGTTTCCCAGATGCTGTGGAGGTAGTTGGAGAAGGGAAAAACGCACCGCTAGATCCCTAACTCTGAACAGACCCACCGCATTGATCCAAGGCTGAACAGAACGAAACTGATAGCCATGGGCCTCCAGCCAGTCAGCCACTTCCTCGCGAGCAGCTCCAATATCGTTGGCCTCCGGCAGTGGCATCACCTCAGTAAGCATATAATCCTCATGGCGACGCACAATGGGTACGTGCGGCGTCACATATGTGCACGGCCACCGCGCATCTCCAGCATCAATGATATGATGACCAGCAGGAACATACTGCATTGGGTCCAGAGGAAAGTTGGCCATGGCAGGCGGCGGCGATGGTGGCTCGGGGGGCGGGGGTGGTGTCGTCGGAGGAGAGCCCGGAGGAGTCGAGGGGCCAAGGTGGATGGAATTGGGCGAAGAGGACGGTGCAATCAAAGCAGAGGAGTCCAAGTTTGGTAGATATCCTGTCAGAGAGATATTCCCGGCCCCTGTAGCTTGAACCTCGGAAACTGGAACAACAGCGGGTTTGGGTTTCCAAACTAAACCAAAACACCGTGCAAAACGGGTGCAATCACGCCTCCTATGACCGACCCGAGAGCAACCCAAGCACTTTAAAGTTGACGTGCACGTAGAAGAAACATGCCTTGCTTGAAACATAGCTGACATGTAACAATTTAATCTACCATATCATTAATCATTTGTTCAAAAGAGGCCTTTGCTTGAGAAGAACTAGGCACAGATGGGCCGAGGAAAGATGGGCCTAAACTAGGCTAGTTAGAAGAGCTTGAATTCCCGCCCGAACAAGCCGGCGCAATATCCGAGGCAGAACCCTCCAGAGATGAACGCTGTTGGATCACCGACGTGCTCACCGTGCCAAAAACAATCGGCGGCGAAGCCAAAGTCCAATTAAGATCAACCGGCGGTGGCAGATGAATAACCACATGCTCCCTATCAGGGATCTCATAACCAGCACTTTCAGTGGCAGCAATGCAATCAACAGACGCATGATATCTATACCCTTTGCACACATCATAATTTTGAATGTAGCAAAAGATAAATTCTTCTGAACAGTGGATCCAGACTTAATGGCTGACTTAGCAGGAGGATTATGCATTGCAAGAAGTCCGAAGGCCGCCCTACGTTTAGAGGGGATAACCAAAACCCATTCAGCATCACACTCTTTCTTCCAAATTTTGAACTCACGATACCAATTCGGATCCCCATTACCCCACAAATGAAAATAGCATTTGAATTGAGGGCAGGAATAGGATCTAGTATCAACAATGTAGAAACCAACATCCTTGCATGAAACATTAAAACTAAATACCTTGTCGGCAATATATGAAACCCATAGATCAATGGCCGATCCTCCCAACGCAGATTCAAGAGCTGCGGCCACAGAATCGTCATTAAGACTGAAATCATGCCTGCTGAATGAAACAACCAGGGTGAAAGCCCCTCTATCAGCCATAGGATGAACGGTGAGACCAGAAGCCTTGTAGATCTCATCAACAAAAACTCTACCCTTGGAGAAATCCAAGCCAAGGGTAGATCCATTCGAGGGATCCATCTCCAAAGACATGAGGAGAGAGATCTCGGAGCGCCGAACAAGATGAATGGATTGAATCACCAAATTATTGGTGAGAAGTGAAGATCGCCGAAGAGCTAGGGTTTAGGGGTGGTTGGGTGGGAGGGAGCGCTATCACCTCCATGTGGGAATACTTCCGATGGTTGGGTTTTAACTTAATGATATTTAGTAGTTGCGGATGCTTGCTAGAGTTCCAATCATAAGTGCATATGATCCAAGAAGAAAAAGTATATTAGCTTATGCCTCTCCCTCAAATAAAATTGCAATAATGATTACCAGTCTAGTTATCGATTGTCTAGGGACAAATAACTTTCTTGTGACAAAAAGCTCTCTACTAAAACTAACTTAGTTGAGTCTTTATCTAAACATCCCCTAGTTTTTATTTATGTGCTCTTTATTATCTTGCACCTAGCCTACAACACCTACAAGTACTTTTAGTTTCATACTTGTTCTAGGTAAAGCGAACGTTAAGCGTGCGTAGAGTTGTATCTGTGGTCGATAGAACTTGAGGGAATATTTGTTCCACCTTTAGCTCCTCGTTGGGTTCGACACTCTTACTTATCGAAAGAGGCTACAATTGATCCCCTATACTTGTGGGTTACCAATATGATGTGCTACAGTGCCGTCCACTTTGTCGGTGTTCTGGGAACGGGGGTCCCCAGATGTGCCTGCCTGCGGCCCACGGCGTGGCTATGCTAGAGGGCCCGTATGGCCCATCTTCATCAACAAGGCATTCAAGACCATCGCGAGGGGCCAAGCCTCGCGAGGCGGACGGCGCGAGACCTCCTCAGGAGCGGCTTCACTAGGCTACCTCACGAGGAGCGGAGATATCAAGGCGGGGCAAACCTCGCGAGGCTCTCGTGACGTGAGCCATGACGACCGGCACCAGGCGGGCGCCAGCGCGCACAGCGTCCTTGTTTCCTCTTTGGTGCTAAGGACGCAGGCGCAGGCGCGGAGTACCGAGGCATCAGGCAAAGGTTTCCATATCGGTGCAATGAGACCAAGACCAGCAGGACGGCAAGACGGAGGTCACCGTGGAGCCCAAGAAGGCGTCACCACCAGAGCCTTTTGCAGGCGAAGACCACTTTTGTCAGGATAGCTTGTACTAGCTGTCCCCTTTCAAATTTGCCCGCCTTTGTTAGCTCCCTTCCCGCTCGATATTTGGGGAGAGGACCAGGGCTTATATAAGTAGAGCTAGCCACCATAGAAAAGGGGGGACGGATCGAGTTCTCATCCACAAGTCCACAGAGCACAAGAACACCTCAACCTCAGGAGGCTGTTCTTCCCCTTGTACTGTTCTTCATCAGCCCAAGAGGCAATCCACCACCACACACCGGAGTAGGGTATTACACCACAACCGTGGCCCGAACCAGTATAAATCTCGTGTCTTTCTGTGTTGTGAGTTGGTCGAGTTCGTCCGCGAGATCTTAGCGAGCTAGGGCGTAGATCGGTAGGAGGGAAAGAACTTCGCGCGCACCCCAGAATTTGAACCTTAAGGGTTTTGCCGGAACCCCACATCCGACATTTGGCGCGCCAGGTAGGGGTGCGCCGTAGCTTCCCTTCCGTCGATTCGTCGCTGCGTCGCTCCGTCGTCTCCATGGCGGATGCTCGCCGCGCTCAAGCTGAGCGCCGAGCTGCCCTCACTGCCCGCGTTGCTCAGACGGCTCCCGTCGGGGGTCACGTCGTCGTTCTCCGTCTCCTGCCGCCAACGCCGCCACCGGCCCGGCGGGGAACGAGCAGCAAGCGTCCTCGCTGCACCCATCGGTGCGGTAGGACGGCCGCACCGCCACTCCATCACTGACCCCGGCCGGTTCCTTGTCCCACGCATGTCGCGCACCCATGGACGCGCAGGCCGCGCTCCTCATGGCGAACGAGTTTATGCGCTATCGCCCGGTCAACGACCTCTACGAGGACTGGCTCGACCGCGTCGCCGAACTTGTCTGCGCCGCAGGGGGCTCCCTGGCGCCGCCCCACTCTCTGCCTCGCCCTCCGCTAGCCACGGGCGACGTGGCTCATGGAGCGCCTCCACTACCTCTGCCCCAGGACGGTGCCTTGGCGCCAAGGCGCGCGGCCCCACGGCGTGATCCACCACGCCCGGTGCCTGCGCCCGAAGAGAGAAGCTGCCAAGAAATTCCTCGGCCGTAGGAAGCTGCACCTGCGCTCCCCGCGCCACCTCGCCAAGGCCGCGCGCTACCTACGATAGCGGCACGCGGGCCTCACCAAGACCAAGCTCCACCTCCGAAATGGGCCACGGCAACCACGGCTGGCTGCCGCACCTTCACCCCCGAGCTGCGTAGCGTCGCCTGGCCAGGCAAGTTCAAGCCGGACCTGCCTCCTTGCTACGACGGCACCGCCGACCCCGCGGAGTTCCTGCAGCTCTATGAGCTGAGCATCAAAGCGGCCAACGGTGACGAGAAAGTCATGGAAAACTGGTTTCCCATGGCTCTCAAGGATGGTGCCCGCTCCTGGCTCCTGAACCTGCAGCACGGCTCGATCTCCTCCTGGGATGAGATGCGCGACCGCTTCATCGCCAACTTCCAGGGCACCCGCGACCGCCCGCCGGCCGCGGGTGACCTGCGCCGCATCAAGCAACAACCAGGAGAGACCCTCCAGAAGTACATCCAACGCTTCAACAACACTCGCGTCAAGATCCCCAAGGTCACGGATGAGGCAATCATCTCCGCGTTCTCTGATGGCGTCCGCGACATCAAGATGAAGGAGGAGCTCGCTATCCACGAGGAGCTATGCACATCTCAGGAGCTGTTCAACCTGGCAACCAAGTGCGCAAGAGCTGAGGAGGGGCGCCTTTCCCTCGTCGAGCTGCCAGCTGCGGGTGCAGAGGGGAAGAAGGCCAAGGCCAAGGACGTGAAGCGCAAGGAAGCAGCTGTGCTCGCAGCGGAGCCGGACACCAAGAGGGGAAGAGACCAGCCTGAGTCATCCAAGGTAGCCGACCGTTCTGCGCTTTCCACAATCCGAACACCCACAACACCAGCGACTGTCAAGAGCTCAGAGCCATTCGCGAAGGACGCTTCGGTTGACACCCCGAGCGCAGCGACCGGGGTGAATGACCATGGCCCGCGCCAGGAGTGGCGCGATAGGCCTCGTGAGGACCGCTGGCAGGACCAACCTCGCGAGGGCGCCTGGAGGGACCAGCCTCGTGAGGATGGGCAATGCCGGTCTTCCCCCACTGCTGCCACCACCAAGAAGGAACGACAATCACCATCAGGACGAGGGGGCTGGGGGCTTCCAGGAGCCGCGTGCTTTCGCCTGCATCTTGGGTGGCGCTCAGGCCCCAGCCTCTCAGCGCATCTTCAAACAGTTCGCTCATGAGGTGAATGCAGTCCTCCCCAAGATCGAGGCCACGCGCCCGCTTAGGTGGTCCCAGTGCGCCATCACCTTCAACTCGGCAGATCAGCTCAAGTGCGCAGCCACTGCTAGCGCCCTCCCGATGCTTTCTTCACCAGTCATCAGCAATGTGCAAGTTACCAAGACCCTCATCGACGGCGGCGCAGGGCTCAATGTCCTATCCGTCGACACGTTCGACAACCTCCACGTCCTGTATGAACAGCTTCAGCCTACCAAGCCTTTCTCAGGAGTGACCGACGGTTCGACCACACCGATAGGGCAGGTCCGCCTGCCTGTCACGTTCGGGGAGCGCAAGAACTACCACACCGAGCTCATCGACTTTTACGTCACGCACATCCGCCTGCCATACAACGCCATCCTCGGGTATCCGGCCCTGGACAAGTTCATGGCGGTCACCCACCACGGCTACAACGTCCTCAAGATGCCGGGAAGCGGCGGAATCATCACGGTCCCATGTGAAGAGAGAGATGTGGTGTGCTACCTCGAGCGCGCCTTCCAAGCTGCAGCAATCGACGACCCCGACAGCAAAGGCGAGGGCCCTCCTGAGGCCCTCCCCAAGAAGAAGAAGCAACTGCGCCGTGCAGGATCTCAGGAGGGTGACGACGCAGCTGGAGCCTCGTCAGGATCAGCGCCCGCTCCAGGGGCGCCTCCCTCCATCGTGTAGGAAGGCGCGCCCGGCGCCCTCCTCGGTCAGGGCTCGGGGGCTCTCTTCTGGAGGGCCTCGGACCTTGCCAACCTCACAAGGGAGGCGCTTGGGCACCACTTGGAGGCGTGCTTCGCGGCGCATTTCCCTCAGGAGAACACAGGGCAAGGAGTGCTCACCACTCAGGAGTTCATCACCAAGACCACTCAGGAACTGCAAGGCGCAAGGGCCATGCGCGGCGACCGCCGCTCACGAGGCGCAGCCCCCCATCCAGGCGAGGATGTCGGGCTGCGCGTCTGCATCGATGTTCCAGGGCTCAACAGGGCAGCATCTCAGGAGCTTTTCTGGCCTTCGCGTGTGGGCCGTTGCGAGGGTCCACCACACAGCTACGTTCGCATGCCCTTCGGCTTGCCGAGCATGGCGTCAGCCTATCAGCGCAATATGCGGCGTGTCCTGGCGGCTCAGGAGGCCAGGTACCACGCCGTCCAGACAGAGATGGAGACGGTCTTCAGGGAACCACTCGAGCCCCCAGAGCCTCCCGAGGCTCAGGGCCCCGGTGGCTCGTGAGGAGCCATTCCTTCGCCGCGTACCTTCAGCTGCCCCAACTCTCCTTCATCAACAAAACCAGGTGACATTTTCCAAGTTCGTTTAGCTGGGAGCACCCCTCGGGCTGCATTATTCCCAGGCCGCGTGGGTCCGTCCCTGTGGTATGTATCCCTTTTGCTCATGTGTTTAGCTTACCTTGTTGGGGGTGCCCCTCGGGCTGCATCATCCCCAAGCCGCTCGGGCCTGACCAGTGGCAGGTATCTTTCTGCATTTACCCAAGTTGATTTGTCTTCCATGCTTAATCTGCCTATGATTACCGCCTACTTGGCTACCACCTGGTTGATCGTCGCCCCCCACGGGGCCTCCTCACACAGGCACGGCGCTGGTGCATGGGTCCGTCCCTGCCACGTCGACAAACCTGAGCGGTCAAGCTCTAGCTCGCGGCACGCCCCGCGCACGTCACCTCACCAGGTCCTTAGTGCCTCCATCTCATCTCAGAGCAAGGCTGGCAACCATAACGGCAAAACCGTTTTTCTCCTCGCGATGACCTGCAGGAACCTCCCGAGGATAATAGAGGGCGGTACCGCGGGCTCTCTCCTCTTACAAGTAATCCGCTTGCACGTTAAAAGGGGGGTTCCTGAGCATCGCGACTCAGGGGCTCTTACTGGCTCTCCAGCCCTCACCCCCTGGCCTTGACCACGGCATCGCGACCTGGCACACCAGCGGCGGCTGAGCTCGCTCGAGGGCCGGGACCTGAGGACGTAGAGCACGAAGGAAAGCATTGGAAGGGGAAGGACCCGTACGGGCCTAACCTAGCTACGCTGTGGATGGTGGCGCACAGGCCTGGCGCATCACGAAGAATCAACCCTGAACTACTGAGATAAGTCTCGTGCTCAGACTGGCTAATCGATAGGACCTAAGGGTCGCGCTCGCCACATTCCTGTTGCGGCCACGCCGCATCCCTTTCCTGCCTTACCATAGCTGCTTGGGTGCTAAGGGGGACCTCCTGAGCATCGCGCCTCAGGGGCTCTTACTAGACCTCAGGCCGCTCACCTCCTGACCTTGACTACGACACGCGACCTGGCATACCAGCGATGGCTGCAGCCTGCCTAGGGACCGGGACCTGTCAGCGTAGAGCCACAAGCTATCGCGAGGTTGGAAAGGGGAGACCGAGCCCGAACAGGACATGCGTTCGCAAATTTTCATAATAGGGTATATATAGACAAAAGGCACTACAGATCCTTACACGCCCCCACGGGGTACCTCATGATTCTTTGCAGGAAACAAAAGCAAGAACAAAGAGGAATCCTATCTACACCCTCCCGTGGCGGACGCCATCATCAACAGTGGGCCACGGGAGGCCGGCGCCAACCCCATCCAGATCAGCGGCGGCGGCGGCTGGGCGCCGCGGCTCTGCTCCGAGCCCGGCGCGAGCTTGGGGGCACGTAGCTGTCGTCGCTCGTCTCCGGAGTCTCATAGAGCTCAGGAGAGTCGCTAGACTCCCAGGGGCTGCTGCTGCTGGAGTAGACACGAGCGGAGCGTGCGTCATCCTGCCGCTCCCCTCCAGGGCAACACTCCAGG
This sequence comes from Aegilops tauschii subsp. strangulata, assembly GCF_002575655.3. Classification (NCBI taxonomy): domain Eukaryota; kingdom Viridiplantae; phylum Streptophyta; class Magnoliopsida; order Poales; family Poaceae; genus Aegilops; species Aegilops tauschii. The sequence continues at coordinate 120,174,187 of NC_053039.3, forward strand.
CGGCGGCCCTCCGCATCGAAGACCTTGAAGAAGAGCTTGGAGGCGCCGTCGAACTCAAAATGGATCGCGAGGGGGCCTTCCGCACGGCAGAGCCATGCAACCTCGCCCCAGCGACGGGTCATGAAGATCTTGCCGGTGGGGACCGCTTCGACCTCTGCTCCGGTCGCCGGAGCATCGTAGTCAGCGTACTGCAGCCAGAGCTCGAGAGGCCCCCTCGGCGGAATCACGTCGGAGAAGAACCGCGGGAAGCGGATCCAGGAACTTGGGGGCATCAGCGCCCATAGCACAAGCTCGCGCGAGGAATCCGTGGCATGGACTCCAGGAGCAACGGCACGCATCGACATCGCGCGGTGACCACGGGCGCGGCGCGAGTGTCACCGCATGTCGCTCTGCCCTCCTGAGCCCTCGGCTCGGGCGTACAAGGGAAGCGGGTACCCTAGAGGAGGCCGCTCGCACCAAGGCCTCGTCACCACCTGCAACGCCGCCTCGTCGCGATGATGGACCGACCTCTTCTTCGGCGGGAGTGGCCCTGGATCATCGCGGGGGGCCTTTCCTTTCTCTTCAGCGGAGAACCTTCGGATGGGCGCCATTGTTGCAAGCAGAGGAGCAAGGAGGAAGAAGCGAGTGAAGCAAGGAAGAGATGGGTGATGGGGGCTCCGCCCCCTTCCCCATTTATAGCGGAAGAAGGCCAACCGGCGCCCCCCACAATCACAGGTAATGATGGTTTTCCTTGCATGTCGCAGGGACTTGTCAAGTCGGGCAGTTGCCGAGGCCACGTGGGGAAGTGGAGACGCCCATGTCCAATCAACCGCCATGCGTCAACTGAGGCCGCAGGCTTTGGGGCCCCGCGGCGCTCCGTACTTGACCCTTGGCTTCGCCGCGAAGCCAAGCCCGAGCGCACCTTGGGCCCGGGGGCTACTGTCGGTGTTCTGGGAACGGGGGTCCGCAGACTTGCCTGTCTGCGGCTCACAGCATGGCTATGCTAGCGGGCCCGTACGGCTCATCTTCATCAACAAGGCATTCAAGACCCTCGCGAGGCGGACAGCGCGAGACCTCCTCGGGAGCGGCTTCACTAGGCTACCTCGTGAGGAGCGGAGATATCAAGGCGGGGCAAACCTCGTGAGGCTCTCGTGACGTGAGCCATGACGACCGGCACCAGGCGGGCGCCAGCGCGCACAGCGTCCTTGTTTCCTCTTTGGTGCTAAGGAGGCAGGCGCAGGCGCGGAGTACCGAGGCATCAGGCAAAGGTTTCCATATTGGTGCATCGAGACCAAGACCAGCAGGACGGCAAGACGGAGGTCACCGTGGAGCCCAAGACGGCGTCACCACCAGAGCCTTTTGCAGGCGAAGACCGCTTTTGTCAGGATAGCTTGTACTAGCTGTCCCCTTTCAAATTTGCCCGCCGTTGTTGGCTCCCTTTCTGCTTGATATTTGGGGAGAGGACCAGGGCTTATATAAGTAGAGCTAGCCACCACAGAAAGGGGGGGACGGATCGAGTTCTCATCCACAAGTCCACATAGCACAAGAACACCTCAACCTCAGGAGGCTGTTCTTCCCCTTGTACTGTTCTTCATCAGCCCAAGAGGTAATCCACCACCACACACTGGAGTAGGGTATTACACCACAACGGTGGCCCGAACCAGTATATATCTCGTGTCTTTCTGTGTTGTGAGTTCGTCGAGTTCGTCCCCGAGATCTTAGCGAGCTAGGGCATAGATCGGTAGGAGGGAAAGAACTTCGCGCGCACCCCAGAGTTCGAACCTTAAGGGTTTTGCCGGAACCCCACATCCGACACACTTGCTCCATTTTTATGTAAGAAAGAGTCTACACTCTTACGTGGGAGGAGTGCCAAACACGGTGGCTCTAATTTTGATCGAGGGATAACTGTTCCCTGCGATATAATGGAGCACCGTTAGGGATTATAGCATGATAGTTAGGGCATCTCCAGCGCTGGCCCACAAATTTACACCAGCATCTGTCCGAGGACACTGATGCCATCCAATGCTGCCCGCATACCTTTTGACAACTATATGAACTAACCGGACGAAATTCGTGCAAACAAAGAAAATTTCAAATTAACCGGATGAAATTCATTACATTCGAAAACTTTTCCTATAAACTGGACGAAATTCATTACATATTTCGCACAAACCGTACTAAAACCTACTACAAACCTAATCTAAACGATCGCCGGCGCCCGACCACCATGTCCGGCCATGAGCCCCGAGAAATCCGGCCATTGCCTTTGCCTCCGCCTCATCCACTGATGTCGCTTGAAGCTACGTTGGTATTTCCCCAAAGAGGAAGGGATGATACAGCATAGCGGCGGTAGGTATTTCCCTCAGATATGAAACCAAGGTTATCGAACCAGTAGGAGAACCAAGCAACACAATGTAAACAGCCCCTGGACACAAATAACAACCACTCGCAACCCGACGTGTTAAAGGGGTTGCCAATCCCTTTCGAGTAACGGTGCCAGAAACGGTGCGCGGGCGGGATAAAGTTTTGTAGTAAATTGATAGATCGAACGCCAAATAAAATAAATAAAGAAAACTTGCAGCAAGGTATTTTTGTATTTTTGGTTTAATAGATCTAAAAATAAATGCAAGAGAAAAGCATATCGCAAAGGAAAATATATGAGAAAGAAGACCCGGGGGACGTTGGTTTCACTAGTGGCTTCTCTCGAGAAAAATAGCAAACGGTGGGTAAACAAATTACTGTTGGGCAATTGATATAACTTCAAATAATTATGACAATATCCAGGCAATGATCATTATATAGGCATCACGTCCAAGATTAGTAGAACGACTCCTGCCTGCATCTACTACTATTACTCCACACATCGACCGCTATCCAACATGCATCTAGTGTATTAAGTTCATGGAAACGGAGTAATGCAATAAGAACGATGACATGATGTAGACAAGATCTATCTATGTAGAGATAGACCCCATCGTTTTATCCTTAGTAGCAACGATACATACGTGTCGGTTCCCTTTCTGTCACTGGGATCAAGCACTGTAAGATCGAACCCACTATTGGGCACCTCTTCCCATTGCAAGATAAATAGATCAAGTTGGCCAAACAAAACCCAAATATCGAAGAACAAATACAAGGCTATAAGCAATCATGCATATAAGAGATCAAAGAAACTCAAATAACTTTCATGGATATAAAAAGATAGATCTGATCATAAACTCGAAGTTCATCAGATCCCAACAAACACACCGCAAAAAGAGTTACATCATATGGATGTCCAAGAGACCATTGTATTGAGAATCAGCAAGAGAGAGAAAGCCATCTAGCTACTAACTATGAACCCGAAGGCTACAAAGAACTACTCACGCATCATTAGAGAGGCACCAATGGAGGTGGTGAACCCCATCCGAGATGGTGTCTAGATTGGATCTGGTGGTTCTGGACTCTGCGGCGGCTAGATGAATATTTCGTCGACTCCCGAGGATTTATGGAATATTGGGGTATTTATAGAGCAAAGAGGCGGTCCGGGGGGCACCCGAGGTGGGCACAACCCACCAGGGCGCGCCTGGGCCTCCTGGCGCGCCCTGGTGGGTTGTGCCCCCCTCGGGGCACCCCCCAATCGCAGCCAGAGCCCGTTGTGTTCATTCTAGCCCATAAAAATTCTCCATAAAGTTTCATGGCATTTGGACTCCGTCTAATATGGATTTTCTGCGATGTAAAAAACATGGAAAATACAACAACTGGCACTTGGCACTATGTCAATATGTTAGTACCAAAAAATGATATAAAATGACTATAAATGATTGTAAAACATCCAAGATTGATAATATAACAGCATGGAACAATAAAAAATTATAGATACGTTGGATACGTATCAGCATCCCCAAGCTTAACTCCTACTCGTCCTCGAGTAGGTAAGTGATAAAAATAGAATTTTTGATGTGGAATGCTGCCTAACATGTCATATCATATTCTTTTCTTTATAGCATGGACATTTGTACTTTTAGTTGTTCAAAGCAATAGTCTAGTTTTGACATGATAATTTAGATACTCAAGCATATCAACAAGCAAATATGTCTATCAAAATATCAACGCTAAAATTAGTTATCCCTAGCCCATCATGCTCAAACATTGATCCATTCATGAAACACTCTCAAATATTAGCTACACCCAATACTTAAGTATGATCATATTGCCTCCTAGTTGGTGTTTTTATAAGAGAAGATGGAGAATCAAAAAAAAATTCATAAAGTAAAAGAAAGGCCCTTCGCAGAGGGAAGTAGGGATTTGTAGAGGTGCCAGAGCTCAAAGCAAAAAACTTAGAGATAAAAACATTTTGGGAGGTGTATCCAACCCACCAACGAAAACGACTTAGAGTTCCCAACACTTTCCATGCTAGATATATCATAGGCGGTTCCCAAACAGAAAATAAAGTTTATTCCTTTTTCCACCATACTTTCACTTTCCATGGCTAGCCGTATCCACGGTTGCCCTCCATACCAACACTTTCCAAGGAATTTATTATTTGACAACATAAAGTAAATTCTTTTTTTTTGTATTTCGGGACTGGGCATCCCTAATACCTTTGCCTTACTGTCGTGCAATGACAAGTGAATAAACACTCTTCTTGAGAATAACACATCTAGCATGGAAAATATTAGCCACCCTTCACCGCTCCGAGAGCGAAACAAACACACAAAAGAGAAGTTTATTTTGAAAATTAGAGATGGCACATACAAATTTGCTTGGAACGGCAAAAGAATACTACATATAGGTAGATGTAGTGGACTCATGTGGCAAAACTGGTTAAGGGTTTTGGATGCACAAGTAGAGGTCATACTTAGTGCAAAATGAAGGCTGGCAAAAGATTGGGAAGCGACCAACCAAGAAATGGATAATCTCATAAGCAAGCATTAAGCATAAATAACACTGAATAATGCACCACAAGTAGGATATAATTTCATTGCATGACTATTGACTTTCGTACTTGCATAGGGAATCACAAACCTTAACACCAATATTCTTACTAAAGCATAATTACTCACCAACATAACTCACATATCACATCATCATATCTCAAAACTATTACTAAGAATCAAGTTTATTTTGTCCAATGATCTTCATGAAAGTTTTTATTATATCCTTCTTGGATATCTATCATTTGGGACTAATTTTCATGTGTTGCTTTTCATAAGCTCAAACAAATATAAGTGAAAATCATGAGCATAATTCTTTTTCTTTCTCTCAAAATAATTTAAGTGAAGAAAGAGAGAATTTCTTGAAAAAAAATTTAACTCTCAAATAGATCTAAGTGAAGCAAGAGAGCATTTCTTCAAAAATAATAAGCACACCGTGCTAAAAAAGATATAAGTGAAGAACTAGAGCAAGTCCATTGCTCATAAAAAATTAAGTGAAGCATAGAGATCAATTCTGACAAGTCATGACATTATTTTGGCTCTCTCAAATAGGTGTGTCCAGCAAGGATTTATGACTTAAAACACAAAATAAAACAAGCAAAGACTCATATCATACAAGATGCTCCAAGCAAAACACATATCATGTGACGAATAAAAATATAGTTTCGAGTAAAATACCGATGGTCGTTAGAAGAAAGAGGGGATGCCACTCGGTGCATCCCAAAGCTTAGTTGGTTGCTCATTTTTGGATAATAGCATGGGATGCCGGGGAATCCCCAAGCTTAGGCTCTTCTATCTATCCTTCATCCATCGTAAGATAACCCAAAACTTGAAAACTTCAATCACACAAAACTCAACAAAACCTCCATGAGATCCGTTAGTGTAAGAAAGAAAACCACTACTATAAGTATTGTATCAAACCAATTCATATTTTGTTTTTGTATTATATCTACTGTATTCCAACTTTTCTATGGCAAAAACTCATCAAAGAAAACAATAGAGCCAACAAAATAAGCACACAACACAAAGAAAACAGAATAGTCTGTAGCAATATGACTTAGGCGAAAACTTCTGGAACACCGAAAATTCTGAAAAAATAGGATGACCTGAGCAATTTGTATATTAATCTTCTGCAAAAAGAATCAGGGAAAAATCACTTTCTGATAAAAATGAAAATTATTTTCATGAGCGCAAAGTTTGTGTCTTTTTCAGCAAGATCAAACAACTATCACCCAAGAAGATCCTATCGGTTCTACTTGGCACTAACACTAATTAAAACACAAAAAACACAATCATAACAGTAGCATAATTGTGCTAACACTCAAGAACAGAAAGCAAAAAGCAAAAATAAAATTTATTCATTGGGTTTCCTCCCAACAAGCGCTATAGTTTTACGCCCTTAGCTAGGCATAAAGCAAGGATCTAAGTATTGTCATCTTTGGTTCGAGATCCATAAGATGCCCTCATGATTGATTCATAAGGTGGCTTAATTCTAGTTCTAGTGTGTTCCATACCCTTCCTCAAAGGAAATTGGAACTTAATATTGCCTTCTTTTGTATCAATCACAGCACCGATAGTGCGTAAAAACGGTCTACCAAGAATAATTGGACAAGATGGATTGCAATCAATATCAAGAACAATAAAATCTATGGGCACATAATTCCTATTTGCAATAATAAGAACATCATTAATTCTTCCCATAGGCTTTTTAATAGTACAATCCGCCAAGTGCAAATTCAAAGAACATTTTTCAAGATTAGTAAGACCAAGCACATCACATAAAGATTTCGGAATTGTAGAAACACTAGCACCCAAGTCACACAAAGCAATACACTCATAATTTTTAATCTTGACTTTGATAGTAGGTTCCCATTCATCATGCAATTTCCTAGGAATTGAAACTTATAATTCCAATTTTTCTTCAAGAGCTTTGATCATGCATCAACAGTATGTTTAGTAAAAGCTTTATTTTGTCCATAAGCATAGGGTAAATTTATCATGGATTGCAACAAAGAAATACAATCAATCAAAGATCAACTATCGTAATTAAAGTCTTTGTAATCCAAAAGAGTGGGCACATCACTAGCTAAAGTTTTGACCTCTTCAAACCCACTTTCATCAATTTTCTCAACAGGATTTTCACCCTCTGAAATATTGGGACGCCTTCTAACTAAAGTTGACTCTTCTCCAGTCCCTTTTTCATCAATCTTAACTTTAATAAACAAGGAATCAATAAAGAAACACCAATCATTTTAAGATCTTCATCACTTTTGCGAAAGAAATCACTAGAAACCGCTTTTTCTAAAAATTCTCTTTTAGCTCTAAGCATAGCGGTTCTTTTCTTTCTTTCATCCATAGAAACATAAAGAGCTTTAATTGATTCATCTACTTTTGGCACAAAAATTGTCATCTTGAGATTTTTCCACTTCATGAGCAATTCTATCAACACTTCTAGACAATCATCAATCTTACTCAACTTTTCTTCTATGGAAGTGTTGAAAACTTTTTGAGTGTTGATAAATTCTTTAATATTATTCTCAAGATAAGAGGTGTTCCTATTATTATTATAAGATTGATTTCCATAGGAATTACCATAATTATTAGAGGAATTACTAGGAAAAGGCCTAGGATTAAAATTACCTCTATAAGCATTGTTATTGAAATTATTTCGAGAGATAAAATTCACATCTATGGCATCACTATTTTGCTCAATCAAAGTAGGCAAAGGCATATCATTAAAATCAATAGGAGCACTTTTACTAGCAACCATTTTATAAGAGCATCAACTTTTTCACTCAAAGAAGAAATTTCTTCAATCGAATTAACTTTTTTACTAGTAGGAGCTCTTTCGGTATGCCATTGTGAATAATTTACCATAATATTATCAAGCAATTTGGTGGCTTCACCCAAAGTAATTTCCATAAACGTCCCACCCACGGCGGAATCGAAAAGATTACGAGAAACAAAATTCAATCCCGCATAAATTTTTTGTATGATCATCCAAAGATTTAACCCATGAGTTGCGCAATTCCTTAGCATCATTTTCATCCTTTCCCAAGATTGTGCAACATGCTATGGTTCAAGTTGCTTGAAATTCATGATCTAGTTTCTAAGGGAAATAATTTTAGCGAGAGGAAAATACTTAGTGATAAAAGCATCTTTGCACTTATTCCAAGAATCAATACTATTGCGAGGCAAAGAAGAGAACCAATTTTTTAGCAGAATCACGCAAAGAAAACGGAAATAATTTCATCTTCACCACATCATTGTCCACATATTTTTTATTTTGCATATCGCATAATCCCACGAAGGTATTAAGATGGGACGCGGCATCCTCATTAGGAGTACCAGAAAATTGATCTTTCATAACAAGATTCAACAAAGCAGTATTAATATCACAAGACTCTGCACTAGCGGCGGGAGGAGCAATCGGAGTGCCAATAAAATCATTGTTGTTGGTATTTGAGAAATCACATAGCTTGGTCTTCTCTTGAGTCATGATGACTACACAACAAGATTGCACTCAAAAACAGATCCGGCAAGAAAACGGCGAAGGAAAAAGAGAGGCGAATAAAACGGAAAATTTTTGTGAAGTGGGGGAGAGGAAAACGAGAGGCAAATGGCAAATAATGTAAATTGCAAGGAGATGAGATTTGTGATGGAACCTAGTATATGTTGAAGATCCTCCCTGGCAACGGCGCTAGAAATTCCTTTTGATGTCGCTTGAAGCTACGTCGGTATTTCCCCAAAGAGGAAGGGATGATGCAACATAGCGGCGGTAGGTATTTCCCTCAGATATGAAACCAAGGTTATCGAACAAGTAGGATAACCAAGCAACACAACGTAAACAGCCCCTGCACACAAATAACAACCACTCGTAACCCGGCGTGTTAAAGGGGTTGTCAATCCCTTTCGGGTAACGGCGCCAGAAACGATGCGCAGACGGGATAAAGTTTTGTAGTAAATTGATAGATCGAACGCCAAATAAAAAAAATAAAAAAAAATTGCAGCAAGGTTTTTATTTATTTTTGGTTTAATAGATCTGAAAATAAATGCACGAGAAAAGTAGATCGCAAAGGCAAATATTTGAGAAAGAAGACCCGGGGGCCGTAGGTTTCACTAGTGGCTTCTCTCGAGAAAAATAGCAAACGGTGGGTAAACAAATTACTGTTGGGCAATTGATATAACTTCAAATAATTATGACGATATCCAGAAAATGATCATTATATAGGCATCACGTCCAAGATTAGTAGACCGACTCATGCCTGCATCAACTACTATTACTCCACACATCAACCGCTATCCAACATGCATCTAGTGTATTAAGTTCATGGAAAGTCGGAGTAATGCAATAAGAACGATGACATGATGTAGACAAGATCTATCTATGTAGAGATCAACCCCATCGTTTTATCCTTTGTAGCAACGATACATACGTGTCGGTTCCCTTTCTGTCACTGGGATCAAGCACCGTAAGATCGAACCCACTATTGGGCACCTCTTCCCATTGCAAGATAAATAGATCAAGTTGGCCAAACAAAACCCAAATATCGGACAAGAAATACGAGGCTATAAGCAATCATGCATATAAGAGATCAAAGAAACTCAAATAACTTTCATGGATATAAAAAGATAGATCCAATCATAAACTCAAAGTTCATCAGATCCCAACAAACACACCGCAAAAAGAGTTACATCATATGGATCTCCAAGAGACCATTGTATTGAGAACCAGTGAGAGAGAGAAAGCCATCTAGCTACTAACTACGGACCCTAAGGTCTACAAAGAACTACTCACGCATCATCGGAGAGGCACCAATGGAGGTGGTGAACCCCATCCGAGATGGTGTCTTGATTGGATCTGGTGGTTCTGGACTCTGCGGCGGCTAGATGAATATTTCGTTGACTCCCTAGGGTTTCTGGAATATTGGGGTATTTATAGAGCAAAGAGGCGTTCCGGGGGACACCCGAGGTGGGCACAACCCACCAGGGCGCGCCTGGGCCTCCTGGCGCGCCCTCGTGGGTTGTGCCCCCCTTGGGGCACCCCCCAGGTGCAGCTAGGGCCCGTTTTGTTCCTTTTGGCCCATAAAAATTCTCCGTAAAGTTTCGTGGCATTTGGACTCCGTCTGATATGGATTTTCTGCGATGTAAAAAACATGGAAAAATAGCAACTGGCACTTGGCACTATGTCAATAGGTTAGTACCAAAAAATGATATAAAATGACTATAAATGATTGTAAAACATCTAGGATTGATAATATAACAGCATGGAACAATCAAAAATTATAGATACGTTGGAGACGTATCATCCGCCTCGGCTTTGTCTGGCCCTGCCTTGACAACCTCCTCCCCTGGAGCACAAGGTTCTGAAGATTGCCGCCTCCACGTTGCCGTCAAGCGGCTAATCGGCCGCCGATGTTTATCCCACCAAGCTTAGCGTCGACTGTGTGGAGGAGCGGTGGCCATCCGGGACTAAAGCGGCGGCGACCTACCGTGTACTACTCTTCCTCGCTGCCGGCTGCGCCCACGCACGCACGCCGGCTTTGTGGTTGTGGCGGCGGAGGGCAGCTGGGGGGGAGCCAGCGATCTCCTTCGTCTGCTCCTATGACAGTACGTCCAAGAGAGCTTTGGAGCGTGCCCGGAGCGAAGCCGCCGATGTCCTTCGTCTGCTCCTGCGACAGTACGTCCAAGAGAGCTTTGGAGTGCCAGGAGGCCATGGTTGGACTGGTGCCGACAGAAGGAAGGGACCGAAGGAGAATGAGTGTGGGTCTTTGGCTATGGCTGGGAGCTAGGGCTCAAGTTAATATAGCGGGCGAATGGCAATGAGCCGCGGCAAACGGATGGACGGCTGGCGCCCGAGTAGGTTCGTCGGCGGCCGCGTGTCATTAATGTGGGCGGCAGACGGAAGGATGGCCATGGTGTCATTAACGCGGAGCAGTCGCTTGCACTGGGATGCCGCGGGTGGCGCTCTCTCGGCCGTCGCGCTGCTGCAATGCCGGCGCCAGTGAGAGGTCGCGTCGGGCGTGCATGCGGACTCTGCTTCAGTGACTTAACTGCAGGTGCAGTTGAGTCACTGACATGTGGGCCCAACAGGCATCTGGCCCGCATGTCAGTGATACACCAACTGCACCTGCAGTTAAGTCCCGTGAATGCGGCATTGACGTTCTGGAGAGACGGTGACCGTTTCAGGAGGGAAGCATGCGCTAGGGATGGAAGGGGTTTCGGTAGGCCAGGGCGGTCAAACGCTGGCGTGGTGGTAAAATGTGAACTCATGGATAACGAGCCTTTGAAGCGTATGCAGCACGTATTGACAACCAGGCGTCCATGCAACCGCTCTTGTCGCTAGCTAGCCTTCGACGACCACCATTAGACACCACACAACCATGCATAACTTACGAATAATGGACGAATCGATCAGACACACACTTGTGTGAAGTGGCACTATGATCGGTCACTCACGATACATATATAGGTACCATAGTACCCTCTCTAGCTAGGCTGTTTTATAGATTGTCGTTGTGATGGATGATATACATGAGCAAGGCGCCGAGTCACGTCGTGGCTTCGTGTGCAGAGCCATGGCTAATGTCGAGCAGCTCGGTGCCCAAGCACGAGTATGACCGTTGGTGTTGAGCCAGGTGAATACATGCTCGGTGTTCGCGAAGGCCGCCATCAAACGTCTAAACAGTAATGTCAGGCACCGCCGAGGCGCGCAGGTGACGGGCTCACAGTTTGCGTTGCACCATGATACGTCCATTTTGCATCATGTTTTCTTACTGTTATTTATAATGTTTTTATCCACAATAATGCTTTTTGGAGTAATTCTAATGCCTTTTCTCTCATAATTTGCAAGGTACACACCAAGAGGGAGAATTCCGGCAGCTAGAAATCTGGACTCAAAAAAGCTACGTCAGGCTACCTATTCTGCACAACTCCAAACAAGCTAAAACTTCATGGGGATTTTTATGGAATAAAAAAGAATTACTGGAACAAATAAACACTAGAGGGGGGGTCACCAGGTGGGCACAACCCACCTGGCCGCGCCAGGCCCCCCTGGCACGCCCTGGGGGTTGTGCCTCCTCGGCCCACCTCTGATACCCATCTTCTGGCATATAAGTCATTTTGATCTAGAAAAAAATAAGGGGAGGACTTTCGGGACGAAGCGCCGCTGCCTCGAGGCGAAACTTGGGCAGGAGCACTTTTGCCCTCCGGCGAAGCGATTCCGCCGGGGGAACTTCCCTCCCGGAGGGGGAAATCATCGTCATCATCATCACCAACAACTCTCCCATCTTGGGGAGGGCAATCTCCATCAACATCTTCAAAAGCACCATCTCATCTCAAACCCTAGTTCATCTGTTGTGTTCATTCTTGTTACCGGAACTATAGATTGGTGCTTGTGGGTGACTAGTAGTGTTGATTACATCTTGTAGTTGATTACTATATGGTTTATTTGGTGGAAGATTATATGTTCAGATACAATATGCTATTTAATGCTCCTCTGATCATGAGCATGTTTATTATTTGTGAGTAGTCACTTTTGTTCTTGAGGTCACGGGAGAAATCATGTTGCAAGTAATCATGTGAACTTGATACGTGTTCGATATTTTGATAGTATGTATGTTGTGATTCCTTAGTGGTGTCATGTGAACGTCGATTACATGACACTTCACCATATTTGGGCCTAAGGGAATGCAGTGTGGAGTAGCAATTAGATGGTGGGTTGTGAGAGTGACAGAAACTTAAACCCCAGTTTATGCGCTATTCCATAAGGGACCGATTGGACCCCAAAGTTTAATGCTATGGTTAGAATTTATTCTTAATACTTTTCTCGTAGTTGTGGATGCTTGTGGGAGGGTTAATCATAAGTAGGAGGTTTGTTCAAGTAAGAACATCACCTAAGCACCGGTCCACCCACATATCAAATTATCAAAGTAGCGAACACAAATCGAACCAACATGATGAAAGTGACTAGATGAAATTCCCGTGTACCCTCAAGAACGCTTTGCTTATCATAAGAGACCGTTTTGGCCCGTCCTTTGCCTCAAAAGGATTGGGATACCTTGCTGCACTTTTGTTACTACTATCGTTACTTGCTCGTTACAAATTATCTTGCTATCAAACTACTCCGCTACTTACAATTTCAGCACTTGTAGACACTACCTTACTGAAAACTACTTGTCATTTCCTTCTGCTCCTTGTTGGGTTCGACATTCTTACTTATCAAAAAGAGCTACAATTGGTCCCCTATACTTGTGGGTCATCACGCCATGAGCGGGACTTTGATTGAGAGGGCGACGTGCATACATTAGCATGGTTTGACAGCTGAGCGTGAGTGTCTGCACGCGTACATGCTACTTGCCTCTATGGACGGTGTGCGCTAATGTGTGCATCATGTATGATATAAAAAAATTGGTTTGTGCATTTAACGCAAAGTATTTCATTTTCATTTGGCTGAGAATGTGCGTTGCAGTGATGAGTCCGTGGTTTGATTCCTCACATACGCATAATTTTGGTTTTTATTTCTTTCTCCACTGACAGGTAGGCCCGCCTAGATAGATAGATAGATAAAGAACATGAGCTGATGAGGCTCATGCAGACTGTTTGACTGGTCAACCAGATAAATATGGAGCTATACACTGAGCCAGTGACCGTATAATCAACATATCTCGTCTACAATGATCAAAGTAAGCTATAAGACAAGTTCGATGACCGCCAATGCATTTTACTCAGTAATAAATGACCAGGATTAAAGGGGAATCCAAATTTCCTTCGTCTTCTGTCCTTGAGCTCTTGACAAACCAATGCACTATACGGTTGTCCGGCCACTCCACCCCAGAGCTCTCACCAAGCGTCATTCATGCCACCATTCCGCACACTAACCGGTAAGGAAGCGATGGCATCCCGCCGTGCCAAGTTCCTCGACGCCCACAACCGCACACAAAATGGTAGGGAAGCAATGGCATCCCTCCATGCCGAGTTCATCGCCGCTCGCGACCTCACACCTACGTGGGCGGAATTTGAAGCTGCCAAGGCCGAATGGGTGGTAGAGCAAGAGGCGGCCAAAGCCGCATAGAGGGAGCGGAAAAGTCAGAAATCACTCAAGAAAAGAGAGGCTCACCGCCGCAAGAAAGAAGAGGACGCATGCGCTGCTGCGGAGAGGTCGGCGGAGATCCAAGCACGGTAGGGTGTCGCCGACAAAGCCAGGAAGGAGAACGATGGTGTCTGGCCAGCATGTGAGAAGTAGTAGTACTAGTAGTTAGTGTGTGTGTCTGTGTCGCCCATATGTTTGTTTAATTACTTACGAGCATGTACCAGTACTAGTTACTACTGTAGTTTTTAGAGCAAATTACCAGTACATTAGCCTAGACTCAATGGAAAAAATTCCTATCCTATGCATCAAATGGCATCTCTTTCTCTATAGGAATTGAGATGCATGTCATCTCACTTCCTATGATTTTCATATTTCTATAAAATTCCTATCCTATGAACCAAAGGAGGCCTCTGTTGGAGTAACTACTGTAGCTAGCAGTACTGCTGGTACAGTAGTTTTCTTCAAGAAGCGGAATTCAACAAAGTCATGATGGTTCGTGATAACCCACAAGTATAGGGGATCGCAACAGTTTTCGAGGGTAGAGTATTCAACCCAAATTTATTGATTCGACACAAGGGGAGCCAAAGAATATTCTCAAGTATTAGCAGTTGAGTTGTCAATTCAACCACACCTGTAAGACTTAATATCTGTAGCAAAATATTTAGTAGCAAAGTAGTATGGAAGTAACGGCAACGGTGGCAAAAGTAACAGTAGTAGTTTTGTAGTAATCGTAACAGTGGCAACAGAAAAGTAACTAAGCAAAGATCAATATGTGAAAAGCTCGTAGGCAATGGATCAGTGATGGATAATTATGTCGGATGCGATTCCTCATGCAACAGTTATAACATAGGGTGACACAGAACTAGCTCCAGTTCATCAATGTAATATAGGCATGTATTCCGAATATAGTCATACGTGCTTATGGAAAAGAACTTGCATGACATCTTTTGTCCCCTACCCTCCCGTGGCAGCGGGGTCCTATTGAAAACTAAGGGATATTAAGGCCTCCTTTTAATAGAGTACCGGACCAAAGCATTAACAGTTAGTGAATACATGAACTCCTCAAACTACGGTCATCACCGGGAGTGATCCCGATTATTGTCTCTTCGGGGTTGCCGGATCGTAACACATAGTAGGTGGCTATTGACTTGCAAGATAGGATCAAGAACTCACATATATTCATGAAAACATAATAGGTTTAGATCTGAAATCATGGCACTCGGGCCCTAGTGACAAGCATTAAGCATAGCAAAGTCATAGCAACATAAATCTTAGAACATAATGGATACTAGGGATCAAACCCTAACAAAACTAACTCAATTACATGGTAAATCTCATCCAACCCATCACCCTCCAGCAAGCCTACGATGGAATTACTCACGCATGGCGGTGAGCATCATGAAATTGGTGATGGAGGAAGGTTGATGATGATGATGGCGACGGATTCCCCTCTCCGGAGCCCCGAACGGACTATAGATCAGCCCTCCCGAGAGAGATTAGGGCTTGGCGGCGGCTGCATATCGTAAAACATGATGAATCCTTCTCTCTGATTTTTTTCTCCCCGAACATGAATATATAGAGTTGGAGTTGAGGTTGGTGGAGCTTCAGGGGGCCCACGAGGCAGGGGGCGTGCCCCAGGGGGGTGGGCGCGCCCTCCACCCTCGTGGACAGGGTGTGGGCCCCCTGGTGTTGATTCTTTCACCAGTATTTTTTATTAATTCCAAAAATATTCTCCGTGATGTTTCAGGTCATTCTGAGAACTTTTATTTCTGCACAAAAATAACACCATGGCAATTCTGCTGAAAACAGCGTCACTCCGGGTTAGTTCCATTCAAATCATGCAAGTTAGTGTCCAAAACAAGGGCAAAAGTTTTTGGAAAAGTAGATACGTTGGAGACGTATCAACTCCCCCAAGCTTAAACCTTTGCTTGTCCTCAGGCGATTTAGTTGGCAAACTGAAAGTGATAAATAATAAAAACTTTTAGAAACTCTGTTTGCTCTTGTTGTTGTAAATAGGTAAAGCCAGCATTCAGGTTTTCAGCAAAGATTATGAACTAACCATATTCACAATAACACTTAGGTCTCATGTTTACTCATATCAATGGCATAATCAACTAGCGAGCAATAATAGTAAATCTCGGATGACAACACTTTCTCAAAACAATCATAATATGATATAACAAGATGGTATCTCGCTAGCCCTTCCTGAGACCGCAAAACATAAATGCAGAGCACCCCTGAAGATCAAGGACTGACTAAACATTGTAATTCATGGTAAAAGAGATGCAGTCACAGTCATACTCAATGTAAACTAATATTAATGCATGCAAATGACAGCGGTGCTCTCCAGCTGGTACTTTTTAATAAGAGGGTGATAACTCAACATAAAAGTAAATAGATAGGCCCTTCGTAGAGGGAAGCAGGGATGTGTAGAGGTGCCAGAGCTCAAGTTTTGAAACAGAGATAAATAATATTTTGAGTGGTATACTTTCATTGTCAACATAAGAACCAAGTATAGGCGGTTCCCAAGCAGAATGGTAAAGTTTATACTCCCCACCACCAACAAGCATCGATCCATGGCTTGCCCGAAACAACGGGTGCCTCCAACTAACAACGGTCCTGGGGGAGTTTTGTTTGCAATTATTTTGATTTAAGCATGGGACTGAGCATCCCGGTACCAGCCATTTTCTCGTGAATGAGGAGCGGAGTCCACTCCTCGTGAGAATAACCCGCCTAGCATAGAAGATATAGACAACCCTAGTTGATACATGAGCTATTCGAGCATACAAAACAGAATTTCATTTGAAGGTTTAGTGTTTGGCACATACAAATTTACTTGGAATGATAGGTAATTACCGCATATAGGAAGGTATGGTGGACTCATATGGAATAACTTTGGGGTTTATGGAAGTGGATGCACAAGCAGTATTCCCGCTTAGTACAAGTGAAGGCTAGAAAGAGACTGGGAAGCGACCAACTAGAGAGCGACAACAATAATGAACATGCATTAAAATTAATCAACACTGAGTGCAAGCATGAGTAGGATATAATTCACCATGAACATAAATATCGTGGAGGCTATGTTGATTTTGTTTAAACTACATGCGTGAACATGTGCCAAGTCAAGCCACTCGAATCATTCAAAGGAGGATACCACCCTATCATACCACATCACAACCATTTTAATAGCATGTTGGCACGCAAGGTAAACCATTATAAACTCCTAGCTAATTAAGCATGGCATGAGCAACTATAATCTCTAATTGTCATTGCAAACATGTTTCATTCATAATAGGCTGAATCAAGAACGATGAACTAATCATATTTACAAAAACAAGATAGGTCGAGTTCATACCAGCTTCTATTATCTCAATCAGTCCATCATATATCGTCATTATTGCCTTTCACTCGCACGACCGAACGGTGTGGATAATAAAAATAGTGCATGTGCATTGGACTAAGCTGGAATCTGCAAGCATTTAATACAAGGGAGAAGACAAGGTAATATGGGCTCTTGGTTAAATCAAGAAATAATGCATATGAGAGCCACTCAACATTTTCATCATGGTCTTCCCCTCTCGACCCCAAAGAAAAGAAAAAAGAAATAAAACTATTTACACGGGAAAGCTCCCAAAAACAAAAGAAGAACGAGAAATCTTTTTGGTTTTTCTTTTAATTACTACTACTACAGTCATGGAAAGTAAACTAGCTAAAAGCTACAACTATTTTTTTGTTTTTCTTAAGGTTTTTCAAACACATAAGAAAATAAACTAGCATGGATAGTACAATGAAAAAGTATGAGCACCGACAAAAGAATGAGTGTGTGAACATGAATGTAATGTCGGTGAGAAATACGTACTCCCCCAAGCTTAGGCTTTTGGCCTGAGTTGGTCTATGGCCACGGCTGGCCTGGCGGATATCCAAAGTTGTAATTGGGGTCATACTGAGATGCATCGGCTACTTCCTAACAAGCTGTAGCTTGGAGGCGAGCTGCCTCCGTCCTCCTTTCGTACTCGTTCGCCTCCTCCCTGGTTATAACATATCTACTTTTTTCCTGAAAGTCAAAGAAAGTAGGAGCAGGGAGAGCAATATGGACAGTGTGACGTCTGTCAAAGATTAGTTGGTACTGGAGGGACTGTTCATTCCTCTCAACAAACTGATGGCGAATCATAGCATTATAATCCAGATAAGCAGGAGGCAACCTAATATCATTTTCATGTATGGGTACATCAAAATAATTAGCTACACAAGTTGCATAAATTCCACCAGACAAATATCTGCTTTAACCGTTAAGATGCAACCTTCGTGCAACAATAGCCCCCAAGTTATATTGTTTATCACCTAATACCGCACTTTTGAGGACACAAAGATCTGGAACGCATATGTGACAAGCTTCATCTTTACTGTTAAAGCATCTACCTATAAAGAGAGCAAAATAATGTATGGAAGGGAAATGAATTCTCCCTATGGTAGCTTGTGTGATTTCTCTAGATTCCCCCACAGTGATACTAGCAAGAAAGTCTTTATATTCAGATTTGCGAGGTTCACTAACATTACCCCACTGCAGGAGTTTACAGGCAATATTAAAATCTTCTAGGTCCATGGTATATGATTTATCATATAGATCAAATAAAACAGTGTGAGAATTGCGCAAGGATGTAAATTCAAACCTCCTCACAAAGGAATCAGTTAGGTAGTGGTATTGTAAGCACTTATTTGACACAAAGTTCTCAAGATTAGCATTACGCACATACGCGTCAAATTCTTCCTTGATACCTGCTTGGACCATAAACTCATCTGACGGCCATTCGCAGGGCCGCACTTGAGCTTCCCTCGGTGGTTCATCGTGCGGCTCATGTATCGCGAGCCTTGGTCCTTGCTTCCTTGAGGAACCACCTTGGTAAATTTTCCTAAACATATTTCTTCCTCTGAAAAATTTCTGAAATTTTAGTGACTCAAAATAAAAGTGAAACAAACTCAACAAGATTGATAGCAACTACTCCCACAAATGCCCAGAGGCTATATCATGCATTAAAACTACTTTTGACCATATAAATTTGACATGGAAGCTGAAGAACAGGGTCACTAAGCAGCAAAAATTTGCAATAAATAAAGCACTAGAACGAAAACTAATTGGACCATTGGAGGAGTCACATACCGAAGAACAATCTCCCCAAACAGTTTTGTGAATGAAGCTTTGAGCAAGGAGATCAAAAATGACAGCAAGATGAGCAAGAACACGGGTTTGAGCTATGGGAGGATTTTTTCTGGAGGAAGACGAAGTGAGTGGGTGCTGGAATAAGTGTAGGGGGGCCACGTGGGGTCCACGAGGCAGGGGCGCCCTGTGCCCTCGTGGCCAAGTGGTGGGGCCCCCTGGTGTGTTCTCAGTGCCAGATATTCTTAAATATTCTACAAAAAATCATATCTCATTTTCAGGACATTTGGAGAACTTTTATTTTCGTGGTATTTTTTATTGCAAGGATAATTCAGAAAATAGACAGAAAATACTATTTTTGCTTTATTTAATCTAAATAACAACAAGTAAAAAGGAGGGTACAGAGAATTGTGCTTTCTAACTTCATCCATCTCATGCTCACCAAAAGGAATCCACTAACAAGGTTGATCAAGTCTTGTTAACAAACTCTTTCCGAATAACATGAATTCGGAGAATTTTTTAATAGCACTAGGTTACCTCAACGGGGATATGCATGTCCCCAACAATAAGAATATCATATTTCTTCTTGACAGTAGGAAGAGGAAATTCAAAACCTCCAATAGTAATAGTTGAAATTTTTCCAATAGAATTGATACTATGGACTTGAGGTTGTTTCCTCAGAAAGTGTACCGTATGCTCATTACCATTAACATGAAAAGTGAGCCCCTGCAGTATTCAAAAAGGGTCTACCGAGGATAATTGACATACTATCGTCCTCGGGAATATCAAGAATAACAAAGTCTGTTAAAATAGTAACGTTTGCAACCACAACAGGCACATCCTCACAAATACCGACAGGTATAGCAGTTGATTAATCGGCCATTTGCAAAGATATTTCAATAGGTGTCAACTTATTCAAATCAAGTCTATGATATAAAGAGAGAGGCATAACACTAACACCGGCTCCAAGATCACATAAAGCAGTTTTAACATAGTTTCCTTTAATGGAGCATGGTATAGTTGGTACTCCTGAATCTCCTAGTTTCTTTGGTATTCCACCTTCAAAAGTATAATTGGCAAGCATGGTGGAAATTTCAGCTTTCGGTATCTTTCTTTTATTTGTAACAATATCTTTCATATACTTAGCATAAGGATTCGTTTTAAGCATATCAGTCAAACACATACGCAAAAAGATAGGTCTAATCATTTCAGCAAAGCGCTCAAAATCCTCATCATCCTTTTTCTTGGATGGTTTAGGAGGAAAAGGCATGGGTTTCTGAACCCATGGTTCTCTTTCTTTACCATGCTTCCTAGCAACGAAGTCTCTCTTATCATAACGTTGCTTCTTTGATTGTGGGTTATCAAGATCAACAGCAGGTTCAATCTCTACGTCATTGTTATTGCTAGGTTGAGCATCAACACGAACATCATCATTGACATTGTCACTAGGTTCATGTTCATTACCAGATTGTGTTTCAGCCTCAGAAATAGAAATATCATTGGGATTCTCAGGTGTGTCAACAACAGGTTCACTAGAAGCATGCGAAGTCCTATCATTTTTCTTTTTCTTCTTCTTAGAAGGACTAGGTGCATCAACATTAGTTCTCTGAGAATCTTGCTCAATTCTCTTAGGGTGGTCCTCAGGATACAAAGGTTCCTGAGTCATTCTACCCTCTCTAGTCACGACTCTAACAACATTACCATTTTTCTTATTATTTAATTCATTGAGAAAATCATCTTGTGCATTAAGCACTTGTTCTACTTGAGTGGTAACCATAGAAGCATGTTTACTAATGAGTTTAAGTTCACCTTTGACTCTAGACATATAATTGCTCAAGTGTTCAGTCATATAAGCATTTTGTTTCAATTGTCTACCAACACAAGCATTGAAGTTTTATTGTTTAACTATAAAATTATCAAACTCATCCAAGCATTGGCTAGCAAACTTAGTAGATGGGATTTCACCCTTATCAAATCTATAGAGAGAATTTACCTTTACTACCTATGTCGGGTTATCAAGATCATGTATTTCTTCAATAGGTGGTAAATTCTTAACATCTTCAGCTTTAATACCCTTTTCTTTCATAGATTTCTTTGCCTTTTGCATATCTTCAGGACTGAGAAATAGAATACCCCTTTTCTTCGGAGTTGGCTTAGGAGTTGGTTCAGGAAGTGTCCAATCATTATCATTACTTAGTATATTATTCAATAGCAATTCAGCTTGATCAGCAGTTCTTTCCCTGAAAACACAACCAGCACAACTATCCAGGTGGTCTCTGGAAGCATCAGTTAGTCCATTAAAAAAGATATCAAGTATTGCATTTTTCTTGAGAGGATGATCAGGCAAAGCATTAAGTAATTGGAGAAGCCTCTCCCAAGCTTGTGGGAGACTCTCTCCTTCAATTTGCACAAAATTATATATTTCCCTTAAGGCAACTCGGGGAAATATTTAGCAGAGAAGTAATAAATCATATCCTGGGGACTACGCACACAACCAGGAGCAAGAGAGTTGAACCATGTTTTAGCATCACCCTTTAATGAGAACGGAAATAACTTAAGGATAAAGTAGTAATGAATTTTTTCCTCATTAGTGAACAGGGTGGCTATATCATTCAATTTAGTAAGATGTGCCACAACAGTTTCAGATTCATAGCCATAAAAAGGATCAGATTCAACCAAAGTAATTAAGTAAGGATCGACACGGAAATCATAATTCTTATCAGAAATACAGATAGGTGAAGTAGAAAAGGCAGGGTCATGTTTCATTCTAGCATTCAAAGACTTTTCTTTCAGCTTAACTAATAGTTTCTTAAGATCATTGTCGGCGTCCTAGGAACGGGGGTCCCCAGACTTGCCTGCTTGCGGCCCACGTCGTGGCTCCTCCAGCGGCACTGTACGGCCCATCTTCACCAACAAACACTCAAGACCCTCGCGAGGAGCTAAGCCTCGCGAGGCGGACGACACAAGACCTCCTCGGGGGCTGCCTCACCAGGCAGGCTCACGAGGGGCAGAGAGATCAAGGCAAGGGATACCTTGCGAGGTTCCTGTGACGCAAGCCATGACGACTAGAGCCGGGCGGGCGCCAGCGCGCGCAGTGTCCTTGTTTCCTCTTTGGTGCTAAAGGGGCAAGCGAGGCGAGGAGTCCCGAGGCATCAGGCAAAGGTTTCCATATCTGTGCAACGAGACCAAGACCAGCAGAATGGCAGGACGGAGGTCACCGTGGAGCCCAAGACGGCATCACCACCAGAGCCTTTGGCAGGCGAAGACCACCTTTAGTCAGGATAACTTGTACTAGTTGTCTCCCTTTGAATTTGGCCGTTGTTGGATCCCTTCCCGCTTAATATTTGGGGAGAGGGCCAGGGCCTCTATAAATAGGAATAGCCACCACCATAGAGGGGACGGATCTAGATCATCCTCAACCACACACAAGCTCACCGAGTACAAAAGCACCTCTCCTCAGGAGGCTGTTCTTCCCTTGTAACTGTTCATCCTCATCCCAAGAGGCAATCCACCACACCACACTGGAGTAGGGTATTACACCACATCGATGGCCCGAACCAGTATAAACTCTTGTGTCTCTCTTTCTGTGGGTTCGACGCACTAAGGTTTAAAATCACGGTGAGAGTGAGGGCGTGATTAGGTAGGGAGAGATCTCCGTGTGCACCACAGTGGTCGAACCTCAAGGGTTTTGCCGGAACCCGAAATCCGTCATTTGGCGCGCCAGGTAGGGGCGCGCCGAAGCTTTCCTTCCATCAATCTACGCTTCGCCATCACCGCGCCTCACTCTCATGGCCGGCATTACTCTTCCGGCTACGGCGACCGATGCCCGTGGTGGGGCCAGGGGCTCCGAGCCTTGGCCCCCGCCTTACGGCAGGTGCAGTGGCCACCCAAGTTCAAGCCAGAGATGCCCCCGTGCTACGACGGCGCGGCAGATCCATCAGCTTTCTTGCTGGCGTACGAGGAGGCCGTCCTTAAGGCTAGGGGCGACTACAAGGTCATGGCCAACTGGCTTCTCATGTCCCTCACCGGTGCACCGCGCCCTGGCTACTCAACCTCCCCAGATCCATGGTGGCATCTTGGGAGGAGCTGCGCAGCCTATTCGCCGCGCGCTTCCCGGCACCGGCGCCCCTCGCTGTCACGGCCCTCCTCGGTGGCTCGCAAGCGCCGCCCTCGGACCGTCACACAAAGCCATTATGTCACCAGATCAACGCCGCTTCCACACGGCAGGGGGCTCCCCCGGG
Source organism: Aegilops tauschii subsp. strangulata (assembly GCF_002575655.3). Lineage (NCBI taxonomy): Eukaryota > Viridiplantae > Streptophyta > Magnoliopsida > Poales > Poaceae > Aegilops > Aegilops tauschii. Next base: position 120,197,569 of record NC_053039.3, read on the forward strand.
TTGGGTGGGCCCAAGGCCGACCTGACCTTCGACTCGGGAGATCACCCCGTCACCACCGTCAGCTCGGGCATGCTCCCAATGCTTTGCACGCCCACCATCTACAACATAGCCGTCACCAAGACCCACGTCGACGGTGGCGCCGGCCTCAACATGCTCTCGGTGGAGGCCTTCAGCCTCCTTCACTTACCGCTCGAGCGGCTCCGCCCCAGCAAGCCCTTCTCTGGAGTCGGCGGCGGCTCCTCCAGCCCCCTGGGGCAGATCCGTCTTCCCGTGACCTTCGGCACCCGCGACAACTACCGCACTGAGCTGATCGACTTCGACATCGCCCGCATTGGCCTTCCGTACAACGCATCCTCGGATATCCGGCTCTGGCTCAGTTTATGGCGGCGACCCATCCATCCTACAACCTCATCAAGATGCCCGGGAGCAAAGACGTCCTCACCATAGTCGGAGATACCAAGGAAGCTCTAGTGGCACTCAAGCTTGCCCTCAAGACCGCCGCGGCGGCACGACCGGCCGACGAGGCCCCCTCTAGAGTTAAGGGGGCCGCGCCGGCCAAGAAGAAGCAGTTGTTCACTCAAGATCAGGCGGAAACCAAGCAGGTGCCGGACAAGGAAGATGGGTCTTCTGGAGCCACCTTCACCATAGGTGCCAACGTTGACTCAGATCAAGAGGAAGCATTGGTAAAGTTCTTGCACGCAAACAAGGAAGTATTTGCCTGGGAGCCTGATCAGTTGGTAGGGGTCCCTAGAGGGGTGATCGACCATCACTTAAGGGTGTCCCCCAATGTGCGCCCCATGAAGCAGAAGGCACGACGACAGTCCACGGAGAAGCAGTCCTTCATCGTCCAAGAAACCCACAAGCTGGAGGCAGCAGGCGTCATTCGCAAGGTTCGGTACCCCGAGTGGCTGGCGAACCGCGTCATTGTGCCAAAGAAAGGCGGGAAGGAGCGCATGTGTGTCGACTTTACCAACGTCAAGAAGGCCTGTCCCCAAGATCCGTTCCCACTTCCGCGCATCGACCAGATCATTGATTCCACCGCCGAGTGCGACCTCCTGTGCTTCCTGGATGCATTTTCAGGCTATCACCAGATCAAGATGGCAGTAGAGGATGTGGAGAAGACGGCCTTCTTGACCCCTTGCAGGGTGTACTGCTACACTTGCATGCCGTTCGGGCTGCGCAACGCGGGCGCGGCCTTCCAACGGCTGATGCACATCGCCCTGGGCGAGCAGCTCGGGAGGAACGCAGAAGCCTACATCGACGACATTGTGGTGAAGTCGCGGGAGGCGAGAACCTTGATTCAGAACCTGGAGGAGACCTTCGCGAGCCAACGCCAGGTGGACTTGCGGCTCAACCCGGAAAAGTGCATATTTGGTGTCCCCTCCGGCAAGTTGCCGGGCTTCCTCGTGTCCCACAGGGGGATCGAGGCCAACCCAGAGAAGGTCAAGGCAATTGAAGACATGAGCCCACCACAAACCCTCAAGGAGATGCAGAAGCTTGCCGGCTGCGTGACTTTGCTAGGACGCTTCATCTCCAAGCTGGGAGAGCGCGCACTACCGTTCTTCAAACTGATGAAGAAGAAGGGTCCGTTCGAGTGGACTCCGGAGGCTGACCAAGCATTTCAAGACCTCAAGAGATATCTGGCCAGCCCTCTAGTGATGGTGGCGCCCCGCCCTCTCGAGCACCTGGTGCTTTACCTTGCCGCCACCCCTCACTCAGCCAGTGCAGCTCTGGTGGCGGTTCGGGAAGAGCGCCAGGCAAAGGACATGTCGCGCCGAACCGCGCCCCAGCCGGGGCGACGCAAGACCCGAAGGAGAACGCGGGGGCTGCAGCAACGCCAACGGATGACCCAGCTCTACAGGATGGCGGCCTTAGGCCTGCCGAGGCCCCAACATGCGACCAGGCTCCGGAAGTCCGGTCACCTCAGGAGGCGCCCCAACCTCCGACAGACGCGGCTCCCATTGACGCGCCCGCCCTCGTCGAGCATCCAGTGTATTTCGTCAGCACGGTACTGCAAGATGCAAGGGCACGGTACCCCATGCCTCAGAAGCTCTTGCTCGCGCTTTTGGTGGCCTCGCGTAAGCTACGGCACTACTTTCAAGGTCACCCAATCAAGGTCGTCTCGGCCTACCCATTCGAGAGGGTACTCAGGAGCCCTAACACAGCTGGAAGGGTCGCCGAGTGGAATATTGAGCTGCAGGCGTTCCAGCTAGAGTTCAGCACAACCAGGGTCATCAAGGGAGCCGCGCTCGTCGACTTCGTGACAGAATGGACGGACGCCCCGGAGCTCGAAGCAGGCGAGGATCGGTCCCTCTCTCCAGGAAGTGAAGCGCCGGACGGCTAGGTGATGTATTTCGATGGCGCATTTGCGCTCCATGGCACGGGGGCTGGAGCAGTGCGCATCTCGCTCACTCAGGAAAAGCTCTACTACGCCGTGCAACTCTGCTTCTAGTAGGGTGAGAAGGTCCCCAACAACATAGCAGAGTACGAAGGCCTCATAGCTGGCCTCAAGGCTGCGGTGGACCTAGGGGTGAAGCGCCTCACCATCAAGGGTGACTCGCAGCTCCTCGTCAACTTCTCCAACAAGGTATACGAGCCGAGGGACGAGCACATGGAGTTATACCTCGCGGAGGTACGCAAAATGGAAAAGCAGTTCTTAGGCTTGGAATTGCAGCACGTGCCCCGTGGCACCAACAAGGAAGCCGACGACATCGCCAAGAGAGCATCCAAGTGGCTACCCCAAGAGCCTGGCATCTTCGAGGAGCGGCTCTTCAAGCCATCGGCAACACCACCACTTTCGAGGCCGGCGCTGCCTCGGGAGGAGCTCCCCCAACCACCTGCCTCGGGAGCCCCAGCCTGCGGCCCGACCTCGGGAGCGCGCCTACTCTTGGCGCTCGAGCCTCAGGAGGGGTGCTGGACCAAGGAGTTCAAGGAATACCTGACGCAAGGGGCGCTGCCAGAGAAGGAGGAGGACGCGGAGCGCGTGGCTCGGTAGGCCACGACGTATTGCATCAAGGACGGTGAGTTATACAGGAAGCGGCCGAATGACATTTCCCTGCGTTGTATCTCTAGGGAACATGGGAAAGAGCTGCTAGCTGACATACACGGCGGGGATTGCGGGCACCACTCGTTGTCACGAACCCTCGTTGGCAAGGCGTTCCGCAGCGGGTTCTACTGGCCTACAGCGCTCAACGACGTGACTGAGCTGGTGAAGTCCTGTGAAGCCTGTCAATTCCATGCCAAGAAGATCCATCAGCCAGCTCAGGGCCTCCAGACCATCCCACTCTCGTGTCCATTCGTGGTCTGGGGGCTGGATATCTTGGGCTCGTTCCCTCGAGCGCCTGGGGGCTACCGCTACCTCTACGTCGCCATCGACAAGTTCACCAAGCAGGCGGAGGTAGAAGCCGTCCGCACCATCCCGGCCGGATCCGCGGCCAGGTTCTTCAAGGGTCTCGTGAGCCGGTTCGGGGTCCCCAACCGCATCATCACCGACAACGGCTCGCAGTTTACTAGCAATCTCTTCAAGACATATTGTGCTAACCTTGGAACGCAGATCTGCTACACCTCGGTGGCACACCCTAGGAGCAATTGTCAGGCTGGACGCGCCAACGTGGAGGTCCTGAGAGGCCTCAAGAACTGGACCTTCAAGAAGAAGCTCGAGGCCTGTGGCAAGGGCTGGCACGACGAGCTCCAGTCCGTGCTGTGGTCCAACCGCACCACCGCCACCAAGCCAACGGGCGAGACCCCGTTCTTCCTCGTCTATGGAGCAGAAGCGGTTCTCCCTCATGAGGTCAGGCATCGCTCCATGCGGGTCCTGGCGTTTGATGAGATGCAGCAGGACGCCATGCGGGGGATGGACCTTGTGCTGGGGGAGGAACGCTGCCGTGAAGCCATGCTCCGGGTGGCAAGATATCAGAAGGCGCTGCGGCGGTATCACTGTCGCAGCGTCCGCTCCAGGACGCTCGAGGTGGGTGACCTCGTCCTAAGGCGGGTGCTCTCCAGGGAAGGGCTGCACAAGCTCTCGCCCATGTGGGAGGGCCCGTTTAGGGTCGCCCACGTCTCCAGGCCTGGCGCCGTGCGCCTGGAGACGCATGATGGGGTACCTATCCAGAACGCCTGGAACATCCAACACCTCCGGAAGTTCTACCCATGAAGAAAGGCCCAGTGCCTGTGAAGGTCTCCGCTCGTGACACTCTCACGTAATAATGAGTGGGGCCGTACATGCCCCGGAGTCTCAGGAGTGCCGCCCTCGGGCCTCGGGGGCTCCCTCCCATGTCCTAGTGGCAGCACTTAGCTTCGCACTGGTGAGAAGACAAGAGGACTAGACTAGGTGCCGGATGCGGCTTTTCATTTGCTTTCCGTAGTTGGCTTGCCTCTCTTTAATGAAATTTTCTTTCTGGTGTTCCTTGCTGGTTTGGCTCCATCGCCTTTTGCCTCCGTTTCTGCTTTCGGTTCCTTGTTTCGACTTGTACTCTCTCTCGCACGCCTCGCGAGGGGGCTGGACAGGTGCCCTCGTGAGGGTTTTTCCTGTTTTTTGTGAGGCATCCTCGTTCGAGCTCGTAAGCTGGCGCACTCCTCTAAATCCCTGCCCCTCGGGCACCACGATGCGAAGCGCCGGATCGTGTCCAGCGGCACCTGTGACCAGGGCTCAGAAGAATAAAAGTTTCCTAACGAATTTTGCAGTTCCTAGATGCCTCCCAGGCCAAGGAGGCCTCGCCAGGTACTAGGAAGTGCGCACTTCGCAAAGCAAAGACTACTTCGAGCATGTCAAGCTAAGTTATCTCTACGCGTCTACATAAAACGTTAATGCTGCAACGCGACACAGGCACAATAAACATAGCATTGCAACTTGGAAACCATGGTTTGTTGCACGCCCCTACGAGGCCCCATACTTGTCTCTCTCTTAATGCAGGAACGAAACAAAAGCGGCGCATGCCCCTGCAGCAGCTTGCGAGGATGGACCGCTGACGCCCTCCCGAGCTCAGCCGGATCCCTCCCCGCGCTTCACTGGGGCGCGGCAACGAGATGACCCACTGCCACCCTCGAAGCGGGCGCAGCGGCTGGTCATAGCCGCCGCTGCTGGAGCTGTCGTCGGAGGGAGAATTGCCGTAGCTGGGCGAGCGGCGGCCAGCACCGAAGGCAAGACCGTCCTCACCCTCGTCTCGACCGTCGCCAAGGCCAAGCACCTCGTCGCCGTCGTTGTCTTCGGGGCAGCACCCGACACGACGACCGTCTTCTCCAAACACCCTCACGTAGAGGGTCGCGTTGCCGTCGTATTTGAAGTGGAGGGTCCACCGCTTGCCCAAGCCACGCACGCGGGCAAACGTCTGCCAGCCACGGTCCAGGGTTACGTTGCGTGCGACGGAGACCTCGACTGCGACCCACGAAGCTTTGCTGCAGCAGTCGTCCGCCTGCAGCCAGAGCCCGCCTGGACCTGTGGCCGGCAGCTCGCCGACGAAGAAGCGCGGGAGCTGAAGCTAAGTGCCTGCCGGGTTCTCCGACCACACGATGAACTCCGGCAGCACCTCCGCCGAGTGAAGGCACGGCCGGGGAGGACGTGCAACCATGGCGCGCCTCCCATCATCGACGGGGCTGCCACGATCTGGGCGAGTCCCGCCACGAGAAGAGGCGCCGCCGCGGTCGCGGGGGACCGCGGCAGGGGTCGCGATGTGCTTACGGGGATGGCCACGCCCACGCTTGGGCGGCGGAGAGCCGGGCCCCTCTTGGCGGGCCTTCCCCTTCTCTGCGGCTGAGAACCTCTTCGTAGGCACTATGGGGGTCGCTACTAGTAATGAAGCAAGGAACAAGAAGCGAGTGGAGCAGGAAGAGATGAGCAACGGGGGCTCCGCCCCCTCCTCATTTGTAGTGGGAGAAGGCCAACCGGCGACCCCCACGATCACAGGTAATGATGACTTTTCTCTGCATGCAGCTGGGACTCGTCAAGTCGGGCAGCTGCCGAGGCAGTGTGGGGAAGCGGAGACGCCCACGTCCAATCAATCGCCACGCGTCGAGCGGGGCCGCAGGCTGTTGGGGCCCGCGGCACTCCACACTTGCCCTTTGGCTTCGCCTCGAAGCCAAGTCCGAGCGCGCTTGGACCCGGGGGCTACTGTCGGCGTCCTGGGAACGGGGGTCCCCAGACTTGTCTGCCTGCAGCCCACGGCGTGGCTCCTCCAGCGGCCCTGTATGGCCCATCTTCACCAGCAAACACTCAAGACCCTCGCGAGGCGGACGACACAAGACCTCCTCGGGGGCTGCCTTACCAGGCAGGCTCGTGAGGGGCGGAGAGATCAAGGCAAGGGACACCTCGTGAGGTTCCTGTGACGCAAGCCATGACGACTGGAGCCAGGCGGGTGCTAGCGCGCGCAGTGTCCTCGTTTCCTCTTTGGTGCTAAAGGGGCAAGCGCAGGCGAGGAGTCCCGAGGCATCAGGCAAAGGTTTCCATATCGGTGCAACAAGACCAAGACCAGCAAGACGGCAGGACGGAGGTCACCGTGGAGCCCAAGACGGCATCACCACCAGAGCCTTTGGCAGGCGAAGACCACCTTTAGTCAGGATAACTTGTACTAGTTGTCTCCCTTCGAATTTGGCCGTTGTTGGATCCCTTCCCGCTGAATATTTGGGGAGAGGGCCAGGGCCTCTATAAATAGGACTAGCCACCACCATAGAGAGGAAGGATCCAGTTCATCCTCAACCACACACAAGCTCACCGAGCACAAGAGCACATCTCCTCAGGAGGCTGCTCTTCCCTTGTAACTGTTCATCCTCAGCCCAAGAGGCAATCCACCACACCACACTAGAGTAGGGTATTACACCACATCGGTGGCCCGATCCAGTATAAACTCTTGTGTCTATCTTTCTATGGGTTCGACGCGCTTGTTGGTGTTCTGGGAACGGGGGTCCCTAGACTTGCCTGCCTGCGGCCCACGGCGTGGCTGAGCTAGCAGGCCAATACGGCCCATCTTCGTCGACAAGGCATTCAAGACCCTCGCGAGGCGGACGATGCAAGACCTCCTCAGGAGCGGCCTCGCCAGGCAAGCTCACGAGGGGCGGAGAGATCAAGGCAAGGCAAACCTCGCGAGGTCCTTGTGACGTGAGCCATGACGATCGAGACCAGGCGGGCGCCAGGCGAGCGCCAGCGCGCGCAGCGTCCTTGTTTCCTCTTTGGTGCCAAGGGGGCAAGCGCAGGCGCGGAGTACCGAGGCATCAAGCAAAGGTGTCCATATCGGTGCAACGAGACCAAGACCAGCAGGACGGTGAGAAGGAGGTCACCATGGAGCCCAAGACGACGTCACGACTAGAGCCTTTTGCAGGCGAAGACCGCTTTTGTCAGGATACGCTGTACTAGCTGTCCCCTTTCAAATTGGCAGTTGTTGCCTCCCTCCTGCTCAATATTTGGGGAGAGGACCAGTGCCTATATAAGTAGAACTAGCCACCACAGTAGGGAGGATGGAGGACTCATTCAGAGGCATCTCACCCACACAAGTTCGTTAAGCACAAGAACACCTCAACCTCAGGAGGCTGTTCTTCCCCTTGTACTATTCATCATCAGCCCAAGAGGCAATCCACCACCACCACACTGGAGTAGGGTATTACACCACAACGGTGGCCCAAACCAGTATAAATCTTGTGTCTTTGTGTTGTGACTTCGTCGAGTTTGTCCGCGAGATCTTAGAGAGCTAGGGCGTGGACCGGTAGGGAGGAGATCTTCATGCGCACCCGAGTGTTCGAACCTTAAGGGTTTTGCCGGAACCCGTGATCCGACATTTGGCGCGCCAGGTAGGGGTGCGCCGAAGCCTCCTTCCATCGCTCCGCGCCCCGTTGCTCCGTTGTCTCCATGGCGGACGCTCGTCGTGCTTGTGCTGAGCGCCGGGCTGCCCTCGCCGCCCACGTCGCTCAGACGGCTCCCGTCGGCGGGCCGCCTCGTCGTTCCCCGTTCCTGCCGCCACCGGCCCGGCGGGGAACAAGCAGCAAGCATCCTTGCTGCACCCCTCGGTGCGGTGGGACGGCCGCACCGCCACTCCATCGCTGACACCGGCCGGTTCTTCTTCCCATGCACGCCGCCCTCCCATGGACGCACGGGCCGCGCTCCTCATGGCACACGAGCTCTTGTGCTACCGACCGGTCGACGACCTCTACAAAGACTGGCTCGACCGCATCGCCGAGCTCGTCCGCGCCGCAGGGGGCTCTCCGGCGTCGTCCCTCTCTCTGCCTCGCCCTTCGCCAGCCACGGGCGACGTAGCTCACGGAGCGTCTCCACCACCTCTGCATCAAGACGGCGCCCTGGCGCCAAGACGCGCTGCTCCATGACGCGACCCACCGCGTCCAGCGCCTGCGCGTGAAGAGACAAGCTGTCAAGAAGTCCCTCCGCCACTCCTCGGACCACCGCGCCAGGACCGGCTGCTACGGCAAGACCGCACGCCTCCTGTAGCGGCAGGGCGCGGACGCCATCAAGACCAAGCTCCACCTCCAAGGCGGGCCCCGGTGACCACGACCGGTTGCCGTGCTTTCACCCCCGAGCTGCGTACCATCGCCTGGCCGGGCAAGTTCAAGCCGGATATGCCTCCTCGCTACGACGGCACCCCCGACCCCGCAGAATTCCTGCAGCTCTACGAGCTGAGCATCGAAGCGGCCAACAACGACGAGAAAGTCATGGCAAACTGGTTTCCCTTAGCTCTCAAGGATGGCACCCGCTCCTGGCTCCTGAACATGCCGCCGGGCTCGATCTCCTCCTGGGATAAGATGCGCAACCGCTTCGTCGCCAACTTCAAGGGCACTCGCGACCGCCCGCCAGCTGCGGGTGACCTGCGCCGTGTCAAGCAGCAGCCGGGAGAGACCCTCCAGAAGTACATCCAGCGCTTCAACAACGTCCGCCTCAATATCCCCAAGGTGACAGACGAGGCCATCATCTCTGCTTTCTCTGATGGCGTCCGTGATGCCAAGATGAAGGAAGAGCTCGCTATCCACGAGGAGCTGTGCACGTCCCTGGAGTTATTCAACCTGGCGACCAAGTGCGCGAGAGCTGAGGAGGGGCGCCTCTCCCTCCTCGAGCTCCAAGCTGCAGACCCGGAGGAGAAGAAAGCCACGGCCAAGGACGTGAAGCGCAAGGGAGCAGTCGTGCTTGCAGTGGTGCCAGACACCAAGCGTGGCAGAGACCAACCAGAGTCATCCAAGAGCAGTCGTCCGTTCTGCGCCTTCCACAACCTGAATACCCACAACACCAGCAACTGTCAAGAGCTCAGAGCCATTCGTGAAGGACGCTTCGGTCGACTCCCCGAGCGCGGCGACCGGGGCTATGGCCGAGGAGGTGGACGTGCTGGCGGACGCTCGGACGACCATGGCCCGCGCCAGGAGTGGCGCGACCGGCCTCGTGAGGACCGCTGGCAGGATCTGATACATCTCCGTCGTATCTACAATTTTTTATTGTTCCATGCCAATATTATTCCACTTTCATATACTTTTGGCAACTTTTTATACTATTTTTGGGACTAACATATAGATCCAGTGCCCAGTGCCAGTTCCTGTTTGTTGCATGTTTTATGTTTCGCAGAAACCCCATATCAAACGAAATCCAAACGGGATAAAAACGGACGGAGAATATTTTTGGAATATTTGGAGAATATGGGACGAAGAATCAACGCGAGACGGTGCCCGAGGTGGCCACGAGGCAGGGGGCGCGCCTGCCCCCCTGGGCGCGCCCCTGACCCTCGTGGGCCACCCGTAAGGCGGTTGATGCCTTTCTTCGGCTGCAAGAAAGCTAATTTTTAGAAAAAAAATCACGGCGAAGATTTCAGTCCAATCGGACTTACGGATCTCCATATATATACGAAACGATGAAAGGGCAGCCAGAGAGAACGCAGAAACAGAGAGAGACAGAGAGATAGATCCAATCTCGGAGGGGCTCTCGCCCCTTCCACGCAATGGGAGCCAAGGACCAGAGGGGAAACGCTTCTCCCATCTAGGGAGAAGGTCAAGGAAGAAGAAGAAGAAGAAGAAGAAGAAGGGGGGATCTCTCCCCCTTGCTTCCGGTGGCGCCGGAGCGCTGCCGGGGGCCATCATCATCACCGCGATCTTCACCAACACCTCCACCATCTTCACCAACATCTCCATCACCTTCCCCCATCTATATTCAGCGGTCCACTCTCCCGCAACCCGTAGTACCCTCTACTTGAACATGGTGCTTTATGCTTCATATTATTATCCAATGATGTGTTGCCATCCTATGATGTCTGAGTAGATTTTCGTTGTCCTATCGGTGATTGATGAATTGCTATGATTGGTTTGAGTTGCATGTTTTATTATTGGTGCTGTCCTATGGTGCTCTCCGTGTCGTGCAAGCGTGAGGGATCCCCACTGTAGGGTTTGCAATATGTTCATGATTTGCTTATGGTGGGTGGCGTGAGTGACAGAAGCACAGACCCGAATAAGTAGGTTGTTTGCGTATGGGATAAAGGGGAGCAATAGCGTGGGGTGAATATTCTCGTGTGTGCTTGTTTGCTTTATCACTAAGTAATTTTTTTATTTTTGCTGTTCTTAGTTGTTCTATATGTTTAGTTATGGATATGGAACACGAAATACCAAAAACAATTAGGTGTACTTGCTGCTCATGGAGATGGGGAACCTCCTAAAACCCTCGATGCTCGTTATGTGATAGATATTAAGTACTACTTTGATAATCCTGAGAAAACCCCATTCAATTTGGTAATGGGAGACATGTTGGCTCAACGTGAATACTTTAGGGATTATCGCTTGACTCAAAAAGGGAAACTATTATGGGATCAAATTTATATGTTGAAGTGGTATGCTAGGCAACTATGCTTGAGATATGATTATACTTGTTGCTCTAGGATGATGGCTCCACACCTTCCCTTTTATGCAAATTTAATGATAATGAAACTTTGGCTTCTTATGCTAGAGGTATATATGACTACTATGATGTGGAACAAATAGAAGAATTTGTTGCTTTTATGGGTGCTTATGAAATTGAATATATGTTCAAAGAGTTTGAAAATCTTTATGATGATGTTTACAGACCTGAAAATTTAGCTATCCTTAAATATTGTTATGAGAATTATGAATACAATTTCGATATTGATGTGTTTATTGAGAAAGTCTCCGCTGTCCCAGAAGAGACTAATATTTTGCAGCAATCTTTGGAAGAAGAAATTGATGAAATTGTGAGCTCATTGGATGAAAAAGATGATGAGGAGAGCGAAGAACAAAAGGAGGAAGAGCGGATTAGCTACCCGTGCCCACCTTCTAATGAGAGTAACTCTTCAACTCATACATTGTTTAATTTCCCTTCGTGCTTACCGAAGGATGATTGCTATGATGATTGTTATGATTCCGTTGATTCTCTTGAAATATCCCTTTTTGATGATGCTTGCTATGCTTGTGGCCAAGATGCCAATATGAATTATGCTTATGGAGATGAACTTGCTATAGTTCCTTATGTTAACTATGAAATTCTTGCTATTGCACCCACGCATGATAGTCCTATTATTTGTTTGAATTCTCCAAACTACACTATATCGGAGAAGTTTGCTCTTATTAAGGATTATATTGATGGGTTACCTTTTACTACTACACATGATGATTTTGATGAATATAATATGCATGTGCTTGCTGCTCCTACTTGCGATTATTATGAGAGAGGAACTATATCTCCACCTCTCTATGTTTCCCACACGATAAAATTGCAAGAAACTATTTATACTATGCATTGGCCTTTACTATGTGTGCATGAATTGTTCTTTTATGACATGCCGATGCATAGGAAGAGAGTTAGACTTCGTCATTACATGATATATGTTGCTTTGTGCTCACTACTAAATTACAAATCATTGCTAATTAAAATTGGCTTTGATATACCTTGGGATCCGGGTGGATTCACTACTTGAGCACTATATGCCTAGCTTAATGGCTTTAAAGAAAGCACTGCCAGGGAGACAACCCGGAAGTTTTAGAGAGTCATTTATTTCTGTTGAGTGCTTTCATATCGTTTAAAAACAACAAAAATAAAGAGGGGAACCCAAAACTTTTCAAAAAGAAAAGTGAAAGTGAGAAAGACGAGCATTGTTGAAGTGGGAGCTAGCCAGAACTTTGTTCATGCTCACGGAAATTTTGTGAATCTTGATTACAATAAAAATAATTATCCCTTGTACAATTCCATTGTATTATAAATATAATGTGCCAAGGTTTGCCTTTAGGATGTTTACAATGCTTGTTGGTTTGTACGGTGCAGGACAGAAACTTTGGCTGTAGTGTGCGATTTTTAGTTTTTTACTGGAACGTCAAATGGTTCTGATTCTTTTTGCACTGTATTTCTATACAAATTTTTTATTGTCCTAATGTTTCCAGAATTTTTCAAGTACCAGAGGTATGGTGAATGTTCATATTATTACACACTGTTCTGTTTTAAACAGATTCTGTTTTTGATGCATAGTTTGCTTGTTTTGATGAAACTATTGATTTATATCAGTGGATTAAGCCATGAAAAAGTTATACTATAGTAGACACAATGCGAAAACAAACTATGAATTGGTTTGCAACAGTACTTAGAGTAGTGATTTGCTTTATTATACTAACGGATCTTACCGAGTTTTCTGTTGAAGTTTTGTGTGGATGAAGTGTTCGAAGATCGAGGATGTTTCGATATGAGGATAAGGAGAATAGTCAAGAGATCAAGCTTGGGGATGCCCAAGGCACCCCAAGTAAATATTCAAGGAGACTCAAGCGTCTAAGCTTGGGGATGCCCCGGAAGGCATCCCCTCTTTCTTCAACAAGTATCGGTATGTTTTCGGATTCGCTTCATTCATGTGATATGTGCAAATCTTGGAGCGTCTTTTGCATTTAGTTTTCATTTTTCTTTTACGCACCTGCTGGTATGAGATAGTCCTTGGTTGATTTATAGAATTCTCTTTGGACTTCGCTTATATCTTTTGAGTATGGCTTTATAGAATGCTTCATGTGCTTCACTTATATCATTTGAAGTTTGGATTGCCTGTTTCTCTTCACATAGAAAACCGCCATTTGTAGAATGCTCTTTTGCTTCACTTATATTTGTTAGAGCGTAGGCATATATTTTGTAGAAAGAATTAAACTCTCTTGGTTCACTTATATCTATTTAGAGAGATGACAGGAACTGGTCATTCACATGGTTAGTCATAAAATCCTACATAAAACTTGTAGATCACTGAATATGATATGTTTGATTCCTTGCAATAGTTTTGCGATATAAAGATGGTGATATTAGAGTCATGCTAGTGGGTAGTTGTGGATTGTAGAAATACTTGTGTTGAAGTTTGTGATTCCCGTAGCATGCACGTATGGTGAACCGTGATGTAACGAAGTCGGAGCATGATTTATTTATTGATTGTCCTCCTTATGAGTGGCGGTCGGGGATGAGCGATGGTCTTTTCCTACCAATCTATCCCCCTAGGAGCATGCGTAGTAGTACTTTGATTCGAGGGCTAATAAACTTTTGCAATAAGTATATGAGTTATTTATGACTAATGTTGAGTCCATGGATTATACGCACTCTCACCCTTCCATCATTGCTAGCCTTTTCGGTACTGTGCATTGCCCTTTCTCACCTTGAGAGTTGGTGCAAACTCCGCCGGTGCATCCAAACCCCATGATACGATACGCTCTATCACACATAAACCTCCTTATCTCTTCCTCAAAACAGCCACCATACCTACCTATCATGGCATTACCATAGCCATTCCGAGATATATTGCCATGCAACTTCCATCATCATCATATACATGACTTGAGCATTAATTGTCATATTGCTTTGCATGATCGTAAGATAGCTGGCATGATGTTTTCATGGCTTGTCCGTTTTTTTGATGTCATTGCTACGCTAGATCATTGCACATCCCGGTACACCACCGGAGGCATTCATATAGAGTCATATCTTTGTTCTAGATATTGAGTTGTAAGTAAATAAAAGTGTGATGATCATCATTATTAGAGCATTGCCCTAGTGAGGAAAGTATGGTGGAGACTATGATTCCCCAACAAGTCGGGATGAGACATCCAAAAAAATATTAAAAAACTAAAATAAAAACAAAATGAGAGAAAAAGAGAGAAGGGGCAATGTTACTATCCTTTTACCACACTTGTGCTTCAAAGTAGCACCATGTTCTTCATATAGAGAGTCTCTTGAGTTACCACTTTCGTATACTAGTGGGAAGTTTCATTATAGAACTTGGCTTGTATATTCCAATGATGGGCTTCCTCAAATGCCCTAGGTCTTCATGAGCAAGCAAGTTGGATGCACACCCACTTAGTTTCAGTTTGAGCTTTCATACACTTATAGCCCTAGTGCATCCGTTGCATGGCAATTCCTACTCCTCACATTGACATCAATTGATGGGCATCTCCATAGCCCGTTGATTAGCCGCGTCGATGTGAGACTTTCTCCTTTTTTGTCTTCTCCACGTAACCCCATATTATTCTATTCCACCCATAGTGCTATGTCCATGGCTTGCGCTCATGTATTGCGTGAGGGTTGAAAAAGCTGAAGCGCGTTAAAAAGTATGAACCAATTGCTCGGCTTGTCATCGGGGTTGTGCATGATGTGAATATTTTGTGTGGTGAAGATGGAGCATAGCCAGACTATATGATTTTGTAGGGATACCTTTCTTTGGCCTTGTTATTTTGAAAAGACATGATTGCTTTATTAGTAGGCTTGAAGTATTATTGCTTTTATGTCAAATGATAGACTATTGCTTTGAATCACTCGTGTCTTAATATTCATACCATGATTAGATACATGATCAAGATTATGCTAGGTAGCATTCCACATCAAAAATTATCTTTTTTATCATTTACCTACTCGAGGACGAGCAGGAATTAAGCTTGGGGATGCTGATACGTCTCCGTCGTATCTATAATTTTTGATTGTTCCATGCCAATATTATTCCACTTTCATATACTTTTGGCAACTTTTTATACTATTTTTGGGACTAACATATTGGTCCAGTGCCCAGTGCCAGTTCATGTTTGTTGCATGTTTTATGTTTCGCAGAAACCCCATATCAAACGGAATCCAAACGGGATAAACACGGACGGAGAATATTTTTGGAATATTTGGAGAATATGGGAGGAAGAATCAACGCGAGACGGTGCCCGAGGTGGCCACGAGGCAGGGGGTGCGCCTGCCCCCCCCCCGGCGCGCCCCTGACCCTCGTGGGCCACCCGTAAGGCGGTGGATGCCCTTCTTCGGCCACAAGAAAGCTAATTTTTAGGAAAAAAATCACGGCGAAGATTTCAGTCCAATCGAAGTTACGGATCTCCATATATATACGAAACGGTGAAAGGGCAGCCAGAGAGAACGCAGAAACAGAGAGAGACAGAAAGATAGATCCAATCTCGGAGGGGCTCTCGCCCCTCCCATGCCATGGGAGCCAAGGACCAGAGGGGAAACCCTTCTCCCATCTAGGGAGAAGGTCAAGGAAGAAGAAGAAGGGGGGCTCTCTCCCCCTTGCTTCCGGTGGCGCCGGAGCGCTGCCGGGGGCCATCATCATCACCGCGATCTTCACCAACACCTCCACCATCTTCACCAACATCTCCATCACCTTCCCCCATCTATATTCAGCGGTCCACTCTCCCGCAACCCGCCGTACCCTCTACTTGAACATGGTGCTTTATGCTTCATATTATTATCCAATGATGTGTTGCCATCCTATGATGTCTGAGTAGGTTTTCGTTGTCCTATCGGTGATTGATGAATTGCTATGATTGGTTTGAGTTGCCTGTTTTATTATTGGTGCTATCCGTGTCGCGCAAGCGTGAGGGATCCCCGCTGTAGGGTTTGCAATATGTTCATGATTTGCTTATGGTGGGTGGCGTGAGTGACAGAAGCACAGACCCGAGTAAGTAGGTTGTTTGCGTATGGGATAAAGGGGACTTGATACTTTAATGCTATGGTTGGGTTTTTACCTTAATTATCTTTAGTAGTTGCGGATGCTTGCTAGAGTTCCAATCATAAGTGCATATGATCCAAGAAGAGAAAGTATGTTAGCTTATGTCTCTCCCTCAAATAAAATTGCAATAGTGATTACCGGTCTAGTAAAGTAGTCAATTGCTTAGGGACAATTTCACAACTCCTACCACCACTTTTCCACACTCGCTATATTTACTTTATTGCTTCTTTATCTAAACAGCCCCTACTTTTTATTTACGCGCTCTTTATATTCTTGCAAACCTATCCAACAACACCTACAAAGTACTTCTAGTTTCATACTTGTTCTAGGTAAAGCGAACGTCAAGCGTGCGTAGAGTTGTATCGGTGGTCGATAGAACTTGAGGGAATATTTGTTCTACCTTTAGCTCCTCATTGGGTTCGACACTCCTACTTATCGAAAGAGGCTACAATTGATCCCGTATACTTGTGGGTTATGAGGATCAGCCTCGTGAGGGTGCCTGGAGGGATCAACCTCGTGAGGATCGTCCTCAGGGCAACGCTGTGCTCCCTCCGCTGCCGCAACCGCCAAGAAGGAATGATGACCACCATCAATATGAGGGGGCTGGGGGCTTCCAGGTGCCGCGTGCTATCGCCTGCATCTTGGGCGGAGCCCAGGCCCCAGCCTCGCAACGTATCTTCAAGAAGTTTGCTCATGAATTAAACGTAGTCCTCCCCAAGCTCGAAGCCACACGCCCGCTCAGATGATCCCAGTGCCCCATCACGTTCAACTCGGCAAATCATCTCAAGTGCATAGCTACCACTGGCGCCCTCCCGATGCTTTGCTCCCCAGTCATCAGCAACGTGCAAGTTACCAAGACCCTCATCGACGGTGGCGCAGGGCTCAACGTCCTGTCCGTCGACACGTTCGACAACCTCCAAGTGCCATATGACCAACTTCAGCCTACCAAGCCTTTCTCAGGAGTGACCGACGGTTCCACCACACCGATAGGGCAGGTCCGCCTCCCTGTCACCTTAGGGGAACGCAAGAACTACCGCACCGAGCTCATCGACTTCGACGTCGCGCACATCCATCTGTCGTACAATGCCATCCTCGGGTATCCAGCCCTGGCCAAGTTCATGGCAGTGACCCATCACGGCTACAATGTCCTCAAGATGCTGGGAAGCGGCGGGATCATCACGGTCCCATGTGAAGAGAGAGATGCGGTGTGCTCCCTTGAGCGTGCCTTCCAAGCTGCAGCAATCGACGACCCCGACAGCAAGGGCGAGGGCCTTCCTGAGGCCATCCCCAAGAAGAAGAAGAAGCAGTTGCGCCGTGCAAGACCTCAGGAGGGTGGCGTCGCAGCCGGAGCCTCGTCAGGATCAGCGCCCGCTCCAGGGGCGCCTCACTCCATCGCATAGGAAGGCATGCCCGGCGCCCTTCTTGGGCAGGGCTCGGGGGCTTTCTTCTGGAAGGCCTCAGACCTTGCCCACATCACGAGGGAGGCGCTTGGACACCACTTGGAGGCATGCTTTGCGGCGCATTTCCCTCAGGAAGACACAAGGCAAGGATCGCCCACCGTTCAGGAGTTCATCACCAAGGCCACCCAGGAATTGCAAGACGCAAGGGCCATGCGCGGCGACCGCCGCTCACGAGGCGCAGCTTTCCATTCAGGCGAGGGTGTCGGGCTGCGTGTCTGCATCGACGTTCCAGGGCTCAACAGGGTCGCTTCTCAGGAGCTTTTTTGGCCTTCACGTGTGGGACGCTGCGAGGGCCCACCGCACAGCTACGTTCGCATGCCCTTTGGCCTGCCGAGTGTGTCGTCTGTTGGTGTCAAAAGCGGCGGATCTCGGGTAGGGGGTCCCGAACTATGCGTCTAAGGCTAATGGTAACAGGAGGCGGGGGACACAATGTTTACCTAGGTTCGGGCCCTCTCGATGGAGGTAATACCCTACTTCCTGCTTGATTGATCTTCATGACATGAGTATTAGAAGAGTTGATCTACCACGAGATCGTAGAGGCTAAACCCTAGAAGCTAGCCTATGATTATGATTGTGATTCTTGTCCTACGGACTAAACCCTCCGGTTTATATAGACACCGGAGGGGGCTAGGGTTACATAGAGTCGGTTACAAGGGAGGAGATCTACATATCCGAATTGCCAAGCTTGCCTTCCACGCAAAGGAGAGTCCCACCCGGACACGGGACGAAGTCTTCAATCTTGTATCTTCATAGTCCAACAGTCCGGCTGTCCAAGGACCCCCTAATCCAGGACTCCCTCAGTAGCCCCTGAACCAGGCTTCAATGACGGTGAGTCTGGCGCGCAGATTGTCTTCGGCATTGCAAGGCGGGTTCCCTCTCCAAATACTCCATAGAAGATTTTGAACACAAGGATCATGTCCGGCTCTGCAAAACAAATTCCACATACCACTGTAGAGAGTACAATATTCCACAAATCTAATCTACCGACAACTTTTCATAACGTGACATCCCGCCGTGGTCCGGTCATTACGAACCGTTTTTCCCAGCCTGCCACTGCACGTGTTACGAGGCGGTTTTATTGGCGTGTCTTGTCGAAGCAGAGATCGTGTTCCCCTTATCACGGGATTCTCATCAATACGGGTGTGGGTAACCCCATCGTGCTTGTTAGTATGACTCCTCGATTTTAGGCGAGTTCCAAACGGCCACGCGGAGGACGCTTGACATTCACCCTCTTTATAAAGGGGGCCAAGGCCTGCCCTTTTCTTCCCACACTCGATCCTTGTCTTCCCCCACCTCGAGTTCCAACACCCAAGGCTCAGGCTAAGCGCTTCGGACCTTCAACCATGTCCGGATCCAACCTTCAGGGTCGGTGGATGGCCTCCTCTGTCACAGAGGAGGACATCAAGAAGCTAAGGGAAGCCAGGTATCTGACCGTCGAAATCCCGCACAGGCTGCCTGCTCAAGGGCAGGTCATCCCCACTCCCAAACCCAACGAGAGTGTCGTATTTGTTCCCCACTTCCTCCGAGGACTAGGCTTTAATCTTGATCCCTTTGTGAGAGGGCTTATGTTCTATTACGGGCTCGATTTCCACGATCTAGCTCCAGATTCCATCCTTCACATCTCGTCGTTTATCGTCGTGTGTGAGGCCTTCCTCCGCATCACCCCACGCTTCGGCTTATGGCTCAAGACCTTCAATGTGAAGCCGAAGACGATCAATGGGCGACACGCAGAATGCGGAGGTGTCGTAATAAGCAAAGGCGCCGATGCTCTATAGCGAAAGGGTTCCTTCCCGGAGGTGTCCGACTTATGGCAACGGGAGTGGTTCTACATCACAGCTCCCCGAGGTACAAAGTGGGCGGCTGCCCCCGCCTTCCGCTCGGGCCCTCCGCCGCAACTGGCGTCATGGGTCAACAAGGGGCTGGACTGGGGGGCAGTTAATGCCGTGCTGACATTGCAAAGTCGCATCCGAGATCTCCTCAAGAGGGATGTCAGTCTTGTCAAGGTAATGCAAGTTATGCTAGTTCATTGGGTCCTGTCATGCCAACGTCGATCTCTCCGTATGTGGGAGTTCAACCCGGAAGGACCGCGAACCATTCAGCAATTCTTCGGCGTGACGCTCAAAGAGATGTATGGATTGTTCTTCGGATCACGAATAAAGTGTCTGGACACCACCGAGGATGCGGGTCTCAACTGCAACCGTCTAGATACCCATGTAAGTAATCCTGCGGCCGAACATGCTGTCTTTTTATTTGTCAAAACATCATTCTGAAAAAATTGCTCTCGGCCAGGTCTGGATAAGAAAGGCAGAGAGGATCAGGTGTTCGGCCCCCCTTCCCGAAGGCTCACCAGATCCTGTACTGGCCAGGATGCTTGAGCACGCACCTTATCAAGTGCCATCAGGGGAAGATAAAGGGAGGAATAAAGAAGCCGAAAGGGGGCTTCACACATTACACATCCAAACCGGGGGAATTAGTGTCTCCGCGAAGGAGGATAACCGGGGAGAAGAATCTAGAATCCCATCTCCCCAAGGAAGGAAAAGGACCGCCTCCGAAGACTTGGAAACAGAGGTTTCCAAACGAGGGAAGAAACCTTTGCCGGGGGGCCCTGCCCCGAAGGGCGTCCTTACCGCACAGCGCCCGCAAGGGGGCCATCCCTCCACCGAGCTGTAAGTGAGCAGGAGTACTTTGGTAAATATATCCTGCTTTATCTCCGAGGACAATAACCGAGACATATATCTTGCAGCCCGGCTCGTAGCCCTTCTCGACAGAGTTCGTCTTCGGGGGATCTTCTTCCGGAGATGATGGAGAGCGAAACGCCTCCCCCTGCCTCCCCGCCTCATGGGGCGGACGACCCTGAGGTGTCGTCACGGAGGATTTCTCCTGATCCGCCAAGGCTGGAAGGTAACCCTTCGGCCACCCGAAGTCCAGAGTATTCGGCTCCTAAGGAGAGCAATAAAAAGAGTCCGGGGCTCTCTAGTGCCCAACCAGACGCACTGATGGGTCTTCTAGAGCAAGCGGCTATCTCAGAGGCACATCGTACTTTAATGGGTATGGTGGTTGAGAGGATTTCATCCGCCAAAAGTGGGTTGCATGAAGCTTTTACGAGCCTGCTAAGAGGCTTCGAGGTACGCAAAGTAATATATATATTTTGACGGTACCGCACACGCTAGGTGTGCTCTATACAGATAGTAGCCCCTGAGACTCTGGTTGCTGTCCAGAGGCGGCAAACAGAGGATCATAGTCCCAGGTAATGATCGCGCTGCTTTCATGTGCAGGCGGCTGAGGGTCCGGAGGCTGGCCGGACTGCTGAGTTTACCGAACTGAGGTGGCAGCTTGACCCGGCAGATTCTGACATCGCGCTTGTGAACAAGCGGCTTGACGAGGCACAGGGTATGTATTTTCGGTTGGTCAATAAATATTAAGAGGAGCATGATGCTAGTATCTATAATATGCTGTGACTGTAGATGGAGTTTCCGCCATGGAGACCCTTCGGGCGGAACTTGCCCGAGCCAAGGAACAAGCCAGGAGAAGTGATGCGGCCGCCCTAAAGGTGTCCGAAAAGTTAAGAGCCGAACAGGCTGCTCATCGCCAGAGCGAAGAGAAAATAGCCAAGATGGCTGTTGAGCTGAAAGATGCCGCCGGCCGATATGAGCTTCTTGAAAAGGAGAGCCAAGCGAAGGCGGCTGACCTGAAGAAAGCCATGGAGGTAGCCAAGGAAACCCGCTCTAAAATCAGAGCGGCGAAGGAGGAGCTCCGTCAAGCCGGAGATATCACGGCTGGGAAGCCCTTCTTGTTGCGGACGAAGTTCGGAGATCCGAAGTATGCCCCTCTGGATCAATTATGGAGTGCTGCAGACGCGTACTTGGACTTGGCAATGAGTGCTGCTGAAGCGACTGCGTTTTTCAAAGATCAGGAAGATCATGAAGTGGAAAGGTTCTTCTGGTCGCAGTTTAGTGCTCCCACGCGTCCGCTGCTGTTAACTGAACAAATGGCCGAGTGGGCCGAGCTCCATAGGTTGTGCGGACTTGCCATGAGGTTTGTCGTGGATCATCTTTGGCCGAAGGGACCAAGGCCGAATAGTTATTTTGGTTTAGTGCAACGATTCCTTGGCGATGTGTCGCATATCGACGCTGTAAAGAGGTCGGCGTGCATAGAGGGTGCGCGGATGGCTCTTGCCCGTGTTAAGACATACTGGGCAGAGATGGAGGCCACCGCTATTGCAACTCGGGGTCCGGCCATAGGCCAGGTCCCGGCCGAGCACTATTTTGAAGAAGTCCTAGAAGGCGCTCGTTTAATAGAGGCTTAGTGCTCGAAGAGTATCATGTTCGAGTGACATGTATCCCAATTGTAAAAATAATGCTATTTGGATTATAAAGCCTGTGTTTATACTTTTGACTGAAACTATTATGATGCCTCCTGTGCGGCAGTTTATGTATGTATATAACCTGAAAGTTTGCAGTCGTCGGCTTCAGCCCCCACGCATATAATGCAGGGGTGTTCAGAAAAGCACGTATTCACACTTGATCCAATGTCTTGGTCCATTAAGGAGGTGATGGCGCGGCGAACAAGGCAATCGGACTATATAGCTTTAACACTTTCACTTAGCCATAGGAGTTTGACGGTGGGGCTACTATATAGCCCCTGGTACTTCCGCGCTCATCCGAGTATGGTGCATGTACATACATGATCGGGAAACTGGTCCTTCGTTAATGCGGAGGAATCGCGAGGATTCCATTGAGTCATCGAGTGGTTGACCAGTCTCGCGCTTTATCATGACAGTCAGTTTTCGGATTTCTCTACTGAGGTGCTCATCCAGATGAACCAGGGCACAATCGCAGTAGTTCTGCCGGTGCCACCTTAGCCGATAGAGCGGAACGTAAGGTAGCAAAACACGGGAGCCGGGCAAACCCAACTATTGACCAAAGACATGATTCGGAGCTGATGCATATAAGGCCAAACTCGCGACGCCGAACACTCCCTAAGGTATTCGGACTTTACAACATATACTGGGCTGAGTAACGCACTCGATAATGAGCCCTGAATTTCCAGGTACGTGCATTAGTCTGACATGACAAAATTCCCATAACGCCAGCATCCCTCTCGGTTGTGTTGAGTATCCGGAGGGTGTGAAGCAACAAGAGACAGTAAAAAAGGTTTACGCAGGGTCTTAATCTAAAGAGAAACCTTTGAGCGGGGTCCTGCTGCACGTCTGCGCCTGTGTCTCCGTTGTGCCGTATCCTAGAAGGGTGTAGCACGATGATCATCTATAAAAAAGAGAAAAACCCAGGTGAAAGTTTTCGTGCGAAAAATTGGTTATTCTTAATGAACCATTAAAATGCGATCTATTATTGTATTAATAGGGTCCAGCCGAACTGTAGCCTTTTTTACATGCGGGAAGCCCCTAGCACCACCTATGGGGGTATATCCTTCGACCCAATCTCAGGTTTATCTGAGCTGCTACAGCTAGTGGTGCGTTGGGCTCGTCTAACCGTGTCTGCGGTCTTGACGACTGATCATTCATTCTAGTTGGAGAGGCCGTTCAATGTTCGGCTGCTAGAGCTGCCACATATTCCTCTGCACGTAGGGAACGCTCTGTGTTTTTGCTAACTGTGATGATGCCACGTGGATCGGGCATCTTAAGCTTAAGATAAGAGTAATGCGGTACTGCATTGAAATGAGCGAAGGCCGTTCTTCCGAGTAGTGCGTGAAAGCCGCTTTGGAATGGAGCGATGTCGAAGGTTAATTCTTCGCGTCGAAACTTGTCGGAAGAACCGAATACAACCTCTAGCACTAGAGAACCCGTGGAGCGGGCCTCTGGGCCTGGTATTACTCCTTTAAAGGTATTACTGCTTTGGCTGATTCTTGTCGGGTCTATCCTCATTTTGCGGACAGTGTCTTGATATATCATATTAAGACTACTGACGCCGTCCATAAGGACTCGGGTGAGGTGGTATCCGTCAATTATTGGGTCTAGCACCAAGGCAGCCGATCCTCCGTGCCGGATACTAGTCGAGTGATCCCTGCGACCAAAAGTGAACGGGCAGGCCGACCAAGGGTTGAACTTGGGGGTGACGGGCTCCACGGCGTATACGTCTCGGAGTGCGCGTTGGCGCCTCCTCTTCGGTATGTGAATTGCGTAAATCATGTTCACTGTTTTGACCTCTCGTGGGAATTTTTTCTGTCCCCCCGTGTTCGGCTGGTGAGGCTCGTCCTCGTCTTCACTTGGTGTCTCCCTCCCCTTGTGTTTGGCGTTTAGCTTGCCGGCCTGCTTGAAGACCCAGCATTCTCTGTTGGTGTGATTTGCAGGTTTGTCGGAGGTGCCATGAATCTGACATAATCTGTCTAGAATCTTGTTTAGGCTGGACGATCCATCTCTGCTGCCTTTAAATGGCTTTTTCCGTTGACCGGGTCGAGATCCATTGAATACGGCATTTACCTCCGTGTTGTCTGGGCTATCTCCATTGTTTCGACGCTTGCTTTTGTTGCGTCGCGGTTTCCCGTTGCCATCCCTGACTTCGGATGTGCTTGGGTCGCTGGTGCCGCTACGGGCCAGCCAACTGTCTTAGCCCGCGCAGAAGCGGGTCATAAGGCTTGTTAGGGCTGCCATTGTCCTCGGTTTTTCCTGGCCGAGGTGTCTGGCAAGCCATTCGTCCCGGACACTGTGTTTGAAAGCCGCTAAGGCTTCGGCATCCGGGTAGTCGACGATTTGATTCTTCTTCGTGAGAAATCTGTTCCAAAGCTTTCGGGCTGACTCTCCGGGCTGTTGAATTATGTGGCTTAAATCGCCTGCATCCGGAGGTCGGCCATAGGTCCCTTGAAAATTAGCCCTAAAAGCATCCTCAAGCTCTTCCCAACTTCCAATTGAGTTTTCGGGGAGGCTTTTCAGCCAGTGCCGAGCTGGTCCTTTCAACTTGAGTAGCAGGTATTTGATGGCATGGAGATCATCTCCGCGAGCCATGTGGATGTGAAGGATAAAGTCCTCAATCCAAACCCCAGGGCCTGTCGTTCTGTCGTATGCCTCTATGTTCATGGGTTTGAATCCCTCTGGAAATTCATGATCCAGCACCTCATCGGTGAAGCATAGGGGGTGCGCGGCACCCCTGTATTTGGATGTGTCATGGCATTCTTCTGACGGTTGTGGTGTTCGGTTTTGATTCTGAGCTGTTATTCGGTCAGTATAGTCGTTTGGGCGGCCATGATTCTGTGCCGGAGCGCGCTTCCTAGATCCGTAGATGGACCTGGCCATACCGGCTTTTTTATGCAGGTCCTCACGTAAATCATGCACGGACTTGTGTGCGACGTCGTTAGCCACCCGGGCACGGGGTGGTCAGTCCGGCTGATCGGCCGTTTTATTTTTAAGCTGAATGGGCTCTAAAGTCTCGTCGTCGAATTTAGGCAGCAGTTTGCGCTTTGGATAGCTCTTTCTGTGGCGATTGCCACCGTATTTTTCTTCGGTGTCAAGCACCTTGTTCCATCTGCTGTTGAGCGTATTCTGCGCGGCCTTAAGCCTTTGCTTCTGCTTCTTCAGGCTCCTCGCGGTGGTAATAAGCCTTCTATGGAGGTTCTCTTGTTCCAAGTGCCTTTTCGCGATGATGCGTGCATCGTCGTCTGGACTATTCTCCTCTCCGGAGACAGGTTGATGAGTTTTACCCTCGGTGTTGCCGTGATCGGACAGCGGCTCTGTACTATGTTCGCCATCCGCTGGCTCATCCTGCTCCATCGCTGGGTCCATGTGGTCGTTGTTTCCTTTGGAGGCGACCGGGGTATTATTCTTTCTTGCGCTGTTATCGCTGTTTTTGCTGAGGCGAGATTTGGAGCAGCGCCTACGTCATCGCTTTGGTTGCTTTTCGAGGGAATTATCCTTCGCTGCATCCTTTCGTTCCTCGTCGTTGTTTTCTTTGGGGGTATCCACCATGTATATATCATATGATGAAGTGGCTGTCCAGCGCCCTATGGGCGGTGGTTCCTGTTCCTCTCCTGCATCGTTGTCCATACCGTCGATGTCTTCGGAGTCGAAATCAAGCATGTCGGTTAAGTCGTCGACAATGGCTATTAAGTGGGTGGTGGGTGGGGAACGAATTTCTTCGTCGTCCGCCTCCCACTCGAGCCGGACATAGTTCGGCCAAGGATCTCCTAACAAGGAGAGGGACCTTAATGAGCTTAGCACGTCGCCCAAGGGCGAGTGCTGAAAGATATCTGTGGAGGTAAACTCCATGATCGGTGCCCAATCAGATTTGATAGGCACAGACGCAAGCGGTTCGGAGCCTGTGGCCGGGGACGAATCCAAGGGTCCGGTGACACAGCTCTCATAGGAGGTGAAGTCGGTATTCGGCTCTATCGCTGCTGAGTGTATGGCCTCCATGGCGGGGTCTATCCACCCGTCCTCGGACGGCACGATCTGCTCCGGAATGAGGGCCGGAGCAGCCGCAGGTGTGATCTCCCGAACACCGTCCGACGGTAGAGCTAAGTCACGCTCGTCATGACTGTGCGGCGCACCTGACATGGGCTCGAATCCGTCGAAGATCAAGTCTCCGCGGATGTCAGCAGTATAGTTCAAGCTTCCAAACCTGACCTGATGGCCAGGGGCGTAGCTATCGATCTGCTCCAGATGGCCAAGCGAATTGGCCCGTAGTACGAAGCCGCCGAATACGAAGATTTGTCCGGGGAGAAAAATCTCACCCTGGATCACATCGTTACCGATGATCGAAGGAGCCATCAAGCCTTACCATGACGGCACAGTGGAACTCTCAATGAAAGCACCAATGTCGGTGTAAAAACCGGCGGATCTCGGGTAGGTGGTCCCGAACTGTGCGTCTAACGCTAATGGTAACAGGAGGCGAGGGACACAATGTTTACCCATGTTCGGGCCCTCTCAATGGAGGTAATACACCCTACTTCCTGCTTGATTGATCTTGATGATATGAGTATTACAAGAGTTGATCTACCACGAGATCGTAGAGGGTAAACCCTAGAAGCTAGCCTATGATTATGATTGTGATTCTTGTCCTACGGACTAAACCCTCCGGTTTATATAGACACCGGAGGGGGCTCGGGTTACACAGAGTCGGTTACAAGGGAGGAGATCTACATAACCGAATTGCCAAGCTTGCCTTCCACGCAAAGGAGAGTCCCACCCGGACACGGGACGAAGTCTTCAATCTTGTATCTTCATAGTCCAACAGTCCGGCCAAAGTATATAGTCCGGCTGTCCGAGGACCCCCTAATCCAGGACTCCCTCATCGTCCGCCTACCAGCGCAACCTACGGCGCATCCTAGCGGCTCAGGAGGCCAGGCACCATGCTGTCCTGATGGAGATGGAGACGGTCCTCAAGGAACCGCCTGGGCCCCCGGAGCCTCCGGAGGCTCAGGGCCCCGGTGGCTCGTGAGGACCAACTCCTTCGCTGCGTACCTTCAGCTGCCCCAACTCTCCTTCGTCAACAGTACCAGGTGACATTTTCCAAGTTCATTTAGCTGGGAGGGCCCCTCGGGCTGCATCATTCCCAAGCCGCTCGGGCCTGACCCAGTGGCATGTATCTCCCATGCATTTACTTAAGCCTGCTGCTCTCCATGCTTAATCTACCTATGATTACTACCTTCTCGGTCATGGCCTCCCACGGGGCCTCCTCACGCCGGCACGGCGCTGGTGCACGGGTCCGTCCCTGCCACGTCGATAAACCTGAGCGGTCGAGCTCTGGCTCGCGGCACGCCTTGCGCACGTCACCTCACCAGACCCTCAGTGCCTTCACTCCCTCGCGGAACAACCAGTGGCAGGCTGGCAACCATAATGGCAGATCGCGTTCTTCCTTGTGCTGGCTCGCAGGAAACTCACGAGGATAACATCAAGCGGCACCGCGAGCTCCCACCTCTTCCATGTAATCCGCTTGCACGTTAAAAGGGGGGCTCCTGAGCATCGCGACTCAGGAGCTCTTACTGGCTCTCCAGCCCTCACCCCCTGGCCTTGACCACGGCACGCGACCTGGCATACCAGCGGCGGCTGAGCTTGATCGAGGGCCGGGACCTGAGGACGTAGAGCACAAAGGAGAGCATGGGAAGAGGGGGGAGACTCGTATGGGCCCGACCTAGCTACGCTGCGGATGTTTGCGCACAGGCCTGGCGCATCACGAGGAATCGACCCCGGACCGCCCAGATAAGTCACAAGCTCAAATCAACTAATCGTTGGAACGTAGGGGACACGCTCGGCGCAGCCCTGTTGCGGCAACGTCACCTCCCTTTTTTTATCTTACCACGGCTGCTTCAGCGCTAAAGAGGACCTCCTGAGCATCGCGCCTCGGGGGCTCTTACTGGACCTCGGGCCGCTCACCTCCTGGCCTTGACCACGGCACATGACCTGGCATACCAGCGATGGCTGAAGCTTGCCTAGGGACCGGGACCTGTCAGCGTAGAGCGACAAGCTGTCGCGAGATTGGAAAGGGAAGACCAAGCATAAACAGGACTTGCGCTCACAAGACTTCCATAATCAGGATAATATCAACAAAAAGACATTGCAGACTTTTTACACGCCCCCACGGGGTACTTCTTGACTCGTCGCAGGGAACAAAAGACAAGAACCTAGGAGAATCCTATCTACACATCCTCGAGGCCGACGCCATCATCAACAGTGGGCCACGGGAGACCGGCGCCAATCCCATCCAGATCAGCGATGGCGGCAACCGGACGTTGCGGCCCTGCTCCGAGCACAGCGAGAGCTCGAGGGCACGTAGCTGTCGTCGCTCGTCTCTGAAGTCTCGTAGAGCTTGGAAGAGCCGCTGGACTCCCAAGAATCGCTGCTGCTCGAGCGGCCACGAGCGGGGCGCGCCTCATCCTAGCGCTCCCCCTCGGGGCAACACTCCAAGTGGCGACCCTCTGTGTCGAAGAGCTTGAAGAACATCGTGGAGGCACCGTCGTACTCGAAGTGGATCGCGAGGGCGCCCACCGCACGACAAACCCGCGCGACCTCGCCCCAGCCACGGGTCATGAAGATCCTGCCAGTGGAGACTGCTTCAACCTCTGCTCCGGTCGTCGGAGTCGGCATGCTGCAACCAGAGCTCGAGAGGCCCCCTCAGCGGCATCACGTCAGGGAAGAAGCGCGGGAAGCGGATCCAGGAGCTTGGGGGCATCGCCGCCCACAACACAAGCTCGCGAGGGGAGTCCGCGACATGGACTCCAGGAGCGACGACGCTCGTCGTCGCGGCGCGTCGACCTGGGCCATGGCGCCTGCGCCGGCGCTCGTTGCTCCTTCCTCCCGAGCCCCCGGCTCGGGCGTACAAGGGCAGTGGATACCAAGGAGGAGGCCGCTCACACCAAGGCCTCGTCACCACCTGCATCGCCGCGGCGTCGCAGCGATGGACCGACCTCTTCTTCGGCGGAAGCAGCGCCGGCGTGTCAAGGGGAACCTTTCCCTTCTCCTCAGCTAAGAACCTTCGGATCGGCGCCATTGAAGTTGCTACTAGCAGTGAATTAGAGGAGGAAGAAGCAGGCGGAATGGGAAGAAATGGGCGACGGGGGCTCTGCCCCTTTCCTCATTTGTAGCAGGAGAAGGCCAACCAGCGCCCCCCACGATCACAGGTAATGATGGTTTTCCTTGCATGTTGCAGGGACTTGTCAAGTTGGGCAGTTGCCGAGGCAGCGTGGGGAAGCGAAGACGCCCACGTCCAATCAACCGCCACGCGTCAACCGAGGCCGCAGGCTTTTGGGGCCCGCGGCGCTCCGCGCTTGACCTTGGGCTTTGCCTCGAAGCCGAGCCCGAGCGCGCCTTGGGCCCGGGGGCTACTGTCGGCGTTCTGGGAACGGGGGTCCCCAGACTTGCCTGCCTGCGGCCCACGGCGTGGCTGAGCTAGCAGGCCGGTATGGCCCATCTTCGTCGACAAAGGCATTCAAGACCCTCGCGAGGGGCCAAGCCTCGCGAGGCGGACGATGCAAGACCTCCTCAGGAGCGGCCTTGCCAGGCAGGCTCACGAGGGGCGGAGAGATCAAGGCAAGGCAAACCTCGCGAGGTCCTTGTGACGTGAGCCATGACGATCGAGACCAGGTGGGCGCCAGGTGGGTGCCAGCGCGCGCAGCGTCCTTGTTTCCTCTTTGGTGCCAAGGGGGCAAGCGCAGGCGTGGAGTACCGAGGCATCAAGCAAAGGTTTCCATATCGGTGCAACGAGACCAAGACCAGCAGGACGGCGAGAAGGAGGTCACCATGGAGCCCAAGACGGCGTCACCACTAGAGCCTTTTGCAGGCGAAGACCGCTTTTGTCAGGATACGCTGTACTAGCTGTCCCCTTTCAAACTGGCAGTTGTTGGCTCCCTCCCGCTCAATATTTGGGGAGAGGACCAGGGCCTATATAAGTAGAACTAGCCAGCCCAGTAGGGAGGATGGAGGACTCATTCAGAGGCATCTCACCCACACAAGTTCATTAAGCACAAGAACACCTCAACCTCAGGAGGCTGTTCTTCCCCTTGTACTGTTCATCATCAGCCCAAGAGGCAATCCACCACCACCACATTGGAGTAGGGTATTACACCACAACGGTGGCCTGAACCAGTATAAATCTTGTGTCTTTGTGTTGTGAATTCGCCGAGTTCGTCCGCGAGATCTTAGAGAGCTAGGGCGTGGATCGGTAGGGAGGAGATCTTTGCGCGCACCCCAGTGTTCGAACCTTAAGGGTTTTGCCGAAACCCGTGATCTGACAGCGCTAAGCTTTGAGATCACGGTGAGAGTGAGGGCGTGATTAGGTAGGGAGAGATCTTCGTGCGCACCCCAGTGTTCGAACCTCATGGGTTTTGCCGGAACCCGAAATCCGACAATCATATCTATCTTTGCAAGCAAAAAAGTCTCTAGCAGTTTCTTCATCCATAACATAACCCTCAGGCACATCAGGCAATTCATATCTAGGGGGAGAATCTTCATCATCACTTTCATCAATATTATCAGTTTCACTAATTTCATTCTCTCTAACCCTTACAAGTTGTTCATCAAGTTATTCACCTAGTGGCACAGTATTATCAAGCATAGAAGTAGCTTCATCATAAGCATCATGCATAGCAGAAGTGGCATCATCAATAACATGCGACATATCAGAATCAATAGCAGGTGTAGGTGTCGCAAATTTACTCATAACAGAAGGTGAATCAAGTGCAGAGCTAGATGGCAGTTCCTTACCTCCCCTCATAGTTGAGGGATAAATCTTGGTTTTTTCGTCTTTCAAGTTCCTCATAGTGATCAATAGATATAAATCCCAAGTGACTCAACAAATAGAGCAATGCTCCCCGGCAACAGCGCCAGAAAATAGTCTTGATAACCCACAAGTATAGGGGATCGCAACAGTTTTCGAGGGTAGAGTATTCAACCCAAATTTATTGATTCGACACAAGGGGAGCTAAAGAATATTCTCAAGTATTAGCAGTTGAGTTGTCAATTCAACCACACCTGTAAGACTTAATATCTGCAGCAAAATATTTAGTAGCAAAGTAGTATGGAAGTAACGGTAACGATGCAAAAGTAACAGTAGTAGTTTTGTAGTAATCGTAACAGTGGCAATGGAAAAGTAACTAAGCAAAGATCAATATGTGAAAAGCTCGTAGGCAATGGATCAGTGATGGATAATTATGTCGGATGCGATTCTTCATGCAACAGTTATAACATAGGGTGACACAGAACTAGCTCCAGTTCATCAATGTAATGTAGGCATGTATTCCGAATATAGTCATACGTGCTTATGGAAAAGAACTTGCATGACATCTTTTGTCCCCTACCCTCCCGTGGCAGCGGGGTCCTATTGAAAACTAAGGGATATTAAGGCCTCCTTTTAATAGAGTACCGGACCAAAGCATTAACAGTTAGTGAATACATGAACTCCTCAAACTACGGTCATCACCGGGAGTGATCCCGATTATTGTCACTTCGGGGTTGCCGGATCGTAACACATAGTAGGTGGCTATTGACTTGCAAGATAGGATCAAGAACTCACATATATTCATGAAAAAGTTCAGATCCGAAATCATGGCACTCGGGCCCTAGTGACAAGCATTAAGCATAGCAAAGTCATAGCAACATCAATCTTAGAACATAATGGATACTAGGTATCAAACCCTAACAAAACTAACTCGATTACATGGTAAATCTCATCCAACTCATCACCGTCCAGCAAGCCTATGATGGAATTACTCACGCACGGAGGTGAGCATCATGAAATTGGTGATGGAGGAAAGTTGATGATGACGATGCCGACGAATTCCCCTCTCCGGAGCCCCGAACGGACTCCAGATCATCCCTCCCGAGAGAGATTAGGGCTTGGCGGCGGCTCCGTATCGTAAAACGCGGTGAATCCTTCTCTCTGATATTTTCTCCCCGAACGTGAATATATAGAGTTGGAGTTGAGGTCGGTGGAGCTTCAGGGGGGCCACAAGGCAGGGGGCGCGTCCCAGGGGGGTGGGTGCGCCCTCCACCCTCGTGGACAGGGTGTGGGCCCCCCGGTGTTGATTCTTTTGCCACTATTTTTTATTAATTCCAAAAATATTCTCCGTGAAAGTTTCAGGTCATTCCGAGAACTTTTATTTCTGCACAAAAATAACACCATGGCAATTCTGCTGAAAACAACGTCAGTCCGGGTTAGTTCCATTCAAATCATGCAAGTTAGAGTCCAAAACAAGGGCAAAAGTGTTTGGAAAAGTAGATACGTTGGAGACGTATCAGTTCCTTCGTTCGAGCAACTTCACAGTGGGAAAGGTTGGGCCTATGATTTGACGGCTCATTAGTCATTATTACTGCAACGCGACGACCGTGGTGACTCTCCCTTGGAGTTCTGCGTGCATGGAAAGTGGACCAGGATGGTCGACGTCCCACATGTCGGCGAACGGGAGTATTCTTTCCGATATCGAGGAGCGAGGAAACCGCGTGGTATAGTATCACTACTGATTTATACTTATTTTTTATTTCTCATGAATGCTAGCATTTCAGCTCTTACGAAGGAGTGCCAAACACAACACGTGATGGATGTCCCACACGTCAGCGAAAGGAGTGGGACATGAACAGCTTGGTAGAGCGTCTCCACTTCTTCTACTTCTGGGTCGGAGACCACACGTAGTATTAGTAGTGGTATGAACGATACGAAGTGCGACCCGGAGGGAAAGACATGTCTAGTTGGAAGATCTCGGGGCATACACGTAAACAAATACTATAAAACCTAATGTGTGCCTCCAATTAATATAGTAGTAGTAGAGTACTTAGGCACGTACATCATAACATCACCGTGCATTGCATGTACAACATTTGGTGGTAGTAAGAGACAAATGCCTATATGCCATGCATGCTCATACTATTTGTGCCTTTCTACTTAAGTTACTGCGCTACATTACTCAGGTTCGTACGTCCATTCCTGGGTACATGTCCGTCTCGTAGTTCCAGTCCCACGTGTTCTTCATAGATGGAACGATCCATAACTGTGGCAATGGGAGTCCATATCATCGCAGTTTAGTGTGGCTCCCCACGATGGAGGCTCATCCAAACTATGGCCAGCCTCCACGCGGAGCAGTCGCGTGCACCGGGAAGCGACACTCTCTCGGACGTCGTGCTGCTTCAAAGCCGGCGCCAGTGAGAGGTCGCCTTCGCTCTGGTCGGGCATTAATGCGGCACTAACGCTCCGGGACGACGCTGGCCGTTTCACGCGAGAAGCGCGCGCCGGCAAGGGAGGGGGGTTGGGTCGGCCAGGGCGGTCAGACGCGGGCCAGGTGGTGGTATTGGTATTGAACCATTTTAGGTGTAGTACTGGTAGTTTGCAAAACTACTCAATTATTGCACTCGGTTTTCTAAGAAATTGTGGTAAAACACATTACTCCACAGCCCTCTTCCCTTCTCCTTCCTCTTCCGCCGCCCGCGCACTTCCGCAGGAAGCGACAGGTCAACCCTTATATAGGAGTGCTAGCACAAAAGAATGCATGCATGACCACTAGAATTTCCTTTCTCTTATCTCTATGAAAAAAATGTGGCATGAAACTCAAAGCCCTTTAAGTCTGAATATAATGCAAATCATCATCCTCCTCCAGCTCCGCTTCGTCCGTGTCGTCGTCCTCCTGTTCAGGCTCCACTTCATCGTTCTCCTCCTCCGGCTCCGCGTGCTGCTCCACCTCCAATGCCTCCTCGTCCAGCTCCGGCTAGTCCAGACTCTGGAGGCGGGGCGGCTGCGATCCGGGCTTCGCGCCGCCTCGAGATTAAAGCGCCGCTCCAGTGGGAGTATGGCGTATGTCGTTACCTTTGGCCAGGCCATGGCTATTGAGCGACGGCGACCAGAGAAGAGGCGGCGGGAGGGGAATGAATGCAACTACTGTTTGGGTTCACCGTCCCGCTTAAATAAATGCGCACCATCACGTGTACCCGTGGGTGCACAAATTGTAACATATGGGTCTGCTTAAGGGGGCGTCACGTAGCTGGTGTGTGTGTGTGAGATTCTGAGATACAGAGTGCGTGTGTGCGACTCTACTCTTCGGACATGTACTCAACCTTTTGCATCGAGATATAAGTATAATGGTATTACACTTTAGCTAGTGATTTACGTGGCCATGTTAACATGGTTGTGTAAAAAAATGTCACTTCCTGCTCGTGATTTGCGTTATATAATTACTAGCAAGACGCCCGTGCATTGCATAGAACATCAAGATGCATTTTTTTACAAAACACCTATTGTGATTGAACCATGCAGGAGTAATCCCATGTGTAAAAACTAATGATATCTCAAGAATTTTATCGGAAAAATGGTATCTCGAGAATTTCATCGAAAAAATGAAAGATGGGAGGTAAGGTGAGGATGAGTGGGGCGTGGTGGTGACTGGTGGTCGGACTAGGCGGAGGCATGGGGATGGACGGCGCTGGTAGACGGCAGCAGCCACCATGGTAGATTGTTCCAGAGACTTCCTTTTTTAATTGCTCAGCAATGAGGTTGTGGGAGATATGGATGAACGAGGCAAGGCCTTATCTGTAAATGTGGAGAGAGGTGCGGGTATCTTTTGTAAAATTGTCATAGTTTGCTTTCTATCCGTCAGATATAGATCGGACGGTCTATATTACAAGATGCCAGGCACACCATCATCACCAATTCATTTTTTATAAGAGTAGAGATGAGAAGTTTGCTAACTACTAAAGTAAAGTGGAATTTGTCCATGTTATACAAGTAAATTAAGGTGATTGTTTATCATACGGGTAAGGTTTGATGAAGGGTGGTAGGAACAAATGCTCCGCCTAGAGCATGTGTTTGTGAGACGGAGTCTTAGTGTGTGTGTGTGTGTGTGTGTGGGTGGGTGCGTGCGTGCATGTGTGTGTGTGTGTGACGTGGTGTCCTCGGTGGCGAAAGTAATTTAAGTGTGTGTGGCTTCATCGTAGAGAGGTGATGTGTATGGCGGAGGCCACCAACGAGGGGGTGCGAGAGAGAAAAGGCCCGTAGAGACGGAAGAGAAGGCGTGTGCGCGTGAGAGGAGTCGACATCGAGAGAACGTGTTTGTTCGAGAGACACCAAGGAAGACTACTACATATCGATGGTGCATGTAGGCAGGAATTAAACGAAGGGATGGTCTTATTGGTTTCGAGGATATAGGGGAAGAGTGAGAGAGGGGGTAGCTAGAAGGAGATTGTTAAGTGTGAGTGTGTGTTTTACCCATCCAGGCAGAAGTTATGTGCAC
Organism: Aegilops tauschii subsp. strangulata; assembly: GCF_002575655.3. Taxonomy (NCBI): domain Eukaryota; kingdom Viridiplantae; phylum Streptophyta; class Magnoliopsida; order Poales; family Poaceae; genus Aegilops; species Aegilops tauschii. The sequence continues at coordinate 120,232,616 of NC_053039.3, forward strand.
ACAAGAAGAGAATGATTCGATGTGGGGTTAGGGCTGAGGGTGATTAACTACGTACGGAGACATCGGAGACCTTGAACGTGCATGTGCGAGAGGTATACATGTATACGTGGGATGTGTGTGTGTGCGCGTGCGCATGATCGAGATAAAAGAAAGAAGACATAAGTCATAAGATCAACGACATAGGGGAGACGGATCGGTATGACAATATGCATGCATGTGAGAGTGCAGGGAAGAAGGCCCGATAATTGAGCATGTGTTCTTGTCTATAAGAGATAGTGGCGTGGGCTGGAGCATGCATCTATGGCGAGCAGAGGGAGCGAGACACAACGATTGTGCAAAAGAGATCAACCTATAGATGCATGTATGGCGAGATAGATATAGTGTGCGTGATAGCAAGCAAGAGTGCATGCGAAAAAGAAATGTTGACGGAGAAACTACAGATAGATACAGAGATAGAGATGCTAGCTAGAGGGACATCGGCTAGTTTGAGTGTTGGAGATGACCGCCGAGTGGTTCAGAGGGTGAAGTTATGTGTGTGTGAGAGAGAGAAAGATAAAAGGAGGGCACATGACTGCATTTAGAGAGAAACATATATAGTGTGCGTGATAGGAAGCAAGAGTGAGGGCGAGAAAGAAGGTTGATAGAGAAACAGATAAATAGAAAGATTAAGATGCTAGCTAGTGTGTGTGTTAGAGATAAGTGTCGAGTGGATCAGAAGGCCGAGTTATGTGTGTGGGTGTGAGAGAGATAGAGAGAGGGTGCATGTGAGTCATATACAAACAAATATCAGAGAGAAATGAGATCCCGAGAGATGGAGTTTTGTGTCTGCCAGAGAGAAAGATATGTCCCAACGAGAGTGATAGCTAGAGAGACATATCAGGGAACACAATATATCTCTAGGGAGAGAGAGTGTGTGTGAGCGAAATACAACAGAATGGTGGAGAGATATGAGACCCTGGGAGGCAGAGTTTGTGTTTGTGTGTGAGAAAGAGATATTTAAGAGGAAGAGTCGTAGCTTCTCATACTTAAGGAGCGAAAGACATCTCTGTGTGAGAGGGGGTGTGCGAGTGGCACACATGGGAATAGTAGAGAGAATTGAGACCCCGGGAGATGAAGTTTGTGTTTGTGTGAGAGAAAGATATTTCACATGGAGAATCATAGTTAGAGAGGGATATACTTAGAGAGAGATAGAGTGATGAAGGTCGAGGGAGAGAGTACCGTTAGTGTGTTATGAAGATAAAAGATCATTGTCGACATACAGGTAGCACGAGAGATACCCGAGAGACGATGAACGCATATAGGTCTAGAGAGATACTCCTATATAAGCATGAGTGATAGCTATATGAGATGAATATCTGGATTAAAGGGGATTCAAATATTTAAACTAGAGATCACGACATCGATAATATCATAACGAAAATTGGTGTATCAAACATGCATATTCATTTGAATTTGGGGACACGTGTAATGTTATATAGTTTATCGATATTAGTGATCATTAGGTTCTTTAATTAGAGACAATGCATGGTTTATATGCAACTAATGTCTAAACGGGATTACACTATATGTTGCGTGTGTGAAACACATTATACATGTTTGAGAAGTAAAAAAACGCATGAAACACACATTAATTGGAGACAGTTAGCGAGGAATGCATACATTGTATTTCAACATAAAGTGGTTTCAAATATTTGAAAATCCAAATTAAGATGGATCCAACCTTATGAATGTGAGATCATGCCATTTGTAAACCATATTTATGTATAAAGGGTGTTGTGCTTTTGAAAGTATATATAAGAAAATGATGTATATATAATTTTATTCCAATCGAAAATGGATCCTGGCCGAACCAAAATAGAATACAAACTAGATTCGAATTGAGTTGGAACGGTAAACGTGCACTCTTGCTCTGCAAAAATTTCAACGAAGCGGGGAAAGTCACAGTAACCGCCCAAAACCAAAATCTGCGAGATGGAAATTACGGCCTATCTCCGACACGCAAAGCCTATCGGCTCGATTTCTATAGGTTTCGATAGGGGCAGGTTTGTAATTTCACTCAAACGTGACATAACCGCCTCTCACCCGGATCCATACACGGTGGGCGCCAAAACACAGTGTCTCCTTGGCCGAAATCGACTCTCTCCCCGATTCATACATAGTGGGCGCCAAAACAAACTCTCGTCGACAAATATTTGGTGTATGCGAGATTACCGTCCTATCCCCAACCGACTAAGATTGTTGTGATGTTGGAAATTTTAAACGGGGGCTAAGTTTGTAAATTTCCTCGCATTTGAGACAAGCGCACCCTGAAGACATGGTTCCCCCTTCCTCTCTCCCTCCATTTCCCCATTCGTACTTCGTGGGCGCCAAAACACCCTCTCCACCTCAGCCTCCTCCGTCCGCCAGACTATCCACCGCTGTCCTCCTCGACCATGCCGGAGCTGATACCCCGACGCCATCGTCCATTACAAGAGATCGACCTCTCTCATCCACGACTTAGGACCGGGATCCTTGCATCCCGTCCTCTCGCTTCATCCCCGTCGTCGTCCACCTTGTCAGCGCCACTCCTACGACCGTCTCGTCCATCGTGCCAGGATATTTCCCCCGCCGCGACCGTCTACCTTCCTAGATCTACTTCCACACCACCGACAGCCATCGCTACCGCAGCACTGTCAAAATCTCAGCAGATGCATACACGGCGCCGCACCAGAGGCAGTACTCTTTCGTATCTGCTCAACTTATTTATCGCAGCAAGAAAATAGATCGCCACTACTTTACTCTGATTTCTTGTCCATCACTTACTTGTTAGTTAAAAGCAAACATTGGTTGCGAAGTTTCCTTTGTTCGGTTTGCACCTTCAGATCCGCCATGGCACGCTCAACACTTTACTCGCAACGCTTATGGTTTTCCCCTTTTATATTCCACACTAGTTAAATGGCAGTAGACTAAATTTCAAAATTGGCTCAGTCGATTTTTGAGAGCTCACCGGAGTTCGCCGATGCGAAGGAAGGGGCTCGGGTGGGGACGGTGGTTGTGGGGGGCGGTGGCCTGGCAGTGGTGGGGCCTCGCCGAACAAAGAAAACTTGACATGGGTGGGGGCGGGGCGGGGGTGGGGGTGGTGGAGGAACACAGGCGGTGGGGGCAGTATAGGGGAGGGCGGGGGGTCGGGGCCGGTGGCTCTGCCGGCAGCCTGTGCGGTGTTCTGTATGGGAAGAATCAGAGACGAGGAAGAAGAAGGGTTAGGAGACGTAGGATCTTCATCCAACCGCCTGAAATGGTCGACTGACCCAAATGAGAAAAGTCACGCAACTTGCATGCAGACATGCCTTTATATTCAGTACCATCGTCGTAGCTGCTTAGCACTGCTCCTGAATCCATCAAGCTAAACAATGTGCCACTCATAATTCCAAACTTTTTGCTCAAATACGAATCTGATATGATGCTGATATTACTAAAATAGATAACGTTTAATTGGTCAGCTAATGTTCCTACTTTACTTTCGAAAAGCACGTGCACCACATATAGAGAGACAGCAGGGAGTTGAATTCTTAATGCGCTCTGGTTCATCATGTGTGGGCACTGCGCAACGAACATTTTATTATCCAAAATTTGCTTGCTCTTCTTTAGCATGTTCCTCTTTTGTTCTTCTTTAATAAGTACTCTCTCCGTTCCTAAATACAAGTCTTTGTATAGATTCCACCATGGACTACATATGGCCTGCCCACTTGAATCCTATAAGATTAGCAAGGAAATGTGGGGAGCTATGTCGCCTTTGAGAGTTACACTGGTATTAATAGTACCGCACCTTCAGTTGAAGAGAGCTGGTATCCGAAGCCTTTCTAGCTGTACGGGCAATACTAGCGCATATATTCCAGGAAGTTCCACTTTCCTGATTTTACTCCTGATGCTTAGGGTTTTCCCATTATATCTACACTACGATCTGCGTAGGTGCTTTGTGTCCTACTAGCAGCTGTCCACCCTTTAAAGCTAAATAATGCACCAATCATACGTCCTAAGGTTCTTCAAATACGAATGTGATATGATACTGACATTAGCTAACAGACACACATTTAATTGGTTAGCTAATGCTCCCAATTGAGTTTCCAAATGCATGTGGCCACATATAGAGAGACATGATGGAATTGCATTTCTTTGGGCGCTTTGATTCATCATGGGTGGGCAACCAACATTGTATAGAAAGAAGGGGAATCTCAATAATATGCCTCCCCTTCTATTCTATAACATGTTCCTCTTATGTTCTTCTTTAGTAAGCATAGTATGTTCCTTGTCAGGAAGGGGAGCAGGGACATCTGCAGTCGACAGCTCTATTGGGCCGATTCTGCTAAATGATTTCACACTTCAAGTTAGTCTGCCATAATACCCCGAAAATGGTGGGAGCTGCGCGGTCTTTGATAGACTAAACTGATAGTAATAGCTGTGTGCCTTCAGATGAATAGAGCTGGCCTGTAGGTGATCGATAGGCTGCATATTAGCAGCGGCAAAACCCTGTGTTTTCCAGCCAGTTCCGCTTTCCCGATTTATTTATGGTGGTTATGGTGTATCCCTATTATCTACACTACGATCTGCCTACTAGCTCTGCGCTCTCATTATCATGGTTTGGCAATAAACTTTCTAAAGGGTATATTATGAACCTATCATCTGCCAACTATCCTTACATCTGGGGCTCCCAACAGGGAGCCAATTTTTTCTGTAGTTGTGCCAGATTATATTAATCTACTCACCATATTACAGCACACATGGGCTCTCATCAGAATCCAGTGATAGCACACAAGGGTTTATAGGGAGCCTCTATTATACTACAATATCCTCTGCATTACAAAGATAATTTCACTACTATTTGTGTTTTCATGCTTTACAGATATTGTACGTAATCACAATGAATATAAGAATGCGCACATCAGAAGAATATTGCGGAACAGTTCAATGGGTAACAAACTTGGCATCAAGCACTAAAAAAAGACACATCCGTGACATTTTGGGCCGAACGAATTTTTTTCATGTCATACTTATGACACTTCCATGACGATAATTGTGACAAAACCCGATATCATCATAGATTTGGTGGGGTCCTACTTCAATGACAAAAAATCATGACAGAAAATGGGCTTTTCGTCCTGGGCGGGCCAGAGACGCAGCTGCATGACATTCTTTGGGCCGTCCATGACGGAAAAAACCATGGTAGAAGCGAGGGCGAGGAAAATATCGAGGAGTTCCCGATTACGGTGGCTGGTCGGGGGCCGAGTGATGCGCATTTCTCTCGTACGTATGTACGCGCGTGTGTGCGAGGCGTTGGGCTCTAACTGAACCCAAGCGATTGCACTGCAGGCTATGCGTTAACTAAACCCGATCGAGCGATTCCTTCGCTACTGCTGCTAACTGAAGCCGATCGATGCTGCCTCTGGATGAACAGTGAGCGTTGTTAGGGGGTTTGGATGAATAGTTCCTGGTGGGGGTTGGATGAACAAGAACCCGTGGTAGTAGAGGTTGTTGCCGCTGGATGAACAGTACCCCGATCGATCGATGTCACGACCGGATTTTGGGATATAAATTCCCAGAAAAACGGCCTGTGTGCTCACCAGCCCCAGGATTACTGTTAGCTGATGAGGTACCAACTTGATACAAGAATTCCAAGCAAGGAACAAAAATATGTAGTACAAGACCATTTAGGGCTGGGAGTACAACAATTGGTTTCTAATAGTTGAGGGCGGAAGCGGTTGGAAACATCTGCGTCTATGGGACTCCATTTCCCACAAGAACAGCTGACCAGGATAACTCCTATCTTCGCGAGGCTGCAAACGTCAACAGCGTAGGTTCCGAGGTTGTCACCGCGATGCATACCTCCACGCAAGGCAATCTGGCCAAGACAATAGCCAGGGACAAGCCAGTGAGTACGTTTGAATGTACTCGCAAACATTAAGAACACGGGTATAATATATCCAACATACTCCAGATTTAATAGATGATCATACATCCGTCACGAAAATATACGAGAAATCATGATGCACACATATGGATAAAAATATACCAAAATAAAATACTGGGTGCCAAACGAGTGTCTGAATGACTCCTCGAGCGGAAAATGCAGAATAGTAATACTGGTGCCAAACGAGTGTCTGAATGACTCCTCGAGCGGAAAATGCAGAAATAATAATACTGGTGCCAAACGAGTGTCCGAATGACTCCTCGAGCGGAAAATGCAGAAATAATAATACTGGTGCCAAACGAGTGTCTGAAAGACTCCTCGAGCGGAAAATGCAGAATATAATAATGCCGCAGTCGGGCGTCGGGGCGACACCACAGAAAGGGCTTATAAGAGAATAATCACGGTGAATATCCAGGAGGTAGAACCGTCCCAGGGATACTCAATAATATACATAAAATAAATGGTTAGTCCATAATAATAAAGATCATAATCCAAGGGTGCCGTAATCATAAACAATATTTAGTACAGTCGTTTCTCCATCCGAAAACCAATAATTCAGTCAAGTCGTATCTCCATCCGAATACCGTTACTGAGCTCTAGTTAAACCGTTCTCCATCCGAATACCGTTACAGAGTTCTAGTTAAATCATTCTCCATCCGAATACCGTTATCAAGATTTAACCCAGACTGTGGTCCTATACTCAAGAACATGACTATCCAACAGGATGTATCCTCTGCAGAGGGAGTACCATTTTCCACGAGTAACGGGATTACTCAGTCCCTCGGGACTAATTCCGTCTACGGTCTTTTGATTGAAAACACGCCTGACCTGCACACACCAGCTTAACTCACCAGTGCCTGGAATCACCCACGACACCTCCCAAGCAAAACTCTAAGTGGGGAGGCGACAACCTCGACGTAGCATGGGATCACAAAATTTATACCGCGCGCAAACTGGGGAAGCTATCACCTTCGGCTACAACCGAAAACACCCATGCCCCCGGACCGAATGACAGGCTTTAATCCGTGGCCACGGGACCTTCATCACGGCCTCTCTGTACGGTGTGTGCTTTGGAAAGGGGTTGACAACCTACTGAACCATACCCTGTCCCCTGCAGGGACAAGTGGTGGTACCGACAAAAGGAAGCTACTGAACAAGACTCGGTCTACAACCGACTCGGGTGATCCAAGTATCCACCAACAATATTACCACTAGTGAAATAAATCACCACTCCTCGAGCCTCACCATGCTATGCCGGGCATACTCGTCACAACGAGGGATTAGGGACAAGCTCGTGTCTACCCAAGACCACGACTTTCCCGCTTCCTACCGGTGTGCAAGAGAAGCTCACGAGGGCGATCCAAATCCTCAGGGTATCCATTGCTGGCCACAAACAACTCCAAAGTGCACTCATGCACGAGACTACATCGATACATAAACTGTCACTTATACTCCAAGACAAAAGGTGTTGTGATCGTATCCAAACACCACAACAAATATTATGCCAGAGTTCAGAAACGCTTGCCTTCAAGAGTATGCAAAGGATGCACTTATTGGAAGCTTCCCTTTTCCTCCAAAAATCCTATTTTGCAAAATACACAAATACAAATATTTCAAACACAGTACCAAAACCTGTCTCCAATATTTTTGAAATAAATCTTAAAATAAACTAGATGAAATTTGAGAGAGGTAGGAAAAAGAATCAACTCATTTGGAGTTTTATTTTAAAAGTTATAGCCAGTCAAAGTTTGGTCAAATCTGTTTTTAAATAAAACCAGAAAAAAGGAAAACGCTTCAGCAATAATACGCTTACGCAGCAGGGAAAACGCATTCGGGGTTTTGCGCCTCCACTTAAACAGAGAGAGGGCGCTGCGCGGGTCGCTGACAGTGGGTCCAGAGGGCCCACTGGTCAGGTTTGACCGTTCCTTCCCTCCTTCTCTTCTCTTCTGCCCGACGGGAGCGGGGCTCCGGCGATCGCCGGCGACGGACGGCGGCTCCTCGAGGGCATCTGCGGGCGGGGATGGAACGGCTAGACCGAGGCGGTCCTTTGGGTGGTTGAAGGGTCGTCGGAGGTGGAAGGAATCACCGGCGGCGAGCTCCTCGGCGGGTGAAGGCTACGGTGGTGAAGTGACTATTGTGCTCCGGTGGTCTCCGATCGAGTTTGGGCAGCTGGGCAGCTCCGCAAGACTACGGGGAAGCTTCTGGTGGCGCTGGATTGGCAAAAGGGTGGCCGGCGGCGACGAATCGCGCTGGGGCTTAGCGGCGGCCGAGCTGGCCGGAGTTGGGGGAAACGGTCCTCTCCGGTCGATCTACTGCGCGGGGAGCTCTACGGGGGAAGTCTGAAGTCGTGTGAGTGCTTGGAGGGGCTCGGGGGCCCTTTATATAGCGTGACGAGGCGGCTCCGTGGCGGCAGAAGATAAGCTCGTCGGCGACAGCCGTTGCTGTAGTTGCAGGGCATCGCAGCGGCGACGAAAGCGTGCCGATGAGCAGGGGGATAAGCACGAGCTATTCACAGGGGCAGCTGGCGTGCGCTGGTGGTTTGGGCGGCGCCGTCCGCGGCGGAATCCACTGCCGACGCCGGCGTGCCGCCAAGGGCGCGGCCAGCGGCGTAGCAGGGTGCCAGAGTGATCGTGGAGCAGGGGGCGACTAGTGCGCGGCTCAGCGATGCAGAGGGATCAGGGTCGGGTCACGTCGAGCGCGGCAGTGCGGCATGTCGGCGTAGTGCGCGCGCGTGCAAAACGTGCGCTCTGGGCGTTCCCAGAGCACGCACGGCAGGTGCTCGACGGAATGCCAGCGTGGTCTAGAGCGCGAGGGTGGAGCTGGCAAAGCACAGATCGAGGGTAGGGGTGGCTAGGCACTCTGTGGACAAGGTTGATAGGCCAGGGGTTCAAGTCCACAATGCAAACCAGAGAGCTTGCCAAAACTGACTGTGCAACCCAGGTGTTCGACAGAATGTCAAGTGCACTTAGGCAACTCTTGGAGTGGCCAAAGTCTCCAGATCAGTGTCTCTTTAGACACAGAAGATGGTGGTGAGATTAGTTTGGCAAAAACAGAAAGTTGATAGTGCAAGCTTTGCAAAACTCCAGTTCTGGACAGAAAACAGAAGGGTTTAGGGCATGCACTTCAAAACCTCCAATGAGCCCAATCTCTTGGACTTAAGAGTTTGGTAGGGAGGGCTACAAGTAGGAGAAAGCTCAGGGTCACTAGAGCAAGGAAAAATATGGTTGCAGTACAAATCACCAATTTGGACCAGAAAGCAAAAGAGGTTGATCCACTCAAATTTTCCAAAGAACATCATTGGGTTTTTGCTTGAAGATGAGTTGTATGCATCCACTGTCATCTCCAAACACTTGGAAGAATTTTTGAAGAAATATTTAATTGGGTTGCAGTGCAAAAGTGCCTACTGGACCAGATTGGAAAAATTGGTGTAGAGCTCAAAATCTCCAATGGCCAGAAGGTATCTTTGCATAAAAGTGATGTGGAAACATCACATGACATCTCCAAATTTTGGTGGAATTTTTAAAAGCATTTGTCAAGTGGTTGTAGTGCAAATAGGCCCCAAATGCAAAAAGGAATCATTTTAAAGAAAGAAAGCTTTTTGAATAAATAAATCTTGCAACATTTAAATCCACTGATAAATAATGGTTTTATTATAGAGAGAAATCAAGTCCAACAATACCTTCGAAGGTTTCTCCCACTAGAGGCAAAAATCCAAAATCACAAAAGGTAAAACTTGACAAATTGGAAAAGTTTTATTTCCTGGAAATATTTTAATAAACAAAATAAGGCCAAAAATTTTGGGTGACACAATCGAGCCGGTGGATGAACAGGACCCCGTGGAGGGCTGGATGAACAGTAGCCGGTGGAGGGCTGGTTGAACAGTAGCCGGTGGAGGAGCGTGCGGTGGAGGTTGGATGAACAGGGGCCCATGGATGAACAGTTGCGGGTGGTGGCTAGAGGAGGTCGACGGTGGATGAACAGTAGCCCGTGGAGGCTAGAGGAGGTCGACGGTGGAGATGAACAGTGTCCCGTGGATTCCCGTTTTCCAGTGCGCCACACCCCTCCTGATGAACAGGACCCCCGTTTCGACCGTAGTGCTCCAACACAAGTCGGTTTCCTCCGTTTTGCGGTATGCCACACCCCTCCCGGTCAACAGGACCCCGCTTCGATCGTAAGAGGTCCAACAGAAGTCCGTTTCCGCCATTTTGCGGTACGCCAGACCCCTCCCGATGAACAAGATCCTGTTTCGACTGTGGCCGGTCGAACACAAGGCTGTTTCCTCCGTTCTACGGTACGCCAGGCCTCGTTTCCATCGGTTGTTCCGTCCAAGCAGGTTGGCTCCCGATGAACAGCACGCATTCCGTTGCCTCCCGATGAACACGACGCATTCTGTTGCCTCCCCTTGAACACGGCGACGACGCAATTTCTTCGTTCCGACCCATCCATGTACACGAGCCCTGGCCGTACGTATGCGCGAGTACGCGTTCGAGACCCCGCCCGTATGTACGTACGTGGTCGTATTTTCTTTCTTGCACCCTGGCCGCTGTACGTACGTGTACATGCTACGTGCGCGCCTCTACTATGACACGTGCACGCCTCTACTACGACACGTGCGCGTCTCTACATCAACCAGTATGTACGTACACGTTCGCGACCAGAATGACAAAGCTATGTACGCTTCGACCAGGTGGGTCCCGACTGTCAGGCACTTCCTTGCATGCGAAGATGTAGCTGGTGGGTCCCAAAGTCAGGGGGCGGATCATTTTTTTTGCCCGTAATATGGAGGCACTTCCTTGCGTGCGAAGATGTAGCTGGTGGGTCCCAGCAGTCAGGGGGAAACGTTATTTTCACGAAATATGGTGGACCGTCCGGTGGGTCCCTACTGTCAGGTGGAGGAATCATTATTTTGCGCGTAATAAGGAGGCCCTTCCTTGCTGCGGCCGTGGACCCAGCTGTCAACCTCTCCACGTACAGTACTCTTCCGATGGAATTCGTTCGTTGACCACATTGACCACGTCGCGCCGAGAGCACCAGGGCGGTGGATGACAGCGAGGCCTAGGAAGGGGACGACGCGGAGTAGGGGAATACGCGGCAGCGGATGCCCACGCGGAGGGGAGTACGTGGGTTGACTGCTTCGGCTGCGGTGTGAGGTTGCCGTCGCCGGAGAATAACAGGAGGTGTGGGTAAGTATAGAGGGATGGCATGGCCAGCGGTGGCAGCACAGGCGGACCCGGGAGGCAGGAGCAGGCGGCACGGCCGACGCTTGTTTGGGCGGCTGGAGCAAGAAGACCAGAGGTTGAAGAAGCACTGCGGCCGTTGGATGGACATCGTACGGTCACTGGAGCTAGAATTGTTCATATTGACTAAGTTGACAAAGCCCTCTGTCCCCGTCATCTTAGTAGGCCACCAAGTCAGCCTCCCACTATGGTGGGTCCCAGCTAGCGGGGGGTATTCATTTTTGTGTGCATAATAACGAGGCACTTCCTTGCGTGCGAAGATATAGCTGATGGGTCCGACCTGTCAGCGGGGGAACTTTTTTTCGCGAAATACAGAGGCCATTCCGGTGGGTCCCAGCTGTCAGGTGGAGGAATCATTATTTAGCGCGTAATAAGGAGGCATTTCTTTGCGTGGGGTCCTGGACCCAGCTATCAGCCTCTCCATGTACAGTCCACTTCCGATGCATGTCGTTCATTGTCCACGTTGACCACGCCGCGCCGAGAGCACCAGGGTGGTGGACGACGGCGAGGCCTAGGAAGGGAACGATACGGAGCCAGCGAAAACTCGGCAGTTGTTTCCCACGCACAGGGGAGTGCGAGGGGGAGAATGACGGGGCGGTGAGGCCTGCGCGGCAGCATAGCCGGCCACGGGAGGAGGGAGCAGGCAGTCCCGTCGGCGCTTGTTTGAGCGGCTGGAGCAGGAAGAGCAGAGATTGAAGAAGCACGACGGTCGTTAGATGGACATCCAACAGTCACTGCTCTCGTGTGTTGACTAAGTTGACACGGCGTTGCGTGTGCGTCAACCTTATTTTTTTGGAAAGCATACGCGTCAACCTGTAGTAGGCGCACAAGTCAGCCTCAAATCTGTGGAAAACAGCATACAGCCCATCTGCCATTATTTCTAATAATTTACAGCCCATTTGCCAATTCTTAAGAATTTTTTTGGAGCCCATCTTCTTTTTGTTAGTATTACACCCCATATTGTGGCCATGGTTATAAATTATACAAAATTTTGCATATTTCGGTGCGGCCAACTATTTTTAATCCTGAAATATCGAGTCACATTCAAACTATTTTGAAAAATAATTTATATAAATATAAAATCCAAATAATTGTCCAGGCATAAAAATCAATGGAATTTAAAATCTTGTAATTAAAAATATAAAACTAATTCCTGGTTTGATGTGTTTTAAAAATATACAACCCATTTCTGGGCAAACCGAATGAAACTCGCTCCTCGTCTTGAAAGATTTGCAGCCCAGCAGGGCTGATAAAGCAAGTAGGCCTCGTTTGGGTATTTCTTTTTAAAAATAGAACTGGGCTAGCCATTTTCAGCAAGAAAAAAACACAACTGGGCTCATGATGTGGTAAACATAAATAAAACCCTGGCTAGACGGGCCACAACCCCCGCAGAGCCCCATTGTTACCCTGATCCATCGCTAAAACTAGTATAAATAACAACTGCTTGTTCCTAAAAAAAGTAAATAACAACTGCGCGACATGCTGGGTCCCTGGTGTCAGCCGCTCGTTGTGTAATTCTCTGGTTTATTGACTATGTTGACAATGGCGTTAGCCCCAGATGTCCAACCATTAGGAGGAACCATTTTTTGGGGCTTGTAATAACGAAGCACTTGCTTGCATACTACCATGACGCTGGTGGGTCCCTACTGTCATACTCTCCACGTACAGTCATATCCTTGTTCCTATCGGTTGTTGACGGTGTTGACAACGCAAGACTGCGGCGCACCGCACACGGCGAGCGAACCAAGGCCAAGGATGACGGCGAGGCCTCGGACGGAACGAACAGGAGCCGTGGAAGATGCACCGGTACAGTCGCAGGCGGAGGGGAGTATGAGGGTTGACTGGTTCGGGTGCGGGTGCGTGTTGGGGCTGACGTCGCTGGAGAATAACAAGACATGTGGGGGAATAGAGGGACGGACTGGCCAACGTTGGAGGGTACGGTAGGGCGGCGGAGGCACAACCAGCCATGGGAGGCGGGAGCAGGCGGAGCCGACCGGGAGGTTTGGTTTGGGCGGCTGGAGGAAGAAGACCAGAGATAGAAGATACACGGCAGATGTTGGATGTCAATCCAACGGCTGCCAGCAGAAATGTTTGTTGACTAGCTAGTAAGTCGACACCACCTTGGATAGGCTATTTCCTCGTGGGTCCCAAATGTCAGAATCCAAATCTTTCACGGTCATGCAGCCTTTCCTATGAAAATTTACAACCCATTTGGTGTGCTAGTTCGAAATAAGTTTGTGGGTGCTGGTGGGGGCTAATCACTTGGCTTTTGTAATGCACAGTGAGCTCAAGCAGCCGGCGAGAGTGATGCTATTTCCCTTGGTTGGGATTTGTTACAATATTTCACTCTAAATTAAATGAATGCAAGCCATTTGCCTTGTTTCAAAGAAAATATGGCAGCCACAGCCGAGTTGAAAAGGGCAAGAACATCTAACTCCAGCTTACAAACTGTACAAAAGCACGAGGGTTAATTGTTCATCAAGTTTAGACAAAACCCAGGTTGAAAAGGGCAACAACATCTAACTCCAGCACTGTTTTCGGTAATCACAGTCAAATGGATCGGTCAGGTCCATAGAATGAACATCCTGGGTCATAAAATTTACTGGATTATGACCACAATATATTGTAAATAGAAGCCCGACATATTCAGAAGCTCTTTTGCCCACCTGAAACTCCTTTTTTTGCTCTTCGACATACCCATCCGTAAAAACCATGCTGGTGATAAACTTAAGCCTGATGGACAATAGTAACCTCGCATTCAGTAGGAAGAATGTGACAAATCTAGTGTTTGCATGGTTGGCTACATATCATTCCAGCGTTATGTCCTCAATCAAATGTCATGTGAAGTGAGAAAATCCCGGTGCTTACGAATCCACTGATTGGTTATAACTTTCTTACCCCGCCCTGTTGCCTAAATAGACATGAAGATTGAAAATAGTTAAGGTCTTAAAAAAGAGTGTGGAAAGAGCAACAGCTGAACGGTTAATTCTAGTGCACTATATGCGGGCTTCCAATGTGCGTGAAATTATCACCTTTATAGAGATCATGTATTACACCCAAGGTCTCCAGTTTAGGCGCAGAGAGGACGGTTATTTGCGACGGTGAATAACTAGAATCAAGGATCAACCTTTGAAGTGATGGGGCATCTTGGATGATGAGCTACTTTCCGTCAAAAGAAATTCCAATTCTTACAAGGTTAGGCGACTTTATTTGGAGAAAACCGATTCTAACTGTGAAAACAAGCACCAAGCACTCCAGGGCAGGGCAACTGCAGTGGATGATGCTGTGCAATGAGGCCTCCGATATACGAACCCGCACAAGTGAAAGTTTCTTGAGAAATGGGAGTCAAAGGTTTAGTACCAGATTGTCTGGTAGGTAGCACAGCGCAAAGGTGGTGGTGTGGAGAGAGGAGGAAAACCGTGAGATGGACATCGGTGTTGAGGGCACAGGTAGATGGCGTTCGGTATCTGGTAGGTGATTTCCAGGGGAATAGTAGAACTCAAGCAGCTGTAGTTCTGTGAATTCAGGGGATTTCAGCCAGGCGTCCACCGTGCAGATCATGGTATGCTTGCTCAGGTAGCATGACGGGATGCAGAGGCTTTGAATGGAGCCCTGGTGGGAGGAGATGATGGCTCTGGGGATTTCAAAATCATTGAAGAGAGATAGCTGACGACAGTAGAGATTAAGGGGCACGGCCCGCCATAGAGGGCGCCACTGAATTGAGAGGACTTGGGTGCGGCAGCAATCCTTGGTGGGGAGAAGCGATATTATCTCCCCAAGGACGGCGTCCAGGAAATCGCTGATGCGGTCCACCCGAGATACTACGGGTTCCTGGGATCCGGTGGGGGCGGGGTCGCCGCTTCTCCCCGCGCTGCCGGGTGCGGGATCTACAACAGGCGTTGTCGCTGGCGGGAGCCTCATCTTCTTGGCGCTGGGGTCAGCCAACTCCATTTTCCTCGAGGGCGTCGCGTCACGCTGACGGATTTGAGCAGAGTAACGAATGACGAGCCTAGTTGTAGTGCAGGTGAAGAAGAAGGGGAGCTGAGGTTTTTCTGTAGTAATGAGGAAGAAGGGGAGCTAGGGTTTTCTGTAGGAGTGAGGTGAGGAATTTTAGGGTACGAGTGGAGCGAGCTGACGTGAGGTGGGTGGGAGTGAGGAGGAAGAAGAGCACCAAGGTTTTTTGGGGGGGCGGTGTGCTGGGTGTGGGTAGCGCCTCTCATTAAGTAAATATATGGGCTTTTGAATTGATTTTATTATTTACTAGGGAGGATGGGCTATTTTGTCTTGGTCCCAGAGAAACAATTACTACTAGTACAGTGGAGACACTCTACAGCTACCAGAAAAACAATTACTACTAGTAAAGTGGATACACTATCGCTTATGGCTCCTCCTAGGTTATTGAAACGTCTCCTCTACTGAATGCCGTTTTACTTTTGTTCACCGACATGAGGGTCATGCCGAGTGCGGGCCCAAATGCCATCCACCAAATTAGAAGGTAGTATGCTGGCGGAGAGTCACCCCGGTCGTAGCGCGGTACTAACGAGCCGTCGTACCACAAAACCCCACCTCCCCGCAGTCTAAGTTTGGCGAACGAAGCAACCATCATTTCACTCTTCGCTGAATCCCCTTCTCCCTCACCGTCTTCAAGAAAGCCAACACTCGCATCTGCCACTGTTCTTCTCTCCCAACGAAGGGAAGGTAAGCGGATCTGTGATATTGGTATAGTTTCGTTCAGAGGTAAAAAAGAACTTTTGCAAAGCAGTAACCGATCCTCACTCTCTTTTTTGTTTCATTGTCATTGCGATTGTGTTTTCCTTTCAGTGGTCTCCTAGTATTCGTCAGTTTCATGATGGACCAAGGAGAACCAGGCAAAGATCTGCCGATATTGGAGCAGACGTGGGAGGCTGATCCCCACGAGACAGAGAGCTCCAAGAAGATGGAGGCAGCCACCGAGCCGACCCCAGATACGCTCACGGCCACTTCTGAGATGGTCAACGCCCCGTTTGAGGTTACAGCCCCCTTGGCACTGCAGGAGCAGTTTTCCCCATTCGAGGATGTGCCCCCCCCCCCCCCCCCCCGCTGAGTTGCCCGAGGTGATTTTCTTCTTTGCCGATCTCGATTGTGGTTTTTCATCTAAGTATGTGGTGATGAATAATGCAAAATTTTATTAGCTTCGATGCCATGCTATATATAGTGGTTTAAATAACATGTGTTTCTTATACTGGAAAGTAATTCATAATTTGTTTCTGTTTCAATTAGAGCCTTGATGCAGACAAGGATTGTGTGGTTGTACATGTCACTCGCTATGAGGTGGATGACCTGAATATATGCACTGGGAAAACAGAGTTCTTAGGCTATTGGATCCTGGAAGCCATTTGCGCTTATACCGATGTCAAGTTGTATTCCAGCCTCACTGTTGTCAGGCATGTTGTCCAGGGTGTACTGAAGCACAAGAAGTTCAAAGCTACTCCTTCGTTTGTGAGGCATACTGTTCTTGTCAAGCTTACGCAGGAAGATGACATGGCATGCCTCCACAAACAAGTTTATGAGTGGCAAAGCCACAAGGTTATCTTCATGAAGGTTCACAGGATTGAGCTGCTGCCGGACGTCCTCGATGATGTTCATGGCAAGGTCCGTCTTGTGTCCAGCCCAAATTAGATCGAGGCATGCAATAGTTGCCCCGGCTAGTGTTTAATACTAGTTTGGATTGTGTCTACTTATCCGAACCTTGCCTATTATCAAGCCCTCTGGGGCTAGTACTCCGTTTGAATCCGTCTATGGGAACTGCTGCTACTTTTGTGTGCCCATGAATCATGTGAGAACCATCATAATTGTTGCCGAAACAGATGCGTCCTCACTAGTTTTTTCATGAATATGGCATGGTAAGACATAAGTTGTCACGGTTTATCATACGAGCAGTGTGTGTTTGATGAAATAGAGTACTCGTTCGAGAAATGTGCGCCGACATATACATAAGTACTTGTAAACACTGTTGGTGCTACCCCACTTGTAAGCAGTTGTGCAAAACACGACACATTGGCTCAGCTCGCTTCAACACTAGGCTATCGACTAGCTAACAATCAATAATCTG
Source organism: Aegilops tauschii subsp. strangulata (assembly GCF_002575655.3). Taxonomy (NCBI): domain Eukaryota; kingdom Viridiplantae; phylum Streptophyta; class Magnoliopsida; order Poales; family Poaceae; genus Aegilops; species Aegilops tauschii. The sequence continues at coordinate 120,249,888 of NC_053039.3, forward strand.
CTATCTGACATATAAGCAACTACGTATCTTGTTACAGTGGTTCATGCAGTTAACTGAGGCCACAATGTAAATTCCAAACGTTCACACGCTCCAGCGTTCATGTGGAACACTCACATTAAACTCTGCTTCATAGAAAAATTGAAAAGCATAAGTTAAGCAATTTTATACATCTCAATGATTCATGGAACACAACAAACATATACTAGTTCACAGCAAAAGACAAAGTTGTGAGAAGGTTTACAAATCAAGAAAAAACAAGCAAGGCTTCTCTGAGCAAAGGGCCTCCCGGCAGACTTAAATTTCCTGGAGTTCACTCTGGTTTTTTCTTGTTGCCACCATCCAGGGTTAGGTTCTCTCATTCCAGAATAACCAATTATAATTGTGTTCTCAGCTAGAATGCTAAACTAAACCATGTAGTGTACTGGACAGCTGCAATTCTTGTGCATTCTACTAAATTTAAGCCCGCTATTTGCAGAAATAAGCAGACCACAATGCCTCTTGTCGGCGCACCTGTCCCAAAAACCTCTGTGCAGCCGTGCCAGCCAGTCCTCGGTCCATGGATCACCTCGTAGAAAGTGTATTCTGGACTAGGATGCAGTTGTTTTCGCTCGTCCCTGCACTGCAATCAGGAAGTAAAATGTATGAATCAGCTTCTTTTAGATTACGTTGGTCATTCTACCTAGTTACTACCAAAGTAGTAATACCTGGAAGACTGGTGGTTAGAGGACGACAGCTAGGAATAGCCATCTCACTTTGTGCAGTTGTACTAAAACTGAGGTGTGTACTTTTGATTGCGCAGATAGAAACGATATGGAGACAGACATCCCTGTTTGCGCAAATACGAAATACGGTTATTTAAACAGTGACAGATATTTGCAGTGGCGTATGATTAACAGCAGCATCTATTGTGTTATAATTGGCACTAGATTGACAGTATGAAAGTGCCCTTAAGTAAGTAGAATCACATCACATCAACACTGCCACTAGATTAACATGCAAAACAATGGCATTAGTATTACTGTCATGAGAGTACAACATGGTCAGTAAATGTGCAATCAATTTTGTGCAGTTCCACTGGGATGAAGCAATGTTAGCGGTGTGAGATTGAAGTGTAACTGCAAAAACACAATTTATCGGAAATAAAGCAAGACGGAAGCACTTCATAAAATGGTGGTGGCATTGCTTCAATTTATCGACGGCACTAGACCATTACTTATAGTGACATTAGGTGGCATTGCTTAATGCTTCATGTGATTTTACATTAACGGTAGCGATATGGGCGTAGGGACAGCAGGGGCATAAAGTGGTGAGGCAGATGTGGTTGCCGAGAGCGGCAAACACTCAGGCAGCATGTCTGCATTTGTCCCACTTTTTATCTCCTCGGCGACATTTTCCTATGTGAGCACAGGAAATCTAGACGTGCTCATTCTCATTTGCATTGTCCCCCAACACCCCTCACTTTCTTTCCTTTTTCAACCAAGAGATAGGTCCACTTCCCCCCACCCTTCGCCATCCACCATGATTTCTTCGCCTTTTCAACCAATAGACCGGTTGGGTAGCCAGTATCTACTACTTTCCCCCGCTTCCTCTTAGAACCAAGTCCTAGATTCATGCTACAGCTTTCCCAGTTTCTTCCCTGCTTGAACCAACTCTTAGATTCGACTGTATGAACTAGCTTTACATCTAATAATAGTAAAAGTCTAGGTGGATTTGGAACAGCCGACGGAAGTAGAAAAAGATCCACACGCAGCCACGTGGGGAGCTGGGGCAGTAGAGCAAGGCAGGTTTCGAAGGAATATATACCTGAGGGTCGTCGGCATGTGGCAAAGACAGCGTCGGGAGGCCGCATATTGGCCACAATACCGCAGGGAGGAAGAAGGGGTGAGAGGCCCTCCCGAGCTGGCACGACCGCCGATCGAGACGCCCAGGCAGCCGTTGGTCTCCTCCCTCGCCGCCGATGACAGCGTGAACGATGCACCTACACCCCTGCCCCGGTCGAGGTGGTCCGGCCGGATTTGTGACCAGCCATGAGCAGAGAGAGAGTGTGGCCACCTATGTCTTGCTTAGATCTGGAGAGCATGAGAGAGTGAAAGAGAGGAACCCTAGTAAGGCAAGTGCTAAGGCTCCTGCTTATATATACAGTGGAGTGATTTTTTTGTACCAGCTTCAAAAAATGTGCTCCTACGTGTACCCGCGAGTGGGTGTGAGAGAACTAGTGCGTGTGTGCACCGCTTCTTTTCGTGAGAGTACAATATACTATGCCCAAAGAACGTTCGCCACAAGAGTAATAGTATAAGTGTGTGACGTGTGAGCTAAAATAAAAGGTGCGCGACGTCTTTTGTTTTTTAGAAGTTCTGAGGGTAGGGTGTGAAGAGCACATATGTGTGTGACGTCTACCTGCAGATAGACGGTGGGTGCGAGAGGACTCGGGAGAGTCGTGACTCGTGAGGGTGCGTGTGCGCGTGAGAGAGAGGGGGCACGTACCAATGCAATGCATGTGTCCGCAAATCATTATCTGACAAACGTTCGCCACAAGCCGTTTCCTGACGAACGCCGTAAGAACCGTTAGATTGGCATCCTACAGTGTCAGTTTTGCCATGTCATTTAACAGAGCAGCCACTCCTCCTACACACAATTTGCAGTCCGTATAGCTTTATCGAAAATTCGAACCTCGCAAACTTTTACCGAGTTTTCGTGGACCAAAATGCACATATAGAATACCCAATATATATCATTTCATTCATCTTCGAGAGGTAACTATAAAGATGGAGAGGGAGTCTACAAAGAAAGACCGCCGTATCACCTGCAGCAATTTCAACCATCCTTTGGTGTGGAGGAATATCATAGGAACTCTATATGATATGATTTTTATAGGATTTTTCCTTTAGAGCCAATTGGTTCATAGGAATAGATTCATATACTCCACATTTCAAAGGAAATAAACATGATATCATTTTTATGGCTTTAGAGCCACTTGGTTCATATGAATGGATTCCTATACTCCCATAATTTCAAAGGAAAATAAACATTAGCGTATATTCAATAGAAAAGTTCCTATGATGTGAACCAAATGACATCTCTTTTCTAATCCCTCCTCATAGGAATTGAGATACATGTCATCTCTAGATTCAATAGAGAAGTTCCTATGATGTGAGCCAAATGACATCTCTTTTCCAATCCCTACTCATGGGAATTGAGATACATGTCATCTCTTTCCCTACAACTTCCATGTATACATCTTCTATTCCTAAATAGCTAGTACAACCCACTAGTAGCTTTTTTCCTAGACATGCAACTATGGCACAAGAACACGTCATGCATGCAAGTCATAAACCACATTGTTTTTTCTACTCTATGCATGCAAGCACCACATCATCAATTCGTGCATGTTACTCATAAGTTATTTCTTGCATTAAATTTTGCATTGATAATGTATGTGCTGGTCACGTGCACACATATGCAGTTCAAATTCACATTTTTGTTAGAAATGCCATTCTTTTAACTGCAATTCATTTTTTCTCTTTGTACTCCCTCTGTCTAGGTGTGTAAGTCATCTTCCGAAAACCAAATAATCCCAAAACACTTTGGCACAGTACATTAACTCCCTCCTCGTTTCTTGTTTCGTAACATATCAACCAATAAGGCTGGTCATAGTGGGGAGTAACTTATACTAGTGTCATGCGTATGACACTAGTGTCATGCATATGACACTAGTCTAAGTTACTACCTTCATAGTGCAAAGTAACATACTAGTAGTGTCATACATGGTTTTAGTTATTAGCTTGTAGACTCGTACTATCTTGGGAAGCGCTATGTTACAGTAACATATTATGTTACCACCTTTGATTAACTACTTGCCACATCAGCAACATTTTCTTGAAGTGCGTTATGTTACTTGCTAAGTTACTCCTACTATGACTAGCCTAAGAGATGGTGGCCGTGCATGCTTTCCCAAAACACAAGCACTTCTCCTTTGTTCTAGAATCTTCCGTATCATAATTTCCCAAACTTTTTTTTCTAAATGAATTGCCATTATTTGTTTTTTACTTTATGCTTTACAATGCACAATCCCATGAATCTTAACCTTTTTATAAAACTAATTGATTTTGAATGAGATTTACTATAAGAACTAAACGAACATCTACATCATGCATATATGACTCAAAGCTTTACATGCTATAGTGTGTATTTATTCATAATTTGGTTTCCAAAAATCTCATGCGTTCAATGCATGTACCTTACTAGTTTTGAGTAGAGTAGCAAATTTCACGCGGCCGCAGGTATATCAAAATGCATGGCCCATGCATCATTGCCTTTCAGTCGAACCTACGTCCACAATTTTTTGTACGTATATCTCCACTGGTCCCCGAACCCAAAATGCTTCCTCGTTCCCGTAAAACCAAGCGGCCCACACATATTAAGGCGTCAACTCAAACTCAATCCCTCTCCCGTTTACTATGACGTGGCCCCGCACGCCGTAGTACTCCTACAAACCCTACCGCCGCATGCATCATCGGTTTTCTTCAAGAGGGCGAGGGAGAAGCCGATTTGTAGTGGAGGCGCTTTAAAAAAAGGATTTGTAGTGGAGGCCCCTACCCTAGGTTGCCCTAGGTAGCTGCCGCACGCGTCATTGGTTTTCTCTTTTCTTTATGCACTTGCGCCCTAGATTGAAATGGTGGTTGCTTCGTCCGTCCAGCTTAATGCGGGAAAGGTGGGGCTTTGTGATTTGACCCATCATCACTCATTTACTACTACTGCGGCGCTACGACCGGGGTGCCTCCAAGTCCAACCGCTGCTCCGAACTGTAATTTGGTGCATCGCACGTGGAACAAGACGGTGGATGAGCCACATGTCGGGCAAAGGGGGCCTGTTAAGTGTGTCACCATTTCGTGTGCGGACTGACCCTACTTGAGTTGCTACGCCAACACGACAGGAGCAGCCTACCACCTGGGTTTGCTCCTCGGTGAATCCCGACTATGTTGATTTAAAAAGATATGTATTGTACTACCCTCTCCGTCTAGGTTTATAGGGCGCGCACGTACTTCTCGGTCATCCATTTGACTAACTAAATATGAGTTACTATCACTACAAAAAAAAGACACTTCCGTGATGATACGTGTTTGTCACAGTAGGTCACGTTTTCTGTCATGCATGTACATCCATGACGATTTTATGACAGAATTAAGATAGTCATACCTGTACTGTCATAGAAGTGTTCCATGACATTGCCAAAATTATCATAACGGAAGTGTCCACTTCCATGACGATAAATCACGCGTCATAGAAGTGCTTTCGTCAAGGGTGACCGACACGTGGCATCGACCGTAATGGCTCGCCGTTAAGCTATCGGGTCCGGTTTTGGATCCGATAACCCGTTAACAGCCCGGACCAATGGGGATTTTCCACGTGTAAAATTCTCATTGGCCGACGGAACCACGTGTCAGCTCCTCGTTGGGACAGATGTCATCCACTCATTGGACAGGAGGCACCTATGATATGTCGACACATGGCACGGCCCAATAGAGGCCCATTCCGGTGAAAGGCCGGCCCAGCTAAAGGCCCACCATGTTTTTTCAGACACTAGTTTTGGGTCAAATTGAGGCCCATAGCCTATCGAGTTTTGGGCCAAATTACGGCCCATATCGGATCAGGCCCGTTAACAGGCCACTGTACCTTTGGGCCCATTCTAAGAAAGGTTTGTATTTGAGCCTGTTAAATGCCCGTTTATCAGTTCGACCCGATAATAGTTTCGGCCTGTTAGCGGCCCGTAGAGTATCTGGGACGTTGTCGGCCCGGTTCAAATTTAGGCCATTTAACGGCCCATGCAGAAACTGGGCTATTTCTTGTCCGAAGTAACTTTAGGCCTCTTAATGGCCCGTAGTCTTCGTGGATAAATTTCAGCCCAACTGGCCTATCGGCCTGTTAATGGCCCGTGTAACAGTTGGGCCTAATTAAAGCCCGTGTTGAATCCGGCCTGCTTACAGCCCATCTGATAATGGCTGGTGACACTTTTGGGCCTATGGCCCGCGTGGATACCAGCCTGCTTAAAGCCCATAATTTTATTGGGCCAAACAAGCCCAAGATATATTTTGGCCTGTTAACTGCTCGTCCTATATAGGCCCAACATGGGCCTGAGGTAGTTTCGGCCTGTATTGGCCCATGAATTTTTCGGCTCAGCGCTAGCCCAATCTAGGTTTTAGCCTGTTAAAAGCCCATGGTATTCTCTGGCCCAGCTGGCCAGAACTTTACTCAGCATGTTAAAGGCGGGAAACTACTATAGGTTTAGACCTGCTAATGGCCCAAGATGATTATAGGCCCATGTTTTGGCCCATATGAGTAACGGGCCGGCCTGAAGACCGACAACACTGAGATCCACTGAACCTTCCGGCCTAAATTACGGCATATTACATCCACTGGGAATCAAAGTTCACTACCGGTGATAATAAAGCGCAACATGACCGCGGATTACATACACTGGGCATCAAAGGTCGCCACCAGTGCATATAAACGCGCCGACAAAAGAATATACAAAACTAAGAGCACCTCAGAAGGCACTAGGCCTTGCAAGGTCGGGCCCCGCAAGCAGCCGAACAAGGTGATGAGACCTCAGTTGTGTCAATGATTGATGCTTCATCCCTACCCGTATGGCACCATAGTGCGCACGGCAGTCCCCTGACATCTTCATTATATCTTTGACTTCAAGTCGGAGCTGAGCTGAAGCAAGCCTTTCCGCTTTAAGTTGAGACTGAAGAAGTCGAACTGATTGAGGCAACAATTGCACAGAGGTTGTCTCACACCTGCTGGTGAGTAGCTTCAACTCACTGTCTTCATCAAGACAGGACCTTGGGGTCATCTCGCTGTCCTCAAGATGGTTTGGCTCACTATCTTCCCTAAAGTTCTGCCTGGAATAAGAGATACTACTCTGAAAGAGAAATAAGGAGACACGTAACAGGTTTCACAGTTATATAAGCAAATAAATGGATATGTTCTGCATAAGGAACATGTTTTACAACTACAATTTAAAACTGGTAGTTGTTGCAAACATCCAATCAGATGTAATCTGCAAAGTAAACAGTAGTGGAGGAAATGATGCCTATCCAAATCTATACTAGAACAAAGTTTGAAGGCTTGAGAAGGATGAACTTACATTACATGTTAACACGGGCTGGACAAAGCCCTTCTCCATGTTGATGGAAGGATAATTCAATAAATTCCCCAAAGAAAATTCTTTATAAGTGTTGCCATTATTCTACATTTTGCAAAGAGTAAATATAGATCAAATAATATTGGAAGAAACAGAGGATAATGATGCTCAGGTGCAGACTGATGATACATAATCAAATAGCAATTAATTAAGTACAGCATTACAAGGCAAAAGGTACTGGCAAGAGGAATGCAGACATCGACGTGTGCAGTGGCGTTGGCTTTATTCAACATTTTGGTAAGAGTAAATGTAGATATGATAATTTGGAGAAAGTGGAGGGCAGGGCAGATAAGATGCAGAGTAATGCTTGACAATCAACTATCTCGCGATGCAAGTACAGTAATACCACCACCGTCCGTTATTACTTGTCGCTCAAATGGATGTATCTAGCACTATTAAGTTCTAAATACATCCAATTGATCAACAATTAATTCGATATAGAGGGAGTACATGACAACGGGTACTTACATGCGCAATCCAAAACTTCATAACCATTGTGTTATTTCTACATTTATCCATAAGATATTTTATAGCAGCATGATCAGTGTGAACAGTCACTTTGGAATCAATAATATAAGATCCGAATTTATCACAAGCAAACTCAACTGCTAAACATTCTTTTTCACTTGTAGCATAGTTTCGCTGAGCACTATCTAGAGTTTAACTAGCATAATGAATAACATTTAGTTTATTATCAACTATTTGTCCTAGAACAACACCAATAGCATAATCACTAGCATCACACATAATTTCAAAAGGCAAGTTCCAATCAGGTGGTTGAACAATAGGTGCAGAAGTCACTACAAAGAAAAATACACTTCCGTGATGATACGTGTTTGTCATAGTAGGTCACGTTTTCTGTCATGCATGTACATCCATGACGATGTTATGATAGAATCAAGATAGTCATACCTGTGTTGTCGTAGAAGTGTTCCATGACATTACCAAAATTATCATCACGGAAGTGTCCACTTCCATGACGATAAATGGCGAGTCCTGGAAGTGTTTTCGTCAAGGCTAACCGACATGTGGCATCCACCGTAACAGGTCACCGTTAAGCTATCGGGTCCGGTTTTGGATCCGATAACCCGTTAACAGCCCGGACCAATGGGAATTTTCCACGTGTAAAATTCTCATTGGCCGGAGGAAACACGTGTTGGCTCACCGTTGGGACAGATGTCATCCACTCATTGGACAGGAGGCGCCTATGATACGTCGACACGTGGCATGGCCCAACAGAGGCCCATTCCAGTGAAAAGGCCGGCCCGTTTGACTTGGTCAAAAGGTAATGGGCCGGCCCACGGAAAGCCTGTTAACGGCATGTTCGTATATAGCCCATTTACGGCCCGCTAACTCACGACCCGTTACGGCCTATCAGAATTAAGCCCATTAGCTTCTTCTGGGCCGTCCAATATGATTCCAACCCGCTGTAACTTCCAGCCCATGTATGGCCCATGCTGTCTTTCGACCCATATGAGGCCCATTGTAACTCTGGGCCCATTAAAGGCTCGAGATGAAACTGGCCCATAATGAATAGTGTATCGCTTTATACCCATTAATGGCCCATTATTCCATCGGCCATTTCCAGCCTGTGTTAACTTTTAGCCTTCTAAGGGCCCATTTATTCTTGGGCTCATTTCTAGAATTCGGTTAGTTACTGTCCATTACTGGCCTGTTCCGTTTGTGGGCCAAATTCAGCCCCTGGTTACATTCGGTCCGTTTGTGGCCCGTTAACCCGTTGGGCTGTTTTGATAGTGTTATCAAATACGGCCTATTAACGGCCTATTATGGTCCACGAATAGTACGGCCCATGTTTGGCGAAATGATTATACGCCCCGTAGAAGGCCCATGGATCCTATGGCCCGTAGAAGGCCAATGGATCCTACGGATCGTAGAAGGCCCATGGATCATACGGCCCATAGAAAGCCCATGGATCGTACGTCCTATAGAAGGCCCATGGATCCTACGGCCCGTAGAAGGCCCATGGATCCTACGACCCGTAGGAGGCCCATGGTTACAATAGTCTGTGTGTTGCCATGGTTATTGTGGCCTAGTTACCAAAAATAGGTTATTGTGGCCACTAGAAAAACACGGAAAAAGAACTGTAGTGACTACAAGCAAACAACTAAACAAGACAACAAGGAAATAAATAAGCAAGCAACTAACGCTATCCTATTACAGCTATTACACATATTACATCCACTGGGCATCAAAGTTCGCCACTAGTGCAAATATTGGGAACAAAGCAGCATATTACATACACTGGCCGTTAAAATTGGCCACCAGTGCAAATAAACGCGGCAACAAAACAAGTCCATAACTGAAACAACTTCAGAAGAGCTCAAGAAACATTATCCTGGATATCCACCATGCTGGCAATAAGCTTAGCAAGCTTATTAGCTTTGTCCGGTTTGGCACTAAAATCCTCCAACGCTTGCTGTTGCACTAGAAAGTATGCATCTGAATGCTCCAGGGACTTCCGCAGTCCTTCCGCTTCTTGTCACAACATAGTTGATCGATGTCTTTCAGCTTGTAGTTGAGACTCAAGAAACCGAACTGATTTAGACAGTGAGTTCGAATAGCTTGTGCCAGCGGTAGTGGCCAGTAACTCGAACATTAAATCAAGACGGGGTTGTCTCACTGTCTTCAAGATAGTTTTCGTTAGTTATTTTATCATGTTTGTTGGAGACCAACAAGGATGCCTCACTATCCTGAACCTTATCTGCATTATTTCCTTTACCATTGCTTAATAAGGCACTCTTCCCCAATATTCTGTCAGCATTCTAAAAGAAGAAACAAGCAGACACATAACAAGTTTAGCATGTACTAGTATATGAAACTCATTTCGGTGAACCAATTCATTAGTAAGGTGTACAAGATGAAACTACCAGGTCTTCTATTGTTGGGGGAAACGACACCTACGGGATCACGAGGAATCCCTTTTTCTACAGTTGGCGGGCGCGGGGCTGTGGAAAGAGTGGGATTGAGAGATCAACGCGGGGGGATTATCCAGGTTCAGGACGCAAGTGATGCGTAATACCCTACTCCTGCTGGTTTATGTTTATCTCGTGTTCTTGGACTAGCTACAAGGCGTGCAGGGTCCAAAAAGTCTGAATCCTTCCTCAGTACGCCGCGGGCCTCCTTTTATAGTCAAAAGGGGCTGCCACAGTGGCACACAGGAGGTGGAAAGTTGTACAGTAGTCAAGTATATCTCCTGGCACCGTAGGACAAACGCATTTAATGCACTGTCGACGTGCCCTTCTTGCTTTATCGGGGACGGCAAGGAAGCTCGTCCCAGCTGTCGCCGCCTCGCCTGGCTTCGACGCGCGTCCGAGCTGACGAGGCGTGTAGCACCACGCTGGCTGGCTGGCTGCTGAGTTGGTGCGGTGCCAGAGTCTTCACGAAGACCTGCATGCCACCATGCAGGTGCTTGCTGAGTTGGCCTAGAGGCCGCACGTCGCCACGCAGGTGCTCGCCTAGTTGGTGGGCTGGCAGCTGCATGGGAACGGCGATGGAGTCTTGGCAGATGGGGGCCTGGCTGCGGCCCCGCGGATGTCTTCGGCAAGGGTCTTGCCGGGGCCCCGGCAAGGGTCTTTCTGCGGCATCGTGGGTGTCCCCGGCAAGGGTCTTGCCGGGGGGACTCGTGGGTATCCTCGGCAAGGATCTTGCCGAGGATCTTCGTCTTCTGATTCTCATCTAATCTTGCATGTTCTTGGTCTTCACAAAGATCTGCATGCCACCATGAAGGCGCCTACTGAGCTTTGGTTCCAATGTGGTTGAGGGCGTTGGAACTCTCAGGCTCAAGGGTGGCAGCCCTGTTGGCGTTGGGCAAGTTGCCCCGGCAAGGTTCTTGCCGGGGCTGTGGAGGCCGCCCCGGCAAGGGCCTTGTCGGGGGAGTTCACCTCGCCCTTCTGCTCTTCGTGTTTCTGGCTTGGCGTTGCTCTGGTTGTCCTGTGGCTTTGCTTCCTTCCTCTGCCCCGCTAAGTGTGGCCGCAGGCGTGGCTCCAACTGTCCGTGCACAAGTAAAGGGGTACAAAATAGGACCCCTCCTTTTGTGCACCGACAGGAGCCCCCGGGCCTGGGCCACACATAAGCGCGACGCGTTGTTGGGCTAGGCCCAAAACGGTGCGCGGGCATGCGGGGCCGAGTTTTACCATAGTAACTCCCTCGCGAGTTGCACTTCCCCATGACCCGCGTTGAATGCGCGACGTGGGGGTCATGCATGGGGCGGTCGCTGCACGCATGCATCACATCGTGGTAAAGAGGCAGCTCGCGCCTTCCCCACAAAAAGAGGAAAACGCAGGGGCGTGGCTCATTTACTAAGTGGACTCGAGTCGTGGCCTTCAAGGCGCCCGTGCCCCACGATCACGGGGTGGAAAACAGTCGACTCACTTGTCTCCTCGATTTCGGCTTGCTCGCCATGTGTCCCCCATGCCTCGAAGATGGTAGGCGGTGGATGCCGGGGGCACGGGCCTTAAATGACGAGGCGGGAAACGGGGTCATCGCTGGTTGGAGCAGCGGGTCGGTCTTGATTCCCTGCGCCCCTGGCGGCCGGATAGGTTAAGTGGGGCGGCCGAGCCCCGGCACCGTCCATTTATAAGAAGGGGAGGGTGATGGCACCCTCAATCTTTCATCATTCTTCTCCTTCCACCTTGGCTCCTTCCTTCCTTCCGCTATGGCGAGAGGGCATGCCGGCACTCCGATGGCGGCGACGAGTGTCTTTGCTCGACAGCGCGCCCCTCCTTCCCAAGAGCTCGTGGCGGCGGAGCCGACCATGAGACGAAGGGGGAGGGGGTGAGGCCGAGGCCGCCGCGGCACTCGGGGAAGAGGAGGATGGGGCGGCGCACCGGCCTCGCCTCCGCCAGCGGCCCCTCCCCCAATGGAGGGCCACGTCGGAGACCAGCCCCGCGAGTTCGTCATCAGGCTGCACCGGCCAGTGCACCGTCGTCTTTGTCTCCCTACTCTGTTCGCTCGGGAGATGGAGCTCGACCCGCCACAGGCTTTGAGGCTGCATATGAGGGGCTGCGGGAATGGCAGCATGTGGGTCGACGTCGACTTTCCCGCCCTCACGTTATGTATCTTCGTCGTGGATGGAAGACCTTCGCTCGTGCCCACAGCCTGTCGGAAGGGCACGTTCTCCACTTCAAATTAATGCAGAACGGCCTGCTCTCCGTCAAGGTCTTTGGGCACTTGGGAACTCGCCTAAGGTGTTGCGTGGAGAGCTCCTCCGATGATGAAGACTCCTCCTCAAGCGGGAGTGACGAGGAGGACAGTGACAGCGATGATGAGGGCGTCAAGCGGGAGGACGCCAACTCCGACTCTGACTGACCGCGCCGCCCTCCTCCCTCGGCCACGTGCCCTGCCGATGGTCTTCCTCGTCAAGCTCTCCATCGGCGCGTTCCCTGTCGTCTCCCTTTCACCTTCACCCGCCACACCTGGGAGGAAAGGGGCAAGAATGGGGATCACGGGGCACTTATGTTTTTTAGTTTTTAAGCATGCGGGCACTTGTTAGATTTAAACCTTGTAATCCCCTTGCTCATGTTTACATTCCGTACGAACTGTACATGTTTGGAATGTATTAATGAAAAAGGGTGTTTGTCGGGTTCTTTGTGCGTGAGCGAGGCCCATGCCAAGGAATGAATCCTTGTTATTTTTAAGATAAACATTGTTGCCCGGCAACATACCTTGCCATCCCCTCACTTCATTCACGACCATACTCACGCTCTCGGCGGAGGCAGGGGCGAAGTAGGGTTAGGCCCTTCGTTTGCTTCCTTGTCACCGCAACTACAACCAAGTTCCTACCCAGGGAATAGTTCTTGGGCACAGGAAAGGGGGAGCACGGTGGCCAGGGAATAAACGAGGCTTCGTACGTCCCAATTCCATACAGAAATGCATAACAGGGGATAAAGGACTTATCTGAATCTGCAGCCCCCGGCAACCTTGGCTTGCCGTGGTCGGGTGCTTGAAACTGTAGCCCCTCGACAATGGCTTGCCGGGGTCGGGGATGTCGATCCGTCTCCCTGCTCTTAAATGGCTTAGCAGAAACGCCTGTGCAGCCTGCGAACCAAAGAAAATACTAGAAAGGACGGAAAGGCACACACCCGACCTCTATGATAGGGGTTAGTTGCTGCTGGGCACTACCAACTCTACCAGAGAGAGAGACTTAGCCTAGCATGCATGCTAAAACTTAGGGCGCCAGCGCTTCATTTATTTATGCTCAGGGTCTGCGCCTGGCTCCGTACAAAGGGTTACATGCCTTGTCGGCAAGGCTTGTACAAAAGGTGGTTTGCTGGGAGGCCCGACAACCGCGCCTCATGGGTAAAACTTACGAAGATGTTCGATGTTCTAGGAGTTGCTCACTGGGATACCATCTTCGGTCTCCAGGCGGACTGCGCTAGGCCTGGTGACTCGTATTACTCGATAAGGGCCTTCCCACTTTGGCGTCAACTTGTTGGAATTCTTGGCCGACTGAACGCGCCGAAGAACAAGGTTGCTTTCCTCAAGACTTCGGGCATGAACCTTGCGGCTATGGTAGCGGCACAAGGCTTGCTAGTAGCATGCAGCTCGCACAGCCGCCCGAAGACGCGCGATCTTCCTCAAGGAGCGTCGCATCATCTTGCCGCAACTGCTCTTTCTCAAACTCGTCATAAGCGAGCACTCGAGGTGACCCGTATGTGAGTTCCGTGGGGAGAACTGCTTCAGCCCCGTCTACCAGGGCAAAGGGTGTCTGGCCGGTGGCTTGATTTGGCGTCGTTCTGATCGACCAAAGAACCATCGGCAACTCATCAATCCAGCGCCTTCCACACTTGTGCAGCCTGTCAAAAGTCTTTGTCCTCAGTCCTCGCAGTACTTCAGCATTTGCCCTCTCTGCCTGGCCGTTGCTCCGTGGGTGTGCCACTGAAGCGAAACTAACCTTGCTGCCGAGGTCCTGGATGTATTGCATGAAGGTGCGGCTTGTGAACTGCGTGTCGTTGTCGGTGATGACCCTGTTCGGCACACCAAAACAGCAAACTAGCCCCTTGAAGAACTTGACGGCTGACTATGATGTCACCTTCCTCACTGCCTCCACTTCAGGCCACTTTGTGAACTTGTGGATTGCGACGTACAAGTACTCAAAGCCCCCGACAGCACCGGGGAAGGGGCCCAGTATGTCGAGCCCCCAGACCGAAAATGGCCAGGAGAGAGGGATTGTTTGAAGGGCTTGAGCTGGTTGATGAAGCTTCTTCGAATGGAACTGACACGCTTCACACTTGGTTACTAGCGCAACTGCATCCTGGAGGGCTGTGGGCCAGAAGAAACCTTGCCGGAATGCCTTGCCGGCAAGGGCCCTTGACCCTATGTGGGAGCCACACGTACCTCCATGTATCTCTGCCAACAGCTCTAGTCCGTCCTCTTGAGGAATGCACTTTAGCCTGACTCCGTTTGACCTCCTTCTATACAGGGTATCATCCACAAACTGGTACATGTTGGACCGACGGGCTACTTTCTCTGCTTCTTCCTGCTCCTCGGGGAGCTCTCCTGTTTGGAGGAAACGGACGGTGGGTTGCGCCCATGCCAGAGCCTGGGGCTCGACGACAAGGACCAAAGGCACATCTTCGGCCGCAGGGGCAGCTGCCTCTACGGTCAGGGCCTGGGGCCCCGTCGGAGGTAGTTGCCCCTCGGCAAGCTTGGGGTACGCGGCAACCTCCTTGCAGGCGGCTCCTGGGAGCTCGGCGGGAAGGTACTTGCCGGGGCTTGTCTTCCTTCGCTTGTTCTGCCCTGCTGATGGCTCTACGGATGGTTATATTACCTGAAGTACAAAGGTACCTGGTTCCACAGGCAACTTGAGGGCAGCGCGTTTTGACAAGTCGTTGGCCATGTTGTTCTCCGCTCGGGGAACATGTTCTGCCTGTAGGCCGTCGAAATGTTCTTCCAACTTCCTCACTTCATTCATGTAGGCCTCCATCAACGGGCTCTGGTAATCTTTGTTAACTTGCTTGACGACGAGCTGCGAATCACCTCTGATGATGAACTTCTTGATTCCGAGGTCTGCCACGATCCTGATACCGGCAAGCAACCCCTCGTACTCCATTGTATTGTTTGTTGATTTTTCCTGGGGGAAGTGCATCTGGATTACGTACTTGAGGTGCTCTCCGGTGGGTGCGACGAGTAGCATGCCAGCACCAGCACCTTGGAGTGAGAAAGCTCCGTCAAAGTACATAATCCACTCACTCCTCATCTCCTTGCCGGGAAGGGTGGTCTCTTGAATATCCTCGTCGGGAATTGTGGTCCACTCTGCTATGAAATCTGCCAAAGCTCGGCTCTTGATTGTTGAAGTACTTTCAAACCTAAGGCCAAAGCTCGACAGCTCCAGTGCCCACTCCACAATCCTCCCTGTCGCATCTGGGTTGTGCAAAATCCTTTGCAAAGGGAGGCGGGTGACGACGGTGATCTCGTGCACTTGGAAATAGTGGCG
Organism: Aegilops tauschii subsp. strangulata; assembly: GCF_002575655.3. NCBI lineage: Eukaryota > Viridiplantae > Streptophyta > Magnoliopsida > Poales > Poaceae > Aegilops > Aegilops tauschii. Next base: position 120,265,547 of record NC_053039.3, read on the forward strand.
CAGCTTTCTCGAGGCCATGAGAAGGCCGAAAAGCAGCTTCTGCATTCCAGATTATCTTGACCTAGCCCCATGCAAGAGGGAACTGACAAAATACATTGGGTGCTGCACCATCTTCTTCTTCTGTCCCACTTCGCCCATCCGCTCAGGCTCTGCCTCACCGGGTCCGGGCCTTGCCGGGGGTTCTGGTTTGTCGGCGTCAGGCTTTGCCGGGGAAGACACCAGCCCGCCATCCGACGGCTCTGCTGCAACTGCTGCTTCTCCCTCAAGTTCCCTCTGCGCCACCAGCTCAGCACTGACCACTTGATTCGTTGCTGCTAAGTACAGCAGCAACGGCTCCCATGGTTTAGGCGCGACTAGTATTGGCGTGGAGGAGAGGTACCTCTTCAAATCTTGCAGTGCTGCCTCTGCCTCCGGAGTCCATTTTACTGGACCCGCCTTTTTCAAAACTTTGAAAAAGGGGAGAGCGCGCTCAGCAGATTTGGAGATGAACCTACTCAGGGCAGCAATGCAGCCGGCGAGCCTACAGACGTCTTTGACCCGTTTCGGCGCCTCAATCTGCTCGATCGCCTTGATCTTGTCGGGATTTGCTTCGATTCCGCGTTGAGACACAAAGAACCCGAGAAGTTTGCCGAAGGGGCATCGAACACGCACTTCTCTGGGTTGAGCTTGAGGTTGATCTTGCGCAGATTTGCGAATGTTTCTTCTAAATCTTGCATGAGCGTGGCCCTGTTCTTGGTTTTGACCACTATGTCATCCATATAAGCTTCCATATTTCTATGTAGCTGGGGCTCAAAACCAATCTGGACTGCTTGGGCAAATGTTGAACCAGCGCTCTTCAACCTGAAAGGCATTCGTACAAAACAGTATGTACCACATGAGGTGATGAATGCGGTCTTCTCTTCGTCTTCCTTCATCATGAAGATCTGGTGGTACCCTGCATAGGCATCAAGGAATGACAGCAGGTCACACCCGGCGCTGGAGTCTACAATCTGGTCGATGCGTGGTAGAGGGAAAGGATCCTTTGGACAGGCTTTATTGATGTCTGTGTACTCAATACACAGCCTCCACTTCCCATTTGCCTTACGCACCACCACTGGATTGGCCAACCACCTGGGGTGGAGTACTCCTCTTACCAGGCCTACCGCCTCCAACTTCTTGATCTCTTCAATGATGAACTCTTGTCGCTCCAAAGCTTGCTTCCTGACCTTCTGCTTGACTGGCCGCGCGTGAGGATAGACAGCAAGAGTGCTCAATCAACTCCCTGGGAACGTCGGGGATGTCAGATGCTTACCATGCAAATACATCAACATTCGCCCGCAGGAAGGCGACGAGCGCGCTTTCCTATTTGCTGTCGAGGGTGGAGCTTATAGTGAAATCCCCGCCAGTGCTGTCCTCCTTGACGGACACCTTCTTGGTTTCTGGTGGTGCAGCCTTGGACTTCTTGCTCTTGCCGATGGAGCTCTCTGGCACGTCCTCAACGGGAGTTCAACACTCCGAAGAGGTGCGCTTGCCGGAGTGGGTGCAAGAGGTCTTGCCAGCTTTCTTCCTTCATGGGGCTTCAGCGGCAGGAGCAAGTGCCCTGGCGGCAGCTGTTGCAACTGCCTCTCAGTAGAGTTGGTCGGCGCAAATGAGCGCGTCTTTCTTGTCAGAGGCGGCGGTGATGATGGTCAGCGGCCCCGGCATCTTCAATGTGTTGTAGGCATAGTGCCACGCCGCCATGAACTTGGCCAGCGCTGGGCGGCCAAGGATCCCGTTGTACGGCAGGGGGATCTCGGCAACATAAAAACGATCTTCTTCGTCCTATAGTTTAGCTCGCCCCCGAACGTAACGGGCAGCGTGATTTTACCTTTCGGCTGACTCCTTCCCGGGTTGACCCCTTGGAACATGCCTGTCTCCTCGTGATCTCCGTCAGGAATCTGTAGCTTCTTGATCACAGCGGGCGAGATCAAATTCAGACCGGCCCCACCGTCAACCAGCACTTTGGTCACCTTGAGGTAGCGTATTGTTGGTGAAACCAACAATAGCAAACACCCGACCACAGTTGTGCGAATAGGTGATCCTCGGTGTCAAAAACAATGGGCATGCGGGACCACTTCAGGGGCTTCTGGGCATCGAACGACGGCTCTGCCGCAGTGACCTCACGCGCCCACTGCTTCAGCTGGCGGTGTGAGGTGCGCAACGAGGCGCCACCGTCGACGCACATGGCCTCTGTAGCCTTCTGGAACTCGTGCTCGCCGGACTCGGCATCCTCGTCGTGATCATCATCTTCCTCTTTCTTATCGCGGCCCCGAGCGGGCCTCTCTTGTTGGTTATATTTGCCGCGGTGACCCCCTTGGCCGCCACGCTTCTTGCCGGATCCCTCAGCAGCATCCTGACCCTTCTCCTTGTCTCGCCTTTCATATTCAGCCTTCTGTTTTTCTGCAAGCAGCTCAACCTGTCGGCAGTTCTGGAGGTCATGGCCCTTGGTGTGGTGGATCTTGCAGTACTTCTTGTCGGATCCTCCTGGCTTGCCGGTGGCCGCCAGGGCCAAGCAGGCGGCACACCCGGCAACCTCCTTGTCGGGGTCATCAGCCTTGGCCTTTTTGGCGGCGCCGAGCTCGCCGGATCCCTCAACGTCAAGCACAGTCTTGCCCTTGCGCTTCCTATTGCGGCGTCGGCCCTTCTTTGTCAGGGCGGTGGTGTCTTTGTCTGTGGAGTCGGTTTCCGCACCGGCGTCCTCGCCGGGGTACTTCCTCCCCTCTTCAAGTCGAGCACATCTATCATCCAGAACATAAAGTTCGCCCAGATCCTTGACCTTGTTCATCGCCAACTCTTCACGCATCTTGCGGTTGCGCACATTCTAATGGAATGCGCTGATAACGGCGGTGGGATGAACATCTAGGATGTTGTACTGCACCCAGCTGAACCTCTGTATGTACCTGCGCAGGTTTTCATCTTCTTTCTGGGGGATGATGTGCAAATCGCTTGCCTGGCCATGGGCTTGGTGGCCTCCAGTGAAGGCGCCAACAAACCCATGACACAAATTCGACCAAGAAGAAATGGAATCCGCTGGCAAGTGCATCAACCACGACATGACGTCGGGTTTGAGTGCCAGCGGGAAGTAATTGGCAAGCACCTTGTCATCGCGAGCTCCAGCAGCTTGCATCGCGATGGTGTAGATGCTGAGGAACTCCGACGGGTGGGTCTTGCCGTTGAACTTCTCGCCAACATCGGGCTTTAACATGCGGTGGGAGGGCCACTGGAACTGCTGCAGCTCTCGGGTAAAGGCTGGACAACCCACCTCGTAAGGCAGGTCGCCGGGGCCTCCCGGCGCCGGGTGGTCCATAGTAGGCCCCGCACGCCGATCTGACTGATGGCGCGTCTCCCGTCGTCGTTCGATGGTAGTTCGAGCGTCTTCCTGGGCCCGTTCCTGAAGGACTTCACGTAGGTCGCGGCGGGTTCGCGGGTCAGACGACACTGTGGAAACGTTGTCACCGACGTCGGGTCGACGGGTCGGTGGCTGTTGTCGCGGCCGCGGGGGGGGGGGGGGGGGGAGAGTGCACCGTGGTCGCATCGTCTTTGGTCCCCCCACCGCCGGCATACACCGGCTCATCAAGACACCGGTGCGAGGGTCCCGTTGGGAGAGGCTCGTCTTTGTTGGCGAAGCTGACAAGGCTTCGGATGGTGGCTCTCCACTCGTCAAGCTTCTCCGCAGCAGGGGGAAGTCGAGGAGCAGCTGCATGCACGCCAACACTTCTGTTGGCGTAGGCGGCGGCGAGATCTGCCTAGACCGTGATGCGCTCCAACTTCTAACCGGGTTAGAAGGGGCTCTATCGCGGTCTCGCGGTCGCACGCTACCTGCATCGGCGTCTGAGCGCGCACGCCGGCCTAGTTCGTCCTGCGAGTGGCGCACAGGGCTCTTTCTGCGGCAGTGCCCGGGGGCTCCGGCATCACGGCGTTGCTCATCGTGCGCGGCCTGGGAAGGGCACGGCGCGGGCGCTAGCTAGGGTGCCGTAGAGGCTGCTGCGCCGCCCGTGAGTAGCACGGCCCCGACCCCGGACCCAGCGGCGCGTGGCTCGTCGTCTCGCATTCGTACGACGCCGCTCACCTGGCTCTGATCGCCAGAATGTCGTGGATGCTCGCGGGCCACGTCTCCGGCCCCATTCGTGGGCACCCGGCCGCCTGCTCGCGCTGGCGCGGACGGGCCGGCCCTGGACGAGCCGATCGCTGTGATCCCCTTTCTCTTGGGGGCCATGGTGATGGTGAAGTCGGTGTGCTAACCTTCAAACTGGATTTTCACAGCTTGCGGCCCCTACCTGGCATGCCAAAGATGTCGGGGGAAACGACACCTACGGGATCACGAGGAATCCCTTTTGCTACGACTGGCGGGCGCGGGGCTGTGGAACGAGCGGGATTGAGAGATCAACGCAGGGGGATTATCCAGCTTCGGTCCGCAAGTGATGCGTAATACCCTACTCCTGCTAGTTTATGTTTATCTGGTGTTCTTGGCCTAGCTACAAGGCATGCAGGGTCCAAAAAGTCCGAATCCTTCCTATGTACGCTGCGGGCCTCCTTTTATAGTCAAAAGGGGCTGCCACAGTGGCACACAGGAGGTGGAAAGTTGTACAGTAGTCAAGTCTATCTCCTGGCACCGTAGGACAAACGCATTTAATGCACTGCCGATGTGCCCTTCTTGCTTTATCGGGGACGGAAAGGAAGCTCGTCCCAGCTGTCGCCGCCTTGCCTGGCTTCGACGCGCGTCCGAGCTGACGAGGCGTGTAGCGCCACGCTGGCTGGCTGCTGAGTTGGTGCGGTGGCAGAGTCTTCACGAAGATCTGCATGCCACCACGCAGGTGCTTGCTGAGTTGGCCTAGAGGCCGCACGTCGCCACGCAGGTGCTCGCCTAGTTGGTGGGCTCGCAGCTGCATGGGAACGGCGGTGGAGTCTTGGCAGGTGTGGGCCTGGCTGCGGCCCCGCGGATGTCTTCGGCAAGGGTCTTGCCGGGGCCCCGGCAAGGGTCTTGCCGCGGCGTCGTGGGCGTCCCCGGCAAGGGTCTTGCCGGGGGGACACATGGGTATCCTCGGAGCAAACCTGTTAAAGAAACATGCGTAAACATACATGTTGTGCCATTGGAGTTTCGATTGGATCGTTCAGTTTAAAAATAAGTTTGTATGAGTAAATACAGTGATACAAGAGCAAAGCAGTATGCACGATAGCAATGGAATCTTAATGAGAACAATTGTTCTTCAGGTTTAAGCACTTGTTCTACATGAACAGAGTACAGTAAGACGCAAGCATATAGTACTTAAAACAAATGAGCTCATAGACCTTACCACATTCTTGGTTCGGGACCAGTACAGAACAAGGCGTTCCCAGTCATCGTCCAGTAAATGTGTCTCAGGAGAACGTAAGGGAATTTGATGAGTTTCTTTGCCAGTAAAGTACATTTTCTTCAGGTAATTCAGATACTGCCACCAAGCATTCTTGAAGATAGCAGAGGTATTAGCACAGGTTACCTCATCCCGAGTTTCCATATTGGTCCTTCTCTATAGAGAAAAATGGGAAAATTTGTTGTATTATAACCATCATGGAGGTAGAATTGTCAGATTACGGGTTCCGGCAAAACCCTTGAGGTTCGAACACTGGGGTGCGCACGAAGATCTCTCCCTACCTAATCACGCCCTCACCCTCACCGCGATCTCAAAGCTTAGCGCGTCGAATCCGCAGAAAGAGAGACACAAGAGTTTATACTGGTTCGGGCCATCGATGTGGTGTAATACCCTACTCCAGTGTGGTGTGGTGGATTGCCTATTGGGCTGAGGATGAATAGTTACAAGGGAAGAACAGCCTCCTGAGGAGAGTGCTCTTGTGCTTGGTGAACTTGTGGATGGGATGGTTCTGATCCAAGGTGAGATCAAGATGCCTCCTATGGTGGTGGCTAGTCCTATTTATAGAGGCCCTGGTCCTCTCCCCAAATATTGAGCGGGAAGGGATCCAACAACGGCCAAATTCGAAGGGAGACAACTAGTACAAGTTATCCTGACTAAAGGTGGTCTTCGCCTGCCAAAGGCTCTGGTGGAGACGCCGTCTTGGGCTCCACGGTGACCTCCGTCCTATCGTCCTGCTGGTCTTGGTCTCGTTACAACGATATGGAAACCTTTTCCTGATGCCTCGGACTCCACGCCTGCGCTTGCCCCTTTAGCACCAAAGAGGAAACGAGGACACTGCGCGCCGGCGCCCGCCTGACTCCGGTCATCATGGCTTGCATCACAGGAACCTCGTGAGGTGTCCCTTGCCTTGATCTCTCCGCCCCTCGCGAGCCGGCCTGGTGAGGCCGTCCCGAGGAGGTCTTGTGTCGTCCGCCTCGCGAGGCTTGGCCCCTCGTGAGGGTCTTGAGTGCTCGCTAGTGAAGATGGGCCATACAGGGCCGCTGGTGGAGCCACGCCGTGGGCCGCAGGTAGGCAAGTCTGGGGACCCCCGTTCCCAGGACGCCGACAGTAGCCCCCGGGCCAAAGGCGCGCTCGGACTTGGCTTCGAAGCGAAGCCAAAGGGCAAATGCGGAGTGCCATGGGCCTCAACAGCCTGCAGCCCCGCTCGACGCGTGGCGATTGACTGGTCGTGGACGTCTCCGCTTCCCCACGCTGCCTCAGCAACTGCCTGATTTGATGAGTCCCTGCTGCATGCAGAGAAAAAATCATCATTACCTGTGATCGTGGGGGTCGCCGGTTGGCCTCCTCCTGATATAAAAGAGGAGGGGCGGAGCCCCCGTTGCTCATCTCTTCCTGCTCCACTCGCTTCTTCTTCCTTGCTTCATTGCTAGTAGCGACCCCCATGGCGCCTACAAAGAGGTTTTTGGCCACAGAGAAGGGGAAGGCCCGCCAAGAGGGGCCCGGCTCTCCGCCGCCCAAGTGTGGGCGCGGCCGTCCCCGTAAGCACGTCGCGAAGATCATGGCAGCCCCGTCGATGAAGGGAGGCGTGCCATGGTCGCACGGCCTCCCCGGCTGTGCTTCCACTTGGCGGAGGTGCTGCCGGAGTTCGTCGTGTGGTCGGAGAACCCGGCCGGCACCTGGCTTCAGCTCCCGCGCTTCTTCGCCGGCGAGCTGCCGGCTACAGGTCCAGGCGGGCTCTGGCTGCAGGTGGACGGCTGCTGCAGCAAAGCTTCATGGGTCACGGTCGCGGTCTCCGTCGCAGGCAATGCAGCCGTGGCTCGCGGCTGGCAGACGTTTGCCCGCGCGCGCGACCTGGGTAGGCGGTGCACCCTCCACTTCAAATATGACGACGACGCGACCCTCTATGTGAAGGCGTTCGGAGAAGACGGCCGCCGCGTCAGGTGCTGCCCCGAAGACAACAACGGCGACAAGGTGCTCGGCCTTGGCGATGGTCGAGACGAGGGCGAGGATGGTCTTGCCTTCGGTGTTGGCCGCCGATCGCCCAGCTACGGCGATTCTCCCTCCGGCGACAGCTCCAGCAACGGCGGCTATGACCAGCCGCCACGATGCCGCGCCCGCTTCGAGGGTGGCAGCGGGTCGTCTCGTCGCCAGGCCCAGTGAAGCGCGGGGAGGGGTCTGGCTGAGCTCAGGAGAGCGCCATGGGTCCATCCTCGCGAGCTGCTGCAGGGGCATGCACTGCTTTTGTTTTGTTCTTCCTTTTCTTCCTGCATTAAGAGAGAGACAAGTATGGGACCCCATAGGGGCGTGCAACGAATCATGGTTTCCAGGTTGCTATGCGATGTTACGTTTATTGTTCCTGTGCCGTGTTGCAGCATTAACGTTTTATGTAGGCGCGTAGAAATAACTTACCTTGACACGCTCAAAGTAGCTTTCGCCTCGTGAGGTGCGCATTTCCCGGTACCCGGCGAGGCCTCCTCGGCCTGGAAGGCGTCTAGACTGCAAAAATTCGTTAGGAAACTCTTATTCTTTCGAGCCCTGGTCGCAGGTGCCGCTGGCCACGATCCAGCGCTTCGCATCGCGGTACCCGAGGGGCACGGATTGAGAGAAGTGCGCCAGCTTATGAGCTCGAACGAGGGTGCCTCGCGAAAAACAGGAAAAAACCCTCACGAGGGCACCACCTGTCCAACCCCCTCACGAGGCATGCGAGAGAGAGTACAGGTCGAAACAAGGAACCGAAAGCAGAAACGGAGGCAAAAGGCAATGGAACCATTTCGGCAAGGAACACCAGAAAGCAAATTTCATTGAAGAGAGGCAGGCCAACTACGGAAAGCAAATGAAAAGCCGCGTCCGACACCTAGTCTAGTCTTCTTGTCTTCTCACCAGTGCGGAGCTAAGTGCTGCCACTAGGACATGGGAGGGAGCCCCCGAGGCCCGAGGGCGGCACTCCTGAGACTCCGGGGCGTGTACATCCCCACTCATTATTACGTGAGAGTGTCACGAGCGGAGACCTTCACAGGCACTGGGCCTTCTTCATAGGCATTGAGCCTTTCTTCATGGGTAGAACTTCCGGAGGTGCTGGATGTTCCAGGCATTCTGGATAGGTACCCCGTCCTGCATCTCCAGGCGCACGACGCCAGGCCTGGAGACGTGGGCGACCCTAAACGGGCCCTCCCACATGGGCGAGAGCTTGTGCAGCCCTTCCCTGGAGAGCACCCGCCTTAGGACAAGGTCGCCCACCTCGAGCGTCCTGGAGCGGACGCTGCGACAGTGATACCGCCGTAGCGCCTGCTGATATCTTGCCGCCCGGAGCATGGCTTCACGGCGGCGTTCCTCCCCCAGCATAAGGTCCATCCCCCGCATGGCGTCCTGCTGTGCCTCATCAAACGCCAGGACCCACGCGGAGCGATGCCTGACCTCATGAGGGAGAACCGCTTCTGCTCCATAGACGAGGAAGAACGGGGTCTCGCCCGTTGGCTTGGTGGCGGTGGTGCGGATGGACCACAGCACAGACTGGAGCTCGTCGTGCCAGCCCCTGCCGCAGGCCTCGAGCTTCTTCTTGACGGTCCTAGTTTTGAGGCCTCTTAGGACCTCCGCGTTGGCGCGCTCGGCCTGACCATTGCTCCTGGGGTGTGCCACCGAGGCATAGCAGATCTGCGTTCCAAGGTTAGCACAATATGTCTTGAAGAGATTGCTAGTAAACTGCGAGCCATTGTCGGTGATGATGCGGTTGGGGACCCCGAACCAGCTCACGAGACCCTTGATGAACTTGACCACGGATCCGGCCGGGATGGTGCGGACGGCTTCTACCTCCGCCCACTTGGTGAACTTGTCGATGGCGACGTAGAGGTAGCGGTAGCCCCCAGGCGCTCGAGGGAACGGGCCCAAGATATCCAGCCCCCAGACCACGAATGGCCACGAGAGTGGGATGGTCTGGAGGCCCTGAGCTGGCTGATGGATCTGCTTGGCGTGGAATTGACAGGCTTCATAGGACTTCACCAGCTCAGTCGCGTCGTTGAGCGCCGTAGGCCAGTAGAACCCGCTGCGGAACGCCTTGCTGACGAGGGTTCGTGACGACGAGTGGTGCCCGCAATCTTCGCCGTGTATGTCAGCTAGCAGCTCTTTCCCCTGTTCCCTGGAGATACAACGCAGGGAAACATCATTAGGCCGCTTCCTGTATAACTCACCGTCTTGAATGCAGTACGCCGTGGCATGCCGAGCCACGCGCTCCGCGTCCTCCTCCTTCTCTGGCAGCGTCCCTTGCGTCAGGTACTCCTTGAACTCCTTGGTCCAGCACCCCTCCTGAGGCTCGAGTGCCAAGAGTAAGTGCGCTCCCAATGTCGGGCCGCAGGCCGGGGCTCCCGAGGTAGGTGGTTGGGGGGAGCTCCTCCCGAGGCAGCGCCGTCCTTGAGAGTGGTGGTGTTGCCGATGGCTTGAAGAGATGCTCCTCGAAGACGCCAGGCTCTTGGGGTAGCCGCTTGGATGCTCTCTTGGCGATGTCGTCAGCTTCCTTGTTGGTGCCGCGGGGCACGTGCTGCAATTCCAGGCCCAAGAACTGTTTTTCCATTTTGCGTACCTCTGCGAGGTATGCCTCCATGTGCTCGTCCCTCGGCTCGTATACCTTGTTGGAGAAGTTGACGAGGAGCTGTGAGTCGCCCTTGATGGTGAGGCGCTTCACGCCCAGGGCCACCGCAGCCTAGAGGCCATCTATGACGCCTTCGTACTCTGCTATGTTGTTGGAGACCTTCTCGCCCTGCTGGAAGCAGAGCTGCACGGCATAGTAGAGCTTGTCCTGAGTGGGCGAGATGAGCACCGCTCCAGCTCCCGCGCCCTGGCGCAAATGCGCCATCGAAGTACATCACCCAGCCGTCCGACGCTTCACTCCCTGGCGAGAGGGACCGATCCTCTCCTGCTTCAAGCTTCGGTGCGTCCGTCCATTCGGCCATGAAGTCGGCGAGCGCGGCTCCCTTGATGACCCTAGTTGTGCTGAACTCCAGCTTGAATGCCTGCAGCTCGATATTCCACTCGGCGACTCTTCCAGCAGCGTTAGGGCTCCTGAGCACCCTCTCCAATGGGTAGGCTGAGACGACCTTGATTGGGTGACCTTGGAAATAGTGCCACAGCTTACACGAGGCCACCAAAAGCGCGAGCAAGCTTCTGAGGCATGGGGTATCGTGCCCTTGCATCCCGCAGTACCGTGCTGACGAAATACACTGGATGCTCGACGAGGGCGGGCGCGTCAACGGGAGCTGCGTCTGTCGGAGGTTGAGGCGCCTCCTGAGGTGATTGGATCTCCGGAGCCTGGTCGCCCATTGGGGCCTCGGCAGGCCTAAGGTCGCCATCCTGCTGAGCTGGGTCATCCGTTGGCGTTGCTGCAGCCCCCGCGGTCACCTTCGGGTCTTGCGTTACCTCGGCTGGGGGCGCGGTTCGGCGCGACATGTCCTTGGCCTGGCGCTCCTCCCGAACCGCCACCAGAGCTGCACTGGCTGAGTGAGGGGTGGCGGCGAGGTAAAGCACCAGGGGCTCGAGGGGCGAGGCGCCACCATCACTGGAGGGCTGGTCAGATATCTCTTGAGATCTTGAAATGCCTGATCAGCCTCCGAGGTCCACTCGAACGGACCCTTCTTCTTCATCACCTTGAAGAATGGCAGGGCGCGCTCCCCCAGCTAGGAGATGAAGCGCCCCAACGAAGTCACGCAGCCGGCAAGCTTCTACATCTCCTTGAGGGTTTGAGGTGGGCTCATATCTTCAATCGCCTTGACCTTCTCCGGGTTGGCCTCGATCCCCCTATGGGACACGAAGAAGCCCAGTAGTTTGCCGGAGGGGACACCAAATACGTACTTTTCTGGGTTGAGCCGCAAGTCCACCTGGCGCAGGCTCGCGAAGGCCTCCTCCAGGTCCTGAATTAAAGTCCTCGCCTCCCGAGACTTTACCACAATGTCGTCGACGTAAGCTTCAGCGTTCCTCCCAAGCTGCTGGCTGCTGCCTCTTGAGAACTGCGTTGGTTTTTCCCTTGAAGAGGAAAGGGTGATGCAGGAAATTAGCATAAGTATTTCCATCAGTTTTTGAGAACCAAGGTATCAATCTAGTAGGAGGCTACACGCAAGTCCCTCGCATCTACAAAAACAAATAAATCCTCGCAACCAATGCGATAAGGGGTTTGTCAATCCCTACACGGTCACTTACGAGAGTGAGATCTGATAGATATGATAGGATAATATTTTTGGTATTTTTGTGATAAAGATGCAAAGTAAAGTAAACAAAATAAAAATGGCGCCAGAAATAACTTGTTGTCGGGAGATTAATATGATGGAAAATAGACCCGGGGGCCATAGGTTTCACTAGTGGCTTCTCTCAAGAGCATAAGTATTTTACGGTGGGTGGACAAATTACTGTTGAGCAATTGACAGAATTGAGCATAGTTATGAGAATATCTAGGTATGATCATGTATATAGGCATCACGTCCGAGACAAGTAGACCGACTCCTGCCTGCATCTGCTACTATTACTCCACACATCGACCGCTATCTAGCATGCATCTAGAGTATTAAGTTCATAAGAACAGAGTAACGCCTTAAGCAAGATGACATGATGTAGAGGGATAAATTCATGCAATATGATAAAAAAAACCATCTTCTTATCCTCGATGGCAACAATACAATACGTGCCTTGCTGCCCCTACTATCACTGGGAAAGGACACCGCAAGATTGAACCCAAAGCTAAGCACTTCTCCCATTGCAAGAAAGATCAATCTAGTAGGCCAAACCAAACTGATAATTCGAAGAGACTTGCAAAGATAACCAATCATACATAAAAGAATTCAGAAGATTCAAATATTGTTCATAGATAAACTTGATCATAAACCCACAATTCATCGGTCTCAACAAACACACCGCAAAAGAAGATTACATCGAATAGATCTCCACGAGAGAGGGGGAGAACATTGTATTGAGATCCAAAAAGAGAGAAGAATCCATCTAGCTAATAACTATGGACCCGAAGGTCTGAGGTAAACTACTCACACTTCATCGGAGAGGCTATGGTGTTGATGTAGAAGCCCTCCGTGATCGATGCCCCCTCTGGCGGAGCTCCGGAACAGGCCCCAAGATGGGATCTCGTGGGTATAGAAGGTTGCGGCGGTGGAATTAGGTTTTTGGCTCCGTATCTGATCGTTTGGGGGTACGTAGGTATCTATAGGAGGAAGGAGTACGTCGGTGGAGCAAAGTGGGGCCCACGAGGGTGGAGGGCACGCCTGGGGGGTAGGCGCGCCCCCCTACCTCGTGGCTTCATGGTAGCTTTCTTGACATAGGGTCCAAGTCCTCTGGATCACGTTCGTTCCGAAAATCACGTTCTCAAAGGTTTCATTTCGTTTGGACTCCGTTTGATATTCTTTTTCTGCGAAACTCTGAAATAGGCAAAAAAATAGCAATTCTCGGCTGGGCCTCCGGTTAATAGGTTAGTCCCAAAAATAATATAAAAGTGAATAATAAAGTCCAATAATGTCCAAAACAGAAGATAATATAGCATGGAGCAATCAAAAATTATAGATACGTTGGAGACGTATCAAGCATCCCCAAGCTTAATTCCTGCTCGTCCTCGAGTAGGTAAATGATAAAAACAGAATTTTTGATGTGGAATGCTACTTGGCATAATTTCAATGTAATTCTTCTTAATTGTGGTATGAATATTCAGATCCGAAAGATTCAAGATAAAAGTTCAATATTGACATAAAAATAATAATACTTCAAGCATACTAACTAAGCAATTATGTCCTCTCAAAATAACATGGCGAAAGAAAGTTCATCCCTACAAAATCATATAGTTTAGTCATGCTCCATTTTCGTCACACAAGAATGCTCTCATCATGCACAACCCCGATGACAAGCCAAGCAATTGTTTCATACTTTAGTAATCTCAAACTTTTTCAACCTTCACGCAATACATGAGCGTGAGCCATGGATATAGCACTATGGGTGGAATAGAATATGATGATGAGGGTTATGTGGAGAAGACAAAAAGGAGAAAGTCTCACATCAACGAGGCTAATCAATGAGCTATGGAGATGCCCATCGATTGATGTTAATGCAAGGAGTAGGGATTGCCATGCAGCGGATGCACTAGAGCTTTAAATATATGAAAGCTCAACAAAAGAAACTAAGTGGGTGTGCATTCAACTTGCTTGCTCATGAAGACCTAGGGCACTTGAGGAGGCCCATTGTTGGAATATACAAGCCAAGTTCTATAATGAAAAATTCCCACTAGTATATGAAAGTGACAAAACAAGAGACTCTCTATCATGAAGATTATGGTGCTACTTTGAAGCACAAGTGTGGTAAAAGGATAGTAACATTGTCCCTTCTCTCTTTTTCTCTCATTTTTTTGGGCCTTCTCTTTTTTATGGCCTTTCACTTTTTTTTATTCCTCACTTGGGACAATGCTCTAGAAAATGATGATCATCACACTTCTATTTATTTACAACTCAATGATTACAACTCGATACTAGAACAAAGTATGACTCTATATGAATGCCTCCGGCGGTGTACCGGGATATGCAATCAACCAAGAGTGACATGTATGAAAGAATTATGAACGGTGGTTTTGCCACAAATACTATGTCAACTACATGATCATGCAAAGCAATATGACAATGATGAACGTGTCATGATAAACGGAATGGTGGAAAGTTGCATGGCAATATATCTTGGAATGGCTATGGAAATGCCATAATAGGTAGGTATGGTGGCTGCTTTGAGGAAGATATAAGGAGGTTTATGTGTGAAAGAGCGTATCATATCACGGGGTTTGGATGCACCGACGAAGTTTGCACCAACTCTCAATGTAAGAAAGGGCAATGCACGGTACCGAAGAGGCTAGCAATGATGGAAAGGTGAGAGTGCGTATAATCCATGGACTCAACATTAGTCATAAAGAACTCACATACTTATTGCAAAAATCTACAAGCCATCAAAAACCAAGCACTACGCGCATGCTCCTAGGGGGATAGATTGGTAGGAAAAGACCATCGCTCGTCCCCGACCGCCACTCATAAGGAGGACAATCAAAGAACACCTCATGTTTCAAATTTGTTCCATAACGTTTACCATACGTGCATGCTACGGGACTTGCAAACTTCAACACAAGTATTTCTCAAATTCACAACTACTCAACTAGCACAACTTTGATATCACTACCTCCATGTCTCAAAACAATCATCAAGCATGAAACTTCTCTTAGTATTCAACACACTCATAAGAAAGCTTTTACTATTCTTGAATACCTAGCATATTAGGATTATTTAAGCAAATTACCATGCTATTTAAGACTCTCAAAATAATCTAAGTGAAGCATGAGAGATAAATAGTTTCTATAAAACAAATCTACCACCGTGCTCTAAAAGATATAAGTGAAGTACATAGAGTATTCTAATAATTTCCGAATAGCATTTTCTGGGTTGAGCCGCAAGTCCACCTGGCGCAGGCTCGTGAAGGCCTCCTCCAGGTCCTGAATTAAAGTCCTCGCCTCCCGAGACTTTACCACAATGTCATCGACGTAAGCTTCAGCGTTCCTCCCAAGCTGCTGGCTGCTACCTCTTGAGCACTGCGTTGGTTTTTCCCTTGAAGAGGAAAGGGTGATGCAGCAAAGTAGCGTAAGTATTTCCCTCAGTTTTTGAGAACCAAGGTATCAATCCAGTAGGAGGCTACACGCAAGTCCCTCGCACCTACACAAACAAATAAATCCTCGCAACCAACGCGATAAGGGGTTGTCAATCCCTACACGGTCACTTACGAGAGTGAGATCTGATAGATATGATAGGATAATATTTTTGGTATTTTTGTGATAAAGATGCAAAGTAAAGTAAACAAAATAAAAACGGCGCCAGAAATAACTTGTTGTCGGGAGATTAATATGATGGAAAATAGACCCGGGGGCCATAGGTTTCACTAGTGGCTTCTCTCAAGAGCATAAGTATTTTACGGTGGGTGGACAAATTACTGTTGAGCAATTGACAGAATTGAGCATAGTTATGAGAATATCTAGGTATGATCATGTATATAGGCATCACGTCCGAGACAAGTAGACCGACTCCTGCCTGCATCTACTACTATTACTCCACACATCGACCGCTATCTAGCATGCATCTAGAGTATTAAGTTCATAAGAACAGAGTAACGCCTTAAGCAAGATGACATGATGTAGAGGGATAAATTCATGCAATATGATAAAAAAAACCCATCTTCTTATCCTCGATGGCAACAATACAATACGTGCCTTGCTGCCCCTACTATCACTGGGAAAGGACACCGCAAGATTGAACCCAAAGCTAAGCACTTCTCCCATTGCAAGAAAGATCAATCTAGTAGGCCAAACCAAACTGATAATTCGAAGAGACTTGCAAAGATAACCAATCATACATAAAAGAATTCAGAAGATTCAAATATTGTTCATAGATAAACTTGATCATAAACCCACAATTCATCGGTCTCAACAAACACACCGCAAAAGAAGATTACATCGAATAGATCTCCACGAGAGAGGGGGAGAACATTGTATTGAGATCCAAAAAGAGAGAAGAAGCCATCTAGCTAATAACTATGGACCCGAAGGTCTGAGGTAAACTACTCACACTTCATCGGAGAGGCTATGGTGTTGATGTAGAAGCCCTCCATGATCGATGCCCCCTCTGGCGGAGCTCCGGAACAGGCCCCAAGATGGGATCTCATGGGTACAGAAGTTTGCGGCGGTGGAATTAGGTTTTTGGCTCCGTATCTGATCGTTTGGGGGTATGTAGGTATATATAGGAGGAAGGAGTACGTCGGTGGAGCAATGTGGGGCCCACGAGGGTGGAGGGCGTGCTGGGGGGGTAGGCGCGCCCCCCTACCTCGTGGCTTCCTGGTAGTTTTCTTGACGTAGGGTCCAAGTCCTCTGGATCATGTTCGTTCCGAAAATCACGTTCCCAAAGGTTTCATTCCGTTTGGACTCCGTTTGATATTCGTTTTCTATGAAACTCTGAAATAGGCAAAAAAACAGCAATTCTGGGCTAGGCCTTCGGTTAATAGGTTAGTCCCAAAAATAATATAAAAGTAAATAATAAAGCCCAATAATGTCCAAAACAGAAGATAATATCGCATGGAGCAATCAAAAATTATAGATACGTTGGAGACGTATCACTGGCCCAAGGCGATGTGCATCAGCCGTTGGAAGGTTGTGATGACCCACAAGTATAGGGGATCTATTGTAGTCCTTTCGATAAGTAAGAGTGTCGAACCCAACGAGGAGCAGAAGGGAATGATAAGCGGTTTTCAGCAAGGTATTCTCTGCAAGTACTGAAATTAAAGGTAACAGATAGTTTTGTGATAGGATAATTTGTAACGAGCAACAAGTAACAAAAGTAAATAAAGTGCAGCAAGGTGGCCAATCCTTTCTGTAGCAAAGGACAAGCCTGGACAAACTCTTATCTAAAGAAAAGCGCTCCCGAGGACACATGGGAATTATCGTCAAGCTAGTTTTCATCACGTTCATATGATTCGCGTTCGGTACTTTGATAATTTGATATGTGGGTGGACCGGTGCTTGGGTGTTGTCCTTACTTGGACAAGCATCCCACTTATGATTAACCTCTATTGCAAGCATCCGCAACTACAACAAAAGTATTAAGGTAAACCTAACCATAGCATGAAACATATGGATCCAAATCAGCCCCTTACGAAGCAACGCATAAACTAGGGTTTAAGCTTCTGTCACTCTAGCAACCCATCATCTACTTATTACTTCCCAATGCCTTCCTCTAGGCCCAATTAATGGTGAAGTGTTATGTAGTCGACGTTCACATAACATCACTAGAGGAGAGAAAACATACATCTCATCAAAATATCGAACGAATACCAAATTCACATGAATACTAATAGCAAGACTTCTCCCATGTCCTCAGGAACAAACGTAACTACTCACAAAGCATATTCATGTTCATAATCAGAGGGGTATTAATATGCATAAAGGATCTGAACATATGATCTTCCACCAAATAAACCAACTAGCATCAACTACAAGGAGTAATCAACACTACTAGCAACCTACAGGTACCAATCCCAGACTTAGGGACAAGAATTGGATACAAGAGATGAACTAAGGTTTGACAGGAGATGGTGTTGGTGAAGATGTTGATGGAGATTGCCCTCTCCCGATGAGAGGAGCGTTGGTGATGACGATGGCGATGATTTCCCCCTCCCGGAGGGAAGTGTCCCCGGCAGAACAGCTCTGCTGGAGCCCTAGATTGGTTCCGCCAAGGTTCCGCCTCGTGGCGGCGGAGTCTCGTCCCGAAAGCTTGCTTATGATTTTTCTTCGGACGAAAGACTTCATATAGCAGAAGATGGGCACCGAAGGGCCAACAGGGGGCCCACGAGGCAGGGGGCGCGCCCAGGGGGGTAGGGCGCGCCCCCCACCCTCGTGGACAGGTGGAGGCCCCCCTGACGTATTTCTTCCGCTCATTATTTTTTATTATTTCCAAAAACAACTTTCGTGGAGTTTCAGGACTTTTGGAGTTGTGCAGAATAGGTCTCTAATATTTGCTCCTTTTCCAGCCCAGAATTCCAGCTGCCGGCATTCTCCCTCCTTATGTAAACCTTGTAAAATAAGAGAGAATAGGCATAAGTATTGTGACATAATGTGTAATAACAACCCATAATGCAATAAATATCGATATAAAAGCATGATGCAAAATAAACGTATCAGGTTGCGCCCGCGTTCCGCAGCCCGAACGGCATGCAAGTGGTGCAGTACACCCCGCACGGGGTCAGGAAGGTCGTCTTCTCCACATCTTCTACTGCCAACTTGATCTGGTGATAGCCTGAAAACGCATCCAGGAAGCACAGCAGGTCGCACTCGGCTAAATACTACCATCCCCCACTCCAATTCAAATGGCTGATAAACAGGAAACATTGTTGAATGTACAGACATTGTATGAGAGACAGATGCAATAGATAGTGTGGAAAAAAGAGGGCATGAAATAGTTGACATGTATATTGTTTAACTAAAACGGATAGCATGACATAATTTCACATATATGATGTCTATCTAAACTGGATAGCATAGCATAACATAATTCAAAGATATGATGACTAACTAAATAGGATCGCATGACATAATTTACATGCATGTTATCTAAGTAATCAGGATCGCTTGATTTAATTCACATATGTGATTTATATGCTAAGCAGAGGGCATTCGTGTATATGATGTCTGAACTAATAACATGGTGTTGAATATTGTGTATATGATGTCTAAACTATGCAATGCAGGACACCATATGCATGATATGAGCAGTATAACTATGCCAAGTTAGAGCATACACCTCGGTGGGGGAATAGGACTGGTCATCTGTCTCTGAATCCATCTCTGAGGAGCTATCGGGACCCAGCAAGAGATCTGCTTTGACAGGTAGCACTGTCTGCTCTGAAGGCCTTGTTTTTCACTCCAGATTTTTTCATCACCCACTCAAATGGCTGATTCACACGAAGAGTAGTTTAATGTACAAACATTGTCGACAAATGGAAATGTAATGAAGAAAAGGATGGGCAAGATATCATTCAAATATATGATGCCTGTTTAAATAGGATGGCATTGCACATTTCACATATATTATGGCTGGCTAAAAGACATGAGACTGCATAATTCCCATATATGATATAGAAACTAAACATGTGGCATTATCGAACATGTCTAAACTAATCAAATGACATATATGATGTCGAAAGTAGGCACTGCAAGGCAACATATGCATGATATGACTAACATCATCATGCCAAGTTAGAGCAAAAACCTTGGCGGGTAAATAGGAGTGGTCAGCTGCGTCTGAATCCGCCTCAGAACAGATATCTTCCTCTGGATTACAATGTGGAGAGGGGGAGGGTTTGCCATTGAACCCACCATGGAGTGATGTGTGCATGACATTGTATTGCCATGCAAAACTCTTCTCTTTTTCTCTACATGTTCATCATGACTGTGTACAATATCTGACATGCATACAAAAATATATAGTGAGATTATGTAAGGAGAGCATGCAGAAATCTAGAGTGATGGTAACAACCAGTGGATGGATCCAAAAATAATGATAGCAGGCTGATGATTGCTTTAATTTAATCAAAACAGATGATAATTGCTTTACTATTTGTTTCGCACCCAAGATGAACAACATAGGCATACCCTAGGTGAACCAGATATTAGACAGTGATACTATTCATTGCTGCCTCGATATGTGCCCCACAACTAATTTAGAACTCAAGTTTGAACATTAATTTGGACCTGACTTGGAGTCTAAGAGGTGAATAGGATGATAAAGTAGCGGGTAATATTAAGCAATGCATAACATAAGAAGAAACAAAAGAGTGCGACCTCTCTTGTGGACCCGTGTACTCCTCAGGTTCATCTGCTGAGTCGATGATGGTGATGCCGTTGCGGTGGGTGCCGGCGGCAGGGAAGGAGATCTGAGGCGGCGAAAGACGGTCAGGAGTCATGATGTCTGGTTTGGTGGATGCTTCTGTCGATGGAGCAGCTCAGGTGAGGTGGACGACGTCGCGGCAGGAGCAGGACAAACAAAAAAAAGTTTTCTTCAACACCTACCTGTAACTGAAGTAATTCTGTAAGGGCTCATTTGGCTTGCATGATTCTAAAAAACGCAGGGATAGGAAACCACTGGAATAGGATAGGAATGCACATGGGAAACAGAGCATTTGTAAACACATGATTTCTGTCAACTTGGGTGTTCGATTCACAAGAATTGGAAGAGCAGAGGAATGCAAAGAAACATGGCCAAAATAAAGTGAAACCATATGAAAGCGTGTACAGCTAGAATGTTATTCTGCCACTAATGCACTTGGTCTTGTTTTCATGCATAGGATTTTGAAAAGTAGGTCCAAGTGGATGTTTTGCTCCATTCCTTTCAACAAAATGCATGAATAATTGAATAGTAGAGTGCCATAGGAAAAATTCCTATTGCTATGTTTTCCCGTTGAACCAAAATAGCCCTAATGGATCGACATGAATGTAGAGTAATAAGTGATGCGACAAGTGTACAACCTCTTTGCCGTAGCCATGTCGACCTCAGCATCATTGGGTTGGTCGCTGAAGAAGTTGAGGCGGAGGTGGGTGTCGGAGGTGTGGAGGAAGATCTGAGGAATCTGTAGACGGCATCCAGGGCACTGCTCTGTTGTGATGGATAGTTCCGTCGTTGGAGCAGCTCCGGCGAGCCGTAAGACATCAAGGCCGAAGCAGCACAAGACAGACATTGTTAATCTCAAGTGGGATTCTAATAGCATCTCCAATAGATGATGTAAAATACATTACCAAAAGGTGATAGATGTAAAATTTACATCACCAAAAACCACCGGACTACAACAAGTGAGGTAAAAACTATTGACTCTGAACTTATTGTCAAAACTGAAATTTACTGTGGAATCTGAATGTTACTGTCAAAACTGAACGCAATGGTAGCAGAGAGGCACTTCACATGTAGTTTAGGGAGGGCCTACAGTTCATCTTCAAGCTGCACCCCCTGAGCCGTCAGCCACCACCGGCCCCCGCCGCCTACGGCCGGCAGCGCTCCCGTGCCGCCTCATCGCCCCGAAACCACTCCCCACCGCCAGTCCATCAGTTCGCCACCGCCTCGGCCATCCCTCTAGCCCTCCCCCCCCCCCACGCGCCGAGCTTTTTCTCTGGCGATTCCCACGCCACTGCTCCCCCCACCACCGGCAACCACCCGCCCCCACCCTGAACCCTAAGATAGATAGTTTGGTACCTCTCCGGCGAGCCCCCCTCCCCCGCTGCGGGTGGTTCTTCCTTAACTCCGGCGAGCCCCCCACCCCCTGAAAATCGACTGAACCAAAAGTCAATTCAGTCGACTGAAGTGTAGCTAAATCGGAGCAGAGCAGCAGCAATAGCAGTGCGAGCGAGCGAGAGCCGGAGCAGCATATCCGGCTGGTATGGCCGCCGCCGCCGAAGGGGCCTCGCACTGGGGAGAGCCACCGTGGAGATGTCACCCGTGGCGCCGGCTTCGAGGTAGCTACGCCATGGGGGTGCATGATGGAGCAATGTCGGCTCCGGGAGGTCGAGTTAAGGAGAAGGTGCCATGCGATGAGTGTACAACCTCTTTGGTTGCGCCGAGTAGGCCTCGGCTTCGTCCGAGGAGTCGGTGAGGATGCTGCGCTTCCGGTGGAGCAGGTTAAGGCAGCGCTATGGGGATGGAGCAACCGCGATAGACGAGGCGATCGTCGGAGCAGCTCCTTGGAGGTGGAGGACGGGGCGGCTGAACCGGCGGGACGACGAGATGGACGATGGATCCTCATCCGGGGAGGTGGATGAGGGACGTCGAGCTGTTGCGGTGGACGACATCGTTGGGGAAGAGGCTCCGGCTGGGCAGCGGTGAGGTGGTGGACGGAGGAGGGTGGGGTTTCGTGGCTGGAGCGGAGAGGTTATGGCGGCCTGGGATTTCGAATGGCGAAAAGGAGGGGATGGGAGGGGGAACCATGACTTAGGGACGCGCTTGTCCAAAATGTAGGGTGTGTTACAAAAGTACCGCCACCAATTTGAACTAGCGGCCCTTTCGGCTCAGCGTTAGAAGGGGGATTTCGCATGTTGGGATTTGGCAGCCGGAGGGAGTTTTCGTGCGCATTGTAATTTCAGGATAGCAAGATACGGGTTGTGAAGGCGCGAGTTTTGGGAGCACGATATTTGAATTTTTGGGATATAACAAGGCGTGGGTTGAATTTTAGGCACAAGCCTAATGTGTAATATTGTACTTGTACGTACCAAATCAATTCGCACTTCCCTCAACGAAAAAAAGAAAAAAAAACTATGCACACCACACAAAGAGATAGTCTTGTCCCGTTTTACTATACAAATGTTATTCAAAGCTATGAATGCATGTTATGTCCAGTTCATTTTTCTCGTTGGCTGTATAATGCATGTAACCTACTCATACCAACATTGTAGTGCATTCCAAAGGTCTATACTACCGCTTGAATTCAAACTAAATTTGAATTCGTTTCTCTATTTGAATAAGAATCTACAATCATGATTGTTGCCAACTTCAACCATCATTCGTCTATTACCTTAACAACACACCACATGATTTCTATAGAGATAGATATGAACTATGTGTACTATATGAACTCGAATTCAATTTTTTGAATACACTTGATGTTGATTCCAGATAATAGTACATTTGATGTACTAACTAGATATTCATAATCCAAACGATGTTCCATACGTACACTGTGTTTATCACACAAAGTATAGTGCCCCGCCCCCTACATTATGACAAGTAATTAGCCCTGAGCTGCAAAAGCCACACATTATCCCAAATTATAATCAATGTTCTATATATTGTAGGTAGTACTAGCAAGATGCCCATGCGTTCCATGAAACATCAAGATGGTCGAGGGGAGGCCTTATTTGCAAATGTGGAGAGGGGTGTGGGTATCTTTTTCCAAAATTGTCATAGTTTCCTTCCTATCCGTCAGATATAAATAGGACGGCCTATATTGCAGGATGGCAGGCACACCATCATCAATAACTCTGTTTTTTATAAGAGTAGAGATAAAATATATTATATGTAGTATAACATGTTCATAACCACACCATGTGTATCACTGTTATATATATTCACGCATGAGTCGGTTTAAAACACTATGATAAATTCTTCATATCCGAATTCACTTTTTATAATGAATTATGATCTCTATTCGTCTTTTACACCCACACAATCCTCTTATCTTTGCAGCTAGCACTAACTTTCTCTCGTGCATGCACACGGCCGCATCCCTCTCACCCTCCCTCAGCATTCTCTAGCTCCATCGCATAAATTCGTCTTTTCACTTTAGGTCGTTCACCCATGGTGTGTGTAGGCCCCCCAGCTCCTTCTTTACGGCACACATCGATCGATATGCCTCTCTAGCCAGGTGTGCCGACCACAAACACAACCTTTCCCTCTTCTCTTCTCACCGTCCATGCCTCACTCCCACCCCTCTTTTCAGCGATCTCATACTCGCACACTCCTTCCCCCTCGATATAGTATGCCTCTCGCACCACCTCCTAGCTGCATCCCTCTCTCTCTATCCTTCTCTCCGAGACTTATTTGCTTCTAACACATACATGCATGTATACCGGTCGATCTCCCTACATATACCTAGGTCGACTTTAACTATTTTCCCCCACCCATCAATCGATGTACCTCACAAGTTATTCTCTCCTTTCTCTGACAAAGGACGATTGATCTTCCTATGTAGTTACGTCTGCTTACCACAGCCACCCCCCTCATCATTCGTGCATGCCTCCTGACCCGTCTCTCACACGCACGTGCATATACATGCAGCCATCCCCTCTATTATTGATATTGCAGGCGTGTCCTCCATTTGTTTAGCAAGCCTCTCCCACCATTTGTTAGAAGCAACTCCACCACTAACCCCTCCAACACTCTAGCTCAGTCTCTCTCCCAACCTTATTCCTCTCCTACACATATGCATGGATGCCGATCGATCTCCCTCAATGCATAAGGTAGGTCTCTCTCCTCCTCCACACATATACCAGCCATTGTACCTCTATAGTTAATTAGGTCTCCCCCACCACACACCGATAGTCAAGCGTTGTAGGTAGGTATCCATGCCACAGAGACAAACTGCACCTGTCCCCTCTCACGTTCCAGTAGGCCAGCCGCCCTATATCTTTGATGTGGGCACACACAAATTCGATGGCACTCTTTATCGATCGCGCGCGCACACACACACAGACACACACACACATCATCCCTCTCTTCGATTATACCTCAAGCCGATGATACCTCCACTCTCTTCTCGTGGATCGCCCCCTCTATATATATGATATATCCAGGACTCTATTTCACACACATTGCATATGTTACATTTTTTGATCGAAATATCATTGACACATATTGCTTGTCTATTTCTCAACCCCCCCCCAAAAAAACACTCACGAACCCACGCACCATATCTATCTATGTTTGTATCTCTCTCCGACAACCCCACGTAGGTGGTGTACGTACACGAAGAGAATAGGTGCACATACCCACGCTTCATGCCCAGCCACACCCGCGCGGGTACACAGTGGAGCTTGTTTCTGTACGAAATGGCAGCCCACGTGCTAATTTGAGCGCGTTTAGTGGTTGTTTACCTATGGAGGCCGTGTACCACGCGTGCACAAAACAAAGTTTGACTAGATGCATAGGCGCATTATTTTTAAATAAAGGTATATCGCTCAATGGCACGTACACAGAATATAAAACAATTTTTATGGAGAAAAAGGTAGTCCGCTCCACTATATACAATGGAGCCTGCCAGCCGGGGTTTGTCTCTCTTCAGAATATCTCACACAAGGCGGCGGTGGCCTCTCTCTCTCTCTCTCTCTCACTGTTGGTCATTGATCCGGTCGCATCCCGTCCGCCGGCGGAAAGGGAGGATGTGCATCGTTTCTCCGTTCGACGGCGCCGAGGCAGCACGTCTCGATCTACGGTACCCGCCATTCTCTCTGACCAAGTTCCGGCGCGGTAGGGCCTACGCCACCTGCTCGCTGCTGCAGTATGGGCAGATCTCGCCCGCCGCTGCTCTCCTAGTTACATCCCGACAACCCCCAGGTATCCCCTCCGGTGTTGCTCCACTGCCCATCTTCCCACGTCGCTGCATGTGGAAAATCTTACATGTGGATCTTCCATAGTTCTTTGCCCAAAACGTAGCTCGTCCGGCGTACTTTCCATATTGCAATGTCGTCCTCACACCGTTTTAGACAAACACAACTATGTTGTTATCTTCCCTTAGGACAAGGAATGTGCTTCCTTTCTGTCATCGTATGTGTCATAAACTATTATTGGCAAGTAATTGTTTCCTTTCTACCTCTTTTTTGCAAACAGGGCTATCCATTTCACCTCATTGCTATTGCGACCTTTTGGTGAACTGCGCAAATCACTTTTTTCTTAAGAGCGTTTTGTTCAGTTGTACTAAAATGTCACACGGGCAACGTCTCTACATTTCAGTGCGACTGCACAAAGGGAGATTGGTTCTGCTCTATCCTCCTCATCCAACTCCGAGCCTAATCTTCTCCAATTATTTGCTCAATCTTCTCCAACTAGTCAGTCTTAAGGGAGACTGCAAAGGTGACCGGCTTCTATTTGTGTGTTTATTGTTTCATCAACAGTCCTCTATTATTGTAATCACACTTAATATCTTTGGAACAGGGATGCTCAGCTCTATTTTAGTGGAACTGGACAAAATGACCGGAATGTTGCATGCTCCAGACAGCAACTTTTTTTCCCAACATGCCTTGTTGATTTAGACAGAGTTGGGGGGAAGTTGTTGCCAATGAAAGCATCGATCAATTTTAATTTAACACCTTCTCACAACTTTGTCTTTAGTTGTGATGTAAATATTAGCTCTGATCTGCTAATCATTTAGATGCATTAGCGAGGAAGTTATTTTTTTTTGAAAGAGCATGGATGGCAAGACACACGAAACAAAAGCTGAAAGCTCAGAGCATTGTACAATTTCATGTCACTGGAAAATTATTTGTATAGTACGTCAATTATGTAAACAAGTGTTGGAAGCTTGATAGCATTGCCAGAAGCCTCTTCAGCATCCGGGTCCATGTGCCATGCACAAAATTATACTTCCTCCGTTCCTAAATATTTGTCTTTTTACAAATGGACATATTTTAGAGTGTTGATTCACTCATTTTGCTTCGTATGTAGTCACTCGTTGAAATCTCTAGAAAAACAAATACTCCGTAGTATATTTAAGAACGGAGGGAGTAGTGCACAACCGCATGGGAGACTCAGCCCGGTCGTTGCGCCGCACTAATAGTGAGTAATGAGCAGTCAAATCATAAGCCCCACCTTTCCCACTGTAAGTTGCTCGGAAGAAGCAACCATCAGTACGCTCTTCTTTGAATCCGCTCATACTACTCCCTCCATCACTGTTTATAGAGCGCGCTTCAAAAAAAACAATCTCTGGGACCAAGGCGACTAGCGATCAACCTGAAAAATAGCATTGGTAGTTATAGCACGGCGTCTATTACTAGAGGAAATAATGCGTACACACATGCATGTAGTGCTTCCACCCCGGGTACACACATGCATGCACTTACTCCACTCCGCGTACACACGTAGTACATCGAGAGAAAATTGTGGACTTGATTGCGGTTACCACCCCTAATTAATTGAGCATTAAACCAAACGCGTCTAAAGTCTCTCTGGTGGTCGAAATGCATGAGAATGAAGCGTGCCCTATAAACTGTGACAGAGGGAGGAGTAGTATGAAGGTGCAAAACCAAGTACGCGTATGGCCAGCCGGTCAACGCACTTCCTCTTGGCATATCACTGACATGTGGGACCGGAGTGTGAGCAAACCGATCTCAATTGACGGCAAAATGGCCAACCCGCCGTTCCTTGAGAGAGACGAGGAGCGAGAACACAAAGACGGGCTCGCACGGAGGCCAAGATATATTCGAGCATGGTTGATCGATATCATCATTACATGTTCGATGTTTTTAATACTACTATTAGGCTGCCATTTTCCGCACTTCTCCCGAATAAATGTGTACTTTATTAGAGATTAAAATAAAATAAGAGTACAAACGCTCCACCATGCGGTTCTAGTAGTAGTAGTACTCATACTACTAAACCTTGCGCTTGGCTCTTCGCCTCTTCGTGAAGTCGAACAATGATGGTACTATAGTGTATGCCTTTGGCAACCTGACACCGAATGAACTGCTGCATGTCCACCGCCTGGGCGAGGGTAGGTTGCATTAGTCAAAAGCTTCTCCTCGTCCTGTGAGCCACCAGGCTTGAGGTAGACGGAGTGGGTGTAAGCGAGCTTCACCTTGTCCTGCAAGCTTCTCCTCATTCTGCGAGTTGACGGGGACACACCAAAAAGTAGTGCTAGTCCATACTCCCTCCTTTCCGGTTAATATGGCTTAATCTTTTTTGCGGGTAAATGAGAGAGCTTTATTCGTATGTAAGCATTCTTAGGACGATCAGCCAAGAGACTGGTCACTAGGAAGCGAGGTAACCCGCAAAAAAGAAGAAGGAAGCGAGGTGTTTCATCAAGCCAGCTCTCGATCACATTCAAAGTGCAGCAAGCACGGTTCGCACAAAGATGCGCCGCAAGGTTTGCTGACCTGTTTACATGTTGAATAACAAAAAAAGAGAAAATATTACCGAGCGCTCCTATTTGTAACAGGATATGAGCCAGAATTAAGCGCGAATTGTGGCGAGTGTTCCATGCAATCAACTTCCATTATCACATGCGAGAACCCTCGAAGAGAACCAAATGTGTTGAAGATTGCTTTATCACATTTTAAAATAAAATAAGAGTGCAGACGCTCCTCCATCCGGTTCCTAGTAGTAGTACATACCTCTATAGTAGTAGTACTAGTACTAGTAAACTTTGCGCTTGGTTGTTTGCCTCTTCGGGAAGTCGAACAATAATGGTACTAGTACAGTGTATGCTTCTGGCAATCTGACAGTGAATTAACTATTGCACGCCCACCGCCTGAGCGGGGGAGAGCTTGCATTAGTCAAAAGTTTGTCCTTGTCCTACGAGCCACCGCCCGCAAGCTTCTCCCATCCTGCAAGCTTCTCCTCGTTCGTCAAGTTGACGGGACACAGCAAAGTAATACTAGTCCATATTGTCTCCTTTCCGGTTAATATGGCTTAATTTCAAACGAGATAAATACATTGTCTATCACTGTATATTTGTAAAAATATGGTCAGTGGACTTCATAATACGCTCATTGCGCTCAATATATACATTTTCCGGTCTTTATACGGTCACTAACTCACCCTGGCTGAGTATGTGTGTGCATGCACGTGTAGGCTGAGCACTTGAGTGTGACTGTGTGTGTTCCGTCGTGTGCTCGGACATGCATGCATTAGGGCGTCCCGCGCGTTTTTGCGTCCATGTGTACGTATGACTATTGCATGCATGCACGAGGTTGTAGTCCCTCACATTCACATGTTCATAAGTCAATGCTTTGTCAAAACGTTGCATGCAAGGTTTAATCATTTGTTGTTCTCGCATGCATTCCCAATATTAATACATTGGTAAAGACAATTTCTTGAGGAAAACGAGCCCATGAATTGAGTACAAAGGGGACCAATAAGCCAGGACGGAGGGAGTACCAGTAGTGAACCGGAAGGAGGGAGTAGGTACTAGTAGTACTACGTAAGCACGTGCAGTAACAAAATTCCTCTATGCGCATCCTGTCTACATGCCATGCGAGAAAATAGAGATAAGTACAAGTGAGACTCAGGAACGGTCATACACGTAGGGGGAGTACGTGTAGGGGGCACTAAGGAGCAGTCAAATCACACAGTAAGTTACTCGGAAGAAGCAACCATCATTTCACTCTTCAATGACACGTACGCAATATAAAATGGTTGACATGGAGAAAAAAAGAAAACCACTATATATACAATAGCAGGAGCCTAAGCTACAAGACTGCTTGCTTGGGTTGCTCTCTTCACAAGCATAGAACAACGGTGGCCACACCGCTGGTCACAGATCTGGCCTGATCCCGCCGCTGGGGGAAGGGAACGATGTTCTGCGTAGACGCGGTCGACATCGGCAAGCGAGAAAACCCATAGCCGGTGTGTCCCAATCGGGGGTCCCCGCGGTATGGGCTGATGCCGCCTCCCAACTGCCCTTCTAGCTACAGCCCGACGTCCCAGGTACATCTTCCTTTTGGAGCCGGCTTGCTCCACTGCCGCAGCTCCCCACGTAGCTCCATGTCCATGTCGATCTTTCTCTACTTCTATCGAATTCTATTTGTGATGACTTTATGTCTCATCAACTAGTGTCAGTACTATTATTCTAATCACACTTCTTCAATATCTTTGCCATCAGGGATGCTCAGCTCGATTTTAGTGGAACTGCACAAAAGCATCGTATGATCCGAGGGTGCCAGCCGTCTTTCCTTCGACAGGTTCTACCTAGCCAGGAAATTAAATCTTGTTTAGGGTTTAGGGTTTAAGTCGTAGTGACCCCATTAGTAGTTTTTCTTTTATACACACTCTCACAACTTTTGTCTTTAATTGTGAAGTGAATATTGGCTATGATATGTGAATCATTGAGATGCATCAGCATGCATGTTAGTTTTCCTTTGTATTTGATGGAATGTTGTAATGGGGCAACCTTGGAGTAGGAATGAAAATGCAGTGGGAAGTTACCGTTTTTTCGGAGAAAAATGGAAATTGAGAGAAACCAATGTTTCGTTTCGTTGGATCGCGCCATCGAGCAAAACCAACATTTAAATCACGTATGTCGCGTTCGTGTCTCACCCTCCTCCATGGCTCCACCCCACACGATCGCTAGGCATGCCACTCACCGCAAATCAAGTATACGATAACTTTCCCGCCTGCTTGTCGATGGATCATGCCATGGAGTACTAGCACTACTGGAAGAGATTGACGAGGAGGGGGAGGACAACTAGCTGTAGCACGGACTCCCAAGAACTTTTTACATGCATGTTGTGGCCGGCTATTGCGACCTTTGAACGCGAAGCGGTCGCGTGCACCGGGAAGTGGCGCGGGCAATGCTCTCTCGGCCGGCACGCTGATTCAATGCCGGCGCTAGTGAGAGGTCGCGTCCGTGCTGGCCGGGCATGAATGTGGCACTAACTGTTTCGGGCGGGAAGCACGCATGGGTGATGAAGAGGGTTCGGGTTGGTCAGGAACGGGCGTGGCAGCGGTCTGGATGCCCGCAAACAAGAGATGTTGTACATTAATATTGTTGCATATTTAATTAACAATGTAAATAATGTGCCAGTTGGACAAATATGATTGGAGATGGAGATGCAATTTTACGTAAACATGGATATGCATGTCTATGTCTATGTGTGTGTGCGCGACGACTCTCGCGACCTGGAAGCAGGGGGCGTGTTTTTGATCGAGTTTTCTTTCTTGGTATGTTAAAAAAATTGTCCACCAGTTTTCGTTTCTTTTTCCCGGGAACGCGCGTATTCTATTTAAAACCACTGCCATGGAGAGATTTTTTTTACTCCATTGTATATATAGCCTCTTGTTTGATAGGGTTACTCGCGTCTCGCTCTCTCACCCTCTCCATATCAAAACAAGATGATAGTGTCCACTCTATCTCTCTCCTGACCGGTGGTCACAGATCTGGCCGAATCCCGTCCGATGTGGGAGGTGAGTAGGTGCAGCGTTGACGTTGTCGCCATCTGTGATGGAGGAAGCCGATGTGCACCATCCTCTCAGAGCCGGCGCTGCCGCGGACGAAGGTCCTCCACGCCCTTGTTCGCTGTCGTCATGTGGGCAGATCCGCCCGCCCGCCTAAGCGACATCTCGCCCACCTGAGGTATAACTTCTTGTACTGGTCCAGCTCCCCAGGTCGCTGCATGTGGGTTTTCTTCTATGCGACTACTCCCGAGCTCCCCATGTACAGTAGCTAGGGTTCGTCGGCTGGTCCAACATCACCTACTATTATAGACGAAATGCCACTCAAAAAGTTGTCCTGGTTTATGCCTCAGTGGAGGTATACGTGTTGTTTCGACAAAAAGTACATGGTGGTTGTGCGGTCGTTGTCCATATGCTCCTACTGCTGCTGATAATCTAATACTATCACTGGTTAAATGAAGAAATGTTTTTTTCTCGGGTATCCTGGTTTAGTTCCCATCAAGATAATCATGATGCTTCTGTTTGTTGGTGTACTTTTCATTAATTCTTATTGACAATTGAGATGTCGCTGTTAATCTTGTACCACTGCCAAAACAAAGTAACAACACTATATCCCTTTTTTATATTTTTGCAAACAGCGATGCGTATCTCCATACCCAGGCATGTCTTCCTCAATTTTAGTGGAACTGCACAAAATTGGATGGCCATTGTTGTTCCGCCTCACTGTGCTCTGCCACGTGGTTCTTCCTTCCTCGAGCTTGATTACTGAGAAGAAGCAGACCACAGTGAGGATTTGTCAAACTTCACCGGTGCCTCACCCAAACTTGATGCCAAATGGATGATGCATCACCATGATGACCTATCGCTGCTCATGGTTGCGCCTCATGGTTGCATCGGCTGGTGAAGCTGATCAATTTTCAATGAAAAACAAGTTGTCTTCCATCAGTGCTCTTTGCTTGTTACCCACAAAGATGATATCCTTCATCAGTTCACCTTGGTTGCCTTGGAGACGCAGTCGCCTTTCACGTTGGTGCAATTTTATCACACAATTGGCTATGAACCAAATGTTTCCTCGAAGAAGGATCGACGTTGGTACTAAGAGCGTAACTTTTGTATTGATTTCTAAGCCTTCTCACAACTTTGTCTCCAGCTCCCCTGTAATTTTATTTGTCCAGCTATTAACTAAATATGTGGTCAGACTTTGATTAAAAATGGTGTGGACTAAAAACCCGGATGGACGTAGTAGCCCTCCATTTTTCTTTACTCTCATATTAGATTTGACTGAAGTCAAACTTTGTAAAGTTTGACCAAGTTTAGGCCGAACACAACAAACCATAATTATTGAGAGAGGGCAAACTGTACATACTCTCAAACCTTTCCTATAATTGAAATTAAAATTCTTTATTTGTACACACTCTCACATGTTTCCGATAATTTGGCGCATGTGTGGTTGTTCACTTAACGGAGGGTAGTGTACCACACGTGAAGGATGGGAAGTGCGACCAGGACGCGTGGATCGTTAGTTCATCGTAAGTAGTAGTTTTCTTCACTGGTACGTTAAATAAAGAGTTTCATTTCGTACTTACACAATTTAAAGCGATTATTATGGAGAGAATAAGAAAACCACTCCACTATATATTAGTAGTATATACGAGTACTATATGGACGCAGCTTCAATGGCTTAGTGCACCTGCCTTTGGGTGTATAACAGGTGGGCCCAACATGTGGCTGGCCCACCTGTCATACAGCCAAAGGCAGGTGTAGTTAAGGCACCGGAGCTCAGTCCGTACTATATATGTAGTACTATATAAGTTGGAGCCTTAGCGCTTGTTCGCTAGGGTTTGCACTCTCCACACTCTCGCCGCACTACATATCTATATACACACACATTGGAGGCTCAGCGTTCCTTTGCTAGGGTTTGCTATATTCATAGTCTCTCACCCTCTTCACCAGATCTAAACAAGACCATGTTGGCCTCTGTCTCTCCCCCCCCCCCCCCACAGCTGGTGAAGGAGCCGTCCGGATCCCATCGGACCGGGAAGGGGAGGAGGTGCGGCGTTCACTCTATCGTCTTCGGCGAGGGAGGCAATCCACTACCGGTTGCGCTGTTCTCTTTCACCCGGTGCATGTGCTGGAGGGCCACCGACCCCTTCTTCCTCGCTGCCATATGTAGTGTGGGCAGATCCGGCCTCCCACCGCACGCCTAGCCACATCCTGACGACCCTAAGGTCTAACTTTCTTTGAAATTGTCATTGCTCTAGCTGCATGCGGATCTTTTTCGATTATGTAGTCGAATCTAGGTCTTGGTTCAAAGAGGAAAGAAGGGTGCAGTGGGTGGAGCATGAATCTGGGACGTGGTTCAATGTGGAAAGGAGGGAGGCAAAGTAGTATAGACTGGCTATCCAACCGCTTTGTTGGTCGAAAAGGGAAAAGGGGGGTAACCCAGTACACACATCTGTAAGGAACCAATCTCTTTGTTGAAAGAGGAAAGAAACTGGGGGTGGGTTAGTTTGTGCAGGACTAGATTTGCTGCCCTCACATAGGAAAAAGGTTCAAATAGAACAAATATTGGACCACCGCAGATATGCTGCTTGGCAACATACTCTGTATCACCCATTTATACGTGTGGACGCACATGGTGCTGGCATGTCCCATGTCCCATACAACTATTTTGTTGTTGTTAATCTAAGAATGCTGCTGGAAAATTGAAGTAGTGCCATTGTTAAAAGTAAATTACATTTTTAACGAATGTTGTTTTAAGAGAATTTCTCTGTTAATATGAATCAATGCAACCATTTTAGAAATGCTACTGTCCTACTTTGTTTTCCATCAAGATAAGTTAGATGCTTCTTTTTTCGCCATTTGTTTCATCCTCCTTTATTCGCCAGTAATTGTTTCCTTTTTTGCCTCTGTTAAAACAGGGATATCTATTCAACTTGTTGCTATAGCGAACTTAAATGTTACAATAGTTGGGTTGCCCGGCTCCTACGCTTGCCCCTTATGTTCCGCACATCCGGCTAAGAGGGCAAAGGGAGAACCCCTGCAATTGTACTTCTGGTTTGCCTGGTCAAGTACCTCGGGAGGAGAAAGCCAAAAGCTGACCATCATAGTAAGCGTGAATGGATCTGCGATCTGATGACGAGGTTTGACTCTAAAAATCATTGGCGATTTCGTTGTGTCACACGAAGGGTTCGTATTAACACAAACCATGTGATTGGAAAGGGTAGGTTTAGACCCCCAAGTACAACACAAATACACCGGGGGCTAGTCCCTAGTCCCCACCGTCAAGCTCCTAAGGCTAAGTGAGAAAGCAGTAAAACCGAATAGTTTGATCGCATGGTTTCGTTCCCGCACTACCGCCTCCACGCACCAAGACGTTGGCTAAGGGTAACAGTGTGGAAACAAAACACCCTTCATGATATTCACTTGGGGGCTAAAGCCGACGACTGGTATCTTTCAGAACTAAACATACAGCCACACAGGACTCAAAATTTAATCACTACAATATCAAATAAGTTCACCGGGTCCATAATAAAGCATAAATCCCACTTGGTACAAACTTGCTACAACTACTCAAGCATTAAATTTTTCGAACACTGGCCCTCTATCGCCCGCGCTCTGGTCATCACCTGCGCGAAGTACTGCTCGGGGCGGCGATGCTCCTTCCCCTATGGCGGAGGACCAGTGACCATCTCCATTGGATTAATCCTTGGCCAATGAACCATGGTATTCGCAAACGCGAGCCTCACCCCTCAAGGCACGCCGACCGCTTCACGGCGTCAATCCGGAGCGGCACCTTCCGCAGCCTCGGCACTAGGCCGAAGTAGGTGTCCGAAATGGGCTCGGCCAACAACAGGCTAACACAGAGGTCCTTCAAGCCCAGCTCAGACATCCGATGCATCTCCATCAGCTGCTTCATTTGATCGCTGAGGAGGGGAGGAGGCTCGGAGTCCGGAAACTGTGACCAAAAGAGCCGCTGTGTGGAGTCCTCCTCACACATGGCATAGTGCCTCGTCGCGGCCGCCGCATTCTTTCGGAGTTCAGCAAAGACGCCTGCGGAGCGCTAGACCCTCGTCAGCGGGGCGAATCTGTTGCCTCCGAACACACTCTGCAGTAAATATTTCTTACCACTAGAAATTTGCGCGGCTCGCCGAAGCTCCTCCTGGACACCTCGGGCATCACTCCTCACCTCCTAGAGCTCCTTATCTGCCTTGGATAGACGGGAGGATTGCTCCTCCCGCCCCTTCTCAAGGGCCTCAAGCTTCTCAGCGGCATCCTGGAGCTCCCCTTGGACCTCGGTCACCCGAGACTCATGCTGCTTAGCAGCACGCTTAGCCTGCTCAAGCTCAGACACCGCCCTCTCAGCGGCTGTCCTCTTCTCGGCCGCCTAGGCCTCAGCTTTCTTCAGGGCCTCCTTTAAGCCCTCGACCTCGACGGCAGCAGCTGCAAGATCATCAAGATAAAGGATCAGTAGATGGTCCGGCCAGTCACTATCTGTCAAATACACATCATTTTACAGATCTTACCTTGCGCCTTGTCAAGCCGTTTGTTGACAAGGTCCAGCTCTTGATTAGAAAGCTTGAGCTTCTGATCCATCTCCTCTAACGCCGCGGCATTAGCAGCCACGACCATGGAAGATGCCTGCGTTAGCATCAGAAATTTCGACATTGTTAACCGACCTACCGAATTTTATCCTCTACAGGTCTCTTCGAAGATCCTGGCAGAGTCTCCGGGGCTGCTATGTATGCGTCCTACCTAAACGAACAACTATAACCGCATTATGAGGAAAGATCATTACTTGACTTACCTCAAAGCCTGTTAGAAGGCCTTGGACAGCGTCGTTTGATGACGCACAAGTATAGGGGATCAATTGTAGCTCTTTTCGATAATTAAGAGTGTCGAACCCAACGAGGAGCAGCAGGAAATGACAAGTGGTTTTCAGTAAGGTAATGTCTGCAAGTGCTGAAATTGTAAGTAGCAGAGTAGTTTGATAGCAAGGTAATTTGTAACAAGCAAGTGACGATAGTACTAACAATAGTGCCGCAAGGTAGCCCAATCCTTTTGAGGCAATGGACAGGCCAAAACGGTCCCTTATGATAAGCAAAGCGTTCTTGAGGGTACACGGGATTTTCATCTAGTCACTTTCATCATGTTGGTTTAATTCGTGTTCGGTACTTTGATAATTTGATATGTGGGTGGACCGGTGCTTAGGTGCTGTTCTTACTTGAACAAACCTTCTACTTATGATTAACCCTCCTGCAAGCATCCGCAACTACATGAAAAGTATTAAGAATAAATTCTAATGATAGCATTAAACTTTTGGATCCAATCGGTCCCTTACGGAATAGCCCATAAACTGGGGTTTAAGCTTCTGTCACTCTTGCAACCCATCATCTAATTTCTACTCCACAATGCATTCCCTTAGGCCCAAATATGGTGAAGTTTCATGTAGTCGACGTTCACATGACACCACTAAGGGAATCACAACATACATACTATCAAAATATCAAACACATATCAAGTTCACATGATTACTTGCAACATGATTTCTCCCGTGACCTCAAGAACAAAAGTAACTACTCACAAATGATAATCATGCTCAAGATCATAGGGGTATTAAATAGCATATTGGATCTGAACATATAATCTTCCACCAAATAAACCATACAGTAATCAACTACAAGATGTAATCAACACTACTAGTCACCCACAAGCACCAATCTATAGTTCCGGTAACAAGATTGAACACAAGAGATGAACTAGGGTTTGAGATGAGATGGTGCTGTTGAAGATGTTGATGGAGATTGCAATCCCCAAGATGGGAGAGTTTTTGGTGATGATGATGACGATGATTTCCCCCTCCGGGAGGGAAGTTCCCCCGGCGGAATCGCTTCGCCGGAGGGCAGAAGTGCTCCTGCCCAAGTTCCGCCTCGAGATGGCGGCGCTCCGTCCCAAAATTCCTCTCCTTATTTTTTTAGGTCAAAATGACCTATATACCAGAAGATGGGCATCGGAGGTGGGCCTGGGTGAGCACAACCCACCAAGGCGCGCCTGGGCTCCCTGGCGCGCCAGGTGGGTTGTGCCCACCTGGTGGGCCCCTCTAGTAGTTATTTGCTCCAATATTCATCAAATATTCCATAAAAAATCTCCATGAAGTTTCAGCTTGTTTGGAGTTGTGCAAAATAGGTCCAGATTTCCAGCTGTCGGAATTCTCCCTCTTTGTGTATATCTTGCATATTATGAGAGAAAAGGCATTAGAATTACTCCAAAAAGCATTTTTATGGATAAAAACATTATAAATAACAGTAAGAAAACATGATGCAAAATGGACGCATCATCGTTCAATCTGGATTAGACGGATCGAACACTCTGCATAATCGCACCCATAAGGGTGCGGTGCCCTTCAACGATGCCGGAGTTGCTCACCAACTCCTCCAGCGTGTCCGGTCAGCCAACCGCCACGTGTGCGAAGGTGTTCGGCGCCGACGTTTGCTCCCCGGCCCCCTCCCGTTGTGAGCAACCTGTGTCGTCGAGGGCCTCAGAGGCTCGGGAGCGGTCGACGGAGGGGGTCCAGATGGCCTGGACTCCTTTCCCTCGCCGGCCAGGAGGGACGCTCCCTCCTGGTCTTTGGTGACCGAGGCGTTGACCTCCGCCATTACGACATCTACCTCCCACTCCGTGTTCGTCGGAGGAGGAGTTCTTCAGGACCACACCTCCTCAGCCTCTTCGGGGATCAAAGGAGGCGCGGAATGTGCCATCGACCCACTGTCCGCCAGCTCGGCGGGCGGAGACGTCCCCTCCGAGGTCTGCTCGGTGGGGCGCCCATGTGGGGACTGCAATTTGGAGGGGTTAACCTTCAACTAAAGCAAACTAATGAAAGCATAATAGCTGAAAATAGAGACACCTTACCTGCTGGCAGGGGGCTTGACCCTAGATCCCTTCTTCGGGAGCTCCTCGGACGCCTCACCGTCATCCGAGCTGTCAGGTATAGCCAGCTTAGGTCGGTGTCGTCTCTTTAGGGCCAGGGAAGGTTGGACCTCCTCGGCGTCCTCGAGCGCTGGCCTCCTTTTGGAGTGCGAGGAATGATGTCTACAATGCAACCTTCTTCTTGTAGACTTGTGTTGGGCCTCCAAGCGCAGAGTTTTGTAGGACAGTAGCAAATTTCCCTCAAGTGGATGACCTAAGGTTTATCAATCTGTGGGAGGCGTAGGATGAAGATGGTCTCTCTCAAACAACCCTGCAACCAAATAATAAAGAGTCTCTTGTGTCCCCAACACACCCAATACAATG
Organism: Aegilops tauschii subsp. strangulata; assembly: GCF_002575655.3. Taxonomy (NCBI): domain Eukaryota; kingdom Viridiplantae; phylum Streptophyta; class Magnoliopsida; order Poales; family Poaceae; genus Aegilops; species Aegilops tauschii. The sequence continues at coordinate 120,303,392 of NC_053039.3, forward strand.
GTAAATTGTATAGGTGCACTAGTTCGGCGAAGGGATGGTGATACAAGTGCAATATGGATAGTAGATATAGGTTTTTGTAATGTGAAAATATAAAAACATCAAGGTAACTAACAGTAAAAGTGAGCGAAAACGGTATTGTAATGCTAGGAAACAAGGCCTAGGGTTCATACTTTCACTAGTGCAAGTTATCTCAACAATGATAACATAATTAGATCATATAACTATCCCTCAACGTGCAACAAAGAGTCACTCCAAAGTCACTAATAGCGTAGAACAAACGAAGAGATTATTGTAGGGTACGAAACCACCTCAAAGTTATTCTTTCTGATCGATCTATTGGGCTATTCCTATAAGTATCACAAACAACCCTAGAGTTCGTACTAAAATAACACCTTAAGACACACATTAACCAAAACCCTAATGTCACCTAGATACTCCAATGTCACCACAAGTATCCGCGGGTTTGATTATACGATAGGCATCACACAATCTCAGATTCATCTATTCAAACCAACACAAAGAACTTCAAAGAGTGCCCCAAAGTTTCTACCGGAGAGTCAAGACGAAAGCGTGCGCCAACCCCTATGCATAAGTTTGCAAGGTCACAGAACCCGCAAGTTGATCACCAAAACATACATCAACTAGATCACGTGAATATCCCATTGTCACCACAGATAAGCACATGCAAGACATATATCAAGTGTTCTCAAATCCTTAAAGACTCAATCCGATAAGATAACTTCAAAGGGAAAACTCAATCCATTATAAGAAGGTAAAGGGGGAGAAACATCATAAGATCCAACTATAATAGCAAAGCTCGTGGTACATCAAGATCGTGCCAAATCAAGAACACGAGAGAGAGAGAGAGAGAGAGAGAGAGAGATCAGACACATAGCTACTGGTACATACCCTCAACCCCGAGGGTGAACTACTCCCTCCTCGTCATGGAGAGCGCCGGGATGATGAAGATGGCCATGGTGATGATTTCCCCCTCCGGTAGGGTGCCGGAACAGGGTCCCGATTGGTTTTTGGTGGCTACAGAGGCTTGCGGTGGCGGAACTTCCGATCTAGGTTCTGTTCTGGAGGTTTGGGGATATATAAGAGGTGTTGGCGTTGAGAACAAGTCAGGGGAGTCCACGAGGGGCCCACAAGGTCGGAGGGCGCGCCCTAGGGGGGTGGGGGCGCCCTCCACCCTTGTGGAGGCCTCGGGACTCCTCTGGTGCATCCCCGGTACTCCGTGGGCTTCTTTTGGTCCAAAAACAATCGTCGTAAAGTTTCATGTCATTTGGACTCCGTTTGATATTCCTTTTCCGTAAAACTCAAAAACAAGGACAAAACAGAAACTGACACTGGGCTCTAGGTTAATAGGTTAGTCCCAAAATTCATATAAAATATGATATGAATGCATATAAAACATCCAAGATAGATAATGTAATAGCATGGAACAATCAAAAATTATAGATACGTTGGAGACGTATCAAGCATCCCCAAGCTTAATTCCTGCTCGTCCTCGAGTAGGTAAATGATAAAAAAATAATTTTTGATGTGGAATGCATGCTACCTAACATATTTATTCATGTAAATTTCTTTATTGTGGCATGAATGTTCAGATCCGTATGATTCTAAACAAAAGTTTAACATTCACATAAAAACAATAATACTTCAAGCATACTAACAAGGCAATTATGTCTTCTCAAAATAACATGGCCAAAGAAAGCTTATCCCTACAAAATCATATAGTATGGCTATGCTCCATCTTCATCACACAAAATACTATAATCATGGACAACCCCGATGACAAGCCAAGCAATTGTTTCATACTTTTGATGTTCTCAAACTTTTTCAACTTTCACGCAGTACATGAGCGTGAGCCATGGTCATAGCACTATAGGTGGAATAGAAGGTGGTTGTGGAGAAGACAAAAAGAAGGTGATAGTCTCACATCAACTAGGCGTATCAACGGGCTATGGAGATGCCCATCAATAGATATCAATGTGAGTGAGTAGGGATTGCCATGCAACGGATGCACTAGAGCTATAAGTTTATGAAAGCTCAAAAAGAAAACTAAGTGGGTGTGCATACAACTTGCTTGCTCATGAAGACCTAGGGCATTTTTAGGAAGCCCATCGTTGGAATATACAAGCCAAGTTCTATATTGAAAAATTCCCACTAGAATATGAAAGTGACAATATAGGGGACTCTCTATCATGAAGATCATGGTGCTACTTTGAAGCACAAGTGTGGTAAAAGGATAGTAGCATTGACCCTTCTCTCTTTTTCTCTCATTTTTTTGTTTTTTTTGGGCCGCTCTTCTTTTTTTTGCCTTTCCTCTTTTTTTCCTCACATGGGACAATGCTCTAATAATGAAGGTCATCACACTTTTATTTACTTTACAACTCAAGAATTACAACTCCATACTTAGAAAAAAATATGACTCTATATGAATGCCTCCGACGGTGTACCGAGATGTGCAATGAATCAAGAGTGACATGTATGAAAGAATTATGAATGGTGGCTTTGCCACAAATACGATGTCAACTACATGATCATGCAAAGCAATATGACAATGATGATGTGTGTCATAATAGAACGGAACGGTGGAAAGTTGCATGGCAATATTTCTTGGAATGGTTATGGAAATGCCATAATAGGTAGGTATGGTGGCTGTTTTGAGGAAGGTATATGGTGGGTGTATGGTACCGGCGAAAGTTGCGCTACACAAGAGAGGCTATCAATGGCTGAAGGATGAGAGTGCGTATAATCCATGGACTTTGTCGGCGTTCTGGGACCGGAGGTGCCCAGACTTGCCTGCATGCGGCCCGAGGCGTGGCTCTACCAGCGGCCTGGTATGGCCCAGCTTCAGCAGCGACAACACAACACCCTCGCAAGGGGCCAAGCCTCGCGAGGCGGATGACACCAAGACCTCCTTGGGGGTGGCCTCACTAGGCTGTCTCCCGAGGAGCGGGGATATCTATGCAAGGGACACCTCGCGAGGTCCGCGTGACGTGAGCCATGATGACCAAGGTCAGGCGGGCGCCAGCAGGTGCAGTGTACCAGTTTCCTCTTTGGTGCTAAGGAGGCAAGCGCAGACGTGGGGTCCCAAGGCATCAGGCAAAGGTTTCCATATCGGTGCAACAAGACCAAGACCACCAGGACGGCAGGATGGAAGTCATCACGGAGCCCACAACAGCATCACGACCAGAGCCTTTGGCAGGCGAAGACTACCTTTTGTCAGGATAGCGTGTACTAGTTGTCCCCCTTCAAACTTGGCCATTGTGGGATCCCTTCCCGCCTAACACTTGGGAAGAGGACCAAGGCCACTATAAATAGGACCTAGCCACCACCGTAGCAAGGGACGGATCGATTCCACCCTGACCATCTCACCAGCTCATCGAGCCCAAGAACACCTCTCCTCTGGAGGTTGTTCATCCACTGTACTAGTTCATCCTCTGCCCCTCGAGGAAATCCACCACACATTAGAGTAGGGTGTTACACCGCAAGGTGGCCTGAACCAATATAACCCGTGTGTCTCTTGTTCTTTGGGTCCGTCGAGCTAGGCCGTGAGATCGTTGAGCAAGCGAGCTAGGAAGAGAGTGTTCTTCGTGCGCACCCCAGAGTTCGAACCTCACAAGGGTTTGCCGGAACCCGTAATCCGACATTTGGCGTGCCAGGTAGGGGTGCGTCGAAGTTGCGCCTCTCCGTCCGCTCCGCTTCTTCACCCACTTCGCTTCTCCGTCCAGCTCCCATGGCGGGCGTCGCTCATCTGGCCCGAGCAGCGGGCCCACGCGGGGGTGCTGTGGAGCTCCGAGCCTTCACCCCCGCCTTGCGGCAGGTGCGGTGGCCGCACAAGTTCAAGCCGGAGATGCCGCCTCGCTACTTCGGCGTGGCGGATCCAGCGGCCTTCCTCCAGGCGTACGAGGAGGCCATTCAAGAGGCCGGAGGCGATGGCCAGGTCATGGCCAACTGGTTCCCCATGGCCCTCGCTCGCGTGCCGCACGCCTGGCTGCTCAACCTGCCGGAGTCCTCTATGGCCTCCTGGGAGGAGCTGCACGACCTCTTCATCGCGCGCTTCGCAGCACCGGCGCACCCCACCATAGCAGCCCCCCTTGGTGGTTCGCAGGCGCCTCCCTCAGATCGCCACGTCAAGCAGTTCGTCCGCCAGATGGGCGCCGCCCGTGTACAGTAGGGGGCTCCTCCAGGATGGGCGGCGCCCAAGGCCGACCTCACCTTCGACTCGGGGGACCATCCGGCAATCACCGCGGGCTCGGGCGCGCTCCCGATGCTCTGCACGCCCACCATCTACAACATAGCAGTCACCAAGACCCTTATCGATGGAGGAGCAGGCCTCAATGTGCTCTCCATGGAACCCTTCAGCTTGCTTCACGTGCCGCTCGGCCGGCTCCGCCACACCAAGCCCTTCTCCGTAGTTGGTGGTGGTTCCACCAGCCCCCTAGGGCAGATCCGCCTCCCAGTCACCTTCGGCACTCGCGATAACTACCGCACCGAGCTCATCGACTTTGACATCGCTCGCATCGGCCTCCCGTACAACGCCATCCTTGGGTACCCAGCCCTGGCTCAGTTCATGGCGACGACCATCCCGCCTACAACCTCATGAAGATGCCGGGGAGCAGCGGTGTCCTCATCGTAGCCGGAGACACCAAGGAGGCCCTGATGGCCCTCAGGCTCGCCTTCAGGGGAGAAGCAGCCACTCGCCCCACTGACGAAGCAGTATCTAGGGCCCAGGGGGCTGCGCTGGCAAAGAAGAAGCAGTTATTCTCGCAAGATCGGGCCAAGACAAAGCAAGTACCGGTCGATGATGATGGGGCCTCGGGAGCCACCTTCACCATAGGCGCCAACCTCGACCCAGACCAAGAAGAGGCACTGGTGAAATTCCTGCGCACGAACAAGGAGGTATTCGCCTGGGATCCCAAGCTGCTGGTGGGAGTCCCAAGGGGAGTAATCGAGCACCACTTAAGGATGTGCCCTAATGTGCACCCAGTGAAGCAGAAGGTGCGACGGCAGTCTACAGAGAAGCAGTCCTTCATCGTCCAGGAGACCCGCAAGCTACAAGCAGCGGGTGTCATCTGCGAATTCCGGTACCCAGAGTGCCTGGCGAACCCTGTCGTCATGCCCAAGAAGGGCGGGAAGGAACGCATGTGCGTCGACTTCACCAACCTCAACAAGGCCTGCCCTCAAGACCCGTTCCTGCTTCCGTGCATCAATTAGATCGTCGACTCCACTGCCGAGTGCAACCTGTTATGTTTCCTAGATGCCTTCTCAGGTTACCACCAGATCAAGATGGCGGTGGAGGACATAGAGAAGACGGCCTTCTTAACCCCGTGCGGAGTGTACTGCTACACCTGTATGCTGTTCGGGCTGCGTAATGCTGGGGCGACCTTCCAGCGGCTGATGCACATCGCTCTGGGTCAACAGCTCGGGAGGAATGTAGAGGCCTACGTCGACGACATTGTGGTAAAATCTCGGGAGGCAAGGACCCCCATTCAGGATCTGGAGGAGACTTTTGCCAGCCTGCGCATAGTAGATCTGCGGCTCAACCCGAAGAAATGTGTGTTCGGCGTCCCCTCCGGCAAGCTGCTGGGATTCCTCGTGTCGCACAGGGGGATCGAGGCGAACCCGGAGAAGGTAAAGGCAATAGCAGACATGAGCCCGCCGCAGACTCTCAAGAAAATGCAAAAGCTCGCAGGCTGTGTGACCTCGCTGGGGCGCTTCATCTCCAAGCTGGGGGAGCGTGCCCTCCCGTTCTTCAAGCTGATGAAGAAGAAGGGCCCATTCGAGTGGACCTCGGAGGCCGACACGGTGTTTCAAGACCTCAAGATATACCTAACCAGCCCACCGGTGATGGTGGCACCGCGTCCCCTCGAGCCCCTGGTGCTTTACCTGGCCACCACGTCCCATTCCGCTAGTGCGGCGCTGGTAGCCATCCGGGAGGAGCGTCAGGCCAAGAGTGTGCCGTGCGATGCTGCGCATTCGATCGGAATGATCAGCACCAAGACGGCGCCACTGAAGCCGCTGCAGCGCCAACAGATGACGGGGCCTCACAAGACCACCCTCACGAGGTCGCGGTAGCACTGACAGGCGACCGACCTCCTGAGGGCCCCCATCCTCAGAAAACGCCCCAGCCTCAAGAGATCTCGGACCCCACCAGCGCTCCCGTCCTCGTCGAACACCCGGTGTACTTCGTCAGTACGGTGCTACGAGATGCGCGGGCGCGCTACCCCATGCCACTGAAGCTTCTGCTCGCGCTCCTCGTGGCCTCGCACAAGTTACGCCACTACTTTCAAGGCCACCCCATCAAAGTCGTCTCAGCTTACCCCAGGGAGAGGGTACTCTGGAGCCCCAATGTTGTGGGAAGGATCACCGAATGGAACATCGAGTTGCAGGCATTCCAGCTGGAGTTCAGCACCACCAGGGTCATCAAGGGAGCTGCGCTCGCCGACTTCGTGGCGAAGTGGACTGATGCTCCAGTGCCCGAAGCAGGTGAGGATCGGTCTCTTTCGCCAGAGAGCGAAGCACCAGACGGCTGGGTCATGTACTTCTACGGCGCCTTCGTGCACCAAGGCGCGGGGGCCGGGGTCGTACTCATCTCGCCCACCCAGGACAAACTCTACTACGTCGTGCAGCTCTGCTTACAGCAGGGTGAGAAGGTCTCCAACAACATCGCGGAGTACGAAGGTTTGATCGCCGGCCTCAAGGCTGCGGTGACCTTGGGGGTGAAGCGCCTCACCATCAAGGGTGACTCGCAACTCCTCGTCAACTTCTCCAACAAGGTGTACAAACCGAAGGACGAGCACATGGAGACGTACCTCGCGGAGGTACGCAAAATGGAGAAGCAATTTTTGGGCTTGGAACTGCAGCATGTGCCCCGCGGCACAAACAAGGAAGACGACGATATCGCCAAGAGGGCGTCCAGGCGTCAGCCACAGGAACCCGGCATCTTCGAGGAGCGGCTCTTCAAGGCTTTAGCGGCCCCTCCAGCTGCAGAGCCGGCACCGTCTCGAGAGGAGCTTCCCTCACCACCAGCCTCAGGAGCCCCCGCCAGCGGCCCGACCTCAGGAGCGCGCCTGCTCCTCGCGCTCGAGCCTCAGGAGGGGTGCTGGACCGAAGAATTCAAGACATACCTACAGCAAGGGCACCTGCCGGAGAAGGAGGAGGACGCGGAATGCGTGGCTCGGCAAGCTACGGCTTACTGCATCCGGGACGGTGAGCTATACTGAAAACGACCGAATGATGTTTCCTTGCGATGCATCTCCAGGGAGCAGGTATGCGAACTGCTAGCTAACATACACAGCGGAGATTGCGGGCATCACTCGTCGTCATGCACCCTGATGGGCAAGGTGTTCCGCAGCGGATTCTACTGACACACGGCACTCGACGACGCAACCGAGCTGGTGAGATTCTGCGAGGCCTGCCAGTTCCATGCCAAGCAAATCCACCAGCCTGCTCAAGGCCTCCAGACTATCCCACTCTCATGGCCGTTTGCGGTCTGGGGGCTGGATATCCTGGGCCCGTTCCCTCGAGCGCCTGGGGGCTACCACTACCTCTACGTCGCCGTCGACAAGTTCACCAAGTGGGCAGAGGTGGAAGCCGTCCGCACCATCCCAGCCGAATATGCGGTCAAGTTCATTAAGGGCCTAGTGAGCCGTTTCGGGGTCCCTAACTGCATCATCACCGACAACGGCTCACAGTTCACTAGCAATCTCTTCAAAACATATTGTGCTAATCTTGGAATGCAGATATGCTACGCCTCAGTGGCGCACCCCAGAAGCAACGGCCAAGCTGAGCGTGCCAACACGGAGGTCTTGAGAGGCCTCAAGACAAGGACCTTCAAGAAGAAGCTCGAGGCCTGCGGCAGGGGCTGGTACAACGGGCTCCAGTCTGTGCTTTGGTCCATCCGCACCACCGCCACCAAGCCGACGGGCGAGACTCTGTTCTTCCTCGTCTACGGAGCCAAAGCGGTTCTCCCTCATGAGGTGAGGCATCGCTCCGCGCAAGTCCTGGCGTTTGACGAAGCACGTCAAGACGCCATGCGGGGGATGGACCTCGTGCTGGGGGAGGAATGCCGCCGCCAAGCCTCGCTCTGTGCGGCAAGGTACCTGCAGGCGCTGCGGCAGTACCACTGCCGCAGCGTCCGCTCCAGGACGCTCGAGGTGGGCGATCTCGTCCTGAGGAGGGTGCTCTCCAGGGAAGGGCTACATAATTAAGCTCGCACCCATGTGGGAGGGCCCGTTTAGGATTGCCCGCGTCTCCAGGCCTGGCACTGTGCGCTCGGACGCGGCTGTTCATTTGCTTTCTGTAGCTGGTTTGCAACCTTTTTAATGAAATTTGGAGTTCTGGCGTTTCTCGATTGCTTGGTTGAGTTCCCCTCTCTTTTACTTCTTCGCCCTCTTCTTTGCCTTGCGCCAGGGAGGACGGTAGTTGCCCGACGCTCTCCCTCGTGTGCCTCGCGCGGGGGCTAGGCAGGTGTGTGCATGCGCTGGGTTAGCCTAAACCACGGACACACCTCGCCAAAGCTCTACCACCCCAGAGCTTCGGCTCCCTTGATCTTCATGAGGCGCCCTCGATCGAGCTCGTGATTGGCGCACCCTCCTAAGTCCGTGCCCCATGGGTACCGTGACGCAGTGCGCTAAGCCATGAATATCCCATGCCTGAGGGCTCTCGCAAGGAGGAACAAAGGCACCTGACAGATGTCCTAACAAATTTTTGCAGCTTCACGGTGCCTCCCGAGGTCAGCGGCTCCCGAGTCGGTAGCAAGGAAGCCTCACCAGATGCCAGGAGGCGCGCCCTCAGGAGACGGAAACCAACCCCGAGCGTATTAAGCTAAGTTGCCCCTCTTACATCTGCGTGGAGCACGAACAAAGTCGGAACAATAAGCATAACATAATAGCATAAAGACCACAGTTCATTACACGCCCCAGCAGGGCCATCTAATTCTTTTGAAATGCAGGATGGAGGGAAAAGCCAAACAAAAGCGGCCCGCGTGGCCGTGGCGGCTCACGAGGCCCGGCACCGAGGGCCCCCGGAGTCAGCTCAGTCTGAGCCCCTCTCGCGCTTCACCGCGGCGTGGCTGCGGGACGACCCGCCACCATCCTTGGAGCGGGCCCGGCAGCGAGGCGGCTGGTCGTAGCCGCTGCTGCTGGTGCTCTCGCTGGCGGAGAAGCTGTCGCCGCTGGGCGAGTGGCGGCTGCCGCCAAGGGCGAGTTCGCCCTCAACCTTGTCACGGCCGTCGCCCAGGCCGAGCTCGTCGTCGCTGCCGCCGTCTTCGCGGCAGCACCCTGCGCGGCGACCATCTTCCCCGAAAACCCTCACAAAGAGGGTCGCGGCGCCATCATACTTGAAGTGAAGGGTGCACCGCCCGCTCAGGCCGTGCGCGCGGGAAAACGTCTGCCAGCCGTGGGCCAGGGCCACGTTGCCCGTGACGGAGGTCTCCACCGCGACCCATGAGGCCTGGCTGCAGCAACCATCGGCTTGCAGCCAGAGGCCGCCAAGACCCCCGGCCGGCAGCTCGCCGGCAAAGGAGCGCGGGAGCTGGAGCCAGGTGCCTGCCGGGCTCTCTGACCACACAATGAACTCCGGGAGCACCTCCGCCGAATGGAAGCGTGGCCGAGGTGCCCGGGCGACCATGGCACGCCTCCCCTCGGCACAATGGCTGCTCCGCCTAGAGCGACCCCACCGTGGGAGGAGGAACCGTTACGGCCGCCGAGGAGGACACCGGCCCCCGAAGGAGTGCGATTGCGCCCCCGAGGAGCCATGGCGGGGGTCGTAGCATGCTTACGGGGGCGACCTTGCCCCCTTTTGGGCGGTGGTGAGCCAGGTCCCTCCTGGCGAGCCTTCCCTTTCTCCGCGGCCGAGAACCTCTTCGTCGGCGCCATGAGTGTCACGGTAAGATGGCGAGGCAAGGAGAAAGGAAAAGAAGCAGGCGGTGTGGAGAAGAAGATGAGCGACGGGGGCTCCGCTCCTCTCCTCATTTATAGCCAGAAGGAGGCCAACCGCCGGCCTCCACGATCGCAAGTAATGATGGTTTTCCTCTGCATGCAGCAGGGTCTCGTCAAGTCAAATGGTTGCCGAGGCAGCATGGGGAAGTGGAGGCGCCCACGCCCATCAATCGCCACGCGTCTATCAAGGCCGCAGGCGGTTGGGGCCCGCGGCGCTCCACACTTGCCCTTTGGCTTCGCCTCGAAGCAAAGTTCGAGCGCGCCTTGGGCCCGAGGGCTACTGTCGGCGTTCTGGGACCGAGGATGCCCAGACTTGCCTGCCTGCGGCCCGAGGCATGGCTCTACTAGCGGCCTGGTACGGCCCAGCTTCAGCAGCGACAACACGACACCCTCGCGAGGCGGACGACACCAAGACCTCCTTGGGGTGGCCTCACTAGGCTGTCTCCCGAGGGGCGAAGATATCTATGCAAGGGACACCTCGCGAGGGCCGCGTGACGTGAGCCATGACGACCAAGGCCAGGAGGGCGCCAGCGGGCGCAGTGTACCAGTTTCCTCTTTGGTGCTAAGGAGGCAGGCGCAGGGTCCCGGGGCATCAGGCAAAGGTTTCCATATCGGTGCAACAAGACCAAGACCAGCAGGACGGCAGGACGAAAGTCATCGCGGAGCCCACAACAACATCACCACCAGAGCCTTTGGCAGGCGAAGACCACCTTTTGTCAGGATAGCTTGTACTAGTTGTCCCCCTTCAAACTTGGCCGTTGTGGGATCCCTTCCCGCCTAAAATTTGGGAAGAGGACCAAGGCCACTATAAATAGGACCTAGCCACCACCGTAGCAAGGGACGGATCGATTCCACCCTGACCATCTCACCAGCTCATCGAGCCCAAGAACACCTCTCCTCCGGAGGTTGTTCATCCACTGTACTAGTTCATGCTCTGCCCCTCGAGGCAATCCACCACACACTGAAGTAGGGTGTTACACCGCAAGGTGGCCCGAACCATTATAACCCGCGTGTCTCTTGTTCTTTGGGTCCGTCGAGCTAGGCCGTGAGATCGTTGAGCGAGCGAGCTAGGAAGAGAGTGTTCTTCGTGCGCACCCCAGAGTTCAAACCTTACAAGGGTTTGCCGGAATCCGTAATCTGACAGACTCAACATTAGTCATAAAGAACTCACATACTTATTGCAAAAATCTATTAGTCGTCGAAACAAAGTACTATGCGCATGCTCCCAGGGGGATAGATTTGTAGGAAAAGACCATCGCTCATCCCCGACCGCCACTCATAAGGAAGACAATCAAAAAATATCTCATGCTCCAATTTCGTTACATAACGGTTCACCATACGTGCATGCTACGGGAATCACAAACTTTAACACAAGTATTTCTCAAATTCACAACTAGTCACTAGCATGGCTCTAATATCACCATCTTCATATCTCAAAACAATCATAAGGAATCAAACTTCTCATAGTATTCAATGCACTTTATATGAAAGTTTTTATTATATCCCTCTTGGATGCCCATCATATTAGGACTAAATTCATAACCAAAGCAAATTACCATGCTACTTAAGACTCTCAAAATGGTATAAGTGAAGCATGAGAGTTCAACAATTTCTTCAAAATAAAACTATCGTCATGCTCTAAAAAGATATAAGTGAAGCACTAGAGCAAATGACAAACTACTCCAAAAGATATAAGTGAAGATCAATGAGTAGTCAAATAATTATATAACTATGTGAAGACTCTCTCTCATAAATAAATTCAGATCTTAAGTACCTTATTCAAACAGCAAGCAAAACAAAATAAAATGACATTGCAAGGATAGCACATATCATGTGAAGAAGCAAAAACTTAGGCTCAGCCAAAACTGACCGATAGTTGTTGAAGAAGAAAGGTGGGATGCCAACCGGGGCATCCCAAGCTTAGATGCTTGAGACTTCTTGAAATATTAATTAGGGATGCCTTGGGCATCCCCAAGCTTGAGATTTTGTGTCTCCTTAATCCTTTTCATATCGTGGTTTCCCTAAATCTTAAAAACTTCATCCACACAAAACTCAACAAGAACTCGTGAGATAAGTTAGTATAAATCAACGCATAACCTTATCATTTTCTACTGTAGAAATCACTAAAATTATAATTTAACATTGCATACTAAATGCCTCTGCATATTTAATACTCCTATCCTCAAATAGAATCATTAAACAAGCAAACATATGCAAACAATGCAATCATACCAACAATCTGTCTAAACAGGACAGTCTGTAAAGAATGCAAGAGGAATCATACTTCCCTAACTCCAAAAATTCTGAAAAATTACCACACTGTAGATATTTTTTTGTTACTCATTTTGTAAAAATTTCAAGATTTTATCATGTTCTGACTATTCACAAATATTCGAAACATAACGGCAAACTTTCTGTTTTTAAAACAGCAACATATGGACTTGAAAAATAAGCATGGTAAAGGCTATACTTGACCTTTTTATTGAACTAAAAGATTCAAAACATTACTCTAAATAACTGTTGGAAATATGCCCTAGAGGCAATAATAAATGGTTATTATTATATTTCTTTGTTCATGATAATTGTCTATTGTTCATGCTATAATTGTGTTATCCGGAAATCGTAATACATGTGTGAATACATAGACCACAAGGTGTCCCTAGTAAGCCTCTAGTTGACTAGCTCGTTGATCAACAGATAGTCATGGTTTCCTGACTATGGACATTGGATGTCGTTGATAACGGGATCACATCATTGGGAGAATGATGTGATGGACAAGACCCAATCCTAAGCATAGCATAAAAGATCGTGTAGTTTCGTTTGCTAGAGCTTTTCCAATGTCAAGTATCTTTTCCTTAGACCAAGAGATCGTGCAACTCCCGGATACCGTAGGAGTACTTTGGGTGTGCCAAACGTCACAACGTAACTGGGTGACTATAAAGGTGCACTACGGGTATCTCCGAAAGTGTCTGTTGGGTTGGCACGGATCGAGACTGGGATTTGTCACTCCGTATGACGGAGAGGTATCTCTGGGCCCACTCGGTAATGCATCATCATAATGAGCTCAATGTGACTAAGGCTTTAGTCACGGGATCATGCATTGCGGTACGAGTAAAGAGACTTGCCGGTAACGAGATTGAACAAGGTATTGGGATACCGACGATCGAATCTCGGGCAAGTAACATACCGATTGGCAAAGGGAATTGTATACGGGATTGATTGAATCCTCGACATCGTGGTTCATCCGATGAGATCATCGTGGAACATGTGGGAGCCAACATGGGTATCCAGATCCCGCTGTTGGTTATTGACCGGAGAGGCGTCTCGGTCATGTCTGCATGTCTCCCGAACCCGTAGGGTCTACACACTTAAGGTTCGGTGACGCTAGGGTTGTAGAGATATGAGTATGCGGAAACCCGGAAGTTGTTCGGAGTCCCGGATGAGATCCCGGACGTCACGAGGAGTTCCGGAATGGTCCGGAGGTAAAGAATTATATATAGGAAGTCCAGTTTCAGCCACCGGGAAAGTTTCGGGGGTTATCGGTATTGTACCGGGACCACCAGAAGGGTCCCGGGGGTCCACCGGGTGGGGCCACCTGTCCCGGAGGGCCCCATGGGCTGAAGTGGGAAGGGAACCAGCCCATAGTGGGCTGGGGCGCCCCCCATGGGCCTCCCCCTGCGCCTAGGGTTGGAAACCCTAGGGTGGGGGGGTGCCCCACTTGACTTGGGGGGTAAGTTACCCCCCTGGCTGCCGCCCCCCATCCAGATGGGATCCTGGCCGGCGCCCCCCCCCCTCCCAGGGGGCCTATATAAAGGGGGGAGGGAGGGCAGTAGTATTACAGCCTTGGGCGCCTCCCTCCTCCCCTGCTACACCTCTCTCTCTCGCAGAAGCTCGGCGAAGCCCTGCCGACATCCCGCTACATCCACCACCACGCCGTCGTGCTGCTGGATCTCCATCAACCTCTCCTTCCCCTTGCTGGATCAAGAAGGAGGAGACGTCGCTGCACCATACGTGTGTTGAACGCGGAGGTGCCGTCCGTTCGGCACTCGGTCATCGGTGATTTGAATCACGGCAAGTACGACTCCGTCATCCACGTTCATTGGAACGCTTCCGCTCGCGATCTACAAGGGTATGTAGATGCACTCCTTTCCCCTCGTTGCTAGTATACTCCATAGATGGATCTTGGTGAGCGTAGGAAAATTTTAAAATTATGCTACGATTACCAACAATAACAGCAAGCAAATCTAAACAAAAGAAAATGACGCGCCAAGCAAAACACATATCATGTGGTGAATAAAAATATAGCTCCAAGTAAGGTTACCGATGAACGAAGACGAAAGAGGGGATGCCATCCGGGGTATCCCCAAGCTTAGGCTCTTGGTTATCCTTGAATATTACCTTGGGGTGCCTTGGGCATCCCCAAGCTTAGGCTCTTGCCACTCTTTATTCCGCAGTCCATCAAAACTTTACCCAAAACATGAAAACTTCACAACACAAAACTCAACAGAAAACTCGTAAGCTCTGTTAGTATACTAAAACAAATCATTCACTTTGGTGTTGTCAAGAAAAGATTCATAATTTTTCTCACATGATGCCTACTGTACCAAATCATTTCTACAATTTATATTAAACAATATAAGCCATAGAAACTAGAAAACAAGCAAACTATGCATCGAAAACAGAATCTGTCAAAAACAGAACTGTTTGTAAAGATCTGAGTTGAAATCATACTTCTGTAACTCCAAAAATCCTGAGAAATTAGGAAGTCCTAAGAAATTTTTCTATTAATCTGATGCAAAAGAATCAACTAAAAATCACTCTTCATCTAGAGATGAGAATTGTTTTCATGAGCGCAAAAGTTTCTGTTTTTCAGCAAGATCAAATCAACTATCACCATAAGCCATCCCAAAGGTCTTACTTGGCACTTTATTGAAACAAAAGCTATAAAACATGATTAATACAGTAGTTTAATCATGTGAACACACAAAAACAGTAGGTATAAATATTGGGTTGTCTCCCAACAAGCGCTTTTCTTTAATGCCTTTCTAGCTAGGCATGATGAATTAAATGATGCTCACATAAAAGATAGGAATTGAAACATAATGGGAGCATCATGAAGAATATGACTAGCACATTTAAGTCTAACCCTCTTCCTATGTATAAGGATTTTGTGAGCAAATTAATCATGGGTCTAAGAATCAACTAGCATAGGAAGGTAAAGCAAGCAAAACTTCAAGATTTTCAACATATAGAGAGGAAGCTTGATATTATTGCAATAGGTAAAAGCATATGTTCCTATCTTATAATAATTTTCCGAGGCATCATGAATGAATTCAACGATATAACCATCCCATAAAGCATTATTTTCATGATGCATAAGCATAGAAATTTTACTACTCTCCACATAAGAAAAACTCTTCTCATGAATAGTAGTGGGAGCAAACTCAACAAAATAACTATCATGTGAGGCATAATCCAATTGAAAATTAAAATCATGATGACAAGTTTCATGGTTATCGTTATTCTTTATAGCATACATGTCATAACAATAATCATCATAGATAGCAACTTTGTTCTCATAATCAATTGGAACCTCTTCCGAAATAGTGGATTCGTCACTAAATAAAGTCATGACCTCTCCAAATCCACTTTCATAATTATCACAATAAGATTCAACACCCTCCAAAATAGTGGGATCATTACCTAAAGTTGAGACTCTTCCAAACCCACTTTCATCAACATAGTCATCATAAATAGGAGGCATTCTATCATCATAATAAATTTGCTCAACATAACTTGGGGAACAAAAAATATCATCTTCATCAAACATAGCATCCCCAAGCTTGTGGCTTTGCATATCATTAGCATCATGGATATTCAAAGAACTCAAACTAACAACATTGCAAGCATGCTCATTACACAAATATTTAGTGCCAAACATTTTATTGACTTCTTCTTCTAGCACTTGAGCACAATTTTCCTTTCCCTCATTTTCACGAAAAACATTAAAAAGATGAAGCATATGAGGCAACCTCAATTCCATTTTTTTGTAGTTTTCTTTTATATACTAAACTAGTGATAAAACAAGAAACTAAAAGATTTGATTGCAAGATCTAAAGATATACCTTCAAGCACTAACCTCCCCAGCAACGGCGCCTGAAAAGAGCTTAGTTGACGGGGTGTTAGTGCCGCTTACCTAGCCTCCCCGGCAACGGCGCCAGAAAAGAGCTTGATGTCTACTACGCAACCTTCTTCTTGTAGACTCGTGTTGGGCCTCCAAGCGCAGAGTTTTGTAGGACAGTACCAAATTTCCCTCAAGTGGATGACCTAAGGGTTATCAATTCGTGGGAGGCGTAGGATGAAGATAGTCTCTGTCAAACAACCCTGCAACCAAATAACAAAGAGTCTATTGTGTCCCCAACCCACCCAATACAATGGTAAATTATATAGGTGCACTAGTTCGGCGAAGAGATGGTGATACAAGTGCAATATGGATAGTAGATATAGGTTTTTGTAATCTGAAAATATAAAAACAGCAAGGTAACTAACGGTAAAAGTGAGCGAAAACGGTATTATAATGCTAGAACAAGGCCTAGGGTTCATACTTATGCTAGTGCAAGTTCTCTCAACAATGATAACATCATTAGATCATATAACAATCCCTCAACATGCAACAAAGAGTCACTCCAAAGTCACTAATAGCGGAGCACAAACGAAGAGATTATTGTAGGGTACGAAACCACCTCAAAGTTATTCTTTCTGATCGATCTAGTGGGCTATTCCTATAAGTGTCACAAACAACCCTAGAGTTCGTACTAAAATAACACCTTAAGATACACATCAACCAAAACCCTAATGTCACCTAGATACTCCAATGTCACCACAAGTATCCGTGGGTTTGATTATATGATAGGCATCACACAATCTCAGATTCATCTATTCAAACCAACACAAAGAACTTCAAAGAGTACCCCAAAGTTTCTACCGGAGAGTCAAGACGAAAACGTGTGCCAACCCCTATGCATAAGTTCACAAGGTCACAGAACCCGCAAGTTGATCACCAAAACATACATCAAGTAGATCACGTGAATATCCCATTGTCACCATAGATAAGCACATGCAAGACATATATCAAGTGTTCTCAAATCCTTAAAGACTCAATCTGATAAGATAACTTCAAAGGGAAAACTCAATTCATTACAAGAAGGTAGAGGGGGTGAAACATCATAAGATCCAACTATAATAGCAAAGCACGCGGTACATCAAGATCGTGCCAAATCAAGAACACGAGAGAGAGAGAGAGAGAGAGAGAGAGAGAGAGATCAAACACATAGCTACTGGTACATACCCTTAGCCCCGAGGGTGAACTACTCCCTCCTCGTCATGGAGAGCGCCGGGATGATGAAGATGGCCATGGTGATGATTTCCCCCTCCGGTAGGGTGCCGGAATAGGGTCCCGATTGGTTTTTGGTGGCTACAGAGGCTTGCGGTGGCGGAACTTCCGATCTAGGTTCTGTTCTGGAGGTTTGGGGATATATAAGAGGTGTTGGCATCGAGAACAAGTCAGGGGAGTCCACGAGGGGCCCACAAGGTTGGAGGGCGCGCCCTAGGGGGGTGGGGGCGCCCTCCACCCTTGTGGAGGCCTCAGGACTCCTCTAGTGCATCTCCGATACTCCGTGGGCTTCTTTTGGTCCAAAAACAATCATCGTAAAGTTTCAGGTCATTTGAACTCCGTTTGATATTCCTTTTCTGTAAAACTCAAAAACAAGGAAAAAAGAGAAACTGGCACTAGGCTCTAGGTTAATAGGTTAGTCCCAAAAATCATATAAAATAGCATATAAATGCATATAAACATCCAAGATAGATAATATAATAGCATGCAACAATAAAAAATTATAGATACGTTGGAGACGTATCAATGAGGCACTCTCCTCTTCGTCCTCCTCCTCCTCCTCGCCCCCATCCTGTATGGATGAGGCCGCAGCGTCTCCGGACCGGTTGCCCGAACGGATCCTGCAGTGGAGGCCCTCCATGGCCTCCGGTGCTTCTTGCTTCTTGCCCTTCTTAGCGGGCACCTTGTAGGGCACCACGACCAGCATCTTCTCCAGCTGCTCTGATCGAGGCCCCTCCGGTAGCGGCGCCGGTCCGCTGATCTTCTTGGCCTTGGCAAGCCATCCCTGCAGAATCCACGTAACAAGGTTAGATCGAATCTCATGTAATGTGAATATCTGAACACTCTTCAAAGAGACATGCCACTCACCTTCCTTGGGGGATTCGCGACGTCAAGACCGATGTCCTTCTCCTCGGCCGACCACTCCTTATGTGGCTGGAACAGTTGTCCCCATATCTTGTCGGGAGTAATGCCAAAGAGGTGCCGCATAGTAACCGGATCCTCAGGCTCATGCTCCCACATGGGCTTGGCCCTCTCCGGGCAAGGGAGGAGCCCATGGTGGAGCATGATCTGGAACACATCGACCAGCTTCGCGCTGGTCTCTATTACGTTGTCGACGCGCTTCTGGAGCGCTTTGATGTCGGCAACACATCCCCAGTCCAGACTCTTGGTGGTCTAGGAGGCCAATCTGGTGGTGGTCCGGATCGGAATGCGGGGGCCGCTCCCCATGCGGCCTCCCTCGGCTCAGTGATATAGAACCACTCCTTCTGCCACATCCGGACGGCGTCGACGAAGTAGCCGTCCGGCCACTGGACCCATGTCAGCTTGCTGATCATGGCCCCTCCACAGTCTGCATGCTCGCCGCCGACCACCTTGGGCTTCACGTTGAACAACTTCATCCATAAGCCGAAGTGCGGCTGACCCAAAGGAGCGCTTCACAAACGACGATGAAGGTCAAAATGTGGAGGAGGGAGTTGGGGGCTAGATCGTGGAAATCCAGCCCATAGTAGAACATTAGCCCCCGCACAAAGGGGTGCAAGGGAAATCCTAGCCCCCTAAGGAAATGGGGGAGAAAAACTACCCTTTCGCCCGGCTCCAGCGTAGGGATGATCTGGCCCTCTTCGGGGGCTCGATGGGTGATGTTGGCCGGCAAGTAATCGGCCTCCTTCAGCTGCAGTATATCCTCGTCGGTGACGGAGGAGGCCTCCCACTTACCATTGGCGCCGGATCTGGCCATGATTGAAGGAGGTGAAGTGGGATTGGCTATGGAAGCAGGGAGAAAGGGCACTGGAGCTCTGAAGGGTTGCGAGTGCGGAAGGAAGGAGAAGGCGTGGGATGCAGACTGTAGCGGCCCCCTTTATAGACTGTGGGCAGGCCAGAGATCCCTTTTTTCATGCTATTATCCTCTCCACTTCCCGATATCTCCGCAACATTATGAGCGGGGAGGGGAATCAAAATCATTAACCATATCCCCCGAAAAGCGGGACACGATCTCCACCTTGAGGGGACGTGTCAAGTGTGGCGTCAGCCTCGAGCCGCGCTTCGAGAAATAGTAACTGCTTAACGTTATGGCCGGAAGCGACTCTTCGTTGAAGGATAAAAAGTTGTCAGATAAAGGCACTATTTGTGCTTGAGCGATATTTTTATTATTACCTTCGGTGTTAAGTAAAACAGTCATTTCAGACTCCGAACATCACTTGGTACCAAACAGGGGGAGACTTGCTGAGGAACTCGCCCCGCAAACGGAATACAGGCCGGATGAATGGATACCGGATACAAGTCTCGGTGTTGGAGGCAAGTTCGGGGCTACTGAGGGAGTCATGGACTAAGGGGTCCTCGGGGCGACGGCCCATTGTGCATGGGCCGGACTGGTGGAGCGATACTATGACAGGAGATCTATGAAGCCGTGGTGTGCCCTCCAAGTCAAGAAGGCATAGGATCTCCTGATTCCTAATTGTAATTTGTCTTCGGTAACCCTAAGCCTATCGGTGTCTATATAAACTGAGGGTTGTAGTCATTAGGGGGAGAGCTATCTTCATCCCCCATAGCCTAGGGTTTAGCTCATGCTGATCTCGAGGTAGATCTACTCTGTAAACCACATTATACAATCAATACAATCAAGCAGGACGTAGGGTTTTACCTCTTCGAGAGGGCCCGAACCTGGGTAAACACTGTGTCCGTCGTCCCTTGTTACCCATCAATCCTAGATCCACATCTCGGGACCCCCTACCCGAGGTCTGCCGGTTTTGACACTGACACCCGGCGTGTGTGGGTCGGATCCGGCCGGATCTGACCTGCGGTGGTCCGAATCGGATCCATTGCGGTGGTGCTCTGGGAGAAACCCCTGCTCACCCATTGTGTGAGCCAACCACGACGACGTCACTGGCATCATATACCTTCCTGGAGGCGTGGTCTTCGAGCTGTTCCACGTGGATCTGCTTCTGCGTGCTACAAGTCGTCTTGCTGTAGGGATGTGTCAAACTCCGAGTGAGAACCATGCATTGGCTTTGTCGATGTCGGCAGCAGCAGCGTCTATGGATGTCGTTTTCCTCACAGGAGGTGCCATTGTGGAGCTCCAGCACCTACAGTACATTGTTTTGTGGTCTCCGGGTGAAAACCTAAGATCGGGCTCGCCAGATCGGATGACGGTGTTGTGTCCTTGACAACACTACCTCGTTGGAGGCGTCATCTTGGAGGCCCAAACGACAGCTTTTTTGCTACGTGTGCTTGAGGGCGGTGCATTTGGTGGTGGTGGTGCAGACAGCTTGGGGCCGACGGTGGTGTGTTTTCTTCTTCATGTGTTTCTCTTAGGTTGTCCTTCGCGTGGTCTCCTCCTGTTGTTGTGCATGCTGAAGACCCTCTCATGGTTGTCGTTGTGCTGCGGCGAACTTCGGGCTCTTGGTGTTGTCTCGGTTCACCTTTGATCAATGACGACACAATGATGCCTCCCCAAGCAGCTAATCGTTTCGACCGCCTGTGGCGGATCTCCCGGTCAAGGTTCGTGTTAGTTTGGCACTCGTTGATTATGGGTGATCCTCTGTTGTGCCATGGGGCTCGGTTCGCACGTTGGTCCGATACGTTAGGTTGTTTGCCGAGTCTTGGTATTGTGATCTCTCGACAGCACCCCGCATCTACTTATGTCTCTCGTGGTGTTGGTCTTTCTGCCTGCTAGCTAGGTCGTGCCTGCTCCTGGGCATATTTTTCTCATCTTCTGTAACCTTGTTACTTGCACGGTCTTCGGCCCGGTTTCCCTTATAATCAAGGTCAATTTGTTTAGGTTTTCGATCCGGTTTCCCTTATAAACTGGATAAGCCAAAGCTTAAGGGGCGACTCTTGGTTTTGGCAGCTTTGTGAGCAACCCCTCCCCCCGGTGACCGTTCAAAAATAAGTGTATTTAGACGTGTTTCAGTGTGTAGATTCACTAATTTCGGCGACAGTTAATTTCGGACGGAAGGAATATGTATGTATGTATGTATGTATGTATGTATGTATGTATGACACATTTAAACGTCCAAAGAGAAAGTTGGAGCACCTCTTTATATAAATCATTATTTACCAAACCCACCACCTTCCTGATTTAACGTATTTTGATCAATTCGATTTACAGAGGACAAGGAATATCCTGAAAGGTTTTCTGAGGTGTCCAATAGTTGCGGGATCCAAATGTAACATAACGAAGGGTTGACATAAATTTATACTAGTATTAATATGTCAACCATTCGTTAATAGTATCATATACTAGTATCATGCATATGATACTAGTCTATGATACTGCGTAATGCAAAATATCATAGGCTGGTATCATAGAGTACTATATTTATTGTCATGCATGACACAAAGTAGCACATC
Source organism: Aegilops tauschii subsp. strangulata (assembly GCF_002575655.3). Taxonomy (NCBI): domain Eukaryota; kingdom Viridiplantae; phylum Streptophyta; class Magnoliopsida; order Poales; family Poaceae; genus Aegilops; species Aegilops tauschii. Next base: position 120,325,085 of record NC_053039.3, read on the forward strand.
ATTTAATATGATACAATATCATGATATGATGCTCAAGCATCTCTTTCTTCATTTAATTCTATGCCATCTCATCAAAATTGTTTAGTTGGCATGCATGATACTATCTATGATACTATCACTAGTTGTTGGGGCACAGCCTTGCTGCACCGCCTGAGGCGTGCCGCTGCGGTGCCATGTAGGCACTCCGCTCTTTTCTCTTGCTTCTTTGTGATTTGTGTGGCACATCTGCATGCAAGCGATGAGAGCCTCTTCAACGAAGTATCTTGGTTGTTCACATGAGAATAAACTAAAACCACATCATATGCAATAGCACAATCATGTGCAAGTTGTTGGTTGGAAACATAAGATACAACAATAGAAATTTGTAAGATGGGCCAGGGCTTATATGAACATAGAAGCAACAGTCTTACAGCCTAGATGACTGATTACAGAGATGAGAGGTGGTTAGAAGTAATAGCTAGCACTGTCCAAAAGTTGTGAACTAATAGAAGGTCGGTTCATGCCAAAAGCAAATTGAGATTCCATGACCCGCAATGGACAGCAATATAATACATGTTTCCTAGAAGCATACAGAGGAGTAGAATCATGGCAGGCGCAAATTGAGACCCCGATATATCACTTCATTCACAAAGTGAGCAAGCAGGAACATTGATGGAAGCTACAGTTTGTAATAAAATCTCAATGTGAATGTGCCACAACAGAACCCAAAGCATCTTGTATTTCGTCAACGGTAGCCATCACACTACATAGAGATGAGATGTTAATGAAAACCATCTATATGTCAAGGAAGCAAGGGAACAACATTTAGTATAATCAGGAACACCTTACCTAGTTAGATATATCTACTCATTATCAAGAATGTCTGAGAAACTTTGTGCTTCATAGTAAAGATCATGCCTCGGCTCATCCAGATGGTTGTCGTCACCAGCCTGATCTGCCCCAGTGGCAGAGCCAGAAACTTGGATTAGGGAAGCCAAGTGCTGTCAAAATAGCTTATGGAGGGCCAAACCATAGGAAAGCAGCAAATAAACACTGATTCTACACTGTTAATCAGCAATTTAGTAGGAAAGCTCAGATGTTAGGGGGCCCAGGGCCCCTGCTAGTCCCCCTGCCTCCGCCACTGATCTGCCCAGAATGCTTAATATCATTAAAAAATATTAATTCATGGGTAAGGATACTCCCTCTCTCTCAGTTTATAAGGCGTGCGCGTACCCCTAGGTCGTCAATTTGACCAACCTAATACAAGTCAAATATTACAAAAAATATACCAATATAAACTTCATATGTTCTATTTTCAAACGGTATAATTTTTGTGCTATATAGTTTATATTAGGGTGATAAAATTGACAACCTAGGTATACGCACAGGACTTGTAAACTGAAACGGAGGGAGTAGTATATAACAGCTATAAGAAATAAATCTTTAGAAATAAATAATTGATGCCACGAATAGGGATATCTATAATTGAGTCAACTTATCATATATTTGTCTCGAGATGGCACATATGACATTGGCCGATGCACAAGGGCAAAGAACAAATAGTAGTATGTGCATTCACTATCAAGCATTTGCTATGTGAACCACAAAGCTAAGTGGGGTTAAATTGGAGAACCAAAAATTCAGTTCCTTAACAATATTCAGAAAGATACAATTTACATAAATATATACTCCCTCCGTCCCAAAATCCTTGTCTTAGATTTGTCTAGATACGGATGTATCTAACACTAAAACGTAACTAGATACATCCGTATTTAGACAAATCTAAGACAAGAATTTTGGGACGGAGGGAGTATATATATATATGATTTACGAACACTTAAAAAATGCTACACAAGCATCAAGAGCCAATATTCGTATGGATAAGCAAGCCATCAAGAACAGACAAATTTCCCACTGAATGTAGTATGCCCTATGGATAGAAATTTTCAGATAGTGCCATAACAGAACAAGGAGGCATTCAGGAAGTGCAAATTAACCTGCCCAATACATAAGGCAAGAACTTGACTGAAGTCAAGCCATCTAGGTAGTTCCCGGTGGAGAAAGGAACAAAGCACTCAAAAGAAGCAGAGTCAGAACCTCGAATCCATTTTCACCTATTGCTTTATCAATTGTCAGAAACTCCCTATTTCCATCAACCAATTTAATAATGCGCTGTCGAGCAAGTACCACGAGAATGTACATCACTGGCATCTTTTGGTGTAATCCAATCTAGAAACAGAAGCAACTGTCAGAGGGAGAAAACTGTCTCTTCTCAGTGCCGTCATCCAGCTCTTACCTATGCAGACCCTGCTAGACTTTCTATTAGAAAATATAAAGCCACAATCAAAGGGACCAAACGTATCCTCAAACTTGTCCAAAGCCTTCAGCGTGAACCTACACATAATTAAGATGTTATGTATACATTTATTATCCTATATGTTGTCTATCTAGTAAGAAAAGTACATCCTATTCTGAAACAAAATGCAATCTATCTTTGATCAGAAGTCAAAGTAGTCTGAACAAATACTTTTAATTATCCAGACAAAAAATTCTATAGAGATCTTAAGAAAATAATAAATATGATACCGACACGATTAGAACTATGGAACTTAAACCGGTACAAAATAACATATCACAATGTTAGCGAGAGCGAGAGCGCGAGCGCGAGCGAGGGAGGGAGGGAGGGGGGAGAGAGAGATTGCGTGTTACTATAGCACAAAACAGAAAACTCAACGAAGTAGGAAATAAAATATGACAATACAATCATACACGGATACAGACATCAACCAATCATCAAAACTTATGCTATAGAATGATAAGTGACCCATACTTTCAGAATTTTCCCTGATGAAGTTTTCAAGTTCTGTCTTTTGCCATCAAATGCTTTAACTGGTTCCTCATACATCACCTTTCAGAAAGGAGAAATGGTTTCAGACCAAGGGGATTCTTGTATTATTATGTAACACACTAAATAAAACAAAAAAAGGGCAGTAGCATCAGAAGTTCATAACCACCTCTATGCCATTCTACTTGTACCATTATGCAGTCTGCCTCTGGCCACCAGATCCAACACAGGTATGGAATCCCTTCCACAAGAGAAATATCAGAGTTTTAAGGCTGCATGCATGCACATTTGCAGATTTTATCTTGATGCTGAACTTTGCAGGGTACCAATGTACCATATTGGCTAAAGGAGCACTTCACAGATAGCAACAAAGGATGGCAGTGAGTGTAATGTTTACATATTGAAGCAGATTTCACTCAAGTTCGAACAAATGACATGTGGATGACTTACCTAAATTTCTATCCATTATATCAAGAATTCTCAACAGAGAAAGAGGTTAAACATTATCCCAACTCAACAAACTATCACTACTGTCATAGTTCAATGCTACTTCCTATTGTTAAATTGTCCCAGGTACTTCACGTGAAGAATGGATGTGGCTAATTGATTGCAGGATAGTAGCTGTAACGGTTACCTCCTCCATGGCGCGGGGCAGCGTAGGGCAACTCTGTGGCGTCTTCGCCGCCGCGCCCAACACCAGCTTGGGGGCCATGAACCCGGAGCGCCACTCCAGCTTGGCCGTGACCATGGGCTGCGCAGGATCCGGGGTGGCCTCTCGGGCATCACCTTGGTGCTGCTGCCGTCGCCCACAGCGGCGCAGAGCTTCATTATCTTGGCGGCGGCATAGGCCTCGTCCCGGTTCTCTCCCGTCAGCTTCTCCACCTGGTCCTTTGAGAGGAACGCAAACGAGCCGTGCAACAGCGACGCCGTGGGAGAGACTCGCCTCCCTTCTCGGATCTTCCACCGCGACGCGCACAGATCTTGGGGCAGAGGAAGCCAAAGGCCGGGAGATGGCAGCGAGGGACGGGAGGAGCAGAGGCGACGCATCGTGCGAGAGGAGAGAACGGATCTACTGTGGGTGCATCACCACGGGCGGGCGGCGACGACCAAGATCGACCAGGAGGAGGTGGGAACCGTCGCATGGGAAAGCAGCGGAGAAAGAGGCAGAGGGCGAGCAGCGAGAGGAGCGGTTACGTGATTAACTCATTTTCCTTCTCTATTAAGCCTCCGCTGGCTCTCTCATTTTTTTCCTTGTGATTAATCTTTCCAATGGATGCTTAACACGTGGCTAGCACGAGCAGGCGTTATTGTTGTGGATTACGGGCAGCCTAAGAGTATTTAGATCACTACTTTTATACTCCTTCCGTTTCAGTTTACAAGTCCTATGCGTATATTTAGGTTGTCAATTTTATCACCTAATATAAACTATATAGCATAAAAATTATACCGTTTGAAAATAGAACATATGAAGTTTATATTAATATATTTTTTGTAATATTTGACTTGTATTAGGTTGGTTAAATTGATGACCTAAAAATACGTGCACGTCTTATAAACGGAGAGAGGAGGGAGTATTGCTTTACATAGGCAGTAATAAAGACATCAGTACATCAATGGCCGTGTAGGAAAACTCTGAATCGATCTCAAGCGTACGAATACGAGCCGTTGGCGGAAAAATATTCGATTTTGCTTTCAAATGCTGAGTTCTGCGTACACGCTCCAACGGCTGCAATGACAGTCAACTCGGCCTGCCAACGAAGTTGACATTCGGAGCATATTTTTTAAAACGAAGACGCACGAAACGTTCGGCTTTAAATTAATAAAGCCACAAGGCAGCATCCACACAAGTTTAGGTTTACAGATCAAACGAACAGCAGTTCAGCGGGCTCGACGTCCCGGCAAAGATAAAGCTAACACCTCAAATAAGCGGTGATATCTCATATCAAGGTTCGCGACACCAATAAACTAAACGCAAAAGGCTCAAGCTTGTTGTTTTTGAAGTCTTGCTCTCGTCATGCACAGCTTGATTTGCTCCATCGTCTCGATCATGCGTTCCTCGTCACGCTCCAAGCTTGTTGTTCGGAGCATATACGCAAGGGATACCGACGGCAGGGCCCAGCTTCTGAAAATAGCGATTCAGCTCCGGCACTACCAATCGGCGGCTAAAGTAAATGATTGCTTGCTCTCTTTTTTTTTCTTTTAGAGTGAGAAGTATACTTCCTCCATTTTAAAATATAGTGCTTCCTCTATTCCCGTGTTTCAAATTTGACCATAAATTTAACCAACGAGACCGACAGCGGCGGGAGCAAAAGTTATAGCAGTGAATTCGTACTCAAAAGAAGTTTTCAATTATATAAAAAAATTCTCCCGCCGCACTCGGTCTCGTTGGATAAATTTATGGTCAAAGTTGGACCTCAGGAAATACGGGCGTACTATATTTTGAAATGGATGGAGTATCTTTCTTTTCTTTGGGGTAGAGAAGCATATCTCTTGTTTTTTTATCTTTAAAATAACACAGCACTTCCAGTGCCTCTCGGAGCATCTCCAGCACGTCTCCCTTCACCAAAAAATATGCGGTATAGGATGAGTTGAAAAAGAAATGTGTTCCAATAAATCTTCTTTCTCCAATATTTTGTTAAGAAATGGCTTTTTTGTGCTTCTTCAAGTTTTCTTAGTGTTTGTGTCTTGCTTAGGAAGACGAGGCGGTAACGGCTTCTTGGAAGATTGAATAAGGTTCTTTCCGCCTAGCCCTTGTGTCGATGGTGTGTCTAGATTCGTCGGAGGGCGTGTGGAGGTGTGTCTCCGGTGGATCTCGCGGGATTCGGTCGGTGTGTGTTCAGGTTGAATCCTTTCGATCTAACTTCTCTTCATTCGGCGGCGGTTGTTTGTAAGGGCATATTTATCCCGAAGATGTTTTGGTGATTGATGACAATGCTTTTGCGGACTAATCGTGTGCATTGAGTGTTTTCAGAGATTCATCCTTTTGGCACGAGACGATTCCCTCCCCTCGGAGTTTGAAGCGAAGACGGTGTAGTCCTTTTGAATTAGTTTGGTGGACTAGTTTCATAGGGATCACCGTACTATCAAGAGGGGGTCCGCTTTGGAAAGGCTAGGGCGGAATCATCACGTACACTTCCTTTGCCCCCCTCCGAGCATTTCCGCTTCTATGATGGGCTCGTTCCCCTCCTCAGTGTGCCCTCTCTGGTCCCAACGGTAGTACCGCGGGCCGGAGCGGTAGTACCGCTTATGGCTACAAGCGGTAGTACCGCTCTAGAGCCGTAGTACCGCTGGTAGCCCCCAGCCGTCGTACCGCTGCGGTCTCGTGCTAGTACCGCCTCGATTCGAGGGGTCTTTTTTCGTGTCGCGTTTTACGGTACTAGCCGCGGCAGTGGGGGCCGTAGTACCGCTCATATGCGGTAGTACCGCCCTGACCACCGCGGTAGTACCGCTCTGGGCCCAGCGGTAGTACCGCCCGGGGGAGCGGTAGTACCGCTGCCTCCTGCGGTAGTACCGCTCTCTGCGGGGCTGGTGTGGGGGGTAACGGTTGGATTGTTCCCCCCACTATATAAGGAGGTCTTCTTCCCCAAAGTTGACTTACCTCTTCCCCCAAAAGCTCCATTGTTGCTCCAAGCTCCATTTTCGCCCGATCTCTCTCCCTAGCCAATCAAACTTGTTGATTTGCTCGGGATTGGTTGAGAAGGCCCCGATCTACACTTCCACCAAGAGAAATTTGATTCCCCCCACTTATCCCTAGCGGATCTTGTTACTCTTGGGTGTTTGAGCACCCTAGACGGTTGAGGTCACCGCGGAGCCATAGTCCATTGTGGTGAAGCTTTGTGGTGTCGTTGGGAGCCTCCAATTAAGTTGTGGAGATTGCCCCAACCTTGTTTGTAAAGGTCCGGTCGCCGCCTTCAAGGGCACCAATAGTGGAATCACGGCATCTCGCATTGTGTGAGGGCGTGAGGAGAATACGGTGGCCCTAGTGGCTTCTTGGGGGGCATTGTGCCTCCACACCGCTCCAACGGAGACGTACTTCCCCTCAAAAGGAAGGAACTTCGGTAACACATCCTCGTCTTCACCGGCTCCACTATTGGTTATCTCGTCCCTTTACTTTCGCAAGTTTACTCATGTTATATATCTTATTTGCTTGCATGCTTGTTGTCTTTGCATTATATAGGTTGCTCACTTAGTTGCATATCTAGACAACCTATTTTGATGCAAAAGTTTAATTTGGTAAAGAAAAGCTAAAAATTGTTAGTTGCCTATTCACCCCCCCCCCCTCTAGTCAACTATATCGATCCTTTCAATTGGTATCAGAGCCTCGTCTCTTTATTAAGGACTTTACCGTCCAAAGAGTATGGTTGACGTAGTAGACGGTGTGGAGGAGCACTCCGGTGTGAATCCGGTCTCGTCTACGGGAGATGGGAGAACCGCGGTCTCCGTGAGGAATTCAATGTGGCGTTGGACACATTGAAAACCTCCATGATGACCGAGGTCGAAAGCATGTTTAATAAATTCTTAGAAGGGCTTAAACTTGCCACCGCACCGTTGAAAGTGGGTGATCCCGCTAACAAGGTGACGGATGCTACCTCCGACAAGGGGGAAGCTACTAGCGAGAAAGCTCCTTTTTCTAGTGGTAAAAATGGGACCGACATCTTTGCCCATGTGGAACCTCCACCTGTCTATGGTGGACCGCTCCCTTCCACTCATTTGAATCATGCCGGCCCGCCCCCTAAGATTGAGAAGAATGTAGATTTTGATTCTTGGGTCTATCGTTTTAAGCGTCATTTAAATCATGTGAACACTAACCTTTGGAGAATCATTGAAGAAGGTTTTTATCCGCATGACCAAAGTAACTTCACTCCTAGAGAAGTTGTGGATCATCAATTCAATGAGAATGCTCTCTTCATCATCCAAGAAGCAATCCCACCCGAAGATCTTCCTCATATCCGGCCTTACACCGTGGCCACAGATGTTTGGCTCCGAGTTGTTTCCCTCTATCGGGGAAGCGCAAGCATTCAACGCTCCAACTATGAAGTGGTGCAAGATGAAGCCGATGAGTTTGCAATGAAAGAAGATGAAGAACCTCGTGAGCTTTTTCGGAGAGTAACCAAACTCGCGGTCTCTCTCCGAGATCATGGAAGCAAGGACACGGATGACAATTGGATCAAGCGCAAATTCCTCAAGGCAATGATGCCCTACCACAAAGCCATGTCCTCCGTAATTCGTCAAAGGCCGGACTTCCACACCTTGTCATCAAGTGAAGTGTTGGATGAGTTTGTTGCTATGAGCATCTTGGACAAGACCGCCGACAATGCGGTTCTTCGCTCTCAAAGAGTAAAGAAGCCCAACCTTGCTCTAAAGGCCAAGGTTAGTATGGAGGAAGAGGATGAAGAGGAAGAAGAGGAAGAAGAGGAGGGCAACCTCGAAGATACGAAGTATGCCTATCATGAACACATGGCTCTTGCTTCAAGGCAATTTTGGAGCAAGAAGAACACAAGGCCAAACTTCAACAAGAGCAATTCAAGTGGCGCAAAGGGCAAGCAACGAGTGAGGACTTGCTTTAATTGTGGAAATGTGAGCCACTTTGTTGTGGAGTGCCCTTACGAGAAGAGGGAAGACAATGGTGGCAAGCTCATTAGAAAGGACAAGGCCAAGTCGTTCCCCAACAAGAGCAACTTCACCAAGAAGACTCCTCCCAAGGCGTTGGTGGTACAAGAAGAGTACAATGAGGATGATGACGATGATGAAGATGGTGAGTCGGTTGCCATGGCCTCCGTTGCCATTGCGAAGACTCCACGGGTGTCTCTCTTCGACTCACCCAATGAGAACATCACCGCCAAGTGCCTCATGGCTAAAGCCACCAATAAGGTAACCTCCAACATCAAAACTACCATCATTAATCATCCTTCTTCAACAGATAGCATTGATGAACATGAGGGGACAAATGTGGAGGAAAATGAGTTTGAGATCTTTATGGGTAAACTCAAGGGTAAATCCAAGAAGCACTTCATTGCTCTCTTGGAACAACTTGGTGAAGCCAATGACATGATCAAGGCTCACGAAGATACCATCTCTAAGATGGAGGGGCATAGTCGTGACTATGCCGATGAGATTGCGGATCTTTCCAATGCTCTTGACGAAGAGCGTGGTCTTCGTTTGGCTCTTGAGGAGTCATACAACGATGATCATGCTAAGTTAAAGAAAGATCTTGATCATGCTCTTGTTGTGTCTCGTGTGCTAAACTCCGAGAAGGCAAAACTTGGGGTTGATCTTGCTAGACTTAAAGAGGAGTTTGACATTCTCGACAAGGCTCACAAAGTCTTGAAGGGCGTTCATGCTAGCCTCAAGGAGTCTCATGATCAACTCCAAGTAAATCTAACTAAGGAGAAAGCCACCTTTCCTCATATGGTGTTAATTGATAATGCAAATGCTACTAACCCTTGTTGTGAGCATGTGCATCTTGTTGAGGAGAATGCTAAGTTGAAGGAGCAACTTGAGAAAGGCCTTGTGTCATGCATACAAGGTGAGAAGAACCTCAACGACCTTTTGAGAAACCAAAAGGAAGTTGTGGCCAAGGAGGGGATTGGGTTCGCACCCAAGCCCAAGAACAAGAAGAATGACAAGACCAAACGACCTCCTCCTCTCAAGCAAACTTTTGTGAAGGAGGAGAGGGTGCTTCCAAGGAGAAGAAGAACAATGCGAAGGGTGACGGTGTCAAGAAGGGCAATACCACCCCATCCAACAAAGCCGGCGACTTTAATCCTTCTTATGTGTTATGTTGTGCAAGTGATGGGCATGTTTATGCCAAATTTGTTGGTTCTCCTCATGAGTATATTGAATGGTCCATTTGGGTTCCTAAGACCCTTGTTGCTAACATCAAAGGACCCATTACAAAATGGGTACCTAAAACCAAGCATTGATCTCTTGTAGGTATTTGCTTCCGGTGGGGGATCATGGTTGCTCGATAGTGGAGCTACAAATCATATGACCGGAAGCAAGGACTTGGTGGTGGACGTGCACAAGATTCCATCTATGCCCACCAATGTCGAGTGGGAGGATGCCTCATCTTCTAAGGTATTGGGACTCGGCAAAGTTGTCATTTCTCATGATCTCACGATCGAGAAGGTCATGCTAGTTGAGTCCCTTGCATACAATTTACTTTCCGTTCGTCAACTTGCTACCATGGGCTTTGCCACTTTCTTCGATATTGATATCGTGGCCCTCTTGTGGAGCAAGACTCTTAAAGTAGCCTTTGTTGGGCATGTCGAGAACGGTCTCTATGTGATTAACTTTTCGGAGCGACCCACTAAGACCGCGACATGCCTAATGGCTAAAGTTGACGTGGGATGGCTTTGGCATCGCCGTTTAGCCCATGTCAATATGAGATCTTTGCAAAGTCTTCTCAAGGGGGACCATGTCTGTGGACTAACGAACGTTAGTTTTGCTAAAGATCGTGCTTGCAGTGCTTGTATCAAAGGAAAGCTTCATGAGAAGGCTCACCCTCCCACGACTCTCATTTACTCAAAGAGGCCTTTGGAGCTCCTTCATTTGGATCTCTTTGGGCCTCCATCCTTTGATAGTCTTGGGGGTAGAAAGTATTGCTTGGTAATTGTGGATGACTATTCAAGATACACTTGGGTGTATTTCTTCAAGAGGAAGAGTGAGACCCAACAAACCGTCATTGACTTTGCAAATGAAGCCCAACGTCAACACAATGCAAAGATCTTGACAATAAGAAGTGACAACGGCACCGAGTTCAAAAAATACACCTTGGATGAGTTTCTTAGTGATGAGGGGATCAAGCATCAATATTCCGCACCTTACACCCCTCAACAAAATGGTGTTGCGGAGAGGAAGAACCGGACATTGATGGATGCGGCAAGGACCATGATGGCGGAGTTCAAGTCTCCATACAACTTTTGGGCCGAAGCCATCAACACCGCGTGTCATGCTTCAAATCGGCTCTATCTCCGCAAAGGCTTGAACAAGACTCCATATGAGATACTCACCAGTAACAAGCCCAACCTCAAGTACTTTCGGGTGTTCGGGTGTAAGTGTTTCATTCTCAAGAAAGGTGTTCGTTTGTCTAAATTTGAGTCTAGAGCTCATGAGGGCATATTTGTTGGTTATGCTACAAACTCCCATGCTTACCGTGTTCTCAATAAGTCCACGGGACTTATTGAGGAGACGTGTAACGTGGAGTTTGATGAGAATAACGGCTCCCAAGTGGAGCAAAGTGGTACTTGTGATGTAGGTGATGAAATTCCTCCCCAAGCCATAAGAAGAATGGGTGTTGGTTATATCCTACCCATTGAGGAACCCCTTGTGGCCGAAGAAGAAGGACAATGCTCCACTCAAGTGGAGCCATCACCAACCCAAGACCCACACGCTTCCGAAGAACAAAGTGAAGGAACCTCATGAACAAGATCAAGGGCAAGATCAACCTCAAGATGGTGGTGATCCACCAAATGATGCCCAAGGTCAAGTTCTCCCCCTCGAGCAAGTTCAAGATCAAGGACAAGCTCAAGACGACGCTCAAGATGATCAAGTAACCCATCCTCGTTTCACTTCTGAGGAGGAATTGGAGCGTCGTGCTGCTAAGATCGCTTCCAAGCTCACCACCAAAGGTCATCTCATGGAGAATGTGGTTGGAAGCCTAAGAAAGGGGGTAAGCACTCGTAGACAATTAGCAAACTATTGTGAACATCATGCGTTTGTTTCTTGTGTCGAACCCCAAAAGGTTTATGAAGCGCTCGAGGACCCGGATTGGCTCACTGCCATGCATGAAGAACTCAACAACTTCGAACAAAACCAAGTGTGGAAATTAGTGCCAAGGCCAACCGGGAACCATAATGTCATAGGAACCAAGTGGATATTCAAGAACAAGCAAGATGCTTATGGGATCATTGTTCGCAACAAGGCTCGTTTGGTGGCACAAGGCTACTCCCAAGTCGAGGGTATCGACTACGGTGAAACCTTTGCCCCCGTCGCTCGCCTTGAATCTATTCGTTTGTTGATTGCTTATGCTTCTCATCATAATTTCACGTTGCAACAAATGGATGTGAAGAGTGTTGGAAATATGCCCTAGAGGCAATAATAAATAGTTATTATTATATTTCTTTGTTCATGATAATTGTCTATTGTTCATGCTATAATTGTGTTATCCGGAAATCGTAATACATGTGTGAATACATAGACCACAAGGTGTCCCTAGTAAGCCTCTAGTTGACTAGCTCGTTGATCAACAGATAGTCATGGTTTCCTGACTATGGACATTGGATGTCGTTGATAACGGGATCACATCATTGGGAGAATGATGTGATGGACAAGACCCAATCCTAAGCATAGCATAAAAGATCGTGTAGTTTCGTTTGCTAGAGCTTTTCCAATGTCAAGTATCTTTTCCTTAGACCAAGAGATCGTGCAACTCCCGGATACCGTAGGAGTACTTTGGGTGTGCCAAACGTCACAACGTAACTGGGTGACTATAAAGGTATACTACGGGTATCTCCGAAAGTATCTGTTGGGTTGGCACGGATCGAGACTGGGATTTGTCACTCCGTATGACGGAGAGGTATCTCTGGGCCCACTCGGTAATGCATCATCATAATGAGCTCAATGTGACTAAGGCGTTAGTCACGGGATCATGCATTGCGGTACGAGTAAAGAGACTTGCCGGTAACGAGATTGAACAAGGTATTGGGATACCGACGATCGAATCTCGGGCAAGTAACATACCGATTGGCAAAGGGAATTGTATACGGGATTGATTGAATCCTCGACATCGTGGTTCATCCGATGAGATCATCGTGGAACATGTGGGAGCCAACATGGGTATCCAGATCCCGCTGTTGGTTATTGACCGGAGAGGCGTCTCGGTCATGTCTGCATGTCTCCCGAACCCGTAGGGTCTACACACTTAAGGTTCGGTGACGCTAGGGTTGTAGAGATATGAGTATGCGGAAACCCGAAAGTTGTTCGGAGTCCCGGATGAGATCCCGGACGTCACGAGGAGTTCCGGAATGGTCCAGAGGTAAAGAATTATATATAGGAAGTCCAGTTTCGGCCACCGGGAAAGTTTCGGGGGTTATCGGTATTGTACCGGGACCACCGGAAGGGTCCCAGGGGTCCACCGGGTGGGGCCACCTATCCCGGAGGGCCTCATGGGCTGAAGTGGGAAGGGAACCAGCCCTTAGTGGGCTGGGGCGCCCCCCATGGGCCTCCCCCTGCGCCTAGGGTTGGAAACCCTAGGGTGGGGGGGCGCCCCACTTGACTTGGGGGGTAAGTTACCCCCCTGGCCGCCGCCCCCCCCCCCTCCAGATGGGTTCCAGGCCGGCGCCCCCCCTCCCAGGGGGCCTATGTAAAGGGGGGGAGGGAGGGCAGCAACATTACAGCCTTGGGCGCCTCCCTCCTCCCCTGCAACACCTCTCCCTCTCGCAGAAGCTCGGCGAAGCCCTGCCGAGATCCCGCTACATCCACCACCACGCCGTCGTGCTGCTGGATCTCCATCAACCTCTCCTTCCCCCTTGCTGGATCAAGAAGGAGGAGATGTCGCTGCACCGTACGTGTGTTGAACGCGGAGGTGTCGTCCGTTCGGCACTCGGTCATCGGTGATTTGGATCACGGCGAGTACGACTCCATCAACCACGTTCATTGGAACGCTTCCGCTCGCGATCTACAAGGGTATGTAGATGCACTCCTTTCCCCTGGTTGCTAGTATACTCCATAGATGGATCTTGGTGAGCGTAGGATAATTTTAAAATTCTGCTACGATCCCCATCAAAGAGTGCTTTTCTTAATGGTCCCATAAATGAGTTGGTGTATGTCAAACAACCCCCCGGGTTCGAAGATCCCTATTTCCCCGATCATGTGTATCAACTCCACAAGGCACTCTATGGCCTTAAACAAGCCCCACGTGCATGGTATGAGCATCTTACGGAGTTGTTACAAGATCGTGGATTCGAAATCGGGAAAATCGACCCCACTCTTTTTACTAAGAAGGTCAAAGGGGAGTTGTTTGTGTGCCAACTATATGTTGATGATATTATTTTTGGTTCCCCTAACAAAGCCTTCAATGAAGAATTTGCCGCTCTCATGACCTCAAAGTTCAAGATGTCTATGATGGGAGAGTTGAAGTTCTTTCTCGGATTCAAAATCAAACAAAGAAGAGAAGGAACCTTCATCAACCAAGCCAAATACACTCAAGACATGCTAAAGAGATTCAAGCTAAGTGATGTCAAGCCGGCGTCCACTCCAATGCCCACCAAGTGCCAACTTGACATTGATCCCAATGGTAAAGCAGTGGATCAAAAGGTATATCGCTCCATGATTGGATCCTTGCTTTACCTTTGTGCATCTAGACCGGATATCATGTTGAGTGTGGGCATTTGTGCACGGTTTCAAGCCGCACCTAAGGAAATCCACTTTGTGGCGGTCAAGCGAATCTTTCGATATTTGGCTCATACCCCAAACTTTGGCTTATGGTACCCAAGAGGAGCAAACTTCAAGCTTGTAGGTTATTCGGACTCCGATTGGGCGGGAGACAAAGTGGATAGGAAGTCCACTTCCGGAGGGTGCCAATTTCTTGGTTGCTCTTTGGTAAGTTGGTCTTCTAAAAAGCAAAGTTGTGTGTCTCTCTCGTCCAGCGAAGCGGAGTATATGGCGGCCGGGAGTTGCTGTGCACAACTCTTATGGATGAGGCAGACTTTAAAGGATTACGGTGTCATTTGTGACAAAGTGCCTCTTTGGTGTGACAATGAAAGTGCCATCAAGATTTCTCTCAACCCGGTGCAACACTTCAAGACGAAGCATATTGAGATTCGGTATCACTTCATCCGGGATCATATTAGGCGAGGGGAGATCGAGCTCAACTATGTCAACACTCATGATAACCTTGCAGATATTTTCACGAAGCCATTGGATGAAGCAAGGTTTCGCGAGTTAAGGCATGAGCTAAATATCATTGATTCGAGCAATGTGGTTTGAACCTTTGCACACCCCTCACATTCATCATGCATTCTTGTCTAGGTGTAGGCATGGACTTAGGGGGAGTGTTGTTCTCTCGATGAACTCTTCCTCCCCCCATAATGCATAAACTAATCTCACTCTTTCACATTAGCCATTTTTGATGGTACTTGTGCTTCAAAGACGAGTTTTGGTCATGGGCCCAAGGATAACTCTTCGCGGTGCCATACCAATTGACTCAAACATAGGTGGCCTCGGCCACCGCCCTCTCGTGTAGAGGTGTGTGGTTCTTGTTCTCGTGCTGGTGCTCTTGTTGCTTTGTGTTGGTTTTCTCTTCTTGCCGTCGTTTCCCCTCTTTTCCTTTTGTGCCATAGGTGTTGAGTCTTGTTTTGAGTTGCGCTGGGCGGTACTACCGTTGTGATGGCGCGGTACTACCGCTGGAGCGGTACTACCGCCCATCACCACGGTACTACCGCTAAGCGGTACTACCGCTGAGGGGCGGGGCCAGGGGGTTAAGTCGTGGGCAGGGGTGGTTTCCTCCCCCATACCCATTTGCTTCGTCCCCTTGTTCCTCTTCCTCTCTCTCCAGCGCCATCTCGTCGCGGGAGGGCTCCGGCGGCCCTCCGTCTCCGGACCGTTCCTCTCATTTCCTTCGGTGGAGTCGATCCCCACCTCATCCTCTTGCCATGGATGCCGGTATTGCCCCCGTTCCTCTTCTCTTCTTGTCTAGTTTTCAGATCTCGCATTTTAGGGGCAATAGTGGTTGCATCTCTAGATTTTTGGCCAAATCTAGGCTTGAGTAGGTTGGAGAAGGCAACTAGACTCTTTGGATTGATGTTTGGTAGGTTTATTTTTGAATTTGGCATCCCCGGTAGTGCCGGATCTGACCACGGTAGTAGGAATCCTCTGTGCCCCGTCTCGGGCGGTACTACCGCCCATCTGGCGCGGTACTACCGCTGGAGCGGTACTGCCGCTGTGGAGGCGTGGTACTACCGCTAGTGCGGTACTGCCGCTGTGCAGCCACGGTACTACCGCCGGATGCCCAGTTCCATCGTTTCCTACCACATGTTGATCCATATTTGTTGTGTTTATTTGGTTTTGATCGTTCCTTCTGGTTGTTTCGTGTGTCCGTGTGTTTGGTTCCAGGTGATGAACATCCTGAGCAGCAAGTCCGCCGTGTCAACCCCGAGCGTTCAACGTCAAAGCGGTACCGCACATCTGAGGCTGCAGGTGGTTCTTCCAGTGCTCCACCGCCGCTAGTGGGTGCTTCCTCAAGTGCCAATCCTCCTCTCAAGAAGAAGACTGCCAATAGGCCGAAGCCAAGTGGCAAGAGGGTGACTGAGATGACTAGCAAGGAATTCTGGGACAGGCGTCGCCGCAACCCATATGAGGAAGACCAAGAACCCAACCTTGTCAATCGCCCGTTCTGGAACCGGTTTCAGTATGCCACCTACTTTGACGTGATCAAGGCTAAGAAGAACCTCTTTGTCAACGTTCATTCCATCAACACGGATGCTATGGAGAAGGACCCTGAGTACTTTGGTGATGCCCTTCAGATGTGCTCTCAGTTGAACATTCTCAGGATCATGCAGTTCAACAAGGACTTTGATGCAGATTTGCTGGCTCAGTTCTTTGCCACTGTCCACCTAGGAACTGATGAAGACAGGACTCTGACTTGGATGACTAATGGGAAGGTGCTAGCTGTCAAGTGGAAGGCCTTCATGGGGTTGCTAGAGGTGGAAGATCAAGGGCTCGAGACTCCACTCGGATTTCGTCCTCACCACAATGTTACCTCCACTCACAAGCAAGCTCTCTAGCCCTACTGTACTCGGAAGGTCAACCCCGAGACCAGGAAGGAAACCTATGAGTTGTCTACCTATCTGGACATCCTTCACCGTATCTTCCGCGAGACTCTCTTCCCTCGTATCGGGAATCTGGACATGGTACACTCTTATCTCGTGGACATGCTTCTCTTCTGCCAGCGTGAGAAGGACGCAAACACTGGCGAGTCCCTGGACATCTCTCATGTTATGTGGTCTGAACTTCTTGCTGCTATTTCTGAGCGCAAGTGCCCGATTTATGGTCCGTTCATTATGTTGCTCATTGAGAAGGCCTGGAGACGTACCTATCCTGAGGAGCACCTGGAAACTGGAGAGTTGGTTTCTCATGAGATCAAGCGTCTGAGGAAGAAGGATAATTGGGGCATTCCTAGATCTGGAGTTCCATCTTCTGCTGCTGCCATGGAGACCGAGGGCGAGACTGATGCCGATGATGACGATGAGGATTATGTGCCTTCTGGGACAGAGCCTTCTGCGGCAGAGCCCTCTTGGGCAAAGAAGCTCAAACACAAGATGAAGAAGCTGTTCTGCATGGAGTCTCACGGTCAGTACATGACTCACGTGGCTGAGAAGAAGGCAAGGGGGCGTCACAAGGAGCTTATGCGTCAGTTGGGTGCGACAGTCACCAGCGGCTCTGAGGGTCAGATCACTGAGGAGGAGGAGTGGATCCAGCAGCACTGTCCGTGGACCAATTCCGATGCCGAGCAGTTTCCGGCCGAGGACGGCGGTGCAGATGATCACGCAGAGTCCTGATGTTCGAGATCCTCAGCATGCTCTCACCTGGAGCCGTAGGTTAGCTCTTTGCCCCTTTTGGTGTCTCGATGCCAAAGGGGGAGAGAGTTTAGGGATTTGCATCGTTGTGTTGTGAGTGTGTCTTTGTCTTTGTGCTTTCGTTGTGTTTGCAACCTTGTGCTTTGTTTGGTTTTGTGTTCAGTGAGACCTTAGTTCCAGTCATATGGTGTGAGACATATGCTACCTTATCCTTATCATATCTTTATCTATGTCTCTAGTCATTTGGTATCTCATGAGTTGCATGCTTATTATGTTATATATCCGGCTCTCTTGTATCTCGCTTAGGTTGTTGGTCTCTAAAATACAGGGAGAGTGTTGATCCTAGTATGTGTGTCGTGCAGTCCAAAGCACTTATCTTGATGGCACACATCTAGGGGGAGCCCGTCTATATTTTAGAGATTTGGGGTTTGCTTATGTCCTTTGTCTTTTCCCGTTTGTGCAAATCCCGTATTGTCATCAATCCACCAAAAAGGGGGAGATTGTAAGGGCATATTTATCCCTAAGATGTTTTGGTGATTGATGACAATGCTTTTGCGGACTAATCGTGTGCATTGAGTGTTTTCAGAGATTCATCCTTTTGGCATGAGAAGATTCCCTCCCCTCGGAGCTTGAAGCGAAGACGGTGTAGTCCTTTAGAATTAGTTTGGTGGACTGGTTTCATAGGGATCACCGTACTATCAAGAGGGGGTCCGCTTTGGAAAGGCTAGGGCGGAATCATCACGTACACTTCCTTTGCCCCCCTCCGAGCCTTTCCGCTTCTATGATGGGCTCGTTCCCCTCCTCAGTGTGCCCTCTCTGGTCCCAGCGGTAGTACCGCGGGCCGGAGCGGTAGTACCGCTTATGGCTACAAGCGGTAGTACCGCTCTAGAGCCGTACTACCGCTGGTAGCCCCCAGCCGTAGTACCGCTGCGGTCTCGTGCTAGTACCGCCTCGATTCGAGGGGTCTTTTTTTGTGTCGCGTTTTACGGTACTAGCCACGGCAGTGGGGGCCGTAGTACCGCTCATATGCGGTAGTACCGCCCTGAAAACTGCGGTAGTACCGCTCTGGGCCCAGCGGTAGTACCGCCCGGGGGAGCGTTAGTACCGTTGTGATCAGCGGTAGTACCGCTGCCTCCTGCGGTAGTACCGCTCTCTGCGGGGCTGGTGTGGGGGGTAACGGTTGGATTGTTTCCCCCACTATATAAGGAGGTCTTCTTCCCCAAAGTTGACTTACCTCTTCCCCCAAAAGCTCCATTGTTGCTCCAAGCTCCATTTTTGCCCGATCTCTCTCCCTAGCCAATCAAACTTGTTGATTTGCTCGGGATTGGTTGAGAAGGCCCCGATCTACACTTTCACTAAGAGAAATTTGATTCCCCCACTTATCCCTAGCGGATCTTGTTACTCTTGGGTGTTTGAGCACCCTAGACGGTTGAGGTCACCGCGGAGCCATAGTCCATTGTGGTGAAGCTTCGTGGTGTCGTTGGGAGCCTCCAATTAAGTTGTGGAGATTTCCCCAACCTTGTTTGTAAAGGTCCGGTCGCCGCCTTCAAGGGCACCAATAGTGGAATCATGGCATCTCGCATTGTGTGAGGGCGTGAGGAGAATACGGTGGCCCTAGTGGCTTCTTGGGGAGCATTGTGCCTCCACACCGCTCCAACGGAGACGTACTTCCCCTCAAAAGGAAGGAACTTCGGTAACACATCCTCGTCTTCACCGGCTCCACTATTGGTTATCTCGTCCCTTTACTTTCGCAAGTTTACTCGTGTTATATCTCTTATTTGCTTGCATGCTTGTTGTCTTTGCATCATATAGGTTGCTCACTTAGTTGCATATCTAGACAACCTATTTTGATGCAAAAGTTTAATTTGGTAAAGAAAAGCTAAAAATTGTTAGTTGCCTATTCACCCCCCCTCTAGTCAACTATATCGATCCTTTCATTGTTGTTCTGGTGTGTTGGTCCTATGTGGCCTTAACACGACGACTTCCTGGCTGTCTACTATAAGTTGTGCCCGGCTCCAGCGAGGGAGGGGCGATGACGACGGCGCCTTCGACTCGCTTCAGTGCTTGTAGCCGTCGCTAGGTGGTCCACGAATCTAGAATATTTATTATTTCTCGTGTTCGCTATACTGTCATGATTGAAAATGAATAGATTGAAAGTTTCCCGCAAAGAAAAGAGTTAAACGAAAATATGTGGTCCCGCAAAAAAGTTTGATGATCACAAGAAAACACCCCAGTTCACCCTATATGGTGTTGGGGAACGTAGTATTTCAAAAAAATTCCTACGATCACGCAAGATATATCTAGGAGAAGTATAGCAACGAGCAGGGAGAGTGTGTCCACGTATCCTCGTAGACCGAAAGCGGAAGCGTTTAGTAACGCGGTTGATGTAGTCGAACGTCTTCGCGATCCAACCGATCAAGTACCGAACGCACGGCACCTCCTCGATCTGCACACATTCAGCTCGGTGACGTCCCTCGCACTCTTGATACAGCTGAGGCCGAGGAGAGTTTCGTCAGCACGACGGCGTGGTGACGGTGATGATGAAGTTACCGACGCAGGGCTTCGCCTAAGCACTACGACAATACGACCGAGGTGGAAAACTGTGGAGGGGGGCACCGCACACGGCTAAAGATCAACTTGTGTATCTATGGGGTGCCCCCCTCCCCGTATATAAAGGAGGGGAGGAGGAGGGCGGCCGGCCACAAGGGGCGCGCCCAAGGGGGGGAATCCTACTCCAAGTAGGAATAGGTTCCCCCCTTTCCTAGTCCAACTAGGAGAAGAAGGAAGGAGAGGGAGAGGGAAAGAGGGGCCGTGCCCCCTCCCCTTGTCCTATTCGGGCTCCCCTTGGGGGGAGGGGTGCCACCTCTTGGCCGCGGCCCTCTCTCTCCCCTAAGGCCCACTAAGGCCCATAACTTCCCGAGGGGTTCCGGTAACCCTCCGACACTCCGGTTTTATCCGAAACTATCCTGAACACTTCTGGTGTCCGAATAACATGGTCCAATATATCAATATTTATGTCTCGACCATTTCGAGACTCCTCGTCATGTCCGTGATCACATCCGGGACTCCGAACAACCTTTGGTACATCAAATCACATAAACTCATAATACGAATCGTCATCGAATGTTAAGCGTGCGGACCCTACGGGTTCGAGAACTATGTAGACATGACCGAGACACATCTCTGGTCAATAACCAATAGCGGAACCTGGATGCTCATATTGGCTCCTACATATTCTACGAAGATCTTTATCGGCCAAACCGCACAACAACATACGTTGTTCCCTTTGTCATCGGTACGTTACTTGCCCGAGATTAGATCGTCGGTATCACCATACCTAGTTCAATCTCGTTACCGGCAAGTCTCTTTACTCGTTCCATAATGCATCATCCCGTAACTAACTCATTAGTCACATTGCTTGCAAGGCATATAGTGATGTGCATTACCGAGAGGGCCCAGAGATACCTCTCCGACAATTGGAGTGACAAATCCTAATCTCGATCTATGCCAACTCAACAAACACCATCGGAGACACCTATAGAGCATCTTTATAATCACCCAGTTACGTTGTGACGTTTGATAGCACACTAAGTGTTCCTCCGGTATTCGGGAGTTACATAATCTCATAGTCATAGGAACATGTATAAGTCATGAAGAAAGCAATAGCAATAAACTAAACGATCATAGTGCTAAGCTAAAGGATGGGTCTTGTCCATCACATCATTCTCTAATGATGTGATCTGGTTCATCACATGACAACACATGCGTATGGCTAGGAAACTTAACCATCTTTGATTAACGAGCTAGTCTAGTAGAGGCATACTAGGGACACTCTGTTTGTCTATGTATTCACACATGTACTAAGTTTCCGGTTAATACAATTCTAGCATGAATAATAAACATTTATCATGATATAAGGAAATATAAATAACAACTTTATTATTGCCTCTAGGGCATATTACCTTCATATAGAAGAGTTGCCACCCACCCTATAATCGCCATGGCGTCGCGCCACTATCGAATCCGACCATGTTGCCACCATCACCTGCCGCGCTGCCACCATCGCCCATCCCGCTGTCGCCTTTGTCGCCGCCCCGGCTGTCGGCCCATGGCTCCCCTCCGCCGCCGCATGCAATCTGTCGTTGCTGCTGCGCCTGCCTACCACCATCACCGCTGGCACGATCATCGGTTGGATCTTCGGTGTCACCGACATGCCTTCCCGTGGCCCAACCGCCTGCTTCGCCGCTCTAATGCCACCACCAGGACATGAGAGAGCATGTGGAGCGGAGAGAGGAAAGAAAATAATAAAAATAAATAAAAATTTGGCTCACCGGCATGTTGACCCGACACGTTGAAAGTATACTTGAGATGAGTTTATTGATGACCTGTTACGGTAGTACACCTGTGATTACCGATAAATTTGTTGGTAGAGTGCCTATAGCCAATTGCAGAGGAAGTTTTTGGGTGATCTGTTGGAGATGCTCTTACTGAAACCCTCAATGTCCCAATCCATCGGCTAGAATTTATGAATTCTATTATTAAACAAATTCTAAAGTGGTTAGATAACAAAGTTCTTCCCTTACTCTTTTTTAAACACTCAACATATAATTAATAATAACTATCTTACAGGTGTTCATTACAGTAGCCACCACGTAGGTTGGAACACTACTCACTGGTAAGCCATCAGAACGATTATCAACGCAAAATTCGAGGTGGAACATTATTCCTGCGCCTTCGCCAATCGTGGGGCCGTTGCTTTGGCTATCGCATCTGCCATAGCCTCCCGCTCCGACTATTCAACGGCGAGCCAGAGGGGTTTGGCATTTCTGCAGCGGAGCCGCCACACGTTGGTCTCTAGCGATGTGAGAGAGCAACGGGGGACCGTTGCGAGGAGCTGGTCCTTCGGATCCACAGGCGCGCCCGCAAGCCCGGCGGTGGCCATTGCCTCCCCTAATGTCACTCGCGCCTCGGATTCGGGAATCTACGTCCTCGCCAACGCCAGCGCTGACACGAGGACCCAACGATGGCTGGAGACTTTGTCCGGAGAAGGTAGAGAAGGCGGATAGGGACGCGCGCGTGGGGGGGGGGGGGGGTTGGGAGGGGCGCGGAGCTGTGCGGACATGATGCTCCAGCACCGTCCTCCGCACTACGGCGTTGGACAATGGGAGATGCCGCGGAGTAAGAGTCTCTGGTCCAGCCATGATTGGCACATCACAAAGGCGAAGGGCGAGCTCCTCCACTTCATCTGGCTCCATGTTTCGCATCAGCGACTCCCAGTTGTCGTTGGTGCCGGATCCGCCACCGGACGTTGTGCTGCCGCCGCCGCTCACCACGGATTGTAAGGGAACGGGATGGGGGAGGAGGGGACGAATGAAGTGGACAATGAGCTTTGACTCCGGTCTAGGGTTTGCCCGGATTGGGATAAATGTGATGTCGAGGTGGGCCAGGGTGAACCGGTCCGACACAATAGAAGCGCCCGAGTACGTCCGTGCCTCGACATAGCCGTTTCGGATTTAGGCTTGATTTGAGGGGTGCCGGTCAATTTAGACGACTGCGGTCGATTTGAAGAGATCAGACTGTATCATGATTTTGTGTCTGGGCTTTGACTGGGTGGTGTCGTCGGCTCGGTCAGTTCGGGCGCGGGTTGTAGTTCGTCTGTCTGTGTAAGCACCCTCTAACACACAACGATCGTAAATTATAGCCAGCATGCACATGTGACATGCACTACCCCGGCAGATCAATGATGGTACATTGAAGAAAACGAGAGTGAAACTTACACCGATGGACCCCATCTCATCTCAGGTAATAAAAAAAAAGCTACTAAGCTGGACAAGACAAAGAAAAAATTCCAAAATCTTTACCACCGCCAATCAAAGGAAAGAAATGGAAACCCAATCACGAGCTCAACCCCAAGAAACCCGGTGGCAGGTCCCTCTCCTCTGGCCCACGTGGTTCACTCCCGACCAAACGGCTACCTCCCTTTCCGTCCCCTCCTCATGCTCTCGCCCCGCTCAGCCGAATCAAACCTCAGCCGTCCGATCCGGCATCCCACGGCTGGCTCCCACCGACCGTTGCTCCACTCGAAGCGCTCGCACGTCAGAGCCGACTCATACCCGACCCGACCGTTGGGCTCGCCGTTTTCGAAACCGGAGACGGAATCGATGGGAATAAATAACGCCCCGCCGGCGACCACCTCTGCCATCGCTCAGATCCTCCTCCCGGTCCCCGAGGCCCCAATCGATTGCTCAATCCTTCCTCTCCACCGCCCCACCTTCAGGTTCACAGATCTCGCTATAATTTCGACCAGCCTTCTTTTCCCCTTTCTTTGAGCGCGAGGAATCGGTTTGAGCTGCTGAGCGCCCTGCTTGCTGCTGGTTCTTGAGCTCAGCCTCCCGCTTCTTTGATCGTTTGGAGTTTTGAGCTGATTTGGAGGAGGCGGGGTTGAACCGGTGGAGGGATGTCGCGGCGGCTGTCGTTGCCGGCGAGCTCGCCGGTGACGGTGACCGTGTCGCCGACGAGAGGGAAGGGTGCTGGCGGCGGGAGCCCCGGGGATGGGGTCGTGAGGAGGGGGTCCGGGCTCACCAGCCCCGTGCCCAGGCACTCTATCGGCTCCTCCACCGCCACGCTGCAGGTCTCGCCGGTGCGACGGAGCGGGGGGAGCCGGTACGCGTCGAGGGACGGCGCCGACGCGAGCGCCGAGTTCGTGCACTACACCGTGCACATCCCGCCCACGCCGGACAGGAACACGGCGTCCGCGTCCACGGACGCGCCCGTGGCTGAGGAGGAGGGGGAGGTGCTGCCGCAGAGGAGCTACGTCTCCGGCACCATCTTCACCGGCGGCCTCAACTGCACCACGCGCGCCCACGTGCTCAGCAACTCCGCCGACGGCGCTCGGCCGGCCGCCTCCGTCAACATGTCCTGCAAGATGCGCGGCTGCGACATGCCGGCGTTCCTCAACGCCGGCCGCGGCGGCCGCCCGCCCTGTGACTGCGGCTTCATGATCTGCGAGGAGTGCTACATGGACTGCGTCGCGGCCGCAGGCAACTGCCCAGGCTGCAAGGAGGCCTACTCCGCGGGCAGCGACACCGACGACTCCGTCGACGAGGACGACGACGACGCCATCTCCTCGTCGGAGGAGAGGGACCAGATGCCCATGACGTCCATGTCCAAGCGCTTCTCCATGGTTCACTCCATCAAGATGCCCATGCCCAGCAGCAATGGCAACGGCGGCGGCAAGCCGGCCGATTTCGACCACGCCCGGTGGCTCTTCGAGACCAAGGGCACCTACGGCTACGGCAACGCTCTATGGCCCAAGAACGAGCACGGCGGCGGCGGCAACACCGCTGGGGCCACCTCCGGATTCGTCGGCATCGAGGAGCCGCCCAACTTCGGTGCCCGCTGCCGCCGGCCACTGACGAGGAAGACCAGCGTCTCTCAGGCCATCCTCAGCCCATACAGGTACCAATTCTTCCTGTAAAAACAATTGATTTTGGCTCCCTCGCAGGCTCGCAGCTCCTTGACTCGTCGCTTCTTCCTCTGCTCCGTGCAGGATGCTGATCGCGATCCGGCTGGTGGCGCTGGGGTTCTTCCTGGCGTGGCGCATCCGGCACCCCAACCCGGACGCCATGTGGCTGTGGGCGCTGTCGGTGACGTGCGAGGTGTGGTTCGCCTTCTCATGGCTGCTCGACAGCCTCCCCAAGCTCTGCCCCGTCAACCGCTCCTGCGACCTCGACGTCCTCGCCGACCGCTTCGAGTTGCCCACCGCCCGCAACCCCAAGGGCCGCTCCGACCTCCCCGGCATCGACGTTTTCGTCTCCACCGCTGACCCGGAGAAGGAGCCGCCGCTTGTCACCGCGAACACCATCCTCTCCATCCTCGCTGCCGACTACCCGGTCGAGAAGCTCGCCTGCTACCTCTCCGACGACGGTGGCGCCCTCCTCACCTTCGAGGCGCTCGCCGAGACCGCCAGCTTCGCGCGCACCTGGGTGCCGTTCTGCCGGAAGCACGGCGTCGAGCCGCGCTGCCCGGAGTCATACTTCGGCCAGAAGCGGGATTTTCTCAAGAACAAGGTGCGGCTGGACTTCGTCCGCGAGAGGCGGAAGGTGAAGCGGGAGTACGACGAGTTCAAGGTGCGGGTCAACTCGCTGACGGAGGCCATCCGACGGCGCTCCGACGCGTACAATGCCGGCGAGGAGCTGCGAGCAAGAAGGCGCCTGCAAGAGGAGGCCGTGGCTGCTGGTGGCGCGCTGGGAGCAGCTCCGTTGGCAGAGACTGGGGCCGTGAAGGGGACCTGGATGTCTGACGGCTCCCAGTGGCCCGGCACTTGGCTCACCGGAGCGACGGACCACGCGCGCGGCGACCATGCTGGCATCATTCAGGTGATTGATCGAATCCATACATGATACATGTTGTTGCAGCTGACACAAATCCTTTCGAAATGCTTGTTCAATCGATTCGAAATGCTCATGTATCTTCTCCAATTGATTGATGAACGCGCAGGCAATGCTTGCGCCACCGACGTCGGAGCCAGTGCTTGGCGGTGTGCCGGCGGAGTCCGGCGCGCTGATCGACACGACGGGCGTAGACATCCGGCTGCCCATGCTGGTGTACGTTTCGCGCGAGAAGAGACCCGGGTACGACCACAACAAGAAGGCCGGCGCCATGAACGCGCTGGTCAGGACGAGCGCCATCATGTCGAACGGGCCCTTCATCCTCAACCTCGACTGCGACCACTACGTGCACAACTCGGCGGCGCTCCGCGAAGGGATGTGCTACATGCTCGACCGCGGCGGCGACCGCGTCTGCTACGTGCAGTTCCCGCAGCGGTTCGAGGGCATCGACCCCAATGACCGGTACGCCAACCACAACCTCGTCTTCTTCGATGTCGCCATGCGCGCCATGGACGGGCTGCAGGGCCCCATGTACGTAGGCACGGGCTGCATCTTCCGCCGCACCGCTCTGTATGGGTTCAGCCCGCCGCGCGCCACCGAGCACCACGGCTGGCTCGGGAGGAAGAAAATCAAGCTGTTCCTGAGGAAGCCCACCACGGGGAAGAAGACGGACAGGGAGAGCGAGCACGAGTCAATGCTGCCGCCGATCGAGGACGACGACCACAACCAGCTCGGCGACATCGAGTCGTCGGCGCTGATGCCGAAGCGGTTCGGCAGCTCGGCCACGTTCGTGTCGTCGATCCCCGTTGCAGAGTACCAGGGGAGGCTCCTGCAGGACATGCCGGGGGTGCACCAGGGCCGTCCAGCCGGCGCTCTCGCCGTGCCCCGCGAGCCGCTCGACGCCGCCACCGTCGGCGAGGCCATCAGTGTGATCTCGTGCTTCTACGAGGAGAAGACAGAGTGGGGGCGGCGCATCGGGTGGATCTACGGGTCGGTGACGGAGGACGTGGTGACCGGGTACCGGATGCACAACCGCGGCTGGCGGTCGGTGTACTGTGTCACCCGCCGCGACGCGTTCCGAGGCACCGCGCCCATCAACCTCACCG
The DNA here is from genome assembly GCF_002575655.3 of Aegilops tauschii subsp. strangulata. Lineage (NCBI taxonomy): Eukaryota > Viridiplantae > Streptophyta > Magnoliopsida > Poales > Poaceae > Aegilops > Aegilops tauschii. The sequence continues at coordinate 120,351,981 of NC_053039.3, forward strand.
ACCGTCTACACCAGGTGCTCCGGTGGGCGACGGGGTCCGTGGAGATCTTCTTCTCCCGCAACAACGCCTTGTTCGCCACCCGGCGGATGAAGCTCCTGCAGCGCGTGGCCTACTTCAACGTGGGCATGTACCCGTTCACCTCCATGTTCCTCATCGTCTACTGCGTGCTCCCGGCCGTCTCCCTCTTCACCGGCAAGTTCATCGTCCAGCACCTGAGCTCCACGTTCCTGGTCTTCCTGCTCATCATCACCATCACGCTGTGCCTGCTGGCGCTGCTGGAGATCAAGTGGTCCGGGATCACGCTGCACGAGTGGTGGCGCAACGAGCAGTTCTGGGTGATCGGCGGCACCAGCGCGCACCCGGCGGCGGTGCTGCAGGGCCTCCTCAAGGTGATCGCCGGCGTGGACATCTCCTTCACGCTCACGTCCAAGCCGGGCGGCGCGGACGACGGCGAGGAGGACACGTTCGCGGAGCTGTACGAGGTGCGGTGGAGCTTCCTGATGGTGCCCCCCGTGACCATCATGATGCTGAACGCGGTGGCGCTGGCGGTGGGGACGGCGAGGACGCTGTACAGCGAGTTCCCGCAGTGGAGCAAGCTGCTGGGCGGCGCCTTCTTCAGCTTCTGGGTGCTGTGCCACCTCTACCCCTTCGCCAAGGGGCTCCTGGGACGCCGCGGCCGCGTGCCGACCATCGTCTTCGTCTGGTCCGGGCTCATCTGCATGATCGTGTCGCTGCTCTGGGTCTACATCAGCCCGCCTGCCGGTGCCAGGCCGGGCATCGGCGGCTTCAGCTTCCCGTAGTGGTAGCAGTTACCAAGTTCATCTGAAGAAGCTCGCATGAAGGAGCACTTGCTTCATGGAGTTCAGTTATTGTTTGTAGCTGTTTGATGGTGGATTCCTAAGCAGCTGAGCTCAACTGCTGCTCTACCAAGATATTAAGACATGGTGTTCTAGCTATGCCATATCTAACTATTGTAACTGTATACTGTGATTGGGGGTGTACTGTCAGTGTCATGACATTGTTATTCATCTGTGTCAGTGAGCTAGAAATACTTGGAGTTCAGTTCACAACTTTGGTCACTTGTGAATTTTCAGAGTGATTCAGAGCCATTGTGAACAACTTTGGCCAAGCCAATCAGGATTACTGTAGGATATGACCATACTCAGGCAGAGCCGATGTGAGCAACTTTGTTCACTTATGAATTTGACACCCTGCTGCGGTGTATACAAACAATGTCTTGCCTGAATTTGGCACACTGCGGTGTATACAACTAAAAGAATTCTAAAACAAGGATGTCATTTGTCACAAAACCAAATTGCTTGAAGCAACTTTCACACGAAATACAAGCATAAAACAGTGATTAAACACTCATATACCTCAAACAATTTTGTATGTTGATCAGTCAGTGATTTACTGCCATGCTGTGGTGTTGTTGTCTAATACAGATCTGCCACCGGCTGCCACCTAGGACCTAGGAGGATGGTGCGAGACTGCGAGAGATTCACGAGGGAGGAAGGTCACTGGTACGGCCAAAATCCCACATTCAGGACAACACATGCATACTTCGATTTGGTGGTGCTTTTCAAGTACATGGTCTTGAGCTTCGGGGAGAAATCCTAGGCCTGACCCTAGTTGGTCATATCAGGCAAATGACGATGTTTCCTGCATCGTTACCTTGTTCAAGGCGTTGTTTGGAGCTTGTTTAGACATGATCTTTAGGGTGAAAGCCCATGATCTAGCCTTTGATGGTTGGATCCGGCGACGACGACACTTACACGTAGTGCCCTTTGTCCAATTCAAATAGCTAGTGGATTAATTCAAAGTCCCAAAATAAATATTTCTAAGCCTAAAAAAATATTGGTTTGATTTTACCTCTTGCCAATATTTTCAAGGTTTAACAGGAACATTTTCTTGGGCTCATTTGAAGAGATTTTCATTATATATATTTTTAATGATTTACGAGGCTTTGGAAATTCCCACAATTCAATTTTCTTTGAATTTGACAAGATGCATGATGATTATGCAATGACAAGTAATTACTAAGCTAGAGCTGTGACATCTGAAGGCGTTGAGAACCTTACTCGTAATCATTGTGTTGTCAAGATATGGTTGGTGCCGATGGACGTTGATGCATTTTGTTGTTCGCTATTTTGGTCGATTCAGTTTTCTTTTCTTTTCTTTTCTTTTTTAAGTCTAGGCATAGTTTTGGTTTTGTATGACTTTGCTCTTTGTCGACGTGATCCTTTTTATCTGTATGTTGATTATTTGCATCTTAGTTATACAAAGGTTGGGTGTACATTCAACTTGATGCTTTATTATGAGTTAACAAAACTGCTGCACACAGAACAAACTTTGGGCGATCTGTCACGGCTAGATGTTGACAAGATTCCTTCGTTGGATTTAATCCCTATCCCCAAATAGTGCAAATATTATTGTCCGCGTAGCACTGCTAATTGTTGTGTGAGCAGTTCTACACATGAGTTACTCCTGGAGCAACGAGAGAGAGGACCCAACTCTTTGTAGCATCGACAAATTCTTCTGCAATGCTCAGTGGAAGGATAGCCACCCAGATTTCATTCTTGCAGCCGCCTCCACCTCCTTCTCTGACCACTATCCTCTGCTACTTACCAAGGCCACAGTTCCTTTCAGACCGGCTCGTTTCAGATTCGAAAACTTCTGGCCTAAATTTCCTCACTTCTTTGAAACTGTTCAGCACGCGTGGCAACGGGCACTGAATCATGATTGCCCGTTCGTCAGAATCAAGAGGAGATTGGCTCGGGTGGTGGATGACCTAAAGATATGGAGCAGATCCACGTTTGGCAAGATGAAGCTTCAGTTCCACGCCGCCAACGAAGTGATCCTCAGCCTCGACTCAGCGGAAGAATTCAGGCAGCTCTCCGCTGCTGAATTTCACCTTAGAAAACAACTCAAGCTCAAGGTGCTGGGTATTGCTGTGATCAAAAGAGCCAGGAAGAAACAGGCTTCATGGATTGGCTGGCTGCGTGCTGGTGACGCCAACACAAAACTGAGAGCCCGGCGGAGGAAAAACTTCATCCACTCCTTGAGAGTGGACAATAGAGAGGTCTCTGATCATGCAGATAAAGAAAAGGCCGTGTATGAGCACTTTGCAGCTGGGATTGGTCAGCGGGAACGCAGGGAGAAATCACTCAACTCGGACGTTCTCGATATCCGAGTGATTGATGATCAGGGCCTTTTGTCACCCTTCTCCATAGCTGAAGTTTGGGCTGCGATCGTCGCCTCCCCCTCCGAAAGAGCGCTGGGCCGAGATGGTTTCACGGGACAATTCTACAAATCCTGTTGGCCAATCATCCAAGAGTCATGGTTGCGTTTCATAAATTCCTTCAGCTTTCAGGGCATAATTTCTCTAAGATCAACAAGGCACTCATCACCCTTCTACCTAAGAAAGACGGTGCGAGTGAGCTGGGTCATTACTGACCGATCAGCCTAATTCACTCTGTGGCGAAACTCATCTCCAAGGTCTCTCGACCAAACTGGCTGCTGCTCTGAATGACATCATCTCTCCGGCGACTGCATTTCAAAATGGTAAATGCATTCACGATAGCTATCTATACGTGCAAAGTTGTGTCAAAATGTTGCATCGTCAGAAGAAAAGTGCCTTGTTTTTCAAGTTGGACACTACCAAAGCACTCGACTCCGTCTCCTAGTAATATATGCTCGATCTCATGCAGCGGATGGGCTTTCCTTCGAAATGGAGGGATTGGATGGCATTGTTATTTTGCTCTGCTTCTTCGTCATGCCTATTGAATGGAATCTCTGGGCCCTCCTTCGAGCATGGCAAAGGGTTGAGACAAGGTGACTCCCTCTCCCCTTGCTGTTCATCATGGCGATTGACCCGCTTCACCGCCTGTTGGAGGCTGCCAGTGCTCGTGGTGTGCTTGCCCCCCAGGCCGCGGAATGAGCTTGAGGATCAACCTTTATGCTGATGATGCAGTTATATTTTCAAATCCAGTCAAGGAGGAGGTGGACAACTTGCTCATCTTAGTCATCTCCTTCGAGCAAGCAACGGGATTGAAGCTAAATCAAGAAAAATCAATGGTCATCCCAATAAGTTGCGAGAATGTGCCATTGTCGGATGTGCTGCAGGAGTTCAAGGGGTAGACGGCTGCTTTTCCAACAATGTATCTGGGTCTGCCCATCTCCCCAAGAAGACTGCGTTTAGTTCAATTCCAATTCATCATTGATCATATCCGAGCTCGCCTTGCTGGATGGAAGGGCAAATTGATGAATCGGGCAGGCTGCAGGGTGCTGGTGCATGCAGTCCTCTCTATGCTACCCACCTTCGCCCTCATTGTGCTCCGGTGCCGAAGAGGATTCTAAAAGAGATCAATAAGACACGACGCCGTTTCCTTTGGGCACAGGAGGACTCGTTGGCCGGTGGTAAATGCAAATTGGCATGGAATTCAGTCTGCTCGCCAATAGACAGGGGGGCTAGGCATCCCAAACTTGCAGCGCTTCAGCATTGTTCTTTGTCTCTGCTGGCTCTAGCTATCCTGGCAGCTGTTGCAACGGCCGTGGATGGCATTCCCTCTCGCTGCTGATCCTAGAGATCAAGAGTTGTTTGCCAAGGCCACCGAGATCACCATAGGCAACGGTCAGTCAACGAGTTTTTGGAAATGCTCCTGGCTTGGACCGGCCCCCTCTGCTCTATCTTCCAGGCCCTCTTCAACCACACCAGAAGAAAGAACAGAACGGTGGCATCAGGCCTAGTGAATGACCAATGGATTCGAGACTTACATCACGACAACACCTTCAAGATCGCCAGCAACTTTTTGCAGCTTTGGCAAAAAATTCAGAGTTCGGATCTTGTGATTTCAGCTCAAACTCTGGATCAAATCAGATGGATGGTCGGAGGCGGCAACTCCTATACTGCCCGCTCTGCATACCGCTACCAATTCAACCAAGTCTCGCCTGCAGCTGGGTGCAAATCAATCATCAGGAAAGCTTGGGCTCCTGGCAATGTAAATTTTTTGCTTGGTTGCTACACCGCAACAGACTATGGGTCAACGATCGGCTTCAGTGCAGAGGGTGGCTGAATGGATACTTCTGTTCCCTGTGCATGAGAAGCCTGGAGAAGTCCAAACACCCGTTGTGGGAATGCCCTTTCTCCGCCCTGATCTGGCAAAGAGCCGCCTCTTGGCACGGTTGCGCTACTCTCAGCCTCCCAATGGCAACGAATTAGACCTCCATTGGTCACTGTCAGAAGATGCTCAATCTGACACCTGATGTTTACAAGCGAGGAGTCAAATCAATGCTGATGATGATATCCTGGGAGATTTGGAAGGAAAGAAACAACCGTGTCTTCCAAGCCAAGTTGCCTTCAAGCGACGGTATTATTCATGCCATTCATAGCGACCGAGAACAATGGAGGCTGGCAGGAGCCGTTTGTCTAGAGGCCCTGTTTGGGGATTCAATCATGAGATAGCTGCCTAGGAGAGGTTTTTTTTTCACTTTCTCTTTATGTTTTTTCTCTGACTCCCGACACCGATCACTTGATCACAATGTTTTCCGCGTGCTATCTTCTAAATCAATGAAGCCGGTGCACCCGAGATCTTTCAAAAAAAAAAGAGTTACTCCCTCCATTCACTTTTATAAGTCGTTTCAGACAACTGAAAATGGGCTACTTTGCATGTTGTCTAAAATGTCTTCAACGTCTTAGAGCATCTCCAGCCATTCGGCCCCCCAGGACGCCGAAAAAGCATCGTCTGGGGCCGAACCGACGTTTAATTTCGGTGTGTGGGCGATTGTGTTCCCAGTCGCCTCCCCCAGGTCGCCCCCAAGTCGGCACAAACACAGCACAAACTCGGCGATTTCATTCAAATTTGTACAAAAAACAAAAAACAACTACGCCTAGCCCTACTACGCCACTGCCACGCCCGCCTTCTACATGCCGAGGAGCCTGTAGAACCAGGTGTAGTTGCCACCGCCGTCGTTGTCGTCATCGTCGCCGCCGCCCTGTGCCCCATTGGAGCCGCCGCCGTCCCTGCTGCAACCCTGACCAGGGTCGCCGACATGCGGGGGGTTGGACGGCCCGGGCGCGTCCTCATCATCGCTGTCGAGGACGACAACGCCACCCTCGTCGCGCCCGCGGCGCCGAGCTTTGATCTCCTCGTAGACCCGGTGCTGGCGCTCCACCTGCTCGCGGACGTAGTCTGCCTTCGCCCATTGGAGGGCGGTCTCGTCGGTGGCCATCTCCGCTGCTCCTTTACGGGGAGCAACCCCGGCTCGGTCTTTGGCCGGATGAGGCGGAGGGAACGAGGGGAGGGGCGGCCGCCCTTGTTGATGACGAGGGTGCCACTGCGTGTGTGGCGCCCAAGCGGCGTCTCCTATGGCTCCGGCTTGACGGGGCGGAGCGCCGGCGACCCGGAGGAAAGCAAACCGGAACCCAACAATGAGGAGGTCGCCGTCTGGATTCGCCGCGGTGTCTAGGAACTACCGCGGCGGTGAGAGTAGGACGGGGGCGCCGGGTACTCGAGGACGGCGTTGAGGGTGCGGCCGGGCACGCCCCACCATTCGCGCCACCCGTCGGCGTTGAGGCGGCCGCGGGGGATGACGCCATTTGCGGAGGCGACCTGGTCGGCGTGGCGGCGGTCGAAGTACATCCTCCACAGCGTGTGGCTATCGGCGGCGTACCTCGGCTCGTTCCGCTGCGCCTCCGACAGTGACGAACGGATGCGTGCTATCTCCGCGTGCTGATGTTTACTACGCAACCTTCTTCTTGTAGACGTTGTTGGGCCTCCAAGTGCAGAGGTTTGTAGGACAGTAGCAAATTTCCCTCAAGTGGATGACCTAAGGTTTATCAATCCGTGGGAGGCGTAGGATGAAGATGGTCTCTCTTAAGCAACCCTGCAACCAAATAACAAAGAGTCTCTTGTGTCCCCAACACACCCAACACAATGGTAAATTGTATAGGTGCACTAGTTCGGTGAAGAGATGGTGATACAAGTGCGGTATGGATGGTAGATATAGGTTTTTGTAATCTGAAAACATAAAAACAGCAAGGTAGCAAGCGATAAAAGTGAGCACAAACGATATTGCAATGCTAGGAAACAAGGCCTAGGGTTCATACTTTCACTAGTGCAAGTTCTCTCAACAATAATAACATAATTGGATCATATAACTATCCCTCAACATGCAACAAAGAGTCACTCCAAAGTCACTAATAGCGGAGAACAAACGAAGAGATTATGGTAGGGTACAAAACCACCTCAAAGTTATCCTTTCTGATCGATCTATTCAAGAGTCCATAGTAAAATAACATGAAGCTTTCTTTCCGTTCGATTTATCCTAGAGTTCGTACTAGAATAACACCTTAAGACACAAATCAACCAAACCCTAATGTCACCTAGATACTCCAATGTCACCTCAAGTATCCACGGGTATGATTATATGATATGCATCACACAATCTCAGATTCATCTATTCAACCAACACAAAGAACTTCAAAGAGTGCCCCAAAGTTTCTACCGGAGAGTCAAGACGAAAACGTGTGCCAACCCCTATGCATAAGTTCACGAGGTCACGGAACCCGCAAGTTGATCACCAAAACATACATCAAGTAGATCACGTGATATCCCATTGTCACCACAGATAAGCACATGCAAGACATACATCAAGTGTTCTCAAATCCTTAAAGACTCAATCCGATAAGATAACTTCGAAGGGAAAACTCAATCCATTACAAGAGAGTAGAGGGGGAGAAACATCATAAGATCCAACTATAATAGCAAAGCTCGTGATACATCAAGATTGTGCCAAATCAAGAACACGAGAGAGAGAGAGATCAAACACATAGCTACTGGTACATACCCTCAGCCCTAAGGGTGAACTACTCCCTCCTCGTCATGGAGAGCGCCGGGATGATGAAGATGGCCACCGGTGAGGGATCCCCCCCGGCAGGGTGCCGGAACAGGGCCCTGATTGGTTTTTGGTGGCTACAGAGGCTTGTGGCGGCGGAACTCCCGATCTAGGTTATGTTCTGGGGGTTTCTATATATATAAGAGGTTTTGGCGTCGGGAACAAGTCAGGGGGGTCTCCAGGCTGTCCACGAGGTAGGGAGGCGCGTCCATGGGGGGTGGGCGCGCCCCCACCCTCGTGGGCAGCCCGGGACTCTTCTGGCCCAACTCTTTTACTCCATGGCCTTCTTCTGGTGCAAAAATAAGTTCCGTGAAATTTCAGGTCAATTGGACTCCGTTTGATTTTCCTTTTCTGTAAAACTCAAAAACAAGGAAAAAACAGAAACTGGCACTGGGCTCTAGGTTAATAGGTTAGTCCCAAAAATCATATAAAATATCATATAAATGCATATAAAACATCTAAGATGGATAATATAATAGCATGAATACTTCATAAATTATAGATACGTTGGAGACGTATCACGTGCCGTTCAGCCCCGGTGGCCACCGGGGGCATCGGGACGCCGCCGGCGCTCAGCCTCCACGAGCCCGGTACCCGCATGTCCCGGGGCGCCGAGTAGTCGGCCTCATAGAGGAGACGCGCCTCGTCCTCACGCAGATGGCGCCGGCCAAAGCCGTTCGCCGCCACGGCGTTGCCTGGGTATCGCTCGGCCATTGCTCGTCGGCGGGGGAAGAGAGCGAGAGAGGGGGCTACAGTGGCGAGAGGGGGCGATAGGCGGCGAGTTGTGGTGTTCATCGGCGGGGAGGTCGGCTTTTATAGCCAAAGATGGGCGGTGAGAAGCTGCCCGCCGGGTGCCGCGTGGCGGGAGCGGGCGGGACGCGCGTCGCGGCGCCTTCACTGCGCCGCCCGTGAGGCATCAATGGAAGGCTGATCGGCGCGGCAGCCTTGGCATTGATTCCCGCAGGAACCGAGGCGATGAGGACGACGAAGGCGACGAGTTGCTGACTCGGCGGACCCACTCCTTTTCGCGCCAAAATCGTTCCACCCGGCACCCCTGGTGCCCCCCAGCGCGTCGGGTTCAACCTGGGTCCGCCGGCGCCAAAATCGGCCCGAGCTGGCAAAAATTGGGTTTCTCGGGGCGCGGCTGGAGATGCTCTTATAAACACTACTTCATGTTGCTGCTAACGTGACACTACAATCAGACACCCTTTGACGAAACTATGTGTGATGCATTAATCGCAAATGGTGGTGTAAAAAAACGTCAAAAAAGGTGCAAAACATTTGCGATGGAGGATGCATCAAACACAATTCAGATTTTAGTTGTGTGTGCGATTTAGGGCACACGGTTAACCCGTTCGAACTGTTTGCGATGAGGCAGAACAACAAAAACGGGCAACCATATCAATGTGTGTGCGATATACGGCATACAGTTTGCTCGGATGAACTATTTGCTATTAGGGAGTGTAACAGAAACGGTTAGCCAGATCAAGGTGTCTGTGATATAGGGCATACGGTTCACTCGGACGAACTGTTTTCGATTAGCGAACACAACAGAAACAGTTCAACTTAACAAGATATGTGTGATACGTGGCAAACAGCCGACTCGGATGAACTGTTTGCGATGAGAAATTACAACACGGACGGTTAATATAGTTAGTTCGTGTGCGATTCTGTGTGTACAAAAAACTTTAAAAAATGCAAACTAGTTGCTTGCGGTGGCTAGGAGTATCACACACGATGCGTCTGCGAGTACTCGTGTGCGATGATTAGTAAGTTACACATACGTTTCCTTATGTTAACACTTGTGTGATAAATAACACGTGGCACCGGATACGATATTCGGGTTGTGTGTGTGCTCCACTTAGTCTCCCCGCGCTCCAGCGAATGCTTCCCGCGCTCCACATGGGTGAATTGTAAAATCCACGCCTCTTCCCTCACCGGTTTCCCGCCACCACCTAACAGCTTGCTACATATAACCCAGGCGGCAACGCACTGCCGCGACACTCTGCGCAGATCTAGTCCTCACCCATCTACCATTAGTTATTCCAATCATGCCAGGCAACGACCAAAGCTTCGATGTCGACGCCTACCTGCGTTACATCTTCGGCGAGGAGAACGAGCCGGAGCAGGTCGGGGAGCAAGAGCTTCATCGGCCGGTGCAGGCACCATGGCCCATCGGCAGCGATATCGGTGTGATAGTCCTTGGGAGCACAATCGACATATTGTAGAGGAGGTGTGATGAGCAGTTTGCCATCCACCGTGCAAAAGATCCAGAGCTGCTCAGCGGCATGATCGACGACCAACCCGAAGAGCCGCCGTCACCAGTGCTCAACGAGAGCCTAATGCCCCGCAAGGAATGGGCAGAGGACCTCTGTGATTCAGTCAAGACACAGGCAGCTTGTGGCTTCATCATTGCCCACGGCGGCCGTGTAAACCTTGATCCCAATGATGTGGTGGCCAGGCTCAAGCACATCCTTGGTGGAGTCGACGTCCCCGACGAAGTAGAACATCACCAACATGATATCTTGAGGATGCAGGTGATGGACGGAATTTGCTACCAGGCCAGAGACATGGAAATGGAGCGGTTCCGCAGAGTTGTCATGCGCGCGATTGCACGTTGTCAAGCTCTTCTGGAAGAGGCCCAACAGCCCAAGGGCCTCCCAGTGCCAGCAGCTCCGTAGGCGGAGGCGGGTCGGGACACTTGGAGTGAACGGCCGCAAGGGTGGTATGCGCTGATCATGGAGTCCGAGAAGACCATCATCGGAAGGCCGCCAACTCAGCCTTTTAGCTTATATTTTATTATAATTGTATGCATATGTAGGTCGTGAGTGTTCTGGGCCTTGCCGCATGTGGCATTTTAAATTATTATGAATATGTAAGACAATTATTAAGAATTATTAACCATTGCTATTGTAAAATTTCCTCAACGGCGAGCAGAGCGCGTGCAGGGACGCCAGAGCGGAGCGCACTGCGGCCGCCTCAATGGTGAGCAAAACGCGCGGACGGATGTGAGTAGAGCGCGCCACGGCCGCCTCAACGGCGAGCAACCACGTGGTCAACCTTCTGCCATCAATAAATTTTGACTTTGTTTCTCGTCACATTGCAAATTACAATGCAATAAGTAATTGCAAATCTGTTCACACCTATCAAACTAATATGTGTTCACACTTAGCACCGGACTATAAAAACTACCCACTCAAAAAATACTTCACAGTTCCTCTCCTCATCACCCACAAAACTGGTCTTTCCTGTCAAGTCATTCCGCCATGACCGGTAGGAGGAGTTTAGGGTGGACATATAACCAGGAAGCAAAGACCAAGGCCGCAGAAGCACTAGAGAGGTCCCGCCGCGAAGCCACAGCTGCAGCAGAGATGTCCCGGCGCGCCGTGGAGCCCTCGAACGAGCTCTCACGGGCACACGAGGGCTCTCACAAGCGCATTCGCGGCGTCGGCCATCGCGACGAGCCGGCGTTCCTGAAGTCCTTCGCCAGTGACGATGACATTCTCGCTGGTATCACTACGCAGCAGGAGCTGGTCGACGGCTTGATGAAGCTGCTCAAGATCAACGATGCCTCGGTTGACAAGGTGACCGGCCTCGTCGAGCAACTCATGGGTGACAATGCGAAGCTCCTCAAATTGGTCGCGAAGAAGGAGGACGAGGCTGCTGGCTGGAAGATGATGCATGAGCAAAGCAGTGCCTCGTAGATGACGCTAAAAGCGGTCGTCGAGGAACTGATGGGTGGCTTGAGGAAGCTCCGGATCGAGCGCGAGCAGGAGGTGGAGGAATCCATGGTTGCTTTCAAGCAAAGTCGTGAGGAATTGAAGAAGGAGCTTAAGGATTTCGTCGCCCGGCGATCCATCGACGAGTAGAGACAGTAGCGACCCAGATTGTTGTCTGCAATTTCCTTCTTCTCTTGCCCCCGTGTCTTCCGGGCTTTGCCGTATGCAGCATTTTAAACTATCCGGAATATGTAAGACAACTATTATCTGCGCCATTGTAAATTTTTCGTCGTATTATCCGTTGCCATTTTATTTGTGGTCGTATTATCCGTTGTCCTATGTGGCAATTTAAATTAGGGCGAAATACGAGTTGAAAACACGAGCAAAGCAAATGCTGCCATAGGATCACAAGCAAACACCCTCCGTCCTGGTGCTTTAATTAACCCATTAATGGAGAAGTTGTGAGCGAGGCGGGCGGTGGCTGGTGCATGGAGGTCAAAGAGCTCGCTTCCCGGTGAGCATGGGCGGCCTTGCTGCTCGCACGTGTCCCGTCGAGCTTGCGAGGTGGACAGGATGCACACGTCCCGTCGAGCCTGCGCGGCGGACCGCTCGCACGCGTCCCGTTGAGCCTGCACAACAGACTTCTCGCGCTCGTCCCGTCTAATCAAACAGCTGCACGCACGCCACCGAGTATGGTTAAATTTCGACACGGTTAATATAATACAACTGTTTGCGATATTAACGTGTCAGCTTTTTGTTTCGAAAAGCACTTCGTTGGCTACTAATGTGTGCGCCTCTTCTCAAACTGGACGATTTTTTTACCACGGCATATATGTGCCATGTCATGAAACCATGCCAAGTTTCATGTTTTTTGGGTGAGTTTTTGATTTACTGGGACTTAAAAACAGAGATTCTCAATGTTTCAGGACGACGTCAAGTTTGTAATTCATTCCCATTCCTTAAATGAGACCTAAACATGCACCCAATGACACATGTACGATTTCCCACCCATTCTGCTTCACTGGAGCATGTGCTTGTAGTTCAAATTTGAATTATGGACTATATTATATGCGTAGAAAACTTAGTAATTAGTAATATATATACAATGGCCAAACGAACCCTGAACAGTTTCAAATTTCAGCCAGACACTCCTGTTATTCTATGTTGCCTGTAGAAAACAAAGTTCAAGGCGAGAAGAGGCGGTGATTATCGTTTCGCCCACAAGAGGGGCATGTTTCCCTACCAGAACCACGAGGGTTGCGACAGGCTCCGGTTTGTAAGAGGCTTCCCCAAATTGGACAATTATATGTACCATGTAGTGACACCATGCCAAGTTTCATGATTTCCTGGCGAGTTTTAGATTTACAGAGATTTAAAAACCGAGATTCGCAATGTTTGTGGCCAAGCCAGGACGGCAAGACGGTTGAATTTGTTCCATGGGACCTAAACATGCACCCCAAGGAAACATGTACGTTTTTTCTAGGCATTTTGGTGCGCTGGAGCATGTATTTGTAGTTCGGATTTGAATTATGGACATTAAATGCCTATAAAACTCAATTAATGAATAAAAAAGGTCAAACGAACCCTGAATAATTTAAAAGTTCAGTTCGAATCTCCCGTTGTTCCGTGTCGCGTGTAGAAGAAAATACGAGGCTAGAAGAGGGAGTGATTATCGTTTGGCCCACAAGGGGACACATTTCCCTACGAAACCACGAGGGTTCTTGCGACAGGCTCCGGTTTGTAAGAGGTTTGTAATAAAGCTTGGCCCAAATTGGCAATGTTTTTATCACGACATATATGTGCCATGACGTGACACCATGCCACCTTTGATGACTTTCTGGTGAGTTTTGGATTTATGGGGACTTAAAAACCAAGATTCAAAATGTTTGAGGACGAGCCAGGACACCGGTACGGTTGTAATTCGTTCCCATTCCTGGCATGGGACCTAAACATGCACGCAAGGACACATGTATAATTTTCTAGCCATTTTGGTGAACTGGAGCATGTATTTGTAGTTCAGATTTGAATTATGGACATTAAATGCCTAGGAAACTCAATTAGTGCATAAAAAGGCCAAACAAACCCTGAATAAGTTTAAATTTCAGCACGGATATCATGTCGTTCCATGTTGCCCGTGGAAGAAAATACAAGGCGAAAAGAGGCAATGATTACGTTTCACCCACAAGGGGAACACGTTTCCCAATCGGAACCACGGGGCTTCTTTGAGAGAAGCTCTGGTTTTTGTAAGAGGTTTGTAATAAAGCTTGGCCCAAATTGGACAATGTTTTTACCACGACATATATGTGCCATGACATGACACCATGCCACCTTTGATGACTTTCTGGTGAGTTTAGGATTTACGGGGATTTAAAAACCGAGATTCCAAATGTTTGAGGACGAGCTAGGACGCGGGTACGGTTGTAATTCATTCCCATTAGCATGGGACCTAAACATGCACCCAAGGACACTTGTATAAATTTTCTAGCCATTTTGGTGAACTGGAGCATGTATTTGAAGTTCAGATTTGAATTATGGACATTAAATGCCTAGGAAACTCAATTAGTGTATAAAAAGGCCAAACGAACCCTGAATAAGTTGAAATTTCAGCACGGATATCCTGTTGTTCCATGTTGCATGTAGAAGAAAATACAAGGCGAAAAGAGACAGTGATTACGTTTCGCCCACAAGGGGGACACGTTTCCCTATCGGAACCACGAGGCTTCTTTGAGAGAAGCTCCGGTTTGTAAGAGGCTTGTAATAAAACTTGGGCCACAATGGACGAAAAAATTCCTCGACATATAAGTGCCATGTTGTGACACCATGCCAGGTTTCATGATTTTTGGCTTAGTTTTGGATTTACGGGGATTTAAAAACCGAGATTCTTCTCACGAAATGTTTTCAAATAGCACATGGTTCACTCACGAAAACCGATATTCAACGAAAACTTCGTGGAAACCATATTTTAAAGTTTCATAAAAATCTGAAAAATGTGGGATGTTAAGAAGGTGATGTTTTATTGCGACACAAAATTTCAAGTTGAAAAACATTACGAGATGTGAGCTATGAAAAAGACAAATTCAGCCCTGAATAGTGACATTACTATTCGGCACTATTCAACGCTGATTTTGTCTTTTTCATAGCTCACATCTCGTAATGTGTTTCAACTTGAAATTTTGTGTGGTAATAAAACATCATCCTCTTAACATCCCACATTTTTTTTCAAATTTTTTTGAAACTTTAAAACATCTTTTTCTCGTGGTTTTCACCGGTTTCCATCGAATGTTGGTTTCCGTATGATATTATCCCCCCCACTGCGCGCGTGATCTGAGTCATGCGTTCTGATTGGCCCAAACCCAAACCCCGCGGATCGTATGTGTGCACCATTGGATGCTCCCAGATCGAACGGCAACCCTAAGCCCTTTCGATAGAACATGCAGTACATGGGTAAGCACTGTGCGTATGCATCGTGCTAGCTCACTCTTCCTTCTCTACTAGGTTTTCAAAACAGGCTACCATTCCTCACCACTCCTCTCATCGTTTTCCCGCCTCTTCTCCCATCGTTTTCCTACTACCAGTGTCAGTGCTCATTGAAGGCTAGCGGCAACACACCGGCCATGTAAAATATCCCACACAGTTTCTAAAAGCACAGATGTGTGTGATAGGAGGGAGTAGGTCCCATAGGGTGACCAGCGTGAAACGCCTTAATGGCAAGGAGGCAATTCTTATCAGCAAGGGCCGGCTTCCCATCCGCTAGCCTAGTCGAATAGAACGCAGAAGTTAAGCGTGCTCGGGCTGGAGTAGTCCAAGGATGGGTGACTCGGTGGGAAGTTGCATATCTCAAGCTTCATTTAAATGCCATGACACGGTCATTATAAAGATATATTATATGTCTATAGTGACCTATCATGGAAATTATATAAACCTTGGGATCCTTGTTTTGTTAATTTGTAGACTATGTTTTTATGTGTTATTTTTGCTCTAAAAAATTAAAGAATGATTGACTGGACTTGTCATGGCAATTATATAAAACTACTATGTTTTTATGGGTTATTTTTTCCTCTAAAAAATTAAAGAATGATTGACTTGACCTGTCATGCAATTATATAAACCTTTTTCAGGTTGCATGCAGGGTATATGGGGCAGGGTGTTTTTCTCGAGCATGTCTCCCTTGTGCGGCTTATAGATGCGGCACATATCTTTGCACTCCCTGAGGTATATATACTATCCTTTACCGACAATTAGGGGGCCCCACACAATCTATCCCTTTGACCCAACAACGAGAAGGGTTTGACCATGACGGTTTCCTATTGATACTAGTAAGGTACACGTGCATTGCACGCATGAGATTTGGTAACCAAATTATGAATAAATACCACAATATAGCATGCAAGCTTTGAGTCATATATGCATGATGTAGATGTTCGTTTAATTCTTATAGTTCATCTCATCCAAAATCAATTAGTTTTATATAAAAAATCTATTTTAAGATTCATGGAATTGTGCATTGTAAAGGTAAAAACAAAAAGTGACAATTCATTTAGAAAAAAAGTTTGGGCAATTAAGATATGGAAGATTCTAGAGAACAAAGGAGAAGTGCTTGTGTTTTGAGGTTTGTGCATTATGCTTAAGTTCAACCATGGAGTCTTCTAGATTGTACATGTGGCAGAATCAGGTGGAATGTAGATAATATCCAACGGCCAGTAGTGCTCGGATTTGCCATCTCTGTACCGTCGGATTGGCTTCATCCAACGACCAACTTTCAAAGTTATTCGCACACTATATAGGTGTATAGATGTATAGATGTGTCCCATGCTAGACAAAATAAAGTGTGAGCGCATACGTGGGATGACCCCCCCCCCCCCCCCCCCCCCGCCGTCGCCTCGAAGTTGGGAAACTGACATTGTACATATTGAACCAGGCTTGGAGTCGGGTACGGTGTTCGGTTTGTAATGTAGTTGGTGGCCCATCGAAGTTGTGCATTTGGGATTTAAACACATCACACACCACCGTACCCATACATATTTTCGGGCCGCATGCAGTGTATACGGGGTCTTCTGATCGACCATGTCTCCCTTGTGTGGTTTTCTGTGATGACACGCATATCTGTGGGCTCCCCAAGTGTATATATATCATCCCTTTGACCGATAATGAGGGGTATGTGTTGGCCATGAATGGATTCCTCCTAGTTTGTGTTAGGGTCGGTCACCGTCACATGTTGCTCAACCAGAGCTCGAGCTCACGCGTTGTCAGGATTCCCTCCCACATGCTCGGATTGCTGGGTTCGACCTACATTAAACCCTGCGTATCTCGTCCTTAACTAAATTGTATCGAGAGGTAGGCACCACATCTAAATTGTACATTATTCTATATTGAAAACACACATCACCCCTTCCCAACGTACATCATTTTGGGCCGCATGCAAGAGGTGCTGGTTTTGTGGTCCCTCTCGTGCTATTTTTATGATGGTTCAATCTATTGGCCCAAGCGGTTTATCGACAACAACAACTGTCGTTTGACCAAACGATAGATTCATTGGTCCATCTTATGGTAGGTCATGGCGACATGCATGTATGACCAAAGTATCGATCATTACGTGCATCTGCCCCGCTGACACGAAGTGGGAGGTGGTGGGCCAAGCATCCTAGCTAGGTACGACATTATGTCATTATATATATATCCAAGGGTGCTTTCGAGTTTGCGAGGCAGGTGCTACCAAAGTTATGCATTGTGTATTTAAAGTTTTAAACATCCCCAATATTCCTACATATATTTGGCCACTTCCAGGTGGTTCTTGACTTCTGGCCCCTCTCATCGATCTTTGACGACGCGCCCAACCGTGGGCCCACACGGTCAAAGTTGTGCATTGGAATTTTGAACATCACAGACCACCATTTTCACTTATATATATTTGGGCCACATGCTGGTGTGGCTGTCTTCTGACCCTCTCTAACGTTATTTTTTGCTACAAAGACTCTGATGACGCTCAACGGACACGAATATAATATCATAACCGTGTGCGATACAAGCGCGTTGTGAATCACCACGCATGCGCAAGCGCGAGCAAATTAAGGTGGAGGTACTGGCTCAACCATGTGCGATGCAAGTGCGCTAAAATCACCATGACCGTGCAAGCGCGAGCAAATTAAGGTGGAGGTACTGGCTCAACCGTGTGCGATGCAAGTGCGCTGAAATTACCACGACCGCGCAAGCGCGAGCAAAGGGGTGGAGGTACTGGCTCAACCGCGTGCGATGCAAGTGCGCTGAAATCACCACGACTGTGCAAGCGCGAGCAAAGGGGTGAAGGTACTGACTCAACCGTGTGCGATGCAAGTGCGCTAAAATCACCACGACCGCGCAAGCGTGAGCAAAGGGTGGAGGTACTGGCTTAACCGTGTGCGATGCAAGTGCGCTGTAAAACCACCACCTGTGCAAGCTAAAGGCGGGTAAGTTTATTTGGAAATTAGGACGAACCGTGTGCGATAGACCAGCTAGCTAGAAATATAAAAACAAACTACCCGCCTTGAGCGTTGCAAAAATCGGCGGTTCCACGCCACTTTTCCTTATTATCATACACGCATATTTTTATTGGACCGTGCGCGATCTTGGGCACTCCCGCCCCGCATCAATTCCTTTACCCAAATTTTAGTAGCTGCCGTACTTCAACCATTGCCCACACTCCTCCAGCACCGACCTTATAGTAAAATTGCAGTAGCCGAGGCATTTGAACCGTCACCCTCCCTCGTCCACCACCATCTCCACCCACCAAACACCAACCCCCTCCACAGTCCCCCCCTCGAACCCTAGCTCGCGTCCGCTGCCGGCGCCCGCCAACCCCTGCCGGTCTGCCGTTCCTCCTAGCTTAGATAATAAAGTTCAGGTTACCCAGCGATTCCCATACCATTGCCCCACTTCCCTGAGTTTTTAGATGAGGCCTGCGGTGTCCCTCCCCGCCAGATCCACATCCCCTGCTCCAGAATGTCACAGCCTAAGCTCGACCACGTATCCCGGGGAGCCCGACGAGCGCTCGGCCAAGAAGAGGTTTATCATGGCCTCTCTGGCGGACGTTGGCGAGGTGGCCGCCGTTTGCCCTGACCTGTAGATCCCGGAGCAACACGTTGCCGCGGAAGTCGGCGAAGACATTTACTACGTTGCCATGTCGAAGGCTTCATGTCAGTGGGCTAGCGTATTATTGTGTCTCGGGAAAGCTGGCGATGACATCAAGCTCGTCCACGGCGACAGCTTCATGTGGGCCATGTCACAGGTTAAGTGGTCCATCCCCAACTCCTCTGGTTCAACCGCCGTCAATCTCTTCGAGAGCCCTGCCGCTGATCTCCTCCGCCAAGCGGTCAAGGATTTGCGAGCTTTATACGCCATCAAGCCCATTTTGTCATTTCTGAAGGACACGTTCTACGGTGGTGGCTTGGGATTCTCAATTGCCAAGTCAGATCTCATCGACCACGACCACGACCATGACCACGAGGAGGGCACCTACGAAGGTTCTTCCAAGGTGAAACAGCCCATCTGTTACAATAGAGAGCGCACCATGGGTCTGTGCTCTTCCAACTGGAAGGATCCCGTCCATGAAATGTGAGGCAACATTCTATCAGCAAATCTTACCTTTTCTAGCTTGTCAACCCGTACCCTTTGTTGTAGTAGCATTTTCCGTGCGGTGCTTTAACTGTGCCGTGTTTAATTGTTTCAGTTATGCAAAAATGTATTGTTCAATAGGGCTATGTGATGTTTAAGTATGAATTGTCCACTTCAGTTTCACGAATGGCTATATTTGGTTGTTTATAGTGAGTAGATGCCTTGTTTATCTGTATTTGGTTGTTAGGTTGGTTGGAGTGAGCATTTTTTTAGTTATCGAGCAGATGCCTTGTTTATATGTATTTGGTTCTTAGTTTGGTTGTAGCGAGCATTTGTCCAGTTATCAAGCAGATGCCCTGTTTATCTGTATTTGGTTGTTAGGTTGGTTGCAGTGAGCATTTGTCCAGTTTTCAAGCATATGCCCTGTTTATCTGTATTTGCTTGTTAGGTTGGTTGCAGTGAGACTCTGTCCAGTTTTCAATGGCTATATTTGATTGTTATACTGGTTATTTATGCCTTGTTTATTTCAGTCATTCACAATGTGTTGTTCATTATGTGCAAGTCGGAACTGTGCCGCTCGACTACATCAATACCAGTTTGAACGGCTATATTTGGTTCCAATTATTCCTGGTGTAGTTAACACATGCCCTTTATTTCAGTTTTACACATTTATCAAGTGTGATGTTTAAGTATTACCTACGTTCTATTCATTTTCAACAATACCAGTTTGAATTGCAATATTTGATGGCTGTTAAGCCTGCTGTCGGTAGCATTGCCTTCCATTTTATATCTGCTTTAACAGCATGCTGAAACCAACACATTCAAGCTATCATTTGGAGATGATGTTGTTTACCTTTGCTATATTTGTTTGATGTTAAGGTTGTTGTACCTATCATGCCTTTCCACTACTTATGCAGGACAACAACGGGAGTGGCCACCATTTTCCGCCGAGGTTAGCTTCATCCCTCGGCTTGTACTCCCCCAGTCATTCCATAATGTGCATATAGATCCAGGCCTGGACACTTGTTAGCTTCTAATATTGACTTGTTGCTTGTAGGTACATATGCCCTTGGCAAGGATCCACGCATCGACCCTTTTTGCGTATGGGGCAATGAGATATTCATGAACAAGCATCAAGTGAGGAAACTGATAAGAATTATTAGCAAAAAGATATGAATGGTGGCAAACAAATTATTTGTTTATGCTCTATCCAACACGACAGTGAGCTGTAGGATGGTAACTACAAACTCTGCACCCTTCTCTTTTTACTGCCCATAATGAGTTGTTAGGCAACAATGTCTGAATCTTTTTCGTTCCCAGTGGTTCCCGAAGCAGTTCACTCAAGATTATCTCGCAAAGTACGTGATTGGTGGACAAGCAATGAAGGTTAAAGTATTTCATCTAGACTACAATGAGCATCGAGAAGTCATAATGAAGACAGTGAAGGATGGACGGGCAGCCATCACAAGGGGTCGGCCTAGATTCGTGCGTGCATTATGCATGAAGGAGGGCACAATATGGGCATTCCACTTCACCTTCTCCAGCAACCAGAATGTCTTTCGCCTCTCTCTTTACAGTCTTTAGTACAACGGTGATTCATCATTCTTTACTTGGTGCTTCTGTAGTTCTTCAGTATATGTACCTGTGCATCGAATTATGTATTTGTGGTTGAACCTATATTTATAATAAACATGCTTGGATATGAAATAAGTGATTGCCTACTTTCAAATTCAAAACATGTGATTTTAAATTAGGGATTAATTAGGGATTACACTGCACATGGTTTGCGAAAGCGAAATGTCTGCGATAGACTTGGAGATCAGAAACGTTTCTAGGATCCACTATGTGTGCGATCAATCTCCACTGCACACACGACATCCTCTTGAAAACTATTTGCGTTAGGCCACCTTGCGCAAACGTTTACCACATAAAAACTATGTGTGATGGACAGCCTTTGCCACACAGTTTCTTCTACGCATCGTGTGTGATGCATTCAATAACGCAAATGATAAAATTGTTAATATCGTGTGCAATGGCAACGCTATCACAAACGATTTAACAGGAAAAATTGTGTGTGATGTACCTGTGAACGGAAACGTTTTCCTTGGAGCGACTGTGTGGAATGTACATACGAACGGAAACGTTTAGCGGGGACTGACTGTGTGGCATGTACTTGCGACCGGAAACAATTCGCCTGTATAATTGTATTTTTTAACTCTACTGTACGTATTTTCATATTTGAGCGCTCGCCGGTCGCACACGACCTCGTTTTGCCGAGCGTGTGTGCCAGGAGGCATATCTCCGACGGTTTCTGGGTCGTGTGGGAAGGACCCCCTATCGTCGTCACTCACTAGGCGACGGTTCCAAATGCTCTCGCGGAAAGGGGTTAAAAACCGTTTGTATAGCACCGACGCGTACTAGTAAAAAGTGAACAGAGGAAGTAACAAAGAACTTTCCTCCTCCACAAGAAAAGCTTTTCTCCTCCCGTCGGTGCCGCCGCCGGTCCGTCCCATCTCCGATGGCCTCTAGGCCATGGAGGCACGGAGGATCTCAGCCCCCCGCCGGCGGGAGGGACCCCGTTCTCGTTCTTGTTAGAGTCAGCGTCTTGGTTGGGGTTGTGTGGCGGCGGCGATGTCCCTTAGTAGGAATAATGTATCCCACATTCTAACCCCGTCTCGATGGTGCGTCTCGCATCATCGGAGGGCGTGTGGAGTTTTGTCTCCGTCGGATCTTGCGAGATTCGGTCGGTGCTAGTCTTCGGTGGATCTACTTGGATTTGGTTTTCGTTCGTCTTTGTTTAGGTGCTTACAGGTTTGATCCTTCTGATCTACGACTTTCTTCAACGGTGATGGTTGCTACTCTGGTGCGATGGTCCTATTTTTTTAGAAAAGGAGGATGTACCCCCGGCCTCTGCATCTCGTTGATGCATGCAGCCATATTATTAATTATTCATAAAGACCATACAAGGTGATACATCAATAAGCCTGAAGCCACCATCTTGGCAACATCGTTGCTACTCCTATCTCCTTGATGAAGACGTGCCGAATGTCCGGGCCTAATACCAAACAAACATCGCACCAAAGCCTAACATCTAAAGCCGGGTGTCCCATCCAAGCCACTACCTGGATTGGGTCCCACACCGGTCTGGCACACTCCCAGTGAGCACCGCACGCTGCAAGGGCCATCACCTCCATCATCCCTCGGTCCATCCTCAGAGCAGAACTGAAGCACCGACCTTGCCAGACCTCTCTGCCATCAACGCCACCATGACGCCAGACAGCTTCTCCTTTTGCGCGAGTCCATCTCCGCGCATCAGACGCCGAGTCTCCACAACGCCACGCCGCCGAGATTCGCCACCATCGATGTGTAAGATGAAGCTCCGCTCCACCAAAGACGTCGTCCTCTGGTCCCTCGAGCCCGTGTGCACCTCCAAGAATGACGCCCCAAGGGGGAAACGACACCAAAGAGCCGCCGTCATCCGATCTACTGATCTAGGGTTTCCCCCGAAGGTAGCAGAGAGTGGCCTTGAACTTCTCCTTGGCAATGCCTTCAGGAAGGGAACGACGCAGACAACGTCGTCATCGTCGGCCATTGGCAATAGCCAATAGCAGGTTTTCACCCAGATCTGATCGAAGACCTCCATCTCTCGTGCACGGGCCGCCGCCGCCGCCGGCTGCATAACGAACGCCGTTGCCGCCGACCAAGCTGCCTAGACTAGCCTCTCGCCGCAACCCCAGCCGCCAACACCAACGATGGACGAGGCCTGCCCAGGCCCATCGGCCCTACAGGCCCGCAGATGCCAGATCTGGATCCTGCAGGGGCCAGGCTCGCCGGACGTCGCCTCGGAGCCCCATGGCCGGCCGGTAGCCACCGTAGGGCGGAGGGATGTTGACGAGCCGCCGCCTCGCTGCCGAAGGTGCCGCTGCGCCGGGGAAGATCACCGCGGGCCAAAGCCCAGATCACACCCTCTCCAAGGGCGAAACGGCCCCGCCGCCGCCTTCCTTGGTTGCGGCTCGGACTTGGCCGGTGCCAGCCGGGTCGAAGTTGTTTGTGGCCCGGCGGCGCGCTCGCGTACGCCCTCGAGTCGCCCGCGCGGGGCGACGCGAGGGTACCGTTTCCAACCGACCGATACGTCAACATCCCGACGACGACTTCCCGTCCTATGGGGCCTTAGCACGACGACTTCCCGACTGTCTACTACAAGAAGGTTTGCCTGGCTCCAGTGAGGGAGGGGCGATGACGGTGGCACGCCTTTGGCTCGCTCTAGTACTTGTAGTTGTCGCTAGGTGGTCCACGCACATGGTTGTAATTTTTATTACCTCTGTTGTTTTTTGTACTGCCATGATTGAAGATGAATAGATTTGAAATTTCTCGAAAAATAAACAAAGAACACCCTTTGTCAAAAAATAAAACCAAACTGCTCAAATATTTATCTTCATTAATGCTTGAAGCAACTTACACACGAAATACGAGCTTAAAACAGGGATTAAACACTCATATATACCTCAAACAGTTTTTTGTACGTACTAAAGATCCTCCCTCGATTCTTCTCACGAAGTCGATCAGGAAGCAAATAACACCGGTATATACTCACCATAATAGAGGCATGTACTCACCGTGATAGTAGATTTATTTTTCTGTCTCATAAGGGTAGATTAATTTATTTCTGATGTTTCTCGTGCTGGTTTAATTAGGCGTACTCGGCGGGGTGCGCCACCAGGTATGCCTCGACCATCTTGAGCAGGTCGAGGTACCCCGCGGCGAGCGTCGCCCGGTCCTCCGCCGACAGCGCCCCGCCGCCGTCGAGCCTCTCGTACTCCACCCTGAGCTTCGCCACGCAAGCACCCTCCCCGGCCGCCTCGAGCTTCACCTCGGCCACCTGCGACTTGAGCTGGCCGCTCACCTTGCTGCCCTCCAGCACCTCCGTCTTGAGCACCCGGGCCGCGTTGTCGCGCGCCACCAGGCGGCTCCTCATCACGCCCGAGCCTGCGAGCTCCGCTGCCGCCGGGCTGAGCGTCATGGTGGAGACGCTGCCGGGTCCGCCGTCGCCCTCGACGTCCACGGCGTCGATGAAGCCCGCGCAGGCCTGGGGCAGGGCGGCCGTGTCCTCGCCGGAGAAGACCACCTTCCACATCCGCTCTGTGGACACCGCCAGGGTGCACTCGTCGGTGATGACACAGCCGGCGACCATCTTGTTATTGTCCGTGTCGGTCACTGGCTCGCTGCACACTAGCGCTGCTGGCAAATTGTTTCAAACTATTGAAGAGTAAACACTGGTGATGAGTGAGACCAAGCAAGGGGCTGATTTATATAGAGTAGGTGCAAAAGAAAAATTCACAGCAAGCAAAGGGATTCATAAAATAGCAATTGATCAACTTGGACCGGAGATCACATGTTTGGACTCTTGGAGCGCATTCAGGCTGCTATATCTTCTCGCAGCTGTTCAATCTTCTTCCCATGTGTTCCTGTGCTGCTGACTATTCTCCAGCATCCTACGACTGTGGCTGGGCTGGGCCAGTATATTAGGCTGAACATTGCATAGCTTACCAGACCAACCGGCGCACCTAGGAGCAACAAACTAAGAGCATCTCCACTCGTTTTCGGCCCACAGGGGCTTGAAATAGCGCCGTCTGGGGGTGCGCCCCAGACGCTGTTTTTTTAAAAACCAAACTCGGCTGAGATTCGACCAAACTCCACACAAATTCGGCCAAACTAGGCAATTTCATTGATATTTATAAAAAAACTGAAAACATAATTTAAAAATAACTAAAACGACAACTAAATACTATTATTGCGCCGCCGCCGCCGTCCGCCTTCTACAAGCCGAGCAGCCTGTACATCTTGTCGCCGCCGTCGCCTTCGCCGTCGTCGTCGCCGCCGTCCTGCGTGCCGCCACCGTCCCCGCTACACCCCTGACCAGCGCCGCCCATGCGTGGGGGGTTGGACAGCCCGGGCGCCTCCTCGTCGCTGTCGTCGAGGATGACGACGCCGAGCGGCGATCTCCTCGATGGCGCGGCGCTGTCGCGCCATCTCCTCGTGGACGTAGTCCTCCCGCGCCCATCTGAGGGCGGTCTCGTCGGCGGCGGCCATGGCCTCATGCTCCTTCTTCATGGGGAGCAGCCCCGGCTCGGTCTCCTGTGGCTCCGGCTTGACGGGGCGGAGCGCCAGCGATCCAGAGAAAAGGGAGCCCGACGACGAGGAGGTCGTCGTCTCCATTTGCCGCGGCGTCCAGGAGCTGCCACGGCCGAGAGAGAAGGAGGGGGCGCCGGGCACTCCAAGTGCGGCGTGTTGCTGACCTCGATGTACTCGAGGACGGCGTCAAGGGTGCGGTCGGGGACGCGCCACCATTGGCGCCGCCCCTTGGAGTTGAGGCGGCCGCGGGGCTCGACGTCGTTGGAGGAGGCGAGCTGCTCCTCGTGGCGGCGGTCAAAGTACGTCGTCCACAGCGTGTTGCTGTCGGGGGCGTACCTCGGTTGGTTCTTTGCCTCCTCCGGCAGCGACGACCAGATGTGCGCGATCTCGGCGCGCCGCTCAGCTCCGGTGGGCGCTGGAGGCATCTGGATGCCGCCGGCGCTGAGCCTCCAGGAGCATAGCACCCACATGTCCGTCGGCGCCGGCTAGTCGGCCTCGTAGATGAGGCGTGCCTCGTCCTCGCGCAGGTGGCGGCGACCGAAGCCGTTGGTCGCCACACCATCGCCTGGGTAGAGCTCAGCCATGGTCGTCGGCGTGCAAGAGAGGAGAGACGCGCATCGGCGGTGAGATGTTGAGAGGGGCGTCGGCGGTGAGAAAGGGTTCTATGGCGAGGGAGTGTGGGCTCACCGGCGAGGAGGGCGGCTTTATAGCCGTGTGTGGGCGGCGAGAGGGCGGCCACCGTGTGTATGCGTGGCGGGAGCGGGCGGGACGCGTCGCCACACCTTCACTGCGCCGCCCGTGAGGCATCAATGGAAGGCTGACCGGCGCAGCAGCACGACAGCCTTCGCATTGATTCCCGCGGGAACCGAGGCGATGAGGACGACGAAGGCGCGGAGTCGCTGACTCGGCAGACCCACTTGTTTTCGCGCCAACAACTGTTTCCCCCGGCGCCCCTAGCGCGTCGGGTTCGGCCTGGGTCCGCCGGCGCCAAATTCGGCCCTAACCGGCGAAAAGTGGGTTTCTGGGGGCGCGACTGGACTGATTTTTCAGTGCCGGCGATAAAAAGGGACCTTGGGGGGGGGGGGGGGGGCGTTGTTGGGGGCGCAGTTGAAGATGCTCTAAATGTTACCTTTTGCGGATCTTCTGTAAGGATCACTTCCTGTGGAGCACGCCAAATGGTGCGCCACGTGTCGTGTGCTGGAAACTTCTTCTGGATTTCATTTTTTTTCTATATGTGTTTTTAGATTTTAGATGGTTTATTTTTTTACTTTCCAATTTCTGCTTGGTTTGCCCTAGGTTTTGAAGGGATTTTTTTTATTTTTGTTGATTTTTCAAACGCAGTGTTTTTTCATAAAGAGGCACATCCTATGCTTGTGCTTCTCGAAAAAAAGAAAAGCATTGTGTGTGCTTCCCGAAGAAGCACATTGCTTCTCGTGGAGTCACATTTTTGGTTCCGTGAGAAGCACATCATGTGTTTCCCATGAGAAGCACAACCCATGTTTCCACAGGAAGCACAAGCACATATTTGCTTCTCCTGGAAGCACATATTTGCTTCTGTCATAAGTACAACATGTGCATCTACCAGAAGCACATCTCAAAAATGAAAAGGCACGGTTATGCTTCCACCGGCTGCACGCCTGTAGCCTGCCAATACACATGAGCCCAATGTTGCATATGTAGGCGCGGTCGTGCATGATATGTATATAGTTTCCCCCAGCCGATTGCAAGCCATCGACGTTGCCTCTCAGATGAGTAGTTGAGACCCCCAGCCGTTGCAAGCCCTTCTCAATACAGGAGCCCGATGGTGAGTTTGGCGCACGCTATATGTTGGGAGACTAGTAGATGATACGTCTCCATCGTATCTACTTTTCCTAATGCTTTTGCTCTTGTTTTGGACTCTAATTTGCATGATTTAAATGAAACTAACCTAGACTGGCGCTGTTTTCAGCAGAACTACCATGGTGTTGTTTTTGTGCAGAAATAAAAGTTTTCAGAATGGAACGAAACTTTTTAGAGAATTATTTCAGAATATATAAAAAATACTGGAGCCAAGAACCACCGGAGGGGGCCCCTGGGTGAGCACAACCCACTAGGGTGCGCCCCCCCTCCAGGCACGCCCAGGTGGGTTGTGCCTACCTGGTGGCCCCGCAAACCCTGACACCAACGCTATAAAATCCTATTTTTGGAGGAAAAAATCAGGGAGAAAGTTTCATCACGTTTCACGATACGGATCCGCCGCCACCTCCTATTCTTCATCGGGAGGCCAGATCTGGAGTCCGTTCAGGGCTCCGGGGAGGGGGATCTTCGGTCTTCGTCATCACCAACCCTTCTCCATCGTCAATTCCATGATGCTCCCCATCGGGAGTGAGTAATTCCTTCGTAGGCTCGCTGGTTGGTGAGGAGTTGGATGAGATTCATCATATAATCGAGTTAGTTTTGTTAGGGCTTGATCCCTAGTATCCATTATGTTCTGAGATTGATGTTGTTATGACTTTGCCATGCTTAATGCTTGTCACTTTGGGTCCGGGTGCCATGATTTCAGATCTGAACCGTTTATGTTTTCACCATTATATCTATGTTCTAGATCCGATCTTGCAAGTCATATTCACCTATTACGTGTTATGATCTGTAAACCCCAGGGTGACAATAGTCGGGATACTTTCCGGTGATGACCGTAGTTTGAGGAGTTCATGTATTCACTAAGTGTTAATGCTTTCTTCCGGTTCTCTATTAAAAGGAGGCCTTAATATCCCTTAGTTTCCTTATGGACCCCGCTTCCACGGGAGGGTAGGACAAAAGATGTCATGCAAGTTCTTTCCATAAGCACGTATGACTATTTACAGAATGCATGCCTACATTATATTTATGAACTGGAGCTAGTTTTGTATCGCCCTAGGTTATGACTATTATGTGATGAATATCATCCAATGAATTCACCAATCCAATGCATATAGTTGTCATACATATTTGAAAGGTAGCAGGTGTATTACATAAACCAAAGAGCATACGTCTATAAGCATAAATTCCAAAAGGGCAAGTAAAAATGGTTTTCTCTTGATCAGGTTGTGAAACAAGTATTTGAGAGAAACCAAAATATCCATCAAGAAAACAAAAGTGTGTGTGCTTAGATAATCTTTCTAGCATTTGACCAATGAAAGGCAGAGGGTAATGATCTTTTCTAGTAGCTTTGTTTAATTTCCTAAAATCAATTACCATTCGATAGCCAGTCACTATTCTTTGTGGAATAAGTTCATTTTTATCATTAGGAAGAACAGTAATACCTCCTTTCTTAGGACACAATGAACAGGACTTACCCATCTACAATCAACTATGGGATAGATTATACCTGCTTCCAGAAGCTTTAGTATTTCAATTCTTACCACTTCTTTCATCTTAGGGTTCAAATGTCATTGATGATCAACAACGTGTTTAGCATCAGGTTCCATGTTAATCTTGTGCTGACAGAGAGTGGGACTAATGCCCTTAAGATCATCAAGAGTATATCCAATAGCAGCACGGTGCTTCCTTAGAATTTTTAATAATCTCTCTTCTTCATGTTCTAAAAGGTTAGCACTAATAATAATAGGATATATCTTTTTCTCATCAAGATAAGCATACTTCAGAGTGTTAGGCAATTGTTTTCATTCAAACACAGGATCACCTTTAGGTGAAGGAGGACCTCCTAGAGTTTCAATAGGCAAATTGTGTTTAAGGATAGGTTGTTGTTAAAAGAATATATTATCTATTTCATTTCTTTCATGCAAGTGCATATCATTTTCATGGTCTAGCAAATATTGTTCTAATAGATCCATAGGAGGTACAATAATAGAAGTAAGACCAATTATTTCATTTTTACTAGGTGATTCTTTATCATGAGGTTGTCTACGAAACTCGGAGAAATTAAACTCATGAGACACATCACCAAAACTAACACTGACAGTTTCTTTCTCACAATCTATCTTAGCATTGACAGTGTTCAAGAAAAGTCTACCACAAATTATGGGACAAAAGTCATCTTGTGGGGAACCAAGAACTAGAAAAAATCAGTAGGATATTTTAGTTTCCCACACAAGACTTCAACATATCTAACAATCCCAAGTGGTGTGATGGTGTCTCTATTTGCAAGTTTAATAGTAACATCTATGTCTTCTATTTCAGCAGGTGCTATGTCATTCATAATTTCTTGGTATAAGGTAAAAGGAATAGCACTCACACTAGCACCTAAGTCACATAGGCCATGATAACTATGATCTCCTATTTTAACTGAGACAACAGGCATGCCAACAACATGTCTATGCTTATCTTTTTCATCGGGTTTAGTTATTCTAGCTGCTTTAATTTGTTCAAATGGTTTAGGTGCTTTAATATTACTTTTGCGAACCACTGTTGATACCTTAGCATGGTCCTTTATCCTAACAAGGAAAGGTGGTTTTTAATATAAGCAGTAGGAACTACTGGATCAACATTGTAAATGATAGTTTCATCTTCAGTTATAACCGGTTCTTTAATTTCTAATTTAATAGGGGCTGATATTTAAACCACTTCTCCTAGGGAGATCAACATGAGTAGCAAATGATTCACAAAAAGAGGCTACTATCTCAGAGTCATGTCCATATTTAGTGCTAAACTTGTGAAAAGCATCGGTATTCATAAAAGATTTAACACAATCAAACTCAAGCTTAATACCTGACTCTTTACCTTCATCGAGTTCCCAATCTTCAGAGTTGCTTTAAATTCTTTCTAAAATATCCCACCTGAATTCAATAGTCTTCTTCATAAAAGAACTAGCACAAGAAGTATCGAGCATGGGTTGATCATTATGAGAAGGCCGAGCATAAAAATTCTGAATAATAATTTCTCTCAAGAGCTCATGATTGGGGCATGAATATAACATTGAATTAAGCCTCCCCCAAGCTAGAGCGATACTTTCTCCTTCACGAGGCCAAAAATTATATATATAATTCTGATCACGATGAACTAGATGTATATGATAAAGTTTTTTTTGGTGAAATTCCAATTTCAATCTGTTAAGGCATATCTCTCTAGATGTAGTTTTGGTGATTGATGACAACATGTTTGCGGACTAATCGTGCGCTTTGAGCATTTCAGAGATTCATCATTTGGCACGAGACGATTTCTTTCCCCTCGGAGTGTCATTCAAGACAGTGTAGCTCTTTCGCTTCTTTTCTGGTGGGCTAGTTTCGTAGGAGTCACCGTACTATCAAGAGGGGGTCAGTTTTGGTAAGGCTAGGGTGGAATCAACACGTACACATCCTCTTTTCACCCTCTGAGCCTTTCCGCTTCTTTGGAGGTCTCTTTCCCCCTTCTTTGGGCTGAGTCTGGTCCCAGCGGTAGTACCGCGGTACCCAGCGGTAGTACCGCTTAGGAGTCACAGGCGGCAGTACCGCTCCAGAGCGGTAGTACCGCCGGTGGGTCCTCAGCAGTAGTACCGCTGCGGTACCAGGCCCCTACCGCGTCGACTCAAGGGGTCTTTTTCGTGTCAGATTGTGCGGTACTTCGCAGCGGCAGTAGAGCGGCAGTGCCGCTCATGAGCGGTAGTACCGCCCTACCACCGCGGCAGTACCGCCCGAGTCCGTATCTCCCTTGCCCTCCAATCTCCACGGTAGTACCGCTGGGGAAGCGGTAGTACCGCTGTTCTCAGCGGTAGTACCGCTGCCTTATGCGGTAGTACCGCCCTCTGCGGGGCTGTTGTGGGGGGTAACGGTTGGATTGTCCCCCCCACTATATAAGGAGGCCTTCTTCCCCATAGTTGACCAACCTCTTCCCCCATAAGCTCCATTGTTGCTCCAAGCTCCATTTTTGCCCGATCTCTCTCCCTAGCCAATCAAACTTGTTGATTTGCTCGGGATTGGTTGAGAAGGCCCCGATCTACACTTCCACCAAGAGAAATTTGATTCCCCCCACTTATCCCTAGCGGATCTTGTTACTCTTGGGTGTTTGAGCACCTTGGACGGTTGAGGTCACCGCGGAGCCATAGTCCATTGTGGTGAAGCTTTGTGGTGTCGTTGGGAGCCTCCAATTAAGTTGTGGAGATTGCCCCAACCTTGTTTGTAAAGGTCCGGTCGCCGCCTTCAAGGGCACCAATAGTGGAATCACGGCATCTCGCATTGTGTGAGGGCGTGAGGAGAATACGGTGGCCCTAGTGGCTTCTTGGGGAGCATTGTGCCTCCACACCGCTCCAACGGAGACGTACTTCCCCTCAAAAGGAAGGAACTTCGGTAACACATCCTCGTCTTCACCGGCTCCACTCTTGGTTATCTCGTCCCTTTACTTTCGCAAGCTTACTTGTGTTAAATCCCTTGCTTTCTTGTGTGCTTGTTGTCATTGCATCATATAGGTTGCTCACTTAGTTGCATATCTAGACAACCTACTTTGATGCAAAGTTTAAATTGGTAAAGAAAAGCTAAAATTGTTAGTTGCCTATTCACCCCCTCTAGTCAACTATTTTGATCCTTTCAATTGGTATCAGAGCCTCGTCTCTTTATTAAGGACTTTACCGTCCGAAGAGTATGGTTGACGTCGTAGACGGTGTGGAGGAGCACTTCGGTGTGAATCCGGTCTCGTCTACGGGAGATGGGGGAACCGCGGTCTCTCGTGAGGAATTCAATGTGGCGTTGGACACATTGAAAACCTCCATGACTACCGAGGTCGAAAGCATGTTTAATAAATTTTTAGAAGGGCTTAAACTTTCCACCGCACCTTTGAAAGTGGGTGATCCCGCCAACAAGGTGACGGATGCTACCTCCGACAAAGGGGAAGCTACTAGCGAGAAAGCTCCTTCTTCTAGTGGTAAAAATGGCACCGACATCTTTGTCCATGTGGAACCTCCACTTGTCTATGGTGGACCGCTCCCTTCCACTCATTTGAATCATGCCGGCCCGGCCCCTAAGATTGAGAAGAATGTAGATTTTGATTCTTGGGTCTATCATTTTAAGCATCATTTAAATCATGTGAACACTAACTTTTAGAGAATCATTGAAGAAGGTTTCTATCCGCATGACCGAAGTAACTTCACTCCTAGAGAAGTTGTGGATCATCAATTCAATGAGAATGCTCTCTTCATCATCCAAGAAGCAATCCCACCTGAAGATCTTCCTCATCTCCGGCCCTACACCGTGGCCAAAGATGCTTGGCTCCAAGTTATTTCCCTCTATCGGGGAAGCGCAAGCATTCAACGCTCCAACTATGAAGTGGTGCAAGATGAAGCCGACGAGTTTGCAATGAAAGAAGATGAAGAACCTCGTGAGCTTTTTCGGAGAGTAACCAAACTCGCGGTCTCTCTCCGAGATCATGGTAGTAAGGACACGGATGACAATTGGATCAAGCACAAATTCCTCAAGGCAATGATGGCCTACCACAAAGCCATGTCCTCCGTCATTCGTCAAAGGCCAGACTTCCACACCTTGTCCTCAAGTGAAGTGTTGGATGAGTTCGTTGCTATGAGCATCTTGGACAAGACCGCCGATAATGCGGTTCTTCGCTCTCAAAGAGTAAAGAAGCCCAACCTTGCTCTAAAGGCCAAGGTTAGTATGGAGGAAGAGGATGAAGAGGAAGAAGAAGAGAGCAACCTCGAAGATACGAAGTATGCCTATCATGAACACATGACTCTTGCTTCAAGGCAATTTTGGAGCAAGAAGAACACAAGGCCAAACTTCAACAAGAACAATTCAAGTGGCACAAAGGGCAAACAACGAGTAAGGACTTGTTTCAATTATGGCAATGTGAGCCACTTTGTTGCGGAGTGCCCTTACGAGAAGAGGGAAGACAATGGTGGCAAGCTCATTCGAAAGGACAAGGCCAAGTCGTTCCCCAACAAGAACAACTTCACCAAGAAGACTCCTCCCAAGGCATTGGTGGTACAAGAAGAGTACAATGAGGATGATGACGATGATGAAGATGGTGAGTCGGTTGCCATGGCCTCCGTTGCCATTGCGATGACTCCACGGATGTCTCTCTTCGACTCACCCAATGAGAACATCACCGCCAAGTGCCTCATGGCTAAAGCCACCAACAAGGTAACCCCCAACATCAAAACTACCATCATTAATCATCCTTCTTCGACGGATAGCATTGATGAACATGAGGGGACAAATGTGGAGGAAAATGAGTTTGAGACATTTATGGGTAAACTCAAGGGTAAACCCAAGAAGCACTTCGTTGCTCTCTTGGAACAACTTGGTGAAGCCAATGACATGATTGAGGCTCACGAAGACACCATCTCTAAGATGGAGGGGCATAGTCGTGACTATGCCGATGAGATTTCGGATCTTTCCAATGCTCTTGACGAAGAGCGTGGTCTTCGTTTGGCTCTTGAGGAGTCATACAACGATGATCATGCTAAGTTAAAGAAATATCTTGATCATGCTCTTGTTGTGTCTCGTGTGCTAAACTCCGAGAAGGCAAAGCTTGGGGTTGATCTTGCTAGACTCAAAGAGGAGTTTGACATTCTCGACAAGGCTCACAAAGTCTTGAAGGGTGTTCATGCTAGCCTCAAGGAGTCTCATGATCAACTCCAAGTGAAGCTAACTAAGGAGAAAGCCACCTTTCCTCATATGGTCAATTGATAATGCAAATGCTACTAACCCTTGTTGTGAGCATGTGCATCTTGTTGAGGAGAATGCTAAGTTGAAGGAGCAACTTGAGAAAGGCCTTGTGTCATGCATACAAGGTGAGAAGAACCTCAACGACCTTTTGAGCAATCAAAAGGAAGTTGTGGCCAAGGAGGGGATTGGGTTCGCACCCAAGCCCAAGAACAAGAAGAAGAATGACAAAACCAAACGACCTCCTCCTCTCAAGCTAACTTTTGTGAAGGAGGGAGAGGGTGCTTCCAAGGAGAAGAAGAACAATGCGAAGGGTGGCAGTGTCAAGAAGGGCAATGCCACCTCTTCCAACAAAGCCGGCGACTTTAATCCTTCTTATGTGCTATGCCGTGCTAGTGATGGGCATGTTTATGCCAAATTTGTTGGTTCTCCTCATGACTATATTGAATGGTCTATTTGGGTTCCTAAGACCCTTGTTACTAACATCAAAGGACCCATTACAAAATGGGTACCTAAAACCAAGCATTGATCTCTTGTAGGTGTTTGCTTCCGGTGGGGGGTCATGGTTGCTCGATAGTGGAGCTACAAATCATATGACTGGCAGCAAGGACTTGGTGGTGGACGTGCACAAGATTCCATCTATGCCCACCAATGTCGAGTGGGGTGATGACTCGTCTTCTAAGGTATTGGGGCTCGGCAAAGTAGTCATTTCTCATGATCTCACGATCGAGAAAGTCATGCTTGTTGAGTCCCTTGCATACAATTTACTTTCCGTTCGTCAACTTGCAATCATGGGTTTTGCCACCTTCTTTGATATTGATACCGTGGCCCTCTTGTGGAGCAAGACTCTTAAAGTAGCCTTTGGAGCTCACCCTCCCACGACTCTCATTTACTCGAAGAGGCCTTTGGAGCTCCTTCATTTGGATCTCTTTGGGCCTCCATCCTTTGATAGTCTTGGGGGTAGAAAGTATTGCTTGGTGATTGTGGATGACTATTCAAGATACATTTGGGTGTATTTCTTCAAGAGGAAGAGTGAGACCCAACAAACCGTCATTGACTTTGCAAATGAAGCCCAACGTCAACACAATGCAAAGATCTTGACAATAAGAAGTGACAACGGCACCGAGTTCAAGAACTACACCTTAGATGAGTTTCTTAGTGATGAGGGGATCAAGCATCAATATTCCGCACCTTACACCCCTCAACAAAACGGTGTTGCGGAGAGGAAGAACTGGACGTTAATGGATGCCGCAAGGACCATGATGGCGGAGTTCAAGTCTCCATACAACTTTTGGGCCGAAGCCATCAACACCGCGTGTCATGCATCCAATCGGCTCTACCTCCGCAAGGGCTTGAACAAGACTCCATATGAGATACTCACCGGTAACAAGCCCAACCTCAAGTACTTGCGGGTGTTCGGGTGTAAGTGTTTCATTCTCAAGAAAGGTGTTCGGTTGTCTAAATTTGAGGCTAGAGCATATGAAGGCATATTTGTTGGTTATGCTACAAACTCTCATGCTTACCGTGTCCTCAATAAATCCACGGGACTTATTGAGGAGGCGTGTAACGTGGAGTTTGATGAGAATAACGGCTCCCAAGTGGAGCAAAGTGGCACTTGTGATGTAGGTGATGAAATTCCTCCTCAAGCCATAAGAAGAATGGGTGTTGGTTTTATCCTACCCATTGAGGAACCCCTTGTGGCCGAAGGAGAAGGACAATGCTCCACTCAAGTGGAGCCATCACCAACCCAAGGCCCACACGCTTCCGAACAACAAAGTGAAGGCCCTCAACCTCATGAACAAGACCAAGGGCAAGATCATGCTCAAGACGGTGGAGACACACCAAGTGATTCCCAAGGTCAAGTTCTCTCCTCCGAGCAAGTTCAAGATCAAGAACAAGCTCAAGACGGCGCTCAAGATGATCAAGTGACGGCTCCTCAACTCACCACCGAGGAGGAATTGGAGCGTCGTGCCGCCAAGATTGCTTCCAAGCTCTCCACCAAGGGTCATCTCATGAAGAATGTGCTTGGAAGCATTCAAAAGGGGGTAAGCACTCGTAGACAATTGACAAACTATTGTGAACATCACGCGTTTGTCTCTTGTGTGGAACCCCAAAAGGTATATGAAGCTCTCGAAGATCCGGATTGGCTCAATGCCATGCATGAAGAACTCAACAACTTCGAGTACAACAAGGTGTGGAGATTAGTGCCAAGGCCAACGGGGAACAACAATGTCATTGGAACCAAGTGGATATTCAAGAACAAGCAAGATGCTCATGGGACCATCATCCGCAACAAGGCACGATTGGTAGCACAAGGCTACTCCCAAGTCGAGGGTATCGACTACGGTGAAACCTTTGCTCCCGTTGCTCGCCTTGAATCTATTCGTTTGTTGATTGCTTATGCTTCTCATCACAACTTTAAGTTGCAACAAATGGATGTGAAGAGTGCTTTTCTTAATGGTCCTATTAATGAGTTGGTGTATGTCAAGCAACCCCCCGGGTTCGAGGATCCCTACTTTCCCGATCATGTGTATCAACTCGATAAGGCACTCTATGGCCTTAAACAAGCCCTACGTGCGTGGTATGACCACCTTACCGAGTTGTTACAAGATCGTGGGTTTGAAGTTGGCTAATCGACCCCACTCTTTTTACTAAGAAGGTCAAAGGGGAGTTGTTTGTGTGCCAACTATATGTTGATGACATTATCTTTGGTTCCCCTAACAAAGCTTTCAATGAGGAATTTGCCACACTCATGACCTCAAAGTTCAAGATGTCTTCCATGGGAGAGTTGAAGTTCTTTCTCGGTTTCGAAGTAAAGCAAAGAAGAGAAGGAACCTTCATCAACCAAGCCAAATACACTCAAGACATGCTCAAGAGACTCAAGCTAAGTGATGTCAAGTCGGCGTCCACTCCAATGCCCACCAAGTGCCAACTTGACATCGATCCCAATGGTAAAGTGGTGGATCAAAAGGTATATCGCTCCATGATTGGTTCATTACTTTACCTTTGTGCATCTAGACCGGATATCATATTGAGTGTGGGAATATGTGCACATTTTCAAGCCGCACCTAAGGAAAGCCACTTTGTGGCGGTCAAGCGAATCTTTCGATATTTGGCTCATACCCCAAACTTTGGCTTATGGTACCCAAGAGGAGCAAACTTCAAGCTTGTAGGGTATTCGGACTCCGATTGGGCGGGATACAAAGTGGATAGGAAGTCCACTTCCGGAGGGTGCCAATTCCTTGGTTGCTCTTTGGTAAGTTAGTCTTCTAAAAAGCAAAGTTGTGTGTCTCTCTCGTCCACCGAAGCGGAGTATGTGGCGGCCGGGAGTTGTTGTGCACAACTCTTATGGATGAGGCAAACTTTAAAGGATTACGGTGTCATTTGTGACAAAGTGCCTCTTTGGTGTGACAATGAAAGTGCCATCAAGATTTCTCTCAACCCGGTGCAACACTTCAAGACGAAGCATACTAAGATTCGGTATCACTTCATCCGGGATCATATTAGGCGAGGGGAGATCGAGCTCAACTATGTCAACACTCATGATAACCTTGCAGATATTTTCATGAAGCCGTTGGATGAAGCAAGATTTCGCGAGTTAAGGCATGAGCTAAATATCATTGATTCGAGCAATGTTGCTTGAACACTTGCACTCCCCACCATACCCGACTTGTTATCTTGTTTAGGTGTAGGCATGGACATAGAGGGAGTGTTGTTCTCTTAATGAACTCTCCCTCCCCTTATTATGCATAAATTGATCAACTCTTTCACATTAGCCATTTTTATGGTACTTGTGCTTCAAAGACGTGTTTTGGTCATGGGCCCAAGGATAGTTCTTCGCGGTGCCATACCAATTGACTCAAACATAGGTGGCCTCGGCCACCGCCCTCTCTTGAAGAGGTGTGTGGTTCTTGTCCTCTTGCTGGTGTTTTTGTTTTTTTGTTGCTTTGTGTTTGCTCTCTCTTCTTGCCGTTTGTTTTTCTTTTCTTTTTGAGCTAAGCCTTTTGTGTCTAGTCTTTGGGGTCTTGGCTGGGCGGTACTACCGCTGGTGGTGCGCGGTACTACCGCTTATGTTGACATGCGGTACTACCGCCCATCCGAGCGGTACTACCGCTGGGGGCGGGACCAGGGGGTTATGTCGGGGCAGAGGGAGGTTTCTCCTCCACCATACCCATTCGCACCGCCCCCTCGTCCCTCTTCCTCTCTCCAACCTCGCCTCGCCGCGGGAGGGCTCCGGCGGGCCGCCGTCTCCGGGCCTTCTCTCTCCATTCCCTTTGGTGGAGTCGATCCCCACCTCGTCCTCTTGCCCTGGATGCCGGTATTGCCCTCGTTCCTTCTCTCTTTATGTCTAGCTCTCAGATCTAGCGTTTTTGGGGCAATAGTGGTTGCATCTCTAGATTTTTGGCTAAATCTCGGCTTGAGTAGTGTGGAGAAGGCGTCTAGACTGTGTGGATTAAGTTTTGGTAGGAGTATTTTTGAATTTGGCAGTCCGGTAGTGCCGGATCTGACCACAGCAGTAGGAACCGCCGTTTCCCAGTCTTGAGCGGTACTACCGCTCCCGCTGGAGCGGTACTACCGCTCGCGCGGTACTGCCGCCTATGGCCAGCGGTACTACTGCTGCCTGCCAGATTCCATCATTTTCCTACCATTGTTTGATCCATGTTGTTTTGTTTGGAAGCTTACGCTCTTTCTTTCGTGTTGGTTCTTCTGTTCGTGTGTTTGGTTCCAGGTGATGAACATCCTGAGCAGCAAGTCCGCCGTGTCAACCCCGGTCATGCAACATCAAAGCGCTACCGCACCTCTGAGTCAGTAGGTGCTTCCTTGAGTGCGGCACCTCTGCCTCCACACCAGAAGAAACTTGCCAACAGGCCGAAGCCAAGGGGCAAGACTGTGACTGAGTTATCTGCTAAGGAGTTCTGGGAAAGGCGTCGCCGCAACCCCTATGCGGAAGATCAAGAACCCAATTTTGTCAACCGCCCATTCTGGAACCGCTCTCAGTTTGCCATCTACTTTGATGTGATCAAGGCCAAGAAGAATCTCTATGTTGATGTTCGCTCCATCGACACGGATGCCATGGAAAAGGACCCTGAATATTTTGGTGAAGCTCTTCAAATGTGTGCTCAGCTAAACATTCTCAGAATCATGCAGTTCAACAAGGACTTTGATGCAGATTTGGTGGCTCAATTCTATGCTACTGTCCATCTTGGCACTGATGAAGAAAGGACTCTGACCTGGATGACAAATGGCAAGTTACTGTCTGTCAAGTGGAAGGCCTTCATGGAGTTACTTGAGGTGGAAGATCGCGGTCTTGAGACTCCTGTCGGCTTTCGCCCTCACCGCAACGTCAATTCCACTCACAAGCAAGCCCTCTGGCCCTACTGCACTGTGAAGGTTCACCCTGCGACTAAGAAGGAAACCTATGAGTTGTCTACCTACCTGGACATCCTTCATCGTGTCTTTCGAGAGACCCTCTTTCCTCGCATCGGGAATCTGGATATGGTCCACTCCTATCTCGTGGATATGCTTCTCTTCTGCCAGCATGAGAAGGAAGCAAACACTGGAGAGTCCCTGGACATTTCTCATGTTATGTGGTCTGAACTTCTCACTGCCATTTCTGAGCGCAAGTGCCCGATCTATGGTCCGTTCATCATGCTGCTCATTGAGAAGGCCTGGGCACGTGTCTTTCCCCAGGTGATGCTGGAAACTGGAGAATTGGTTTCTCATGAGATCAAGCGTCTGAGGAAGAAGGACAGTTGGGGCGCCCCAGCCCCTAAATCCGGGGGTCCATCTACTGCTGCTGACATGGAGACCAGGGACGGGGCTGGGACAGAGCCCTCTTGGGCAAAGAAGATCAAGCGCAAGATGAAGAAGCTCCTCTGCATGGAGTCTCTTGGTCAGTACATGACTCATGTGGCTGAGAAGAAGGCCAGGGGGCGTCACAAGGAGCTCATGCGTCAGCTGGGTGCGACCGTTGTCAGTGGGTCTGAGGGCCAAATCACTGAGGAAGAGGAGTGGATTCAGCAGCACTGTCCGTGGACCGATTCCGACACCGAGCAGTTCCCGACTGAAGATGGCAGTGCAGATGACCCTGCCAGGATGTGATGAGAGAGCTCCTCAGTTTGCCTTCACCTGGAGCCGTAGCGTCGTTCTTTGCCCTTTTGGTGTCTCGATGCCAAAGGGGGAGAGAGCTTAGGGATTTGTTGGGTTTTGTGCTTTATGGTGTGCTTTTTGGTGTCGTCGTTTTCTTTGTTGTGTCATTGTGTTTTCTCGCCATCTGCCTTGTTTGGTTGTGTGCCAGTGAGACCTAAGTTCCAGATATATGGTGTAAGACATATGCTACCTTATCTTTATCTATGTCTTTCTAGTACTTTAGTATCTTATGAGTTTCTTGTCTATCCTATTATATTACCTGCTCTCATGTTTCCTATGCTTAGGTTGTTGGACTATAAAATATAGGGGGAGTGTTGATCCTAATGTGTGTGTCCTACATTCCAAAGGCACTACTAACTGGATGCACACATTCAGGGGGAGCCCGTCTATATTTTGTAGTTATAAGTTTCTTTACTTTCATGGTATATCCTTGTGCAAATCCCTGGTTGTCATCAATCCACCAAAAAGGGGGAGATTGTTAAGGCATATCTCTCTAGATGTAGTTTTGGTGATTGATGACAACATGTTTGCGGACTAATCGTGTGCTTTGAGCATTTCAAAGATTCATCATTTGGCACAAGACGATTTCTTTCCCCTCGGAGTGTCATTCAAGACGGTGTAGCTCTTTCGCTTCTTTTCTGGTGGGCTAGTTTCGTAGGAGTCACCGTACTATCAAGAGGGGGTCAGTTTTGGTAAGGCTAGGGTGGAATCAACACGTACACATCCTCTTTTCACCCTCTGAGCCTTTCCGCTTCTTTGGAGGTCTCTTTCCCCCTTCTTTGGGCTGAGTCTGGTCCCAGCGGTAGTACCGCGGTACCCAGCGATAGTACCGCTTAGGAGTCACAGGCGGCAGTACCGCTCCACAGCGGTAGTACCGCCGGTGGGTCCGCAGCAGTAGTACCGCTGCGGTACCAGGACCCTACTGCGTCGACTCGAGGGGTCTTTTTCATGTCGGATTGTGCGGTACTTCGTAGCGGCAGTAGAGCGGCAGTGCCGCTCATGAGCGGTAGTACCGCCCTACCACCGCGGCAGTACCGCTCGAGTCCGTATCTCCCTTGCCCTCCAATCTTCACGGTAGTACCGCCGGAGAAGCGGTAGTACCGCTGTTCTCAGCGGTAGTACCGCTGCCTTATGCGGTAGTACCGCCCTCTGCGGGGCTGTTGTGGGGGGTAACAGTTGGATTGTTCCCCCCACTATATAAGGAGGCCTTCTTCCCCATAGTTGACCTACCTCTTCCCCCATAAGCTCCATTGTTGCTCCAAGCTCCATTTTCGCCCGATCTCTCTCCCTAGCCAATCAAACTTGTTGATTTGCTCGGGATTGGTTGAGAAGGCCCCGATCTACACTTCCACCAAGAGAAATTTGATTCCCCCCAGTTATCCCTAGCGGATCTTGTTACTCTTGGGTGTTTGAGCACCCTGGACAGTTGAGGTCACCGCGGAGCCATAGTCCTTTGTGGTGAAGCTTTGTGGTGTCGTTGGGAGCCTCCAATTAAGTTGTGGAGATTGCCCCAACCTTGTTTGTAAAGGTCCGGTCGCCGCCTTCAAGGGCACCAATAGTGGAATCATGGCATCTCGCATTGTGTGAGGGCGTGAGGAGAATACGGTGGCCCTAGTGGCTTCTTGGGGAGCATTGTGCCTCCACACCGCTCCAACGGAGACGTACTTCCCCTCAAAAGGAAGGAACTTCGGTAACACATCCTCGTCTTCACCGGCTCCACTCTTGGTTATCTCATCCCTTTACTTTCGCAAGCTTACTTGTGTTAAATCCCTTGCTTGCTTGTGTGCTTGTTGTCATTGCATCATATAGGTTGCTCACTTAGTTGCATATCTAGACAACCTACTTTGATGCAAAGTTTAAATTGGTAAAGAAAAGCTAAAATTGTTAGTTGCCTATTCACCCCCCCTCTAGTCAACTATTTTGATCCTTTCACAATCGATTCCAGTTCCAAGATCCAATATCATCGCATAGCCTATACCATGTCAATACTTTTCCACCCAAAGATAAAGGGAAAACCTTCTTCTTAACTTCATCTCCGGGTAAACCTGCAAGCTTAAACATGTAAGAAATGCATATCGGGATGCTTCGTTCCATCTCCTGCATAAGGATTAGCTAGCAGTTATTCTATCATACCTGAGGAATTTCATAACTAATATTTTCAGTAGGTTGAGGGGCAACTCTTTGTGTTTCCGGTCGAGGTGAAGATACCCCGAACAAACCCCTCAAAGGATTGTTTTCCATATCGGATGCTTCGTTCCATCTCCTGCATAAGGATGAGTGATGACCCACAAGTATAGGGGATCAATCGTAGTCTTTTCTATAAGTAAGAGTGTCGAACCCAACAAGGAGCAGAAGGAAATGACAAGCTATTTTCAGCAAGGTAATTTTTGCAAGCACTGAAATTGTCGGTAATAGGTAGT
Organism: Aegilops tauschii subsp. strangulata; assembly: GCF_002575655.3. Lineage (NCBI taxonomy): Eukaryota > Viridiplantae > Streptophyta > Magnoliopsida > Poales > Poaceae > Aegilops > Aegilops tauschii. The sequence goes on from NC_053039.3 coordinate 120,394,446, forward strand.
TTGATAGCAAGATAATTTGTAACGAGCAAGTAATAATAACGGTAAATAAAGTGCGGCAAGGTAGCCCAATCCTTTTTGTAGAAAAGGACAGGCTGGAATGGTCTCTTATAGTAAGCAAAGCGTTCTTGAGGGCACACGGGAATTTCATCTAATCACTTTCATCATGTTGGTTTGATTCGTGTTCGCTACTTTGATAATTTGATATGTGGGTGGACCAGTGCTTGGGTGTTGTTCTTACTTGAACAAGCCTCCCACTTATGATTAACCCCCTCGCAAGCATTCGCAACTACGAAAGAAGAATTAAGATAACAATCTAACCATAGCATTTAACGTATGGATCCAAATCAGTCCCTTACGGAATAGCGCATAAACTAGGGTTTAAGCTTCTGTCACTCTAGCAACCCATCATCTAATAACTACTCCACAATGCATTCCCTTAGGCCCAAAGATGGTGAAGTGTCATGTAGTCGACGTTCACATAACACCACTAAGGGAATCACAACATACATATCATCAAAATATCGAACACATATCAAATTCACATGATTAATTGCAACATGACTTCTCCCGTGGCCTCAAGAACAAAGGCAACTACTCACAAATAATATTCAAGCTCAAGATTAGAGGGATATTAAATAGCATAATGGATCTGAATATATAATCTTCCACTAAATAAACCATCTAGCATCAACTGCAAGATGTAATCAACACTACTAGTCACCCACAGGTACCAATCTGAGGTTCCGGTACAAAGATTGAACACAAGAGATGAACTAGGGTTTTGAGATGAGATGGTGTTGTTGAAGATGTTGATGAAGATTGGCCTCCCAAAGATGAGAGGGTTGTTGGTGATGACGATGGCTTCGATTTCCCCCTCCGGGAGGGAAGTTCCCCCGACGGAATCGCTCCGCCGGAGGGCAAAAGTGCTCCTGCCCAAGTTCCGCCTTGAGACGGTGGTGCTCCATCCCAAAAGTCCTCCCTTTATTTATTTTTCTAGGTCAAAAGACCTTATATACCAGAAGATGGGCACCGGAGGTGGGCCAGGCTGCCCACTACCCACCAGGGCGCGCTCTGGTGTCTTGTGGACACCTGGAAGCCCCCCTCTGATAGTTCTTCTCTCCAATATTTATTATATATTCCAAAATAATTCTCCGTAAAATTTCAGCTCATTTGGAGATGTGCAGGTCCAGAATTCCAGCTACCGGTATTCTCCCTCTTTGTGTAAACCTTGCATATTATGAGAGAAAAGGCATTAGAATTACGCAATAAAGTTTATAAAGCATAAAAACATTATAAATAACAGTAGGAAAACATGATGCAAAATGGACGTATCAATGAGGATGACAAACTTGAAATGACGGTTGCTTTATATGCGGATACAATGGAAAAAAAGAAGCTGAGGCGGTTAGTTTAGCCCCTCAGCGTATTTTAGTCCCTTGGAACAAGCAAGCCGGTCATGTTAACTTTTAGGGGAACGTTCCGAATGTTGAGGGATTTAGTCTTGCATATTGCGTGTACCATAGAAGATCATTGTCGTACTTTGTGCAGAGAAGAAATGCAGCTGGCTAACAAGGTCATGGTGCTTTGAAGAAGGTTGCGGCGGCAGTGTGCATGCTTGCATATGGCTAGCCAGCTGATTCTACCGATGATTGCATTGGAATGGCTGAGAGCACTTGCATACAGAGTTTGAAGAAATTTGTGAAGTCTATCGTTTAGATATTTGGAGAAGAATATCTCAAAGCTCCAAATGAAGAGAACACTTCAAGACTTCTTGATATGGGTGCATCAAAGGGATTTCCTGGTATGCTTGGAAGCATCAATTGCATGCATTGGAACTAGAAGAAGTCCTACAACATTGCATGGACAATTCAAAGGAAAAGGTAAAGATGCAACAATAATTCTAAAAGTTGTGCCATCAAATCATCTTTCGAGTTGGCATTAATATTTTGCATTGCTAGGATCTCATAATGACTGAATATTTTGCAAAGATCCCATTTGTTTTCAAGGTTTCTGTTGGAGAGGCACCACTGGTGAACTTCAAATTCAATGGCCATCAATATAGCATGAGCTACTATCTTGCTAATGACACATATCCTTCATGGTCTACTTTTGTGAAGGCAATACCAAACCCTAAAGTTATCAAGGATATTCACTTTGTGAGGCGTCAAGAAGCATGTAGAAAGGATATTGAGCAGACATTTGGGGTTCTATGAGCTCACTTTGCCATTGTTCGTGGCCCTACACACATATACACACATTTTGCATAGTTTCACAAGCAAATAAAAATAACATAGTTTCACAAGCAAAAAAAAATAGCATAGTTTCACAACCAAATAAATTTAGCATAGTTTACAAGCCGAATAAAAATTAATTTGTCTCAAATACATTAAAAAATATACATCTATTGGTTGCCAACATGAGCCCACATGCTCAACCAAATCATTTTGCAGCTGAACGTGAGTTTGCCAATCACGCATTTGATGATGAAATAGGGTGAACTGTGCAAACGTTGGCGCTCCTCCTCCATGCTCAGGCAAAACATTGTCACCCTCAAACTGAAACCCTTGATCATAAATATGTTCCAGACGCTCATCCTCTACGATCATATTGTGCATGATCACACAAGCAGTCATCACCTCCCACAACTTCTTGGTGCTCCCAGTTCTAGCAGGATACGCGACGATGCCCCATCGAGATTGCAGAACACCAAAGGCACGCTCGACATCCTTCCTAGCAGTCTCTTGCTCTTGGGCAAATCTTTTTCTCTTCTCTCCGATAGGGTTGGGGTTTGTCTTCACAATAGTGGTCCACTAAGGATAGATATTGTCGCCTAGGTAGTAACCTTTGTTGTAGTTGTGGCCGTTGATGTTAATATTGACCAGCGGGCTGTTGCCTTCGGCAAGCCTTGCAAACACTGGCGAACGTTGAAGCACGTTGATATCATTGTGTGATCCGGCCATTCCAAAGAAAGAGTGTCAGATCCAGAGATCTTGTGAGGCCACTGCCTCAAGTATGACAGTGCAAGCCCTGCCATGGCCCGTATACTGCCCTTGCCAAGCAGAAGGTCAGTTCTTTCACTCCCATTGCATGCAGTCTATGCTGCCAAGCATCCCTGGGAAGCCCCTGCTGGCATTCATGGCCAACAAGCGGGTTGTATCTTCAGCAGTCGGCTCTCTCAAGTACTCAGGGCCAAACACAGCAATCACAGTCTTGCAGAACATGTACATGGACTCTAGGCATGTAGACTCGCTCACACGGATGTACTCATCAATGAGATCACTGGGCACTCTGTATGCAAGCATCTGGATAGCTGAAGTGCATTTCTGATAAGATGAGAAGCCAATCTTTCCAAAGGCATCCTCTTTGCATTCGAAATAATTACTATATCTGACCACCCACTCTCTAATACGGTTGAAAACATGCCTAGCCATACGGAAATGCCGCCGGAATTTCTGATGTTTGAATAGCGGGTTAGATGTGTCAAAGTAGTCCTTCCAAAGAAGGAAATGGCCGCTCTCTTGGTTGCGATTCAACGCTGGAGTGTGCCCTAGGATCGAGCCCCGGAACAACGGCCGCTGCCTATTAAGGTGGTCATGGACCAACACATCAGCCACCATCTCCTCATCATCGGATGAGGAATCGTCGGAGTCGCACAGAAAATTGTGGAAAAACAACTCGTCGGCGGAGTCCATTTGTTCCTTGAGGCAAACTGTCGAACAACGTGCGGGCGTTGACGGAGAAGCTAGCCGGCGAAGAGCCGCGTGCCTCCCCTTAACCAGCGGGCAGGCCTGGCAGCGTCCGATGAGCGTGGCGGCATCAGGCGAGCGCGGCGGCGTCGGAAGAAGGAGCTGGCCGGGGCGACTTCATGCTGCTGGCGATGTCGGAGTGGGGGGGGTCGAAAGCTGTGGTGGCCCGACGGCGAGGCGGTGCTAGCGGCGACGTGGGAGGTGGCAGCGTGGGGGGAGGTATGGAGCCACAGACTGTTGGCAGAGACACCGGAACTGGGTGGCGGTGGCGGCGGGGCGGGGCGGGGCGGGCGAGGGCTTGCTTCGTGTCCGCGACGACGCAAATTAGACTCAGAATTGGGCCGGGAATGGGTCGGCAAGTGGACGAAAAGTGAAAGCGCGTCCGTTTGGGTCGGCGCGTTGGGCTGACTTTCCTGTCCGCGGCGACCCAAATGGACACGCGCGGACGAAATGGGTCGGCGCGTTGGAGTTGCTCTAAAACCGTGCGGGGCATGAAGAACTTTGTGATAGTATTTTTGAGCATTTGTGGTCGCTTCTTGGTCAATAAACTTCTTCGTATTTTTTTACATCAAATGATCCGTTTGTTATGTTTGAATTTGAATCAAATTTCATAAATTATTTTTTTGAAATGATGTTCAATTATGTTTGTCCGAAATAACATTGTTTGAATTACTATGTTGATAGAATAGACATGGATATGCCATTTGTATATTAGTTTGTAAAGAAATAGCAAAAAACACTGATTTTAGTTGAAGATGTTACGGGGCCTGCTAAAGCACCTCAACAATGAACCTCCCCTACATTATAGGGATACCCCGTAAAATAAACCGCTTTTAGGGGAGTTTTTTATGCAACTTGTTGGAAATGCTCTAAGAATTGCAAGACAATTGACCGCTGGTGTGGTGATAATAGTGGAGACTGATTGTTCATTCATTTATGCAAAGTCATTATTTTTTAAATTCTCAGGGAGCTGAAAGCTTGCTGATCCCATTCCGCTTCAGAATAAAAACCATGTAAGAACAGCAAGTTTTCTCAAGTGTGCAAATGAAGTACTCTAGGAAGGGTGCTTCTGTGAAAGACCAAAGTTATGTGGTTGAGCAGTTGGCTCAGCCATTAAAACAGTGAATGAATTGTGTATCTGGAGAAATCACGTCTGTAAAGTCATTTTTGTCTATGAGTGATTAATGAAGCAAGAATATACTTTACAAGTGATTATAAAGCACAGTATTTCAAGTGATTATACAACACAGTATGCACACAAAATAGCATACCGCTTGATATTAACATGGGATCATTATATACATTTGCCTAAATAATTTCAAAAATCCTTATTTTTCTCGCTGAATTATTATCCTGCGTTTGTATTCAATCAAAAATGAACTTGGAAAAAAAAAGGGCAAAATGCATCTGTACTGCCTGTTTTTTCATCTACATTCATATTCGAATCAGTAGGAAAAGATCAAATATTCTTTTGTCTGTGAATCTACGCGTTTTCTTTGTTTTTGCAAATCCTGGTCATTTCAAAAATTTCTTTAAGAGGAAATAAAGTTTAATACCTAGTTTTCAGATGGCCAAATAAAAATAAAATAGTCTTATAGACTGCTTGGGTCACCAGCAGAGTCTTACAGTTAAGACCAAGTGACCAACATTAAACAAACAAGAACAGATGACGTTTCAGCCTTCTGAGCTTGACGCAGCAGTTCTCTTGGACATGATGCCTGATCTGAACTCTTTACAAAACCTTCCACTGCTGCAAGAAAAAGGAGACTTTCATCAGTAAGCGTTGCAGGAATCTTAAAGGGTCACGAATGCCCAGACGATTGAACGTTTCAACAGTTGACCTATGTTATTAGGACTAAAAAGAAAGAGAAATTTCTAACAAGGAGAAAGTTTTATCTCACGCGGCAGGTGTCATTTAAGATTTTAGGCTGTACTAGCATGAATAATCAGGACTAATTATTCTGGCAGCAGAAATTGCTGAAGACATATTGCAGAGAAGAAAGAAGGAATATATTTACGGGATTGCTATTTCACATCTAGATGCAATATACTCCCTCCGTCCGAAAATACTTGTCATTGAAATGGATATATCTAGATGTATTTTAATTCTAGACACATCCATTTTGATGACAAGTAATTCCGGACGGAGGGAGTACTATCTTACATCCAATCTTGTTTGTCTCTTGTGCTCGTCCGTGTCACATCTAAGTCTGGCCGTTGTTGGTTTTGTTTTTTCACGAGCTTTCAGCCTGTTCGTTAGTTTGTTTTACGAATAAGGAGCTGGCCGTAGTTTCACGCGCTTACAGCTTTGTATTCCGTCTCGCTATCTGTTGTTACTCCCTCTTCCATCTCACGTTCTTCTTCCTTCATTATAAGTTTTTTCTTTTTAGTTTTTTACTATTGTCTCTATACGACTTCTCTTTTTTGTTTTTGTGTCCGTTCATTTCATTTCTTTCCTTTCCTTTTCATTTTATCTTCTATTTTCCCTTTTTTCAAATTCATAAATAATATTTTTTGTGAATATTTTTATAAATTTGAAAAAAGTAAGTATGTGAACAGTTTTTAAATTCGTAAATATTTTTAGTTTATGTAGTTTTGATGCAAGCGCTCAATCCCCTGTCTTGCTGGTCACAAGTTGTTTGTCACGCATTATTTTTGTTGGTTAGTTGGCTTCATTTTTCTCGACCATTATTGCGGGGCGCTGGTAGACATTCACCGTGTTCTTGCCATGTTGTTACGTAGAATTGTAAGAGACTATAAAAGAAGAGCTCTATCACAGTGGTTGCCTTTTCAGTTCATTTTCTCACCAGTCTCATCTAAATAGCTATCCATTGGATCTTTGCTGCTATAATATTCGCGCAAACTCTTAACCTTGCGTCCACAGTCAATGTACTCTCATGTCGTCTTGTTTTATTTTATCCATTGGTCGGCACGTTCACGCTACGTTTTTTTTTATCAGGCTTTTTTCTGCTTGTGCTTCTGTGACCTACTTTCATCCAGCATGCGTTGTATAAGTGGAAGAGACAGACTATTTTGCTTGTTGTTGCATATTTCTATTTTCTTTTTCAAGTTCGATATCACAAGTCCATCCTCAACTCGCAATTGGGCTCGTAGTTTGTAGCTGTCCCAGTTACAAGTACACCCTCGACTCTCAACTATTATCGTAGTTTTGTGTACTTATCTCAGTTGCAAGTCCACCCCGACTTGCATCTCGTATCATAGTTTTGTGTAGTTGTCCTAGTTGCAAGTAAACACTCGACTCGCAACTAGGCCTTTAGTTTGTTTCATCTCAGTTGCAAGCCCACCCTTGACTTGCAACTCACCATGTGTTTTGTTTTTCTCTCGGTTGCAAATCCACCATTGAGTCGTAACTGGGTCCATTGTACTTTTTATCCTAGTTGAAGTCGACTCTTGACTCGCACCTGGGCTGATAGTTCGTAGTTGTCCTTATTGCAAGGCCACCATCCATTTGTAACTGGGCCTGTAGTTGTCCGAGTTGCAAGTCCACCCTCGTCTCACAACTGGAGCTTGTGTTTTGTGTTTTATCCTGGTTCCAAGTACACCCTTGACTCACATGTGGGCCCATAGTTTGTTTCATCCCAGTTGCAAGTCGATACTTGACTCGCAACTAGGCTCATAGTTTCATAGTTGTCTTGTTTGCATGTCCATTCTTGCGGCTTGCAAATCGTATCGTAGTTTTGTTTAGTTGTCCCAGTTGCAAGTCCACCCTCGACTCGCAGCTCGTATCGTAGTTTTGTGTAGTTGTCCCTGTTGCAAGTACACCCTCAACTCGCAACTAGGCTCGTAGTTTGTTTTATCCTAGTTGCAAGTCCACCCTTGACTCGCAACTCAGGCCGTGTTTAGTTTTTCATCCCGGTTGCAGGTCCACCCTTGACTCGCAATTGGGCTAGTAGTTTGTTTCATCCCAGTTGCAAGTTGATACTTGACTCGTAACTGGGCTCGTAGTTTCGTAGTTGTCTCAGTTGCAAGTCCACCCTCGCAATTCGCAACTCGTATCGTAGTTTTGTGTACTTGTCCCAGTTGCAAGTCCATCCTCGACTCGCAACTTGTATCGTAGTTTTGTGTAGTTGTTCCAGTTGCAAGTACATCCTCAACTTGCAGGTAGGCCCATAGTTTGTTTCATCACAGTTGCAAGTCGCCCTTGAGTCGCAACTCGACCCGTGTTTACTTTTTCATCCCGGTTGCAGGTTGTAACGCCCCGAATCCGATGCGCGAGGTGTCCTCCGTTTAGTCGTCGTCACTGCCATGTCATTTACTTGCTTAGTTTTGCATGTAGCTTCATGTTACCTTGTTGCATCCATATTTTGGAGTGTGTGCTTGATGTTTGTATGCATTTTGCATCAATGTCATGTTTAACTTGTTTTGCTCATATCTTCTAGGCCGTAGCTCCGAATTAAACGAACTTTATATGTAACTTGACTAGAAAACCGTGTAGATCATCTTGATGCATTTTAAATTGATGTTTAACAACTTCAATATTGTGTTCTAATCAGATCTGGACCAATTTCGAAATTTGCATATGAGGACTTACCGGAATTGTTATATGTTGTTTCCGGCCTCGTTTAAATTTGCTTTGATGTGTTGCTCTTGTATGCATCATCTCTTGCCATGAGTAGCTTCATGTAGCCTTCTCATGCATCATACTTGGTTGAGCATCATGTCTCATTATGTGTTGTGTGTTTGCTTCTTTCCGGTTGTGCTTCTTCTCGTTAGTTCCTGTTTCATTGCGATCATGAGGATTCGTTCGTCTACACTTGGTTCGTCTTCGTGGCTTCATCTTCTTCATGGACTCGTTCTTCTTCCTAGCGGGATTTCAGGCAAGATGACCGTCACCTTGGATCTCACTACTATCATTGCTATGCTAGTTGTCTCGATGCTATCGCTATGTCGCGCTACCTACCATTTGTTTATCAAGCCTCCCAAATTGCCATGATAGCCTCTAACATTTTTCACCCTTCCTAGCAAACCGTTGTTTGGCTATGTTACCGCTTTGCTCAACCCCTCTTATAGCGTTGCTAGTTGCAGGTGCAGTTGCGGGTCGTTCCATGTTGGGACATGGATTTCATGGATATTTTGGGATATCACAATATATCTTATTTTAATTAATGCATCTATATACTTGGTAAAGGGTGGAAGGCTCGGCCTTATGCCTGGTGTTTTGTTCCACTCTTGCCGCCCTAGTTTCCGACATACCAGTGTTATGTTCCACCCTTTGACTTGCAACTGGGCCAGTAGTTTGTTTTATCCCAATTGCAAATTGACCATGACTCGCAATTAGGCTCTTAGTTTTCTAGTTGTCCTAGTTACATTTGCCTATCACCTATTTCAGCAAGGCCCAATATTGGTTTTACATTTGCCTATCACCTATTTCTTTTCCCTAGGGAGTCGCCCTCCCGAGGGTCATATTTATTTAGCCCCCCGGGCCAGTGCTCTTCGGAGTGTTGGTCCAACCTAGAGCCACTTGCGGTGCCACCCCTTCTTCCGGGGTCTTCGGTTGCCGTACGTAGTGTTCATCCGGCCGTGGCCTGAGATGAGATACGCGCGGCTACTATCAGGGTGTCAGCACGCCGGGAGGTCTTGCTGGACTTGTTTTACCATTGTCGAAATGTCTTGTGCACCGGGACCCCGAGTCTGATCGGATGTCCCGCGATGGAGGATTGTCTCCGCGGATCGTGAGCTTGTCCTGGTCTAAGTTGGGACACCCATGCAGGGTTTGATCTTTCAAAAGCCGTGCCCGCGGTTATGTGGCAGATGGGAATTTGTTAATATCCGGTTGTAGAAGACTCGAAGTTAACTCAATTAAAATACACTGTCGTGGAATTGTCATGGCAGATGTCCTAGTCTGAGGACTTAGTCGTGAGGCCAACGCATCTACGCGGTAGATTGAAGGGGTTGGTCGGAATAGAGAGACGCGAGGCGGATCAACACACAAGAAAAGGATTTAGACAGCTTCGGGCCCCGGGAAACATCATCCGGTAACAACCCTACATGCTGTTTGTGGTTAGGTCTCATTATCATCACGAGGGAGTCGCCGTAAACCGGCTCTCCTAGTTATGTCCAGCCCTAAGATTCTTTTCCTCCCCTCTTGGGGTGCCCTGCCCCTCCTTATATAAGTTGAAGGGGCGGGTTACATGTAGAGTCCAACTCGGATTAAGACTTAAACTATTCTGACGTCTCTTCATGGGCTTCTTAACGTCTTGGGCTTCATAACGTCCCGGGCTTACTAACCCCGGGCGACTCTATCTGTTGGGTTATGACTGTCAACCGAGTTATCATCTGTCTGCCGGGTTATGACTGTCTGCTGGTATATGATGGTCTGCCGGTTTATGATGGTCTGCCGGTTTATGATTGTCTGCCGGGTTATGACTTCCTGCCGGTTTATGAACTGACTTAACACCTGCCGGTTTACCACCAGCCGGTTTACCGTCTGTCTTAGCCATCTGTCTTAACTGTCCGCCGGTTTACCAAGTCCCAGCCGGGTTATAACTCCGGCCGGGTCATACCGCGGGGTATAACCCCGACATACACCAACCACGTTGCGTAACCGTGATGGTCTCTTTTCGGCGGAGTCCAGGAAGTGAACATGGTTTGGGTTATGTTTGAACGTAAGTAGCTCAGGATCACTTCTTGATCATTACTAGTTGGCGACTGTTTGCGTAGTTTCTCATCTTACTCTTGTATTCGTAAGTTAGCCACCATACATTGCTTAGTCGTTGCTGCAACCTCACCACTTTACCCCTTCCTTACCCATTAAGCTTTGCTAGTCTTGATACCCCTGGTAATGGGATTGCTGACTCCTCGTGGCTCACAGATTACTACAACACTAGTTGCAGGTATAGGTAATGCGATGATCATGACACGAGAGAGATGTTTAATGTTTTGGAGTTCTTGTTCCGCTTCTTCTTCGTTCGAGGGATAGGTTCCTGGTCGGCAGCCTGGGCTAGCAGGGTGGATGTCGTTTGAGTTTCTGTTTGTGTTTCATCCGTAGTCGGATGTTGTTCTATGTATGATGTATTGTATTCTTGTGGCATTTGTATGCCCTTTGTATGTATTCCCAACTATCGTGTAATGGTACGATGTAATGATATCACCTTGCAAAAGCGTTTCAATATGCGGGTCTATCCTTGGTGAGACCTTCGAGTTCCTCTCGGATAGGGTCGCATATTGGGCGTGACAAGTTGGTATCAGAGCCTCGACTGACCATAGGAGCCCCCTTGATTGATCGGGTAGTTTGGTCGATGTTGAGTCTAGAAGAAAACTTTTCTGAGTCTAGTTATATCGAAGAGTAGGACTTCTTTTTACTCCTCAGCCTCCTTCGTCGCTCTGGTGAGAAATCTTGACGTAGGTGTTTTGACTTACTCCTCTCCCCCTTCAATTTTTTTAAGATCACGCAGTTAGTTTTCGTTCGTTGCGATGTCAGCTCTTTTCATCCGGTGCTCTCTCTTCAAATGATTCGATCCTCTTCATCTTTTGGCAAGATCAGTCCTTAGTTCTTTCCCTACCGACGTTGTTTCCCCGTATGAAGTTGCCTTTCTTTTTCCCACCTGCCCACCCTTTTTCTTCTCGGAGCCGGAGTTCGTAATCGAGTATCCATCCTACTCGTGTGAAGCCTTTTGTTTTCTCTCCTCAATTATTTCAACCGGTGTTTTTTCTCTTCAAGTTATTCATCGGTTCCCCGTTCAAGTTGCCTTTGTTTTTTCCACCCTCCCACCCCTTTAATTCCCGGAATCCGAGCCTCTATTCGAGCATCAATTTCATTCGTGCGGAGCCTGTTCAGTTTTTCATCAATTGTCTCAACCGGTGAATTCTCGTCTAGTTAATCGTTGTCCGTCTCGTTTTCTTTCTGGTGGACCCAATTCAAGAATTCAGTGTTGGTCATGTTCTTTCCGTAGCTCAAATGTTTCCCCTGGCTCGTTCGCCTCTCGCCATTTAATCCTTCCGGAGTGCTGAAGACATCTTGGAGATTCGTGTTTGCATTCTATTATTTTGAGGTTGTCACCTCATTCAAGTCTTTCAGTTGTTCCGTTGCATCTGTTGGAAATATGACCTAGAGGCAATAATAAATAGTTATTATTATATTTCTTTGTTCATGATAATTGTCTATTGTTCATGCTATAATTGTGTTATCCGGAAATCATAATACATGTGTGAATACATAGACCACAAGGTGTCCCTAGTAAGCCTCTAGTTGACTAGCTCGTTGATCAACATATAGTCATGGTTTCCTGACTATGGACATTGGATGTCGTTGATAACGGGATCACATCATTAGGAGAATGATGTGATGGACAAGACCCAATCCTAAGCATAGCTCGAAGATCGTGTAGTTTGTTTGCTAGAGCTTTTCCAATGTCAAGTATCTTTTCCTTAGACCATGAGATCGTGCAACTCCCGGATACCGTAGGAGTACTTTGGGTGTGCCAAATGTCACAACGTAACTGGGTGACTATAAAGGTATACTACGGGTATCTCCGAAAGTATCTGTTGGGTTGGCACGGATCGAGACTGGGATTTGTCACTCCGTATGACGGAGAGGTATCTCTGGGCCCACTCGGTAATGCATCATCATAATGAGCTCAATGTGACTAAGGCGTTAGTAACGGGATAATGCATTGCGGTATGAGTAAAGAGACTTGTCGGTAACGAGATTGAACAAGGTATTGGGATACCGACGATCGAATCTCGGGCAAGTAACATACCGATTGGCAAAGGGAATTGTATACGGGATTGATTGAATCCTCGACATCGTGGTTCATCCGATGAGATCATCGTGGAACATGTGGGAGCCAACATGGGTATCCAGATCCCGCTGTTGGTTATTGACCGGAGAGGCGTCTCGGTCATGTCTGCATGTCTCCCGAACTCGTAGGGTCTACACACTTAAGGTTCGGTGACGCTAGGGTTGTAGAGATATGAGTATGCGGAAACCCGAAAGTTGTTCGGAGTCCCGTATGAGATCCCGGACGTCACGAGGAGTTCCGGAATGGTCCGGAGGTAAAGAATTATATATAGGAAGTCCAGTTTCGGCCACCGGGAAAGTTTCGGGGGTTATCGGTATTGTACCGGGACCACCGGAAGGGTCCCGGGGGTCCACCGGATGGGGCCACCTATCCCGGAGGGCCCCATGGGCTGAAGTGGGAAGGGAACCAGCCCTTAGTGGGCTGGGGCGCCCCTCATGGGCCTCCCCCCTGCGCCTACGGTTGGAAACCCTAGGGTGGGGGGCGCCCCACTTGACTTGGGGGGTAAGTTACCCCCCTGGCCGGCGCCCCCCCTCCAGATGGGTTCCAGGCCGGCGCCCCCCCCTCCCAGGGGGCCTATATAAAGGGGGGGAGTGAGGGCAGCAACATTACAGCCTTGGGCGCCTCCCTCCTCCCCTGCAACACCTCTCCCTCTCGCAGAAGCTCGGCGAAGCCCTGCCGAGATCCCGCTACATCCACCACCACGCCGTCGTGCTGCTGGATCTCCATCAACCTCTCCTTCCCCCTTGCTGGATCAAGAAGGAGGAGACGACGCTGCACCGTACGTGTGTTGAACGCGGAGGTGCCGTCCGTTCGGCACTCGGTCATCGGTGATTTGGATCACGGCGACTACGACTCCATCAACCACGTTCATTGGAACGCTTCCGCTCGCGATCTACAAGGGTATGTAGATGCACTCCTTTCCCCTCATTGCTAGTATACTCCATAGATGGATCTTGGTGAGCATAGGAAAATTTTAAAATTCTGCTACGATCCCCAACAGTGGCATCATGAGCCAGGCCTATGCGTAGTTACTATGCACGAGTAGAACACAAAGTAGTTGTGGGCGTTGATGTTGCCAATTCTTCTTGCCGCTACTAGTCTTATCTTGTTTCGGCGGCATTGTGGGATGAAGCGGCCCGGACCGACCTTACATGTACGCTTACGTGAGACAGGTTCCACCGACTGACATGCACTAGTTGCATAAGGTGGCTAGCGGGTGTCTGTCTCTCCTACTTTAGTCGGAACGGATTCGATGAAAAGGGTCCTTATGAAGGGTAAATAGAAATTGGCAAATCACGTTGTGGTCATACGTAGGTAAGTAACATTCTTGCTAGAAACCTACAAACCACATAAAAACTTGCAACAACAATTAGAGGACGTCTAACTTGTTTTTGCAGCATGTGCTATGTGATGTGATATGGCCAGAAGATGTGATTAATGATATATGTGATGTATGAGATTGATCATATTCTTGTAATAGGAATCACGACTTGCATGTCGATGAGTATGACAACCGGCAGGAGCCATAGGAGTTGTCTTTATTATTTTGTATGACCTGCGTGTCATTGAATAACGCCATGTAAATTACTTTACTTTATTGCTAAACGCGTTAGCCATAGAAGTAGAAGTAACCGTTGGCGTGACAACTTCATGAAGACACAATGATGGAGATCATGATGATGGAGACCATGGTGTCATGCCGGTGACGAAGATGATCATGGTGCCCCGAAGATGGAGATCAAAGGAGCAAAATGATATTGGCCATATCATGTCACTATTTGATTGCATGTGATGTTTATCATGTTTTTGCATCTTATTTGCTTAGAACGACGGTAGTAAGTAAGATGATCCCTTATGATAATTTCAAGAAAGTGTTCCCCCTAACTGTGCACCGTTGCGAAGGTTCGTTGTTTCGAAGCACCATGTGATGATCGGGTGTGATAGATTCTAACGTTCGCATACAACGGGTGTTGACGAGCCTAACATGTACAGACATGGCCTCGGAACACACGCAATACACTTAGGTTAACTTGACGAGCCTAGCATGTACATACATGGCCTCGGAACACGGAGGACCGAAAGGTCGAGCATGAGTCGTATAGAAGATACGATCAACATGGAGATGTTCACCGATCTTGACTAGTCCATCTCACGTGATGATCGGACACGGCCTAGTTAACTCGGATCATGTTTCACTTAGATGACTAGAGAGATGTCTATCTGAGTGGGAGTTCATTGAATAATTTGATTATATGAACTTAATTATCATGAACTTAGTCTAAAATCTTTACACTATGTCTTGTAGATCAAATGGCCCACGTTGTCCTCAACTTCAACGCGTTCCTAGAGAAAACCAAGCTGAAAGATGATGGCAGTAACTATACGGACTGGGTCCGGAACCTGAGGATCATCCTCATAGCTGCCAAGAAAGATTATGTCCTAGAAGCACCGCTAGGTGAAGCACCAATCCCTCAGAACCAAGAGTTCATCAATCACGTGCTGATGATTACTCCCTCGTTCAGTGTGGCATGCTTTACAGCTTAGAACCGGGTCTCCAAAAGTGTTTTGAGAAACATGGAGCATATCAGATGTTCGAGGAGCTGAAAATGGTTTTCCAAGCTAATGCCCGGGTCGAGAGATATGAAGTCTCCGACAAGTTCTTCAGCTGTAAAATGGAGGAGAATAGTTCTGTTAGTGAGCACATACTCAGAATGTCTGGGTTGCACAACCGCTTGTCTCAGCTGGGAGTTAATCTCCCGGATGACGCGGTCATTGACAGAATCCTTCAGTCGCTTCCACCAAGCTACAAGAGCTTTGTGATGAACTTCAATATGCAAGGGATGGAAAAGACCATTCCTGAGGTATATTCGATGCTGAAATCAGCGGAGGTGGAGATCAGAAAAGAACATCAAGTGTTGATGGTGAATAAAACCACTAAGTTCAAGAAGGGCAAGGGTAAGAAGAACTTTAAGAAGGACGGCAAGGGAGTTGCCGCGCCCGGTAAGCCAGTTGCCGGGAAGAAGTCAAGGAATGGACCCAAGCCTGAGACTGAGTGCTTTTATTGCAAGGGAAGTGGTCACTGGAAGCGGAACTGCCCCAAATACTTAGCGGACAAGAAGGCCGGCAACACCAAAGGTATATGTGATATACATGTAATTGATGTGTACCTTACCAGTACTCGTAGTAGCTCCTGGGTATTTGATACCGGTGCGGTTGCTCATATTTGTAACTCAAAACAGGAACTGCGGAATAAACAGAGACTGGCAAAGGACGAGGTGACGATGCGCGTCGGGAATGGTTCCAAGGTCGATGTGATCGCCGTTGGCACGCTACCTCTGCATCTACCTACGGGATTAGTTTTAAACCTCAATAATTGTTATTTAGTGCCAGCTTTGAGCATGAACATTGTATCTGGATCTCGTTTAATTCGAGATGGCTACTCATTTAAATCCGAGAATAATGGTTGTTCTATTTATTTGAGAGATATGTTTTATGGTCATGCCCCGTTGGTCAATGGTTTATTCTTGATGAATCTCGAACGTGATGTTACACATATTCATAGTGTGAATACCAAAAGATGTAAAGTTGATAACGATAGTCCCACATACTTGTGGCACTGCCGCCTTGGTCACATTGGTGTCAAGCGCATGAAGAAGCTCCATGCAGATGGACTTTTGGAGTCTCTTGATTACGAATCATTTGACACGTGCGAACCATGCCTCATGGGTAAGATGACCAAGACTCCGTTCTCCGGAACAATGGAGCGAGCAACCAACTTATTGGAAATCATACATACCGATGTGTGCGGTCCAATGAGTGTTGAGGCTCGCGGAGGATATCGTTATGTTCTCACTCTCACTGATGACTTAAGTAGATATGGGTATGTCTACTTAATGAAACACAAGTCTGAAACCTTTGAAAAGTTCAAGGAATTTCAGAGTGAGGTTGCGAATCAACGTGACAGAAAAATAAAATTCTTACGATCAGATCGTGGTGGAGAATATTTAAGTCACGAATTTGGTGCGCACTTAAGGAAATGTGGAATAGTTTCACAACTCACGCCGCCTGGAACACCTCAGAGAAATGGTGTGTCCGAACATCGTAATCGCACTCTATTGGATATGGTGCGATCTATGATGTCTCTTACCGATTTACCGCTCTCATTTTGGGGTTATGCTTTAGAGACTGCCGCATTCACTTTAAATAGGGCTCCGTCGAAATCCGTTGAGACGACACCGTATGAATTATGGTTTGGGAAGAAACCTAAGCTGTCGTTTCTAAAAGTTTGGGGATGCGATGCTTATGTCAAGAAACTTCAACCAGAAAAGCTCGAACCCAAGTCGGAGAAATGCGTGTTCATAGGATACCCTAAGGAAACTATTGGGTATACCTTCTACCTCAGATCCGAAGGCAAGATCTTCGTTGCCAAGAACGGGTCCTTTCTGGAGAAGGAGTTTCTCTCGAAAGAATTGAGTGGGAGGAAAGTGGAACTTGATGAGGTGATAGTCACCCCTTCCGTGCCGGATAGTAGCGCAACGCGGGAAGATGTTCCTGTGGTGCCTACACCGACTGGGGAGGAAGTTAATGATGATGATCATGAAGCTTCGGATCAAGTTGCCACTGAACTTCGTAGGTCCACAAGGACACGTTCCGCACCAGAGTGGTACGGCAACTCTGTCCTGGAAATCATGTTGTTAGACAACGGTGAACCTTCGAACTATGAAGAAGCGATGGCGGGCCCGGATTCCGACAAATGGCTAGAAGCCATGAAATCCGAGATAGGATCCATGTATGAAAACGAAGTATGGACTTTGACTGACTTGCCCGATGACCGGCGAGCCATAGAAAATAAATGGATCTTTAAGAAGAAGACATACGCGGATGGTAATGTGACCATCTACAAAGCTCGACTTGTCGCTAAGGGTTATCGACAAGTTCAAGGGGTTGACTACGATGAGACTTTCTCACCCGTAGCGAAGCTGAAGTCCGTCCGAATCATGTTAGCAATTGCCGCATACTATGATTATGAGATATGGCAGATGGACGTCAAAACGGCATTCCTTAACGGCTTCCTTAAGGAAGAGTTGTATATGATGCAGCCGGAAGGTTTTGTCGATCCTAAGAATGCTAACAAAGTATGCAAGCTCCAGCACTCAATCTATGGGCTGGTGCAAGCATCTCGGAGTTGGAACATTCGCTTTGATGAGATGATCAAAGCGTTTGGGTTTACACAGACTTATGGAGAAGCCTGTGTTTACAAGAAAGTGAGTGGGAGCTCTGTAGCATTTCTCATATTATATGTGGATGACATACTATTGATGGGAAATGATATAGAATTCTTGGAAAGTATAAAGGCCTATTTGAATAAGTGTTTTTCAATGAAGGACCTTGGAGAAGCTGCTTATATATTAGGCATCAAGATCTATAGAGATAGATCGAGACGCCTCATTGGTCTTTCGCAGAGTACATACCTTGACAAGATATTGAAGAAGTTCAATATGGATCAGTCCAAGAAGGGGTTCTTGCCTGTATTGCAAGGTGTGCAATTGAGCACGGCTCAATGCCCGACCACGGCAGAAGATATAGAAAAGATGAGTGTCATCCCCTATGCCTCGGCCATAGGGTCTATTATGTATGCCATGCTGTGTACCAGACCTGATGTAAACCTTGCCGTAAGTTTGGTAGGAAGGTACCAAAGTAATCCCGGCATGGAACACTGGACAGCGGTCAAGAATATCCTAAAGTACCTGAAGAGGACTAAGGATATGTTTCTCGTTTATGGAGGTGACGAAGAGCTCGTCGTAAAGGGTTACGTCGACGCTAGCTTCGACACAGATCTGGATGACTCGAAGTCACAAACCGGATACGTGTATATTTTGAATGGAGGAGCAGTAAGCTGGTGCAGTTGCAAGCAAAGCGTCGTTGCGGGATCTACATGTGAAGCGGAGTACATGGCAGCCTCGGAGGCAGCACAGGAAGCAGTCTGGATGAAGGAGTTCATTACCGACCTAGGGGTGATTCCCAATGCGTCGGGCCCGATGACTCTCTTCTGTGACAACACTAGAGCTATTGCCCTTGCGAAGGAGCCCAGGTTTCACAGGAAGACCAGGCATATCAAGCGTCGCTTCAACTCCATTCGTGAAAGTGTTCAAAATGGAGACATAGATATTTGTAAAGTACATACGGACCTGAATGTAGCAGATCCGTTGACTAAACCTCTCCCTAGGGCAAAACATGATCAACACCAGGACGCAATGGGTGTTCGATTCATCACAATGTAACTAGATTATTGACTCTAGTGCAAGTGGGAGACTGTTGGAAATATGCCCTAGAGGCAATAATAAATAGTTATTATTATATTTCTTTGTTCATGATAATTGTCTATTGTTCATGCTATAATTGAGTTATCCGGAAATCGTAATACATGTGTGAATACATAGACCACAAGGTGTCCCTAGTAAGCCTCTAGTGGACTAGCTCGTTGATCAACAGATAGTCATGGTTTCCTGACTATGGACATTGGATGTCGTTGATAACGGGATCACATCATTGGGAGAATGATGTGATGGACAAGACCCAATCCTAAGCATAGCTCGAAGATCGTGTAGTTCGTTTGCTAGAGCTTTTCCAATGTCAAGTACCTTTTCCTTAGACCATGAGATCGTGCAACTCCCGGATACCGTAGGAGTACTTTGGGTGTGCCAAACGTCACAACGTAACTGGGTGACTATAAAGGTATACTACGGGTATCTCCGAAAGTATCTGTTGGGTTGGCACGGATCGAGACTGGGATTTGTCACTCCGTATGACGGAGAGGTATCTCTGGGCCCACTCGGTAATGCATCATCATAATGAGCTCAATGTGACTAAGGCGTTAGTCACGGGATCATGCATTGCGGTACGAGTAAAGAGACTTGCCGGTAACGAGATTGAACAAGGTATTGGGATACCGACGATTGAATCTCGGGCAAGTAACATACCGATTGGCAAAGGGAATTGTATACGGGATTGATTGAATCCTCGACATCGTGGTTCATCCGATAAGATCATCGTGGAACATGTGGGAGCCAACATGGGTATCCAGATCCTGCTGTTGGTTATTGACCGGAGAGGCGTCTCGGTCATGTCTGCATGTCTCCCGAACTCGTAGGGTCTACACACTTAAGGTTCGGTGACGCTAGGGTTGTAGAGATATGAGTATGCGGAAACCCGAAAGTTGTTCGGAGTCCCGTATGAGATCCCGGACGTCACGAGGAGTTCCGGAATGGTCCGGAGGTAAAGAATTATATATAGTAAGTCCAGTTTTGGCCACCGGGAAAGTTTCGGGGGTTATCGGTATTGTACCGGGACCACCGGAAGGGTCCCGGGGGTCCACCGGGTGGGGCCACCTATCCCGGAGGGCCCCATGGGCTGAAGTGGGAAGGGAACCAGCCCTTAGTGGGCTGGGGCGCCCCCCATGGGCCTCCCCCCTGCGCCTACGGTTGGAAACCCTAGGGTGGGGGGGGGGCGCCCCACTTGACTTGGGGGGTAAGTTACCCCCCTGGCCGGCGCCCCCCCTCCAGATGGGTTCCAGGCCGGCGCCCCCCCTCCCAGGGGGCCTATATAAAGGGGGGGAGTGAGGGCAGCAACATTACAACCTTGGGCGCCTCCCTCCTCCCCTGCAACACCTCTCCCTCTCGCAGAAGCTCGGCGAAGCCCTGCCGAGATCCCGCTACATCCACCACCACGCCGTCGTGCTGCTGGATCTCCATCAACCTCTCCTTCCCCCTTGCTGGATCAAGAAGGAGGAGACGTCGCTGCACCGTACGTGTGTTGAACGCGGAGGTGCCGTCCGTTCGGCACTCGGTCATCGGTGATTTGGATCACGGCGAGTACGACTCCATCAACCACGTTCATTGGAACGCTTCCGCTCGCGATCTACAAGGGTATGTAGATGCACTCCTTTCCCCTCGTTGCTAGTATACTCCATAGATGGATCTTGGTGAGCGTAGGAAAATTTTAAAATTCTGCTACGATCCCCAACAGCATCATCTATCTTCTTTAATTGTTTTCGACGATGTTTTCTTTTCAGTGGGCCCTAACCCACAGGTCTTTTCCCAGGATCTTACCTGACTCTTCTAATTTTTCCCGGAGTCATTCTCAAATTCTTTTCGAAGTGTGACGTAAGTATGGATTCCATCAGTCATATGCCTTTGCTAAGATAGCTTGCTAATTATTTCATGTTCGGTTCAACTTTCCCTCTTTTCATTCTCCCAGAGTACTTCAACAATTTTGATGGTGTTTCTCGTCGTCATTCTCAACATTTGAAGATCAAAGAAGAGTTTTTCCTCTAAATCTTGCCCGTTCTCTCGAGGATTCGTGGTTCCACGTCTTGTTATCATCGCAAATTACCCCGTTTGTCAGAAATTCTTTTCTTACCCATCCGGAGTATCTCAGGAGTTGTCTTCCGTTTCGATCATTCGAAAGCCATCATTTCATAAGATTTCTTCATTCCAAGTTTTCAGCTCCGTCTGTTCCTATATTTGTACCGGTGCTTCGTTCAAGCATTCTTTAATCAGTTCGCGATCTCTTCGTTCTCTTGCATCTCGCTTCACTCAAGTATCTTCGTTCGTTTCTAATTCTTTCCGGTGATTCGTTCTCTTCTCTTCGTTTGTTTTCATTGCCACGGTGGTTCGTTTGAGAATTTCACTTCTGTTCTTATCATATCAATTCATTCGTTCTTTCCAGTCCTACCGGTGGTTCATGAAGACTTTCCCAAGTGTTGCGCTATATCTCCCCTTAATATTTTCCCAATGTGAATAAGTTGTATGCAATCCATTGCTTCTCATCAATTTAATTGGTGGAGGATGAGCATAACATAATTCTTATTCTTCTTTCATCAAGTTGATTTATCTCTTCTTTTCCGAGATTGTTCATGATGAATAATCTCTTGGTTATAAGTTGTTCATCTTTTCCAAGCTTCTCGCTTGTCTCGACGCGAAGCTCCATCTAAATCATCGCAAGGCTCAAATCTTATTCTATTCTTCCTTCAATTCTATCTCATAATCCTTTTTCTACCGGAGTTCTTCATGGTGGTTCTTCATGAGTTAATTCATTCTTCAAGTGTTCATCAAGATTCTTGTTGGAGCTCAAGCATCTTTTCTTCTTGCTTCTCGAGGTGCAAATAACTCTCCACATTCTTTTGCAGTGGAGTTTTGCATTTCTTCATTCTTCTCAGCTATTTAATCATTTCCGTTTGTGGCGTAATTTCACCTCAAGTTTGTGAGATGTTTTCCATAAGTCCACAACAAGAAGCTTATTCTTTTGTTGTTGATTTTCTCAACAACTTCGTTCAATCCTTTCTTCGTAAGGATGCTTTTCAAATTCATTCGTGATAGAAGTTGTCATCTTCTTCTCTGTTCCTTTTCATTAAACTCTTTCAATTCTTCCGGAGGCATTGTGTTGTTCCTCTCATCAACTATCGTTCGATCTTGTCCAGCTCAGGTCCAATTCTTTCCATGTTCAGCCGGAGTGCTGCCTAAATTCTTTCGTTCTTATTCCTTTTCTATCTTGTTCTAACCGGAGTAGTTTCAGAGTCTATCTTACTCCTTGAGCCTTTGATTCTCGTCATAATCGTTCTTTCTCTTTTCTACATGAATTCTCTCGACCTTGTTCTTTTCTCACTTCAGCTCTTGTTTCACCTCATCCTCTTCTTTTCAGTCTCGTTCCTAAGATCTCGGGACGAGATCTCTTGTTAGTGGAGGAGAGTTGTAACGCCCCGAATCCGATGCGCCAGGTGTCCTCCGTTTAGTCATCATCACTGCCATGTCATTTGCTTGCTGTTGCATTTTGCCATGTCATCTTGTGATTTGCATCCTCATATTTTCAAAACTGGCATCCGACCTTTTTCCCCGTTGTCCGTTTCGCGATCCGACACTCCCACACGCATCCGTTCCTCCTCTCGGACCTCGTTTCGTGGGTGGCTTAAAAAATGTTCTCAGAATGGGATGAAACTTGGCGTGCGGTGTTGTTGTAGAGTAGGTAGACCGCCTGTCAATTTTTGTTCCATTTGGAGGTCGTTTGACGCCCTAACGATTAACCGTGTAACCCCGAAACCCCTCTCTCTTTGCAGCCCAGCCCCTCTTCACCACAACCCATTAGCCCATCCAAACCCCCTCCATGCTCTCGGTCGTTGGATCGTGATTGTGTGGGCGAAAACCGCACCTCATTTGGACTCTCCTAACTCCCTCTGCCTATAAATTAGTCCCCTCCCCCGAAAATCGCAGATGAAACCCTAGCCCCGCTCTCCTCGCACCGCCGGACGAAAACCCCGCCGCCAGACGTGTCCGCCGGACACGTCGCCCGGGCCAATCAGAGCCCTCCACGTCGCCTCCGCCGCCGCCCGCACCACTCCCGTCGCGCCACGTGGCCTCCCGCCGGCCTCTCTCCTCCCGCCGCCGAAGCCCGCCGCGGCCCATCGCGGGCCCTCGCGGCCCATCCCGCCGCCGCCGCCTCCCGCGGGCGCCCCACGCTGGAGCTCACAGCTCCGCACGCCGGGGCCGCCCTCCGCCGCCCCTCGCCGCCCAGCTCCTCCCGCCGGCGCCGCTCTCCGCCACTCGTGCTGCACCGCGCGGCCGCCCGGATCCCGGACCTCGCGCCGCCGCCAGATCCAGGTCGCCACCCCGCCTCCAGTCGCCGGACCCGCCTCCTCCCTCGTGCCCCCTCCGGCGACCCCTCGCCGCGCCCCGTCGCCGGCGTTTGACCGCTGGTTGCTGCCGCCGTCCCGCTTGATCGGGGAGGAGCCCCGATCCGCCCTGCCCGTTGACCGCGCGTGGGCCCCTCGTCCGGCCCATCTCCAGCGCACCAGCCTCCCTGACCGGCCCAGCTCGCCGGCCTGCCTCTTCCTTCCTGGGCCAGCCCGGTGGTGAGCAGCCCGACTAAATCCCGCCCGTTGCGCATTATAGTACTTGACGCTCGTCTGTTTTTTTCACCAAGTCCCTAGAAAACTCATGTTATATGTGCTACTTTGCAATGCCAT
This sequence comes from Aegilops tauschii subsp. strangulata, assembly GCF_002575655.3. Taxonomy (NCBI): domain Eukaryota; kingdom Viridiplantae; phylum Streptophyta; class Magnoliopsida; order Poales; family Poaceae; genus Aegilops; species Aegilops tauschii. The sequence continues at coordinate 120,417,971 of NC_053039.3, forward strand.
AACTTTCTGCTCGTAGCTCCGATTCATGCATATGATATGTCAAAATGTTCATATGTGATGCTCTTCATATTGTTGTACTGTGTCATGCTTGTTTGAGTTCATCTTGATGCCCTAATCCTCGTTGCAGAAGTGCTATATGATGTTAACTTGCTAAGACTGTTATAACTTGATGTTTTGTCATTTTCGTTGCATTTTGTGTGTGCATCCTTTGAGCATGATGTCTACATGTTTTAGGAGCATATTCATGCCATATTTACAGTGGTGCAATCCATGTATTTTTGTGTGCATTGTGGTGAGTGCAACAAGCTTGTGAAGTGGGCTACTTGCTGTATCTGTTTTGCTAGTCTGAATCTGTTATATCATGTTGCTATGTTTACTTGATGCTACCATCGTATCCATGCATAATCTGGAGATGTCTAGTTGATATGTTTTGATGTCCATGTTATGGTCTATCATGCCATGCATTTTGATGCCTCATATATGTCCTGTAGCATATGTATTCATTGTCATGAACATGCCTAAATGATGCTCCAGTTTTCTGTTAACTTAATGATGCCATGTTGTGAGCTTGTTGTTGATTGATCTATGCCTCTTTTGGAGTTGCTCCTATTACATGAATTGAATTATGCTATTAATATTTTATCCACATGCCAAGTTTGTTAATTTTAGATTCCATATGACCTATGTTCCAAGCTTGTCAACATGCTATGTTGATGTTGCTGTTTTACACTTGCTGAAACTGTTATTATTTGCAATCTTGCCATGCCCTTTTTAGCATGTTCTGGTGGTTTCTAAAGATAGCTCAGTGTTCATGTTTTGCAATGCTTTACCTGTACATCACGTCCATGCCTTTTGTTTTCTTGTTGGGGTGCTGTAGCATGTCGTTTTGATGTTTGTAAGCTGCCTAGTTGCTGTTTTGGACAGCTTGTCCTTCAAACTTGTTTCATGTGTATGTGTTGAACCATTGCTCCGTTTTGAGTGTGCTCTCAGTTGCAAATCCACCCTTGACTCGTAACTGGTTCCATTGTACTTTTTATCCTAGTTGCAAGTCGACTCTTGACTCGCACGTGGGCTGATAGTTCGTAGTTGTCCTTATTGCAAGGCCACCATCCATTTGTAACTGGGCCTGTAGTTGTCCGAGTTGCAAGTCCACCCTCGTCTCACAACTGGAGCTTGTGTTTTGTGTTTTATCCTGGTTCCAAGTACACCCTTGACTCGCATGTGGGCCCATAGTTTGTTTCATCCCAGTTGCAAGTCGATACTTGACTCGCAACTAGGCTCATAGTTTCATAGTTGTCTTGTTTGCATGCCCACTCTTGCGGCTTGCAAATCGTATCGTAGTTTTGTTTAGTTGTCCCAGTTGCAAGTCCACCCTCGACTCGCAGCTCGTATCGTAGTTTTGTGTAGTTGTCCCTGTTGCAAGTACACCCTCAACTCGCAACTAGGCTCGTAGTTTGTTTTATCCTAGTTGCAAGTCCACCCTTGACTCGCAACTCAGGCCGTCTTTAGTTTTTCATCCCGGTTGCAGGTCCACCCTTGACTCGCAATTGGGCTAGTAGTTTGTTGCATCCCAGTTGCAAGTTGATACTTGACTCGTAACTGGGCTCGTAGTTTCGTAGTTGTCTCAGTTGCAAGTCCACCCTCGCAATTCGCAACTCGTATCGTAGTTTTGTGTACTTGTCCCAGTTGCAAGTCCATCCTCGGCTCGCAACTTGTATCGTAGTTTTGTGTAGTTGTTCCAGTTGCAAGTGCATCCTCAACTTGCAGGTAGGCCCATAGTTTGTTTCATCACAGTTGCAAGTCGCCCTTGAGTCGCAACTCGACCCGTGTTTACTTTTTCATCCCGGTTGCAGGTTGTAACGCCCCGAATCCGATGCGCGAGGTGTCCTCCGTTTAGTCGTCGTCACTGCCATGTCATTTACTTGCTTAGTTTTGCATGTAGCTTCATGTTACCTTGTTGCATCCATGTTTTGGAGTGTGTGCTTGATGTTTGTATGCATTTTGCATCAATGTCATGTTTAACTTGTTTTGCTCATATCTTCTAGGCCGTAGCTCCGAATTAAACGAACTTTATATGTAACTTGACTAGAAAACCGTGTAGATCATCTTGATGCATTTTAAATTGATGTTTAACAACTTCAACATTGTGTTCTAATCAGATCTGGACCAATTTCGAAATTTGCATATGAGGACTTACCGGAATTGTTATATGTTGTTTCCGGCCTCGTTTAAATTTGCTTTGATGTGTTGCTCTTGTATGCATCATCTCTTGCCATGAGTAGCTTCATGTAGCCTTCTCATGCATCATACTTGGTTGAGCATCATGTCTCATTATGTGTTGTGTGTTTGCTTCTTTCCGGTTGTGCTCCTTCTCGTTAGTTCCTGTTTCATTGCGATCATGAGGATTCGTTTGTCTACACTTGGTTCGTCTTCGTGGCTTCATCTTCTTCATGGACTCGTTCTTCTTCCTAGCGGGATTTCAGGCAAGATGACCGTCACCTTGGATCTCACTACTATCATTGCTATGCTAGTTGTCTCGATGCTATCGCTATGTCGCGCTACCTACCACTTGTTTATCAAGCCTCCCAAATTGCCATGATAGCCTCTAACATTTTTCACCCTTCCTAGCAAACCGTTGTTTGGCTATGTTACCGCTTTGCTCAACCCCTCTTATAGCGTTGCTAGTTGCAGGTGCAGTTGCGGGTCGTTCCATGTTGGGACATGGATTTCATGGATATTTTGGGATATCACAATTTATCTTATTTTAATTAATGCATCTATATACTTGGTAAAGGGTGGAAGGCTCGGCCTTATGCCTGGTGTTTTGTTCCACTCTTGCCGCCCTAGTTTCCGACATACCAGTGTTATGTTCCACCCTTTGACTTGCAACTGGGCCAGTAGTTTGTTTTATCCCAATTGCAAATTGACCATGACTCGCAATTAGGCTCTTAGTTTTCTAGTTGTCCTAGTTGCAAGTCACCATCGACTCGTTACTGGGCTCGTAGTTGTTCGAGTTTCAAGCCCATCATTGGCTCGCAGCTGGAGCTTGTGCTTTGTTTTCCATCCCGGTTCCAAGTCCATCGTTGAATCACAACTTGTCCCATAGTTTGTTTCATCCTAGTTTCATAGTCCACCTTTTTGCTAGAGGTCTTGTAGTTGTAGTTGGCCCAGTTGCATGTCTACCATCGACTCACAACTGGCTTTGTACTTGTAGTTCCCAGTTGCAAGTCCACTCTTGACTCGCAACTGCGTTTTTTTTGTAGTTGTGGTTGTCCTTATTGCAAGTCAACCCTCGACTCGCAACTTGTTTTCTTTTGTAATTTGTAGTTTCCCCAGTTGTAAGTCCACCCTCAACCCGTGGCTATGGCTTTTGTAGTTGTAGGTGCCCCAGTTGCAAGTCCACCATCGACTCGCAACTCGAGGCTTTGTAGTTGTAGGTGTCCCAGTCGCAAGTACAACGTCGACTCGCAACCCGAGGGTTTGCAGTTGTAGGTAACCTAGTTGCAAGTCCACCGTTGACTTATAACTCAGGGTTTATAGTTGTAGTTGCCATAGTTGCAAGTCCAGCCTCGAATCACAAGGGAGGGTTCTTTTTGTGGTTGTAGTTGCCCAATTGCAAGTCTACCATCGACTCTCAACTAGGCTTTGTACCTATAACTGCCATAGTTGCAAGTCCATCCTTGACACACAACTTGGGATTTTTTTTGTACATGTAGTTGCCTAGTTGCAAGTCCACCGTCAACTTGGAAATAGGGCTTTTTGTAGTCGTCGTTTCGTAGTTGCAAGTCCACCCTCGACTCGCAATTGGGATTTATGTACTTGTAGCTACTCCAGTTGCAAGTCCACCATCAACTCGTAACTAAGGGCTTTGTACTTTTAGGTGCCCCAATTGCAAGTCCACCCTCGACTCTCAACCAAGGGCTTTGTACTTGTAAGGCCCAACCCATTTTTTTTGTAGCAGTTGCAATTTTAAGCAAAACACACAACTCGCCATCCTAGTTGCATGTCCACCCTCGACGCGCAAGTTGCTCCCATTCCTATCTAGTTGCATGTCCAAACTAACTTGCAACTCGCCGACACAGCTGCATGTCCAACCCCAACACGCAACCTGCCCTCGACCCCTATCTAGTTGCCTGTCCAAACCCAACACGCAACCTACTAACCCAGTTGCATGTCCAAGCCAAACATGCAACTCATGCCCAACATAGTTGCATGTCCACTCTCGGCACGCAACTCGTTCCCCAACCTAGTACCCCTATCTAATTGTAATTTTTTTCAAATACATATCAAATTTTGTAATACACATTTTTTTATTTACACGGAAAACATTTTATAAGACACGTTAGACATTTAAAAAATACATGATGAATATTGTTTTTTCAAATACAGGCCCGAGCATTTTTTAGAATAAGTGGTAAACATTTTTCAAACTCCTGCTGAACTTTTTTTAAAATTTTATCTTTTATAAAAAATACGCGAACACTTTTTTACATTGCATACACATTTTCTAGAAATATTGTGATTTTTTTAATGCGTGAAGTTTGTTTTAAGAATTGTCACGAACATTTCTTTGAATGTGACGAAACATGTTTACCATTGTATAATATGTGTCCTTAAACATCACAAACAATCTTTTCGAATGCATGATTTTTTTTCAAATGTCAATATTTTTTAAATGGTACCAAAAACTAGTTTTATTGATTTTTTGATTAAAATAAAAATAAACCAAATTTATTCGTGTTTTTAATAAAATGTTCGTAATTTCAAAAGTGTCCACACTTTTAAAACTGTTGGGAATTTTCGAAAATAGTTTACATTTTCAAATTTGTTCATGAAGAAATTGTTCGGAATACTAAAATGTGTTCATATTTTTCAAAAAATGTGGGAACTACAAAGTTTATTCACATTAAAATGACTTTTCAATTTTTTAAAAATGTTTGCATATTCAAAAGTATTCGACATTTTGTTTACAATTTGTAAAAAAGGTTTCAAAAAATATCAAGAATAACTTCTAATCTCGCGCTGTATGTGCTGTTATCAATAGTTTACCACTTATTAATCAACAACAGTAGCTATTGGCTGTGTTGGTAGGACCGTAGGAGCTGGTGTTCCCTACCGTTTGGTCATGAGATATAGACAGACCCATATATTTATCTAAGACTTCCCTACAATATGGCTGTAACTATATAAATATAATAACTTTAACAAAAAAGTTGAGCATGTTATAATCTGAAAAAACAGGAGATTTTTTTTTCAAGCCACATGGTCTACCTCCTTCGCATAAAGCAACGGGCAAGGATGTGTGCTGGGATTCGACGGCCAGATTTGTTATTCAGACCCCTTCCTCTGCATTCCCAGAAACTGTAACAAGCAATACTAATCAGCACAGGGTTCTGACTTCAATGTAAGTTCAGAAAAAATAAATTCAGCGACACGTGGTTTTTGGAATATTCAAATCGAATAAGCCGATTGACCAAAACTTAGTTGGACTAACATTCATGTAAAACTTCTGATCATTTGTTCAAATTGAAAACCTTAAAAACTGAAATTTCGGAAATTTCAGTGGGGCCTGAAATATTTCTGAAATCAAAATTTAGAACCATTTCTCAGGCCAGTGGTACGCTATTGCTAAGAAAATGAAATTATGAAAGAATTTGATGAAGACATTGAAACTAAGCAATCAAGTGTATGTAGTAGTAGTACCTAGGACCAAGAGATACGATGTAGGTGCGATCGAAGCGGCAACGAGGTGGTGCTCGATTCTTGGATTTGAACTCCGGGCACTTGGTGACCCACTTCATGATGGCCTCCACTGCCCCGGGATGGATGTGCGCATACAGCCTTGAGGCCCTGCAATTGAAGGCAAGCAAAGCTCGATGAAGCTGAACTCTTGTCATGTCCATTGCCACGGCGACAGTAATTTGCAAGCAGTAGCAATTGGTACTGGATGGGAGATTGGAGACGCACTTGTCTGGGTCGGAGCGCATGGAATCGAGGACGCGGCGGACAGCGCGCAGCTCGGGGTGGGCGAGGAGGCCGACCTCGGCGCGTCGGAAGGAAGCGGCGGAGACGGTGCTGGCCTCCCCGACGGCGAACTTGGACATGACGCCGAAGACGCGGATGCGTGAGAGGACGAGGCTGGCCAGCCGGCTGCAGTCCTCCAGGTCGACGAGGCCCGCCACGTACGCCTCGGCTTGGCTTCCGCCCACTTGTCCTGGGCCAGCAGCAGCCGCAGGTACTCCGGCATGAAGGACACGCCCGTCTCCTGCTCCAGCCTGCAATGCACGAGAAAATCCGCCTTGGATCATGCACGCATCGTTGCAATTGGTGTCTCCGCCGGCAGCGAACAAGAGATTCAGAGAGACGTACGCGTGTGCGGTGTCGGAGAGATTCCAGCGCCTGAGGAAGCACAGGAGCCGACGGAGACGGAGCGACGTCAGGCCAGCGACGTCGCCGTGGAAAGGCCTCATCGCTCTGCTCTCTCCCGGCGTTTCTCTTGATCTCACGTCTCGCTCCTGCCTTCTTTCCTCTGCTTTGCGCCTCCCTTATTATTTCGGTTCCGAGGGAGGGAGAGGGGTGGAGAAGGGTTTATGGGCCGCCTGAGAACTTACTGGGCTGAGAGCTATAGTTTTTTTTAGAAGGCTGGGGGCGGACTAAAAAAAAGACAAAGTTAAAGAGACGGGAGCGGACTCAAAAAAAGACAAAGTTAAGGGCCTGTTCTGAAGTCCTCCAGCTCTACACTTCACAAACTTCACAGATGAATTTGTCCCGAACAGTTTTGCTACGAGAAGCTGGCTTCTCGAAGTTTTGCTCGATGGCAGTGCAAAATCCTGGAGCAGCGACGACCCAGCTCCACCGATGGGAAAAGCTGGAGTTGGCCAGTATTACAACCGAAGTGCCACCGCCAAGTCCAAGCCAGCGAACCGGTACACTCGCACAAAACATAACGCTCCTCTCGCTCTCCATCGAATCGGTACAGGGGCGGCTTCCCTCGATGCCTAGCCCATACTGGGCTGCCTCCAACCGGCCCAGTAGCGCCCAATAGGCCCACAACCTCCCAGCTGGGTTGCAGCAATGGGAGAAGCTGCACACACGACGCAGAACGCTCGGGAATCGCCAGATGAAGCGTGAAGCTGGCTAGTGAAGCTGGATTTGTGAAGTTTTGTGAAGTTGGAGGAGATCAGAACAGGCCCTAAACCGTATTTAACGCTCTTTGCTTCAAACTTCCGGCGATTCAAGGAAATCACTTCATTTCCGCCGGCTGATAATACGCGCTCCTAAGCCGCCTTCTTCTTATGACGCGTGTCCCGCATGGGCCCCACCACTTCCCCACCGTAGAAATCTTATCCCATCTTCTCTCTGTCCTTCCTCTTCCTCCCCTCATATCGTCTTGTCCCCATCTCACAAGGCAGCAAGCAAGACGCAGCTGTGTGCACAGAGACGTGGGAGGCATGCCCAGCCGCAACCTGCTGCGAGATCCAGCCACACCGCCTCTCCGATGCTACGGGAGGAGGCTCCGATGGCGAGCGACACTGGCCGCCGCTGCTAACCCGCACGAGCTGCTCCATGGGGCAGGTGACGGCCACTAGTGACGCCCCTTGTAAGTTCCAACAGTCCCTAGGCCCCGACGAGCGGCAGCGTCGATGGCCGTTGCATAGTGCATAGCAGCTCCGGCGTCGTGGCCGCTGCATCGTAGCTTCAATAGCCGCTGCATTGCAACTCCGGCGGCGTCAACGGCCGCTGCATTGAAGCTCCAGCGACGTCAACGGCCGCTGCATCGCAGCTCCGGTGCGCGTCATGGCCGCTACATTGCAACTCCGGCGGCATCAACGGCCGCTGCATTGCAGCTCCAGCGGCGTCAACGGCCGCTGCATCGCAGCTCCGGCGGCGTCAACTCCGACGGCCGATGCATTGGAACTCTGACGGTCGTAGCTTCGGTGGCGTTGACTCCGACGGCCGCTGCATCATTGCAACTTCGGCGACGTCAACGGCCGCTGCATCGCAGCTCCGGCGGCGTCAACTCCGACGGCCAATGCATTGCAACTCCGATGGCCGTAGCTCCGGTGGCGTCGACTCCGTCGGCCGCTACATCATTGCAGCTCCGGCGACGTCAACGGCCGCTGCATCGCTGTTCCGGCGGCGTCAACTCCGGCGGCCGATGCATTGCAACTCCGACGGCCGTAGCTCCGGTGGTGTCGACTCCGTCGGCCGCTGCATCATTGCAGCTCCGGCGACATCAACGGCCGCCGCATCGCAGCTCCGGCGGCGTCAACTCCGACGGCCGATGCATTGCGGCTCCAGCGACCGGCAGTGTCGTGGCCACTGCGTTCTACGACATTTGCATGGCAGCTCTGGTGACGTCGACTCCGGGCGGTGTCGCAGCTGGTGGAGCGCGAGAGTGGGCGCTGCATGGGTTGTTCGTGTGTTACACGAGAGAGAAGATGTGCGTTGTGTGAAAGTGCGATTCGCGGGACACCAAGCGATTGGCTACGATATATGTTCACGATCAAACGGTTACCAAGCCGGCTTATAACAGTGAGTTAGCCGGCTTACGCCTAGCATCCGCCGAGATTCAATTGCTTTTCTTTTTATGATTTTTTTACCGGTTTTACACATTTTTATTTTTTAAGAATTTCTTTAAAAAAAATCAGAATTTCTAAAATTTTATTTTCAATAGTATTGGTATTTTAGAAAATATTGTTGTATTAATAAAATTGTTCAATCTTTTAAAAAGTGCTCGGGAATGTCCCGCCGAGGTTATTCTTCACCTCCGGCGGCTGGACGCTCTCCTCAAGGACCACACCGCCCACACGTAAGCTCGCACGCTGCAATTTGCTGTCGATCTCTTCATTTGATTCGCGATTCACTCCAGTACTTGCTTATTCCGATCGCTTCCAACTCAGGCTGGAGATGGAGGCGGGGCTGTTCTTCGAGGCGGCGCATCTGGAGCAGCTGGTGAGACAAGGGCTCTGGGCCTCTGCCCACCGCTACCTGCGGTGCTTCTCGGCGCTCTGGGGGGACGGGGACGGGGACGGCGCCGCCACCCAGTACGCCACCCTCCTCAGCAGCCTCTCCCACCACTCCATACTTGCCTGGCTGGCCTGCCGCGGCGACGAAGGCGGTCGCGCCGCATCTTTCCTCAGGCCCTCTGATGAGGCCATCCGCAAGGCCTGCCCCGAGGAAGCCCGACGCAAGGTCATGTACTGCTCCATGACTTCCCAACAAGCCAGGTACTGTACCTACTTATCTTCGCGGCATTGATTTGTACGTAGTCTGTTCAGTCAGACGAATGGCGATTTTTCGCGCAATCCCAGCTCGCCCTCCGTTGGGTTTCGCCGGCTTAGATCGATAATGAGGTCTGTGCCTTTGTAAACGCAGACCATCCGTGAACTGGGAGGATATAAAGCTCGAGACCTTGACGAGGCTGCAGGAGTTGGTTGATCTGCGTCCCAACCTGGACTGCCTGCTGAAAAATCGATTGCCACGACACAAGCCCACGCCGCAGGATGTCATTCCTCTTGGGTATGGTTTTAACTGCTTAATTATGAGCTCAAAGTAACATCGTTTTCATTTCTTTTGCAATTTGACCACATTACTGACCAGCATACGCAATGCTAGCTTACGGGGGTCTCGGAGATACCGGAGGAAGAGAGTCAACCATAAGCCAGCACATGATCTCGCGTATTTTGTTCTACACAAGAGGTACCAAACACAGGATTTCTGTCTTTGTGTCCTTTTTTATCGAGAATATGCGATATCATCAACATTTACACAAATTCCTTTCTCCTGTGCAGGCTGCCCTCTACTCATAAGATAAAACAGTTAGGTGAATGAGGTTTTTGTTCGTCTTTGATACGTGCAACCCAATCGATGTCGTTAGTTTGGTGCCAGACTGCCACCAATTCTTCGTGGCTGAAACTAGTTTGAAACCAGATCTTCCTTTTGTTATTATATAATGTTTTAGTTACTGCTTCAAATGTACAACTACCCAAAGTTTTATCTTTGTGCTTCAAATGTAATGCTGATCACAGTTTTATCTTATAAATTATAATGCCGGTTTGCTTGTTTGGCGCCACTTACTGATCAGTCATAAAAAAATTGAACACATTGGTGCATTATTAATTGATTTGGAACATGAATTCAATTGAATTTAATGATTCTATTATAATTGGAATTTGGAGTTATTTTCTCACACAGTTCCTTTAAGAAGTATAGAGACAATGTAATTGTTGCCATCTATGGCTTGTTCCATTGTTAAACAAAAGGTGGCTTGTTGATTTTGTCCCGCGACGAAAGATTAAGATGTATGCTCCTTTTTTTAACTGCATCCTTTCTTCTGGACAGAAATGTGGGATAACTAATGATACATGTTCGTGGGCAGTTGTCAAGTATTTTGACTGTGAAGATCCTTGCTATACTCAAAATGGTCAGCAAAACTTAATTCAGGAAAGGATACAGACTGGCCAAGAACAAATGAAGAGTTTGATGAAGTAAATTCTATGAAATGAGGACTAAGTGTTTATAAGTACAAAAAAAAAATCTCATGGTCAGGTAGAAATACTAGGAATGCTTAAAATCTCTGACGGAAAGTGTTAGCAGAATATGACTTTGTGGATGTGTCTTTTTTCCCCTAGCGATATAGTTATATGATATACATGGATAAGTACCCCAAATCTGAAGAGTAAAGATAGATGACGAGAGTATTCACAACATTATGTTTTCCAGATCAAAATTCACTTAATCATAATCTTACTAGGCTGCACTTGAGATGTGCGCATGAATATACATTCCTACAGCATAAATAGGAACACATATTCAGTTATTCAGGTCCATGGGAACTTGAACCTACTTTGTTTAGGTTGTGGATATATGAAAAGGAAGGCAAATGATTCTCATGGTCCACATCTCCAGTGAGCCCGGTATTAGAAATATAGAAAACTGCATTCGAAAGTTTCAAAAAAATGTGAAAAAAAAATCCACATATAGGTATGTGTAAAAATTCACCAAGAGAATTTGTCATATGTGCTATCTGAAGATTGGGAGGGAGATTGTTGTGATATTAGCGAATACGTACATGTCAGTTTAGTAATGTCACTCTTTCCTGATAATAACCAGTGTGAACTGGCGTAGTTTAAGATTGGGAGGCAGATTGTTTTGATATTAGCAAATACAGTACATGACAGTCTAGTAACGTCGCTCTTTCCTGATAATAGCCAGAAGTAACAACAAATAGTTGATAGATTGAACTTGCATTGTCTCTACAATTCTGGTTAGGTTCTCTTTAGAAAACTCTAGTGTGAGATGAGATCAGAGCGGGACCAAATAGCCAGTTATATGGGCCAGGGCTATCTTTAATAACTGTTATATGGGCATTTTTGGTGTCTTTTCTTTGTTTCTTTTCATCCATGTACACCAGAAGTGGATATTAAGCCGATTTGTGATTTCTAGCAGCAACTGAAGGAGAATGATTTTATCAGATCAGATGAAATATCGAAGAAGGAAACACAGGATCAATGTTGGATCTGAGCCATTGAACTTTTGAAGACTCGTGGACATACAAGTCTAGCAAGGGGAGGACTCAGTCCGGTACTTGCCTCGGTCAATATATCACCTCCGGTGATAGGCTTTGTATGATACCTGTTCTGTCAATGTACATTGTGAAAAAAGTGAGGTGGTGCTGATGGTTTGACATGGAGCTCTTGTTCTCAACATTATGAGGCACGAGCGACAAGCATGACTTTATTCAAGATGATGTTGCATGTTGCGTTCTAATGGGTCACGCATAGGGCTTAGTTCTGCAAGAAAAATGGAAGAGGTTCCAAATCAATCAGCTAAATTGGGTAAGGACGTGAACACTGCAATAATTGCACTTTGTCCCTCAATGGGTTACACATAACTGGACATTATTCTCTCAAAATGGACTGGGAAGATATATCGAAACGGAGTTGTTCTCGAAATAGGAGAGTATGTTAGTGAAAGGAACGCCCTCGAAATAGGCTTTCGCCCCGCTTTATAGATAAAACATACGTCCATACAACCAAGTCTCAATCATAGTCATAAAAGGAAACTGCTGGGGCCACGGCACAAACACACTCAAACGAAAGAAGAAGAAACATAAAAAGGCCGCCAGGGCAAGCTACGAAGCAGACGAACGGTCGGAGAGCCGACGCGCGGAAGACAGCAGAGCGTCCAGATAGAGCTGAAGCCGGTCACAATCTCTCGGCCTAGCGAGCGGATGCCAGTGCTGCAAGAAGGCAAGAAATTTGAAGAACGAGTCAGAAGCACGCCGTGGGAACACCCGCTCAATCACCATCTTATTGCGAGTAATCCAAAGAGTCCACATCATAGCCGCGGAGATAAGCCAGAACAGCCGGCGCTTACGGCCAACCTGAGTGGCCTTACCTGCAGAAACTCTGCAATGTCATGGGCCTTGCACTCCGGTCCCAGAGCCTCACGAACAAAGCACCAAAGTGCCTGTGCTGCTACACACGAGAACAAAATGTGCGTTCCCGTTTCCGGGACGAGGCAAAGGGGGCAAATGCCATTGCCCAGACCATGGCGTTTCAGCACCTCAGTCCCCGAAGGTAAACGATCTCTGAGAAGCTGCCACACGAAAATCTTGATCTTCAGGGGCATCGACGCCTTCCACAATGGGGATAACCACTGGAGAACCGGTAGCCGGCATAGCGCCTGATAAGCGGAACTTACGGAGAATTCTCCCGAAGGAGAAAGACTCCAAGAAATAGTGTCAGGATCCTGGGACAAAGGAAGAGGGACTACTTCCCTCAAGTCTGCCCATTCCTGCACCTCAGCTGGTCCGAATGAGCGGCGGAACGCAATGTTCCCTCATCCAAAGCAGCCGCAGAAACAAGAACAATCGGGTTGTCACAAATCGCAAAGAGCCTCGGAAACCGCATGCGGAGAGGCTCCCCATCAAGCCAGGGGTCCAACCAAAACTGGGTCCCAGACCCATTACCAACCGAGAATCGCAAACCCAGCCTAATCTCATCATTGATGGCCTGGACAGATTTCCAAAACTGGGACCCAGCCGAGTGCGAGCAAGCCAAGAGGGGCTGGCCCTGCAGGTACTTGGACTCAATCAGCTGCAGCCACAAACCTCCATCTCCCCGCAAGATCCGCCAAACCCAACGAAGCATGAGCGCCACGTTCATACGGCGAGACGCAGGGATGCCCAACCCACCTCGGTCCTTTGGCAAGCAGATGTCAGCCCATTTCACCATATGGTACTTAGGCCGACCATCCCCATGCTTGCCAGAAGAACCTAGCCAGCTCCTTGTCAAAGGAACTATGCACACCCTCGGGCAAGATGTACATCCCCATCATATACATGGAAAGGCTGGCAAGGTTAGAGCTAATGAGGACAATTTTGCTTCCTTTAGATGTGAACCTACCGCACTAGGGCTCCGCACGAGACGCTACTCGTCCCACAAGCGGATCATACCCACTCACCAAAATCCCGGACTCAGCCAGGGGCATCCCCAAGTAAGATATGGGGAATGAAGCCAACCTACAATTGAGGTTATCTGCGATCCTATGCTGCTTAGCCTCCGAGTAGCCAAGGACCACAACCTCGCTCTTATCAAAGTTAATCTTAAGTCCAGACATTTCCTCAAAGCAGAGCAAAAGGAACTTAAGATTAACAATGTCCGAGTCAAAACCTTCCACCATAATCATGGTGTCATCCGCATACTGCAAATGGCTAACCCCCCCCCATCCGGAATGAGATGACTAACCACACCCTTAAGGTGGCCGGCCAGCTTGGCCTTATCTAGGATGCCCGCAAGGGCATCAACTGCAAGGTTGAAAAGCAAGGGGGAGAGAGGATCCCCTTGCTTTACCCGCCTGGAGGCCTGGAAGAAGGGTCCCACTTCGCTGTTGATGTTGATCGCCGTGTTTCCAGATCTAACCAATTGCATGATCCAGGAGCACAACCACTCATCAAATCCTCATCGCTGCATCACCAACCTCAAAAAGGACCAGTCCAGATAGTCATAAGCCTTTTGGAAATCGAGTTTGAGGAAGACCCCCTTAAGCCCCTTCGACGCCACCTCGTGGACAATCTCGTGAAGGGCAAGAATCCCGTCATGGATCCGCCGACCCTTCAAGAACGCGGACTGGAGGGGGTGGGCAATCCTTTCCGCCACGGGGGATAAATGGGTCGCGCAAACCTTCGCAAAGATTCGCTCCAACACATTGATCACCGTGATGGGGCGGAATTGCCGAATATCCTTCGCCCCAACTACTTTGGGGATCATAGATATGATGCCATAATTAATCCTAGCCATGTCAAGAGTTCCGATATAGAACTCATGGACCGTGGGCATAATGACCGGACGCAGGATCTCCCAGAATTTTTGGAAGAAACTACTGGAAGGCCATCCGCCCCCCGGGCCGAGCAAGCTTTCATAGAAGCAATCGCCCGTCCCACCTCCTCGGGAGAGAAAGGGAGAGTAAGCTCTGCATTCTTCGCATCGGAGATGGTCGGCAAGCGGCCAAAAGTCGGCGCAGAGGGAGACGCCTCCACGAGGCTCAGCCAAAAACAACTCCTTATAGGAGTAAATATGGGTGGAGATGTCCTTTGGGCTTTCCAGAAGAACACCCCCATCCCAGAGGAAAGGGATGGCACATTTCCGCCTGCAACCATTGGCCATCGCCTGGAAGTAGGCAGTGTTCGCATCCCCTTTAAGGAGCCAGTTCTGGCCCCCTCGACGCTGCCAAAACAACTCCTCGCTCTTGTAAATGTCCATGAGCGAGACCTCAAGGGAGTATCTCCTAATCCAGTCGTCAGGAGACAGGCCCGGCCCATCCGCAAGGCCATCTAGTACCTTAATCTGATCCAGCAGGGCCCCTTTACGGGCCCGAAGATCAGCACCAAGGTTCGCCCCCAGCCCTTCATGGCCTGACGGGCCATTTTAGCACAGTGATGCCAGACATCCACGACACATAACACACGAGGCGGGGACACGACAGCCTCTAACCAGCGGTCACGAACCAGCTCAAAGAAACCCGGTTGCTCCAACCAAAACGCCTCAAAGCGGAAGCAACGGGTTCTAGGGGGGCATCATCCCCTGAAGAGAAAAGCAGGGGGGTATGGTCGGAGCCAATCTGAGTAACCGCCTTGAGGGAGCACAATGGGAACATCACTTCCCACTGGGCCGACACAAATACCCGATCCAAAACACTCCGGATAGGGTCCGCCTGCTTATTCGTCCACGTGAACCTAGCCCCTACGCGGTCTATCTCACGAAGAGCAAGATCCACAATGCAGTCATTAAATAGACGCATGCGGACACGATCAACATTAGGAGAGCTTTTATCCGAAGCCCACCTAATGAGGTTGAAGTCCTCGGCCACCACCATCGGAGTGGTGCACCGCTCCACCTTATTTTTCAGCTCGGCAAGGAAGTCAGCAGAGCGCCCATGATCCGCAGGTCCATAGACAAAAATTACCTCCCAGCTGAGGTGAACTCGTCGGTCGGTGATGGACATGCTCAGGAAGAACTCCCCTCGGTCCATATCCTCAACCGAGAAAGCATCCTCCTTGACTCCAAGCAGGATGCCGCCAGATTGTCCCGTAGCAGGCAGCCACTGCCGGACAAACTGGTGGCGTGAGAGCCCCTGGAGCTCATGCATGCTAAAGTCCTGGCGAATCATCTCCTGAAGTCCCACAATGTCAATCTCTTCTTGCGGCAAATACTCGATGAGCTGCCAACGTCGACCAGTGAGGCCGAAGCCCCTAATGTTCCAACATAGGAGCTTCATTGAATAACCTCACTGGAATCCCTAGGCCCCTCAGGTGGGACTGAGCTAGCCCGCCCGTCAATCGCGGGTCAGGGGGATGCCTTCACCGGACGGCCACGCTACCCCCGGGTGGGGGTGAGGGGGGCAACGGAGGCCTCTTGTCCGAGGGAAGCGGACCTGGAATTTGTGACAGCCTGGATTTTGCCTTCTCTCTTTTTCCGGACTTGATTTTGCCTTTGCCTTGGATTTGAGTTTTTGGAATCAATTCAAATGGACTTATCACTTGGGCATGCCCTTGACCTTCATCCAAGTGACCCATCTACCTCTCATTCAATCTCATTTCTCTGAAAAATCCCAAAATGGTCAAATGAATATTTTTCATAAAAGAAAAATATTCATTTTCTCTTCTCAAACTCATCTCAGAAATCAGTGCTCCAAAGCAACCCTCATTTTTATTGCTCCTAAGATCTTGAAATAATTCCTGAATATTCTTTGAACCTTGGCCCACCTTCCCAAGCAAAAATATTGCATGACATTTTGTAATATTTTGGCTACAGAAAATCATTTCCCTTCTGGCCCAAAAATGCACATTGTACAGCTAGTTTATTTTTCCTTGATCCTTTGGCCCTGGTTTTTCTTGAGCCTCATTACCCTCCTAAGTAAACCCTAACCCCAGAAGATCAGCCCTAATGGCCTTCTAGAATCTCTCCAAACATAGCACCCAAGTTTCTGGCCAGAAACTTGCCAAGAAGCTTGAGTCACTTCTGGTAGGCCTGGCAGTGAGTTCTCAGCATCCCTAGACCTAACACTGCGTGGACTATAGCCCAGACAAGGTTTGGCCGAGCATGTGCATCGCTTTGACCATGCCAGGGCGGTGACCGCGTGTGAACACGGGGTCTGGCACGCGTTCGACGCGCTCTGCGTCGCGCCAATGCCTCTGTTCGGCGTGTGCTCGAGCCAGAGCTCGCCGACGACTGGCGCGCCGCGCCACCAGCTTCGACTCATCACTCTTGATGTCTCCCTGGCGCTCGCCGACACCGGAGACGCTGCAGCGACCACGGGCACGTCGCGGCCAAAAGCCACAGTGCGCTCGTGCCCTTGTCTTCTTCTCCCCTGCCTCATGTGCTCGTCCGCGAGCGTGGACAGCTCCCGCCTGAGCGCTGAGCCCTTGCCCCCTCTCACTGGCGCCCTTCGTCATCGCTCGCCGGCTTCCAGAGAACTCCGGTGGCGCCATGTACCCCCTTCCTACTCCGGCTATATATAGAGCCCCTCCCTCCGTTCCGAAGCCACACACCGCACTTCTCAACCACCACGACCAAGTGGGATAGCCGTAGCCCGGTCGGGCAGGCCTCTGGCCGTCGACCATGACCAGAGATCGCCGGCGATCCCCACAGCCCATCCACCCTGCTCCAAAGCCCCTCGAGCTCAACGAACCTCTTAGGCGCATCATTGGAGGTCCACTGGTGTCGCCTGGAAGCAACAGAGCCCCTGGAGTCGCCCCTCGCCGTCGCCTTCTTCCTCTCCGGCAAGCCTCAACAGCCAACGCCGTTTGCGAGCTTGGTTGCGAGCAGCTCCGGCCATCCCCCGACAAGCCATGGGTACGGGCAGGTCCGCCGTGACCCCCTCTCCACTTCTATCCCTCTGGCTTTGCCCAAGATTCCCTCCTCGCCGGCGTGAGCTCCGGCGGAGCACCGCCGTGCTCTGTTTCCTCTCTCCCCCTCTCTCTCCTGACTGGTGGGGCCCGTTGTCAGCCTCTCCACTCGCACCTGAAGCGGTACGAGTGGAGGCGTATTCTGCCTTTACGCCATCGACGTCACCCCCCAGATTTTCTGTTTAATTCAAATTAATTCAAAAATTTGACCACAACTTTGACCAGTGATAATTTCTAGCCTATAAGTCCAAATGAGTTGATTCTTTTTGCATTGTGTTTGTTTCAGAAAGCTCTAGCAGCACACCAAAATGTGGAATTTTCCTTTATGTCTAGAATTTCTGGTGATTTTCAGATTGGGTTTTGACATTTTGTTTTGTGGTTTTTAAATATTTTCAGAAGGAGAGACTTGCCTTGAAGATAACCAAGAGGAGTGTGTCCCTCCTCTGCACTAAGGCAAGCCACACCAGCATTTGGATGGTGTAATTTCAATATCTATGATTTTTCTTACTTTAATATCAGTTCTTTTATGCATTTAAAATTTGATAAATAAATTTGGTTGAATGCTAGTTACCTTGTCATGCTTGAAATGTTTGTTTAAGTTACTGGTTGAATGCATGGAGTAGTTTGGTCTAGTAGAATAGAGTTTGACTTAGTTATATTGCTATGATAAATAATGATAGTTCTTTTTGCTTAATGAGAATTTCATATAAATTATGAGTTAATCAAAATATTGCATGATCATAAATAGTGAGGTATAACGAGTAAAGTTTAATGATGAGTTAGTGCAAGGAAGTTATATTGATAAGGTTGATCCGTTCTTGTGAGTTGCATGTTTTGCATATCAATTAGTTGCATTGCTCATGGCATCGTATGACTTGGCATAGTAGTTTTTATTTTCAAGTTAAACCTGATAATAATCCAACTTGAAGATAACGTTGATCAAGTCATGGTGCCACTGAATCGGGTTTTTCCTCAGTGCGACCACATTTACCTTTATGGGGGGTCTTGATTCGGTCCCTTGTCGTGCCTCTCGCCAGTGCCTCCAACGAGGGAAGGTTATGGGCGTGCGGTACCCTGGCCCGGTAAGCAGACATAACCTTGTGTGCCCGTTTGTTTTTATGGTACCTTGTCCCCGTTTGGGACCGTTTTTGCCATGGCGGTGGCCGTTGATGCCTTTGGTAGGCACGAGGCCACCCAGGACTTAGCCCTGAGAGGGAGTTGGTCGGAGTGGCCGGGAGAGTGTCATGGCAAGGGGAGGGTTTCATCGGAACGCCGTTGGTCTATCCGAATGGGAGTGCGAGGCCATGGGTTTCGTGGTGTGGGTAAAGTGCGCTACCTCTGCAGAGTGTATTCAATCTATCGATAGCCGCATCCTTGGTTACGGACACAACTCGGGAGTAGGTCACACCATGGATCAACATTTATAATTAATCCTGCACACTAAATATTTATTGGTGGCATTGTTGTGATGATTTGTGAGATCATGAGCTGATCATGAGTGATTGGCTTCAGTTGTGATCCGGGTATGATCACCGTTTGGTTACGAGGTGACCCGTCTGGTAAGCGAGTCCGAGGGACTCGGTGCACATGTTGGTTTCATCGTATTAGTAGCATTACTTGCATTGCATTAACCTGAATAATTGTCATGATATTGTTTGTCATCGTGCTTATGTTTGTTGTGAGCTTGCAAGTACATTCAATGTACTGACCTGGCGTGTCATGCCAGATTTCAGGCAAGTCGTACCGCATCGGAGAGCTTCCCGTGTCTAGGCCGTGTCCACCTCGGTGTCCCTGTGCTATGGAGTTCCAGTTCGTCGTCATTCTGCTGCCGCGTAGTTTATGTGCTCAAGGCCCCTTCATGTTCATTAAATAATGTACATACTGTTCATCCGCACCGTGTGTGTGCCGCTTGGCCTCTTATCTCGATGTAATATCAGACTTATGTACCCGCTAGCATCAATAAAGCAGTTGTTTCCGTACCATGTTGTTGTGTGTTGCCAGAAGACTTGATCTCTGGGCTGGCAATGCAAGGTAAACCGGTTGCTCTGAGCCGGGGTGCCACAACGCTTGGTATCATAGCCGCGCTGATTGTAGGACACGCTAGACCGTTAGTGCGTTAGTGGAATGGTAGATAGTTTCATCTGAGTGCCGGTAGTTATAGAAATTGATTGCTGCATTGCTTGCATGTTTATCTGTTGTTTTTACTAACCGTATGGTGATTGTGAGTGTAGATGGCTCCAGTTCCGATCTTGTACCATCCTGAGCCAGCTCCGTATACATCGTCGCACCTGCTTCAGAACGTGTGGCGACGACTCTACCCAGAGGGTGCTGATCCAGTGTATCAGGAGCATCTGGCCGGTTCTTTGTATGAGTATTATGCCGAGGTCACTCTACACCACAGTTCCCCTTCCGGCGCTTACACTCCTTCTAAGGGTGGTCTCGATTCTACGCCATCTCAGGCGGTCCAGTTTGCTGCAATCGAAGCTCTTGTAGACTTGCGCTACAACGAGGTTCGCATGCACACCCACCCAGGTTTCTTTTGCTACCCATCTCTGCACGAGAATGGGCGTATCCGCTTTCGTTTGATTAATCCGGCGTGCGATCGTCCTTCTAGCCACCTCTCTCATTATATCACTGCCGGTTATCTCCTGATCTACGAGTTAGCTCGGGAGCTAACCCGAGCCCGGATAGCTCTCGCCGCCGCTCAGAATAGGAACCCTCTACCTACTGTCGGTTTCACTCCATATGTTCCTCCAGCCTCTTCTACCACTCAGGGTACCGTTAACCCTTTGGCAGTGACCCCTCGTAGTGCCCCTACTACGTGGGCTTCCCTAGTCGCTACTCCTGCAGCTCCTATGCTTAGATCCCATCCCGCACCTGCCCCTGAGGGAGAGTCCTCGAGGCAGCGCCGTCGCGTCTCTCTTAACCCGGAGGTCACCACTATCAGTTTAGGATCTGGGTCCGGCTCAGGAGAGGAGCCCGCAACAGCACCATCCGAGCAGTAGATCACTAGAGTATCACCTAAAGGAAATATGCCCTAGAGGCAATAATAAAGTTATTATTTATTCCCTTATATCATGATAAATGTTTATTATTCATGCTAGAATTGTATTAACCAGAAACATGATACATGTGTGAATACATAGACAAACAAAGTGTCACTAGTATGCCTCTACTTGACTAGCTCGTTAATCAAAGATGGTTATGTTTCCTAACCATGGACAAAGAGTTGTTATTTGATTAACGGGATCACATCACTAGGAGAATGATGTGATTGACTTGACCCATTCCGTTAGCTTAGCACTCGATCGTTTAGTATGTTGCTACTGCTTTCTTCATGACTTATACATGTTCCTATGACTATGAGATTATGCAACTCCCGTTTACCGGAGGAACACTTTGTGTGCTACTAAACGTCACAACGTAACTGGGTGATTATAAAGGTGCTCTACAGGTGCTTCCAAAGGTACTTGTTGGGTTGGCGTATTTCGAGATTAGGATTTGTCACTCCGATTGTCGGAGAGGTATCTCTGGGCCCACTCAGTAATGCACATCACTATAAGCCTTGCAAGCATTGTAATCAATGAGTTAGTTGCAGGATGATGTATTACGGAACGAGTAAAGAGACTTGCCGGTAACGAGATTGAACTAGGTATTGAGATACCGACGATCGAATCTCGGGCAAGTAACATACCGATGACAAAGGGAACAACGTATGTTGTTATGCGGTTTGACCGATAAAGATCTTCGTAGAATATGTAGGAGCCAATATGAGCATCCAGGTTCCGCTATTGGTTATTGACTGGAGACATGTCTCGGTCATGTCTACATAGTTCTCGAACCCGTAGGGTCCGCACGCTTAAAGTTAGATGACGGTTATATTATGAGTTTATGTGTTTTGATGTACCGAAGGAGTTCAGAGTTCCGGATGAGATCAGGGACTTGACGAGGAGTCTCGAAATGGTCGAGACGTAAAGGTCGATATATTGGACGACTATATTTGGACATCGGAAAGGTTCCGAATGATTCGGGTATTTTTCGGAGTACCGGAGAGTTACGGGAATTCGTATTGGGCCTTAATGGGCCATACGGGAAAGGAGAGAAAGGCCCCAAAGGGTGGCCGCACCCCTCCCCATGGACTAGTCCGAATTGGACTAGGGAGGGGGGCGCCCCCTTCCTTCCTTCTCCTTCTCCCTTCCCTTCTCCTACTCCAACAAGGAAAGGAGGAGTCCTACTCCCGGTGGGAGTAGGACTCCCCCCTTGGGGCGCCCTCCTCCTAGGCCGGCCGCCTCCCCCCTTGCTCCTTTATATACGGGGGCAGGGGGCACCCCAAAGACACAACAATTGATCTATTGATCTCTTAGCCGTGTGCGGTGCCCCCCTTCACCATAATCCACCTCGATAATATCGTAGCGGTGCTTAGGCGAAGCCATGCGCCGGTAGAACATCATCATCATCACCACGCCGTCGTGCTGACGGAACTCTCCCTCAAAGCTCGGCTGGATCGGAGTTCGAGGGACGTCATCGAGCTGAACGTGTGCTGAACTCGGAGGTGCCGTACATTCGGTACTTGGATCGGTTGGATCGTGAAGACGTACAACTACATCAATCGCGTTGTGCTAACGCTTCCGCTTTCGGTCTACAAGGGTACGTGGACAACACTCTCCCCTCTCGTTGCTATGCATCACCATGATCTTGCGTGTGCGTAGAATTTTTTTGAAATTACTACGTTCCCCAACAGTGGCATCCGAGCCAGGTTTTATGCGTAGATGTCATATGCACGAGTAGAACACAAGTGAGTTGTGGGCGATATAAGTCATACTGCTTACCAGCATGTCATACTTTGGTTCGGCGGTATTGTTGGATGAAGCGGCCCGGACCGACATTACGCGTACGCTTACGCGAGACTGGTTCTACCGACGTGCTTTGCACATAGGTGGCTGGCGGGTGTCAGTTTCTCCAACTTTAGTTGAACCGAGTGTGGCTACGCCCGGTCCTTGCGAAGGTTAAAACAGCACCAACTTGACAAACTATCGTTGTGGTTTTGATGCGTAGGTAAGAACGGTTCTTGCTAAGCCCGTAGCAGCCACGTAAAAATTGCAACAATAAAGTAGAGGACGTCTAACTTGTTTTTGCAGGGCATGTTGTGATGTGATATGGTGAAGACATGATGCTAAATTTTATTGTATGAGATGATCATGTTTTCGTAACCGAGTTATCGGCAACTGGCAGGAGCCATATGGTTGTCGCTTTATTGTATGCAATGCAAACGCCCTGTAATGCTTTACTTTATCACTAAGCGGTAGCGATAGTCGTAGAAGCATAAGTTGGCGAGACGACAACGATGCTACGATGGAGATCAAGGTGTCGCGCCGGTGACGATGGTGATCATGACGGTGCTTCGGAGATGGAGATCACAAGCACAAGATGATGATGGCCATATCATATCACTTATATTGATTGCATGTGATGTTTATTTTTTATGCATCTTATCTTGCTTTGATTGACGGTAGCATTATAAGATGATCTCTCACTAAATTATCAAGGTATAAGTGTTCTCCCTGAGTATGCACCGTTGCGAAAGTTCTTCATGCTGAGACACCACGTGATGATCGGGTGTGATAGGCTCTACGTTCAAATACAACGGGTGCAAAACAGTTGCACACGCGGAATACTCAGGTTAAACTTGAGGAGCCTAGAATATAACAGATATGGCCTCGGAACACTGAGACCGAAAGGTCGAGCGTGAATCATATAGTAGATATGATCAACATAGTGATGTTCACCATTGAAACTACTCCATCTCACGTGACGATCGGACATGGTTTAGTTGATATGGATCACGTGATCACTTAGAAGATTAGAGGGATGTCTATCTAAGTGGGAGTTCTTAAGTAATATGATTAATTAAACTTAAATTTATCATGAACTTAGTCCTATTAGTATTTTGTAAATTATGTTGTAGATCAATAGCTCGCGTTGTTGCTTCCCTATATTTATTTTGATATGTTCCTAGAGAAAAATTATGTTGAAAGATGTTAGTAGCAATGATGCAGATTGGATCCGTGATCTGAGGATTATCCTCATTGCTGCAGAGAAGAATTATGTCCTTGATGCACCGCGAGGTGACAGACCTATTGCAGGAGCAGATGCAGATGTTATGAACGTTTGGCTAGCTCAATATGATGACTACTTGATAGTTTAGTGCACCATGCTTAACGGCTTAGAATCGGGACTTCAAAGACGTTTTGAACGTCATGGACCATATGAGATGTTCCAGGAGTTGAAGTTAATATTTCAAGCAAATACCCGAGTTGAGAGATATGAAGTCTCCAACAAGTTCTATCGCTAAAAGATGGAGGAGAATAGCTGAAGCAGTGAGCATGTGCTCAGATTGTCTGGGTACTACAATCGCTTGAATCAAGTGGGAGTTAATCTTCCAGATAAAATAGTGATTGAGAGAATTCTCTAGTCACCATCACCAAGTTAGTAGAACTTCGTGATGAACTATAGTATGCAAGGGATGACGAAAGTAATTCCCGAGCTCTTCGCGATGCTGAAATCGACGAAGGTAGAAATCAAGAAAGAGCATCAAGTGTTGATGGTTAACAAGACCACTAGTTTCAAGAAAAGGGCAAAGGGATAGAAGGGGAACTTCAAGAAGAACGGCAAGCAAGTTGTTGCTCAAGTGAAGAAGCCCAAGTCTGGACCTAAGCCTGAGACTAAGTGCTTCTACTGCAAAGGGACTGGTCACTGGAAGCGGAACTGCCCCAAGTATTTAGTGGATAAGAAGGATGGCAAAGTGAACAAAGGTATATTTGATATACAGATTATTGATGTGTATTTTACTAGTGTTCGTAGCAACCCCTCGGTATTTGATACTGGTTCAGTTGCTAAAGAGTAGTAACTCGAAAAGGGAGTTGCATAATGAACAGAAACTAGTTAAGGATGAAGTGACGATGTGTATTGGAAGTGGTTCCAAGATTGATATGATCATCATCGCACACTCCCTATACTTTCGGGATTAGTGTTGAACCTAAAAAAGTGTTATTTGGTGTTTGCGTTGAGCATGAATATGATTTGATCATGTTTATTGCAATACGGTTATTCATTTAAGTTAGAGAATAATTGTTGTAATGTTTACATGAATAAAACCTTATATGGTTACACACCCAATGAAAATGGTTCGTTGGATCTCGATCGTGGTGATACACATATTCATAATATTGAAGCCAAAAGATGCAAAGTTAATAATGATAGTGCAACTTATTTGTGGCACTGCCGTTTAGGTCATATTGGTGTAAAGCGCATGAAGAAACTCCATGCTGAAGGGCTTTTGGAATCACTTGATTATGAATCACTTGATGCTTGCGAACCATGCCTTATGGGCAAGATGACTAAGACTCCGTTCTCCGGAACAATGGAGCGAGCAACTAACTTATTGGAAATAATACATACTGATGTATGAGATCCGATGAGTGTTGAGGCTCGCGGCGGGTATCGTTATTTTCTGACCTTCACAGATGATTTGAGCAGATATGGGTATATCTACTTGATGAAACATAAGTCTGAAACATTTGAAAAGTTCAAAGAATTTCAGAGTGAAGTGGAAAATCATCGTGACAAGAAAATAAGGTTTCTACGATCTGATCGCGGAGACAAATATTTGAGTTACAAGTTTGGTCTTCAAATTAAAACAATGTGGAATAGTTTCACAAATTCGTGCCACCGGGAACACCACAACATAATGGTGTGTCCGAACGTCATAACCGTACTTTATTGGATATAGTGCAATCTATGATGTTTCTTACCGATTCACCACTATAGTTTTGGGGTTATGCATTAGAAACAGCTGCATTCACGTAAAAAGGGCACCATCTAAATTCGTTTGAGACGACACCGTATGAACTATGGTTTGGAAAGAAACCAAAGTTGTCGTTTCTTAAAGTTTCGGGTTGCGATGCTTATAAGAAAAAGTTTCATCCTGATAAGCTCAAACCCAAATCGGAGAAATGTTTCTTCATAGGATACCCAAAGGAGACAGTTGGGTACACCTTCTATCACAGATCCGAAGGCAAGATATTCGTTGCTAAGAATGGATCCTTTCTAGAGAAGGAGTTTCTCTCGAAAGAAGTGAGTGGGAGGAAAGTAGAACTTGATGAGGTAACTGTACCTGCTCCCTTATTGGAAAGTAGTTAATCACAGAAATTGGTTCCTGTGATGCCTACACCAATTAGTGAGGAAGTTAATGATGATGATCATGAAACTTCAGATCAAGTTGTTACTAAACCTCGTAGGTCAACCAGAGTAAGATCCGCACCAGAGTGGTACGGTAATCCAGTTCTGGAGGTTATGTTACTAGACCATGACGAACCTACGAACTATGAAGAAGCGATGGTGAGCCCAGATTCCGCGAAATGGCTTGAGGCCATGAAATCTGAGATGAGATCCATGTATGAGAACAAAGTATGGACTTTGATTGACTTGCCCAATGATCGGCGAGCCATTGAGATTAAATGGATCTTCAAGAGGAAGACGGACGCTGATAGTAGTGTTACTATCTACAAAGCTAGAATTGTCGCAAAAAGGTTTTCGACAAGTTCAAGGTGTTGACTACGATGAGAGTTTCTCACTCGTATCTATGCTTAAGTCTGTCCGAATCATGTTAGCAATTGCCGCATTTTATGAAATCTGGCAAATGGATAAACAAAACTTCATTCCTTAATGGATTTATTAAAGAAGAGTTGTATATGATGCAACCAGAAGGTTTTGTCAATCCTAAAGGTGCTAACAAAATATGCAAGCTCCAGCGATCCATCTATGGACTGGTGCAAGCATCTCGGAGTTGGAATATACGCTTTGATAAGTTGATCAAAGGATATAGTTTCATACAGACTTGCGGTGAAGCCTGTATTTACAAGAAAGTGAGTGGGAGCACTATAGCATTTCTGATAAGTATATGTGAATGACATATTGTTGATCGGAAATAATGTAGAATTATTCTGCAAAGCATAAAGGAGTGTTTGAAAGGAGTTTTTCAAAGAAAGACCTCGGTGAAGCTGCTTATATTGAGCATCAAGATCTATAGAGATAGATCAAGATGCTTGATAAGTTTTTTCAATGAGTACATACCTTAACAAGATTTTGAAGTAGTTCAAAATGGAACAATCAAAGAAAGAGTTCTTGCCTGTGTTACAAGGTGTGAAATTGAGTAAGACTCAAAGCCCGACCATGGCAGAAGATAGAAAGAGAATGAAAGTCATTCCCTATGCCATAGGTTCTACAAAGTACGCCATGCTGTGTACCAGATCTATTGTATACCCTACCACTGAGTTTGGCAAGGGAGTACAATAGTGATCTAGGAGTAGATCACTGGACAGCGGTCAAAATTATCCTTAGTGGAATAAGGATATGTTTCTCGATTATGGAGGTGAAAAAAGGTTCGTCGTAAAGGGTTACGTCGATGCAAGTTTTTGACACTGATACAGATGACTCTAAGTCTCAATCTGGATACATATTGAAAGTGGGAGCTATTAGCTAGAGTAGCTCCGTGCAGAGCATTGTAGACATAGAATTTGCAAAATACTTACGGATCTGAATGTGACAGACCTGTTGACTAAAATTATCTCACAAGCAAAACATGATCACACCTTAGTACTCTTTGGGTGTTAATCACATAGCGATGTGAACTAGATTACTGACTCTAGTAAACCCTTTGGGTGTTGGTCACATATCGATGTGAACTATGGGTGTTAATCACATAAAGATGTGAACTATTGATGTTAAATCACATGGCGATGTGAACTAGATTATTGACTCTAGTGCAAGTGAGAGACTGAAGGAAATATGCCCTAGATCCAATAATAAAGTTATTATTTATTCCCTTATATCATGATAAATGTTTATTATTCATGCTAGAATTGTATTAACCGAAAACATGATACATGTGTGAACACATAGACAAACACAGTGTCACTAGTATGCCTCTACTTGACTAGCTCGTTAATCAAAGATGGTTATGTTTCCTAACCATGGACAAAGAGTTGTTATTTGATTAACGGGATCACATCATTAGTTGAATGATGTGATTGACTTGACCCATTCCGTTAGCTTAGCACTCGATCGTTTAGTATGTTGCTACTCCTTTCTTCATCACTTATACATGTTCCTATGACTATGAGATTATGCAACTCCCGTTTACCGGAGGAACACTTTGTGTGCCACCAAACGTCACAACGTAACTGGGTGATTATAAAGGTGCTCTACAGGTGCTTCCAAAGGTACTTGTTGGGTTGGCGTATTTCGAGATTAGGATTTGTCACTCCGATTGTCGGAGAGGTATCTCTGGGCCCACACAGTAATGCACATCACTATAAGCCTTGCAAGCATTGGAACTAATGAGTTAGTTGCGGGATGATGTATTACGGAACGAGTAAAGAGACTTGCCAGTAACGAGATTGAACTAGGTATTGAGATACCGACGATCGAATCTCGGGCAAGTAACATAACGATGACAAAGGGAACAACGTATGTTGTTATGCGATTTGACCGATAAAGATCTTCGTAGAATATGTGGGAGCCAATATGATCATCCAGGTTCCGCTATTGGTTATTGACCGGAGACGTGTCTCGGTCATGTCTACATAGTTCTCGAACCCGTAGGGTCCGCACGCTTAAAGTTAGATGACGGTTATATTATGAGTTTATGTGTTTTGATGTACCGAAGGAGTTCGGAGTCCCGGATGAGATCAGGGACTTGACGAGGAGTCTCGAAATGGTCGAGATGTAAAGATCAATATATTGGGCGACTATATTCGGACATCGGAAAGGTTCCGAGTGATTCGGGTATTTTTCGGAGTACCGGAGAGTTACGGGAATTCGTATTGGGCCTTAATAGGCCATACGGGAAAGGAGAGAAAGGCCCCAAAGGGTGGCCGCACCCCTCCCCATGGACTAGTCCGAATTGGACTAGGGAGGGGGGGCGCCCCCCTTCCTTCCTTCTCCTTCTCCCTTCCCTTCTCCTACTCCAACAAGGAAAGGAGGAGTCCTACTCCCGGTGGGAGTAGGACTCCCCCCTTGGCGTGCCCTCGTCCTAGGCCGGCCGCCTCCCCCCTTGCTTCTTTATATACGGGGGCAGGGGGCACCCCAAAGACACAACAATTGATCTATTGATCTCTTAGCTGTGTGCGGTGCCCCCCTTCACCATAATCCACCTCGGTAATATCGTAGCGGTGCTTAGGCGAAGCCCTGCGTCGGTAGAACATCATCATCATCACCACGCCGTCGTGCTGACGGAACTCTCCCTCAAAGCTCGGCTGGATCGGAGTTCGAGGGATGTCATCGAGCTGAACGTGTGCTGAACTCGGAGGTGCCGTACGTTCGGTACTTGGATCGGTCGGATCGTGAAGACGTACGACTACATCAACCGCGTTGTGCTAACGATTCCTGTTTCGGTCTACGAGGGTACGTGGACAACACTCTCCCCTCTCGTTGCTATGCATCACCATGATCTTGCGTGTGCGTAATTTTTTTTTGAAATTACTACGTTCCCCAACATCACCATCGTCAGGAGTATGATGTATGGATGTAGTCGTACGAGTTGTGATGCTTAGTTTCTTGTATGCGGGTAGTAAACCCGTCATGATGTTTAACTCTTATGTTGAGTCTATGTATAATTATGTTGGAACGTTCTTTTTATTCGCCTTGGTTTCTTTCGCTATTTTCTTCTGGGATTGTCGCTGGCTTTCCTCCCATTCTGGGATATTTCTCATCGCGGTTGCTGTGTATTGGGAAAATAAATAATAGGATGACGCGGGGAGGCAGCAGCATCCAAGCTTGTGAGGATGTCCCTATTCGTCGCTCCGCAAGACAAGCATGACATTCCCCCGAGCCGTGCCAGCCACCTCCGCCTCCACCGACACATCCGCCTTCCACTGAGGAAATCATGCGAATGTTTGAAGAAAGGAGGAGCAACGATCTGCTGGAACTATTGAAAAGTGTGCAGGTTATGGTTGGGCAGAATGGAAATCAGAATGGTCATTACTCCAAGCTGTCAGATTTTCAGCGAACCGAGCCTCCCAGTTTCAGCCAAGTTAATGATCCATTGGACGCTGATGATTGGTTAAGGACTATTGACTAGAAACTGGAATTGCTCGCACTGAAGGAGACAAGGTCCCTTTCGCAACACATTATCTCGAAGGAGCTGCCGCGATATGGTGGGATAATGCTAAATCCATGTGGTCCACGGACGAGGAAATTACTTGGACTAAATTCAAGGATCATTTCTGCAAGTATCATATTCCTGCCGGAATTATGAAAATCAAGCAGCGCGAATTCCTCGCTCTCACTCAAGGAAGCATGTCAATAAGCGAGTATCTGAATAAGTTCAACCATTTGGCCCGTTATTCTCTCTATGTTGTGATCACCGAAGAACGGAAGATCGACAGATTTCTTGGAGGACTGAATAAGCATCTCAGGTGCACTCTCAGTATGTTTGATTTTCCGGACTTTCAAACTCTGGTGAACAAGGCCCTCATTGCAGAAAGGGAACACAAGCTCATGCACGACAATAGGCCAGCTAATAATGACCACAAGCGCAAATTCGAGCCTAAGAAGGATACGCAACCCGTGCAGAAGGCTCGTACTTGGCAACAGACTCAGGTTGACTACAAACCCAACTAGCAGCAAAATGTCAACAAGACCACCACTCAAGTCAAGAATGTCGTGACCAGTCCGGTACGGGAAGAATGTCAGAGCAACAATTCCTGTTTCAACTATGGACAAACCGGACATTACGCCAGACAGTGCCCCAAGAACAGCATGCCAACAGCTCCATTCCGTCCGCAAGTCAACTACCTGGAGCCATATTCCATCCCGAGTGCCATCCAAGGGCAAATCCATCATATCTCTACCGATGAAGCCCAAGAGGACCCGAAAGTCGTCATTGGTATGTTTCCTGTTAATAACGTACCAGCCATAATTTTATTTGACTCTGGGGCTTCCCACTCTTTTATTTCGCGGAGTTTTGCTGCCCAAAACAAATTTTCTTGCTCGATTTTGGGAAAACATATGTTGGTACAATCCCCGGATCCTTGCTCAGAAGCAACCTGGTGTGCCGTAATTTGGAAATTGATATAAAGGGAGTCAAGTTTCCAACGTCTCTGATCATCATCGAATCTGACAAATTGGATATTACTCTGGGAATGAACTGGTTAACCCAATACCAAGTATGCATCAACTATGCGACCAGAGAAGTTACCATGGCAAGTCAGGGGGGTCGCACCGCAAGTTTTTATGCCCGCAGAAGCATACCCAAGAAGGATATGGTTTTCACAGCTATGGCTGAAGAAGTGGAATTGATTCCAGTGGTCAGTGAGTATCCAGATGTATTTCCTGAGGAATTGCCAGGAATGCCGCCATACAGAGAATTGGAGTTTGCAATTGACTTGGTGCCTGGAACCACACTGATACACAAGAAATATTATCAGATGCCTTCATCAGAGTTGGTGGAATTAAAGAAACAGCTGGATGAGATGCTGCAGAAAGGATACATCCGTCCCAGCTCTTCACCGTGGGGATCACCCGCTATATTCGTGGATAAAAAGGATGGCATTCTTCGGATGTGTGTGGACTACCGACAGTTGAATGACGTCACTATCAAAAACAAGTATCCATTACCAAGGATTGATGATTTGTTTGATCAACTCAGTGGGGCCAAAGTATTCTCCAAAATTGATTTGAGGACCGGATATCATCAACGCAAAATCAAGAAGGAAGATATTCCCAAGACCGCATTCACTACTCGATACGGTCTTTATGAGTATACCATTATGTCATTCGGTCTCACCAACGCCCCTGCCTTCTTCATGCATATGATGAATAAGGTGTTTATGGATTTCTTGGACAAATTTGTGGTGGTGTTCATCGATGACATCCTCATTTATTCAAAAAGAGAAGACGAACACAAGGATCACCTCCGAGCAGTTTTGCAAAGACTCCGCGACCATCAGCTCTACGCGAAGTTCAGCAAATGTGAATTTTGGCTCAAGCAAGTGGGATTTTTAGGGCATATTCTCTCAGCAGAAGGAATAGCCGTGGATCCAAGTAAGGTGAAAGATGTGCTTGATTGGTCCGCACCCACGACAGTCTCAGAAATCTGGAGTTTCCTTGGACTAGCCGGGTATTATCGCCGCTTTATTGAAGGATTCTCTAGGATTGCCAAGCCAATGACAGAACTCCTAAAGAAGGATAAGAAGTTTGAATGGACTGAGGACTGTGAACGGAGTTTCAATGAGTTAAAAATCAGACTGGCGTCAGCACCAGTATTGACTCTTCCCGACATCTACCGCAGTTTTGATGTCTACTGTGACGCCTCCAAAAAGGCCTTGGATGTGTACTTATGCAAGATGGCAAGGTTGTGGCCTATGCATCCCGACAACTACGGCCGCACGAAGGAAATTATCCCACTCATGATTTGGAATTGGCTGCGGTGGTGCACGCTTTGAAGATCTGGAGACACTATCTTATTGGAAAGAGGTGCCAGATATTTGCCGACCACAAGAGTCTCAAGTATATATTCACTCAGCCCGATCTAAACCTTCGGCAACGAAGATGGCTCGAGTTGGTTAAGGATTACGACCTCGGAATAAATTATCACCCGGGTAAAGCTAATGTGGTGGCTGATGCTCTCAGCCGAAAGCCTGCCAACCTGAATGCTCTAATGGATTCTTTGCCTCCTGAACTTTGTGAAGAAATCGCTCAGCTAAATTTGGTAATTGTGGATGCCAGTCTTGCCAGCATATTGGAAATTGCTCCTACCCTCGAGGTAGAAATTTGCAGCGCTCAAGCAGATGACAAATCATTGCAATTATATGCCAAGCGTTCTCAAGAAAGACAAACACAAGATTTCTCTAAGGATCAGCAAGGTACGCTAAGGTTCGAGGAAGGATTTGCGTACCCAACCAAGAAAGTCTGAGAAAGAAGATATTGGCAGAAGCACACGAATTGTCATACGCAATTCACCCAGGTGGCACCAAAATGTACGAAGACCTTCGTCAGATATTCTGGTGGGATGGAATGAAGAAAGACATCGCTTACTTTGTGGCTTGTTGTGATATATGCAACAAGGTAAAGGCGGAACACCAAAAACCCGCCGGACTCCTTCAACCCTTACCCGTATCGCAATGGAAATGGGACGATGTCTGCATGGATTTCATCACGGGTTTACGAAGGACCAAGGGAATGACACAGTATGGGTCATAGTGGACACATTGACGAAGGTAGCCCATTTCCTTCCCATCCGGACCACCTACCGTGCCAATCAACTTGCACAATTGTATGTGTCTAGAATCATTAGTCTGCATGGAGTGCCAAAGACTATCACCTCAGATAGAGGATCTCTCTTCACTTCAGCATTTTGGTCCCGACTACATCAAGCCTTTGGGACTACCCTGAAATACAACACAACTTATCATCCCCAGACAGATGGACAGACTGAGCGAGTAAATCAAATACTCGAGGATATGCTCCGAGCATGTGCATTGGCCCAAGGATCCAAGTGGGAAGACTGTCTGCCGTATGCCGAGTTTTCTTACAACAA
Organism: Aegilops tauschii subsp. strangulata; assembly: GCF_002575655.3. NCBI lineage: Eukaryota > Viridiplantae > Streptophyta > Magnoliopsida > Poales > Poaceae > Aegilops > Aegilops tauschii. Next base: position 120,450,982 of record NC_053039.3, read on the forward strand.
CAATTTCCAGACCAGCTTAAAGATGTCACCCTATGAAGCCCTGTATGGCCGTAAGTGCCGCACTCCACTGAACTGGTCTCAAACCGGAGACAGTCGTATTTTCGGGACTGATTTAATGATCGAAGCTGAGAAGCAAGTCAAGGAGATCCGAGACAGACTGCAGTTGGCCAAGTCACGACAGAAAAGTTATTATGACACAAAACATCGTCAGATCAGCTTTGAACCCGGAGAACACGTGTATCTCTGAGTCACCCCTATGAAAGGAGTTAAGAGATTTCAGACTCGAGGAAAGTTGGCACCCAGATATATTGGTCCATTTCCAGTCATGACCAGAGTCGGATCAGTTGCCTATCAGTTGGAATTTCCACTAGAACTGTCAGAGCTACACAACGTGTTTCATGTCTCACAGCTAAGGAGATGTATCTCGCCACCGGAGAAAAGGACTGATATGGCAGAGATAAAAATGGCTAAGGATTTAACATATGAGGAAAGACCAACCAGAATATTGGATGAGACAGAAAGAGTCACTCGCAACCAAGTGATAAGGTTTTACAAGGTTCAGTGGGAGCATCACAGCGAGGAAGAGGTAACCTGGGAAAGAGAGGAATTTTTAAGGACTGCCTACCCAGAACTGTTTTCCCAAGCAACCGAATCACGAAAACAGATTCATCCTAAGTGGGGGAGGTTTGTGACAGCCTGGATCTTGCCTTCTTCTTTTTCCGGACTTGATTTTGCCTTTGCCTTGGATTTGAGTTTTTGGAATCAATTCAAATGGACTTATCACTTGGGCATGCCCTTGACCTTCACCCAAGTGACCCATCTACCTCTCATTCAATCTCATTTCTCTGAAAAATCCCAAAATGGTCAAATGAATATTTTTCATAAAAGAAAAATATTCATTTTCTCTTCTGAAACTCATCTCAGAAATTAGTGCTCCAAAGCAACCCTCATTTTTATTGCTCCTAAGATCTTGAAATAATTCTTGAATATTCTTTGAACCTTGGCCCACATTCCCAAGCAAAAATATTGCATGACTTTTTGTAATATTTTGGTTACAGACAATCATTTCCCTTCTGGCCCAAAAATGCACATTGTACAACAAGTGTATTTTTCCTTGATCCTTTGGCCCTGGTTTTTCTTGAGCCTCATTACCCTCCTAAGTAAACCCTAACCCCAGAAGATCAGCCCTAATGGCGTTCTAGAAGCTCTCCAAACGTAGCGGCCAAGTTTCTGGCCAGAAACTTGCCAGGAAGCTTGAGTCACTTCTGGTCGGCTTGGCAGTGCGTTCTCAGCATCCCTAGACCTAACACTGCATGGACTATAGCCCAGACAAGGTTTGGCCGAGCGTGGGTGTTGTTTTGACCATACCAGGGTGGTGACCGCGTATGGACACGGGGTCTGGCACGCGTTCGACGCGCTCTGCGTCGCGCCAATGCCACTGTTCGGCGCGTGCTCGAGCCAGAGCTCGCCGACGACTGCCACGCCGCGCCACCAGCTTTGACTCATCACGCTTGACCTTTCCCTGGCGCTCGCCGATGCCGAAGACACCGCAGCGAGCACAGGCACGTCGCGGCCAAAAGTCACAGTGCGCTCGTGCCCTTGTCTTCCTCTCTCCTACCTCATGTGCTCGTCCTCGAGCATGGACAGCTCCCGCCTGAGCACTGAGCCCTTGCCCCCTCTCACTGGTGCCTTTCATCGTCGCTCGCCGGCTTCCAGAGAACTCCGGCAGCGCCACATACCCCCTTCCTACTCCGGCTATATATAGAGCCCCTCCCTCCGTTCCGAAGCCACACACCGCACTTCTCAACCACCACGACCACGTAGGATAGCCGTAGCCCGGTCGGGCAGGCCTCTGGCCATCGACCACGACCAGAGATCGTCGGCGATCCCCACAGCCCAGCCACCCTGCTCCGGAGCCCCTCGAGCTCAACCAACCTCTCAGGCGCATCATTGGAGGTCCACTGGTGTCGCCTGGAAGCACCAGAGCCCCTGGAGTCGCCCCTTGCCGTCGCCTTCTTCCTCTCCGGCAAGCCCCGACCGCCACCGCCGTTTGCGAGCTTGGTTGCAAGCAGCTTCGGCCATCCCCCGACAAGCCACGGGTACGGGCAGGTGCGCCGTGACCCCCTCTCCACTTCTATCCCTCTGGCTTCGCCCAAGAACCCCTCCTCGCCAGCGTGAGCTCCGGCGGAGCACCGCCGTGCTCTGTTTCCTCTCCCCCCCTGTGTCTCCTGACCGACGGGGCCCGTTGTCAGCCTCTCCACTCGCACCCGAAGCAGTACGTGTGGAGGCGTATTCTGCCTTTACGCCATCGACGTCACCCCCCAAATTTTCTGTTTAATTCAAATTAATTCAAAAATTTGACCACAACTTTGACCAGTGATAATTTCTAGCCTATAAGTCCAAATGAGTTGATTCTTTTTTCATTGTGTCTGTTTGAGAAAGCTCTAGTAGCACACCAAAATGTGGAATTTTTCTTGTTGTCTAGAATTTCTGGTGATTTTCAGATTGGGTTTTGACATTTTGTTTTGTGTTTTTTAAATATTTTCAGAAGGAGAGACTTGCCTTGAGGATAACCAGGAGGAGTGTGTCCCTCCTCTGCACTAAGGCAAGCCACACCAGCATTTGGATGGTGTCATTTCAATATCTATGATTTTTCTTGAATATGAGTCCTTTTATGCATTTAAAATTTGATAAATAAATTTGGTTGAATGCTAGTTACCTTGTCATGCTTGAAATGTTTGTTTAAGTTACTGGTTGAATGCATGGAGTAGTTTGGTCCAGCAGAATAGAGTTTGACTTAGTTATATTGCTATGATAAATAATGATAGTTCTTTTTGCTTAATGAGAATTTCATATAAATTATGAGTTAATCAAAATATTGCATGATCATAAATAGTGAGGTATAACCAGTAAAGGTAATTGGTTCTGCTCAGCAGATGCAAAAAAGAGGTGTTTTTGGGGTGAGTCCCTGCCAAGCGGCTTTTGATGACGGCGTCGTCAACGTACACTTCTGCATTACGACCCAACTGAGACCTGAGGATGAGGCTCATTAGGCGCTTAAATGTGGCGCCGACATTTATCAAACCGAAGGGCATCCGCTTGTAGCAGAAGGAAGGTAATGATGAGTTAGTGCAAGGAAGTTATATTGATAAGGTTGATCCGTTCTTGTGAGTTGCATGTTTTGCATATCGATTAGTTGCATTGCTCATGGCATCGTATGACTTGGCATAGTAGTTTTTATTTTCAAGTTAAACCTGATAATAATCCAACTTGAAGATAACATTGATCAAGTCATGGTGCCACTGAATCGGGTTTTTCCTCAGTGCGACCACATTTACCTTTATGGGGGGTCTTGATTCGGTCCCTTGTCGTGCCTCTTGCCGGTGCCTCCAACGAGGGAAGGTTATGGGCTTGCGGTACCCTGGCCCGGTAAGCAGACATAACCTTGTGTGCCCGTTTGTTTTTATGGTACCCTGTCCCTGTTTGTGACCGTTTTTGCCACGACGGTGGCCGTTGATGCCTTTGGTAGGCATGGGGCCACCCAGGACTTAGCCCTGAGAGGGAGTTGGTCGGAGTGGCCGGGAGAGTGTCATGGCAAGGGGAGGGTTTCATCGGAACGCCGTTGGTCCATCCGAATGGGAGTGCGAGGCCATGGGTTCTGTGGTGTGGGTAAAGTGCGCTACCTCTGCAGAGTGTATTCAATCTATCGATAGCCGCGTCCTCGGTTACGGACACAACTCGGGAGTAGGTCACACCATGGATCAACATTTATAATTAATCCTGCACACTAAATATTTATTGTTGGCACTGGTTTTGTGATGATTTGTGAGATCATGAGCTGATCATGAGTGATTGGCTTCAGTTGTGATCCGTGTATGATCACCGTTTGGTTATGAGGTGACCCGTCTGGTAAGCGAGTCCGAGGGACTCGGTACACATGTTGGTTTCATCGTATTAGTAGCATTACTTCCATTGCATTAACCTGAATAATTGTCATGATATTGTTTGTCATCGTGCTTATGTTTGTTGTGAGCTTGCAAGTACATTCAATGTACTAACCTGGCGTGTTATGCCAGATTTCAGGCAAGTCGTACCGCATCGGAGAGCTTCCCGTGTCTAGGCCGTGTCCACGTTGGTGTCCCTGTGCTATGGAGTTCCAGTTCGTCGTCATTCTGCTGCCGCGTAGTTTATGTGCTCAAGGCCCCTTCATGTTCATTAAATAATGTACATACTGTTCAGCCGCACCGTGTGTGCCGCTTGGCCTCTTATCTTGATGTAATATCAGACTTATGTACCCACTAGCATCAATAAAGCGGTTGTTTCCGTACCATGTTGTTGTGTGTTGCTAGAATACTTGATCTCTGGGCGGGCAATGCAAGGTAAACCGGTTGCTCTGAGCCGGGGTGCCACAGAACTAGACCCAACACCTCTGTCCTGTTCAGTGGAGTTGAGACGTGTGGGGGGACGCCCTCGCAGAGCCCTCACCGAGGGAGGGACTACACGGGGCGTGTCCGCCAGAGTCTCCACAAGGGCCGCCGCACCAGCCTTGGTCTCTCTATGACCAGGGTCAGTGGGCGCCGGGGTGCTGGATTCACCACGCGCCGCACAAGCACGGGCTTCAGCAAACGCCCCATCGAGCCTCTCCTTGGCACAAATAGCAGAAATCTGCTCAAGGATGGGCCCCTTCTCGCCACGAAACACAATGCCACTATCGGTGGCCACCTCTGCCAGATTAGACAATGGAGCGGAACCAAGCACAAAAAACCGAGAACCAGAACTAGAGGGGTCTGAGGGGATGGTGGGGGTACCTGAGGACAAGTCACGAGCAGCTGCCCGCATGGCGGCCTTCTCCTGTATCGTCGGGACACGGCCATCCAGGAGGACCTGGGACTGGCTGAGCCTCGCACTCTGGCGCGCGGCCACCAGCGGAGAAGGCCCACCCCCAGCTTGGAGCCGACCGCGGTAGGAGTCACCACTGCCAGGTCCAAGGGAGGAGACGCGCGAAGTACGGGGACCCCAAGGCTGGAGAAGGGGGGACCCCGACGAACGCGTGTAGCAAACCACCCCAGATGAGCGCGGCGAGGACGAGGGGCGGACCTGATGAACCCAGAGAAGCCATCCCAGCTGGGCAGGAAGACCCACCACTAGCAGTAACCGGGCTATGCCACCCATCAAACGGAGCCGGGGGAACCTCATCATCATCCTCATCCTCGCCAAAAGAGCTCCCGTCGGACGAGCCCACATATCCGTCTGCCCATCTCCTGGCAAGGCAGAGGAGTTGCGGGGGCCGACCTAGGCAGATCCTCAAGAACCAGAGACTCGAGATAGAAGGTCAGGCGCTTCCCCTTAGTGCCGAAGTAGAAGACCAGGGACAGACCATCAATCTCTGCCGGGGTGGCGCAAAGAATCTCAATGCGGGCAGGGCCATCATCCTCGAGGGACGCCAGGTCAGCAGTCACCAACTTGCCCACTGGCTCAGAGATCGCCTTGAGGATGTGCGCAAGCTTGCCACCCCGCGGTGCCGACCTGCCACCACGAGGCAAGCCCTAGACAAGGACCCACACCTTAGCTAGAGTGGGCACAGGGTCAGGCTCCGCGACAACAACACAGACGGAGATCAGGAACTTGTTGATGGGGCACAGGATGACGTCGTGGGAGCACACACAGAGCAGCTCGGCGGATGGGAAGGGGACCGAGAAGACGAGGGGAGCCGTCTCGGTCACCTCCTAGGTGAAGTCGGAGTCGCGGAATTCGCCAATGTACGCGGAGAGCTCAGCCTGGATGAGGTCGGCCGAGATCAGCACCCCCGGCGGCAAGTCCTGCTCAGGGGCCAGAGCGACCGTCGCCAGGTGTGGCCGTACTACCTCCTCCTCAATCTCAGCATCCACGAAATAGAAACCACCCCCTCTGTCCCGTACCCGAGATAGGCCAGGGTTGAGGGGCATCGGGGAGGGGCCTCACACTCCGGGCGTAAATGACCCGCGCATCCACAGTTGATGCACATCGTCTCCTCGCGGTCCTGGGGGGTGACCGCCCCTGGAGCCAACGGTGACCGGAGCCACCGAAACCTCCTGTTCCGGGCCTCCCAAAGAGGCGGGGGAAGCGGCCACCCCCGTGGTCTTCTTCTTGTGCTTCTTCTTGTTGTTGTTCTGAGCAGCAGCACCTGGGTGGTCGGGGGACTGGCGTAGTGGAGATGAGCGGTCTAGTCGGGGCTCACTCCGCTGCCGCTCGGGGACGGTGTCCCGAGGCGGGCGATGGTCGTCTCATCGAGCGGAGTCGGAGGTGCGAGAGACCTTGGCCTCATCACCACGCTGGTCGGACGGACCATCACGCGCAGCACCGGAATCGCCCGAACCCGACCCACATCGTCGCCAATCGCCGTCGGAGGGCTTGGGGGCAGCAACACAGGCGACCGGGACGCGGGGCACCGGGCCGTCCTTGTCTCGAACCGCTGGCGGCGGCCGGGTCACAAGCGCCTCCTGCAGCGTCGAATCACAGCACAAATCTTCCTGTATCCGACGGTCCTCATCGCAGCGCCGAACATCTCCCGGCGACCCCGACAGTAGGAGCCTCGGATCCCTGGCAAGGTCCCGCGGGGGCGGCGGCCGGCGCAGGGAGGTGCCGGAGTACGTCACAGCCGGCCGCCCCTGCCGGCTCGGCTCCCCTCCGTCAGAGCGAGCAGAGGAAGACGATCTAGGGAACCCAGCCGACCTGTCAGGCAGGGGGTATTTCGGCCGAGGCTGACCGTCTCCAGCGTCGCGCGCCATCAACACCTCCAGGAACGACCGAGGGCACGAAGGAACAGGGGCGCCGGACGACGAGGACACCGGGGAGAGCGAGGACGGGGGCAAGAGGAGAGGCGGCGGCGCAGGAGGGAGTCGAAGGATACAGGAAACCCTTCCCTAGCGCATAACCTCCCCTGGTCGCAGGCCAGCCCTACCTCGGATCCACTGTGCTCGTTGGATCTAGATCCAACGGGCTGGATCTTCATGGGCGAGAAGCCATGCCCGGTTGGCCATGTCAACCGCCTCTTGGGCCCATCGGCGGCCTCCCAAACCTGTTGGGCCGAGAGCCCACCAAACCCAACAGCATGAGGCCCGTGAGTCGGCCCACCCGGCAACTACGCCCGGTCGACACCCAACCACCGGGGCACGCCCGCAGCCGAGCGCGCCGCCGGCAGGGGGCCAACCCCAAGGACGGCGCTAGAGGTCCCAGAGCGCACCGGAGAGCCCACCGCCGTCGCACCGTCGGTGGCGCCGTCCGCCGCCACGGGGGATAACCCGGGCAACGAACCGGGCCGGGCACCGAAGGGGGCGGGGTGAACCGCGGCGGCCGGGCGACGCGGCGCCGGCAGAGCCCTCGGGCGACACCAGCTCAAGGCAGGCCGACCATGCAGCCGCGCTGGATGAGCCGCGACCCAGAAATCCGCCAGCTGGGGCGGCGCCAGGGACACACGAAGCTCCACCGGACCCTCCTCCTCCTCCTCCTCTACCATGTCGACCCACGACGATGTTGAGCAGCCGGAGCAGGGGTTCGGCCCGCGACCCTCCGCGGCGACCAGGTCCGGCGAGGCCCCGACGGCCTCCCCAGCGCTCATGGCGACGACCGGGAAGGGCTCGCCCACGGGAGCCGGTGGCGAAAGCAGAGCGCCACAACGGTCGCCAGAGCCCTTGGTCCATACGCAGATTTCAAATCCGCACCCTTCCGGTCCAGGGAAAGGAACGCAATAAGAATCAGTCAGCAGATCGATAATTAAAAACAAATCAGTCATCATATCTGGGAGCCCATTTGGCGTCTTAAGGGAGCCCATCCTAGCATGGAGAAGATCAATGAAACACGCAGTTTCATTACTTGGCACACTCGAGAGCAACTAATCATCAAGTACTCCTTCGGGAGCCCCGCAATGGTCACTTTGAATGGGCAGGGAGCATATGCCACTTGGGGTGTTCTCAGCCGCCGCCACGTTTCATGCTCTGGGCTTTTCCTCTGGATTTTTTTATTTTTCTATATACATTTTCTGCTTTTAGATTTTTTTCGATTTTTTTGGTTTTTCCTTGGTTTTCTTAGGTTTTGGACAAAAAATCAAAAAAGCGTGAAAAACGTGTTTTCGTTTTTCCCTTCCGTGAGAGGCATGAATTTAGAGCATCTCCACTCCCCCCCCAAACAGGCCCCCAGGGCGCCTTTTTTAGTGTCGGCGGCAAAAAATCGGCCCAGTCACGCCCCCAGATCGTTGTTTACCGCCGGTTTGAGCCGAAATAACAACCGGCGAACCCAAGCCAAACCCAGCGCACCAGGGGCGCCTGGGGGCACCGGCTGAAACAAAAAGGCGCGTGGGCCCGCGCTGTCGGCAACAAACAGGCCTATTCTCATTGTTTCCCCCCTTTTCCCTCCATTCCCTCGTGCTTCCCCCTTCTCCCCGTCGCTCCCGCCATTCTCCTCATCAGATCCGGCCGCCATGCCGCCGAAGAAGTATGCGGCCCCTCGCTTAGCCACCAATACCACCCAGCCGCCGAAGCAGAGGAAGCACAGGGCGCCGATGGCAAGGCCACCAGGTTTGTCGAACGGCGAGTGGAGGGCGGACGTTGAGTGCCGGGAGGCGGTCACCACCGATCGGCGGAACAGGCTCATCACCAAGAGGTCTAGGGACGTGACGAGGGAGCAGGGGAGGCGTCTCGCGCGGGGATGATTAACCTCCTGCCCGTCCACTGCCTGCAAGCCACGTGGGGGAGCCAGCAGAGCGTCGCATCGTCAGGCAACTTTTTGCCGCCTCTATGGGGGTACGCGCCCTCACCGAGGCATGGAAGACCGTCAACATCGACCCGTTCACCGGCTCGTATCAGAACGCTGACACGTACTGCAGAAGGATCAAGACGGCGTTCGACGAGCGCAAGTTGGTCGACCCCGACTTCGCCAACATCCACATGGATCGTGGTGAGAAGGCCATGGCGAACCATTGGGTCACCATCCAGGCGGCCTGCAACAAGTGGCATGGGACCCTAGAGGAGGTCGCGGCTCGCTCGGAAAGCGGCGCCAACGTCGAGGGTCGGGTATGGCCAGTCGATGCTACCTCTTGAGCATGCGTTGGTTTTCCCTTGAAGAGGAAAGGGTGGTGCAGCAAAGTAGCATAAGTATTTCCCTCAGTTTTCGAGAACCAAGGTATCAATCCAGTAGGAGACTACATGCAAGTCACCTAGTACCTGCACAAACAATCAAGAACCTTGCAACCAACGCGATAAAGGGGTTGTCAATCCCTTCATGGCCACTTGCAAAAGTGAGATTTGATAAAGATAATAAGATAAATATTTCTGGTATTTTTGTTGTATAGATTGGAAAGTAAAGAATGCAAAATAAACGGCGACATAAATTGGCAAGTTGATGGAAAACTAATACGATGTAAAATATACCCGGGGGCCATAGGTTTCACTAGTGGCTTCTCTCAAGATAGCATATATTACGTTGGGTGGACAAATTACTGCCAAGCAATTGATAGAAAAGCGCATAGTTATGAGAATATCTAGGCATGATCATGAATATAGGCATCACATCCGTGTCAAGTAGACCGAAACGATTCTGCATCTACTATTATTACTCCACACATCGACCGCTATCCAGCATGCATCTAGAGTATTAAGTTCAGAAGAACAGAGTAACGCATTAGGCAAGATGACATGATGTAGAGGGATAAACTCAAGCAATATGATATAAACCCCATCTTTTTATCCTCGATGGCAACAATACAATACGTGCCTTGCTGCCCCTACTATCACTGGAAAAGGACAGCACAAGATTGAACCCAAAGATAAGCACTTCTCCCATTGCAAGAAAGATCAATCTAGTATGCCAAATTAAACCGATAATTTGAAGAGACTTGCAAAGATACCAAATCATGCATATAAGAATTCAGAGAAGAACCAAATATTGTTTATAGATAATCTTGATCATAAACCCACAATTCAACGGATCTCGGCAAACACACCGCAAAAAGTATTGCATTGAATAGATCTCCAAGAACATCGAGGAGAACTTTGTATTGAGAACCAAAGAGAGAGAAGAAGCCATCTAGCTAATAACTATGGACCCGAAGGTCGGTGGTAAACTACTCACACATCATCGGAGGCTATGGTGTTGATGTAGAAGCCCTCCGTGGTCGAATCCCCCTCCGGCAGATCGCCGGAAAAGGCCCCAAGATGGGATCTCACGGGTACAGAAGTTTGCGGCGGTGGAAAAGTGGTTTCATGGCTCCCCCTGATGTTTTTAGGGTATACGAGTATATATAGGCGAAAGAAGTAGGTCGATGGAGCTACGAGGGGCCCACGAGGGTGGGGGCGCGCCCTCCTGCCTCATGGCCGCCTCGTTGCGTCTCTGACTTCCACTCCAAGTCTCATGGATTGCGTTTGTTCCAAGAAAGATCCCCGCGAAGGTTTCATTCCGTTTGGATTCCGTTTGATATTCCTTTTCTGCGAAACACTGAAATAGGCAAAAAAACAACAACTGGCACTGGGCCTCCGGTTAATAGGTTAGTCCCAAAAATAATAAAAGAGCATATTAAAGCCCATTAAACATCCAAAACAGATAATATAATAGCATGGAATGATCAAAAATTATAGATACGTTGGAGACGTATCAGCACGTCAAGCTTAATTCTTGCTCGTCCTCGAGTAGATAAATGATAAAAACAGATTTTTTGATGTGGAATGCTACCTAACATATTTTCAATATAATTTTCTTTATTGTGGCATGAATGTTCAGATCCGAAAGATTCAAGACAAAAGTTTAATATTGACATAAAAATAATAATACTTCAAGCATACTAACCAAGCAATTATGTCTTCTCAAAATAACATAGCCAAAGAAAGCTCATCCCTACAAAATCATATAGTTTGGCCATGTTTCATTTTCGTCACACAAAATGCTCTCATCATGCACAACCTGATGACAAGCCAAGCAATTGTTTCATACTTTAGTATTCTCAAACTTTTTCAACTTTCACGCAATACATGAGCGCGAGCCATGGACATAGCACTATGGGTGGAATAGAATATGATGATGGAGGTTGCGTGGAGAAGACAAAAAAAGAGAAAGTCTCACATTGACGCGGCTAATCAATGGGCTATGGAGATGCCCATCAATTGATGTCAATGCGAGGAGTAGGGATTGCCATGCAACGGGTGCACTAGAGCTATAAATGTATGAAAGCTCAACAAAAGAAACTAAGTGGGTGTGCATCCAACTTGCTTGCTCATGAAGACCTAGGGCATTTGAGGAAGCCCATTGTTGGAATATACAAGCCAAGTTCTATAATGAAAAATTCACACTACTTATGAAAGTGACAAAATAAGAGACTCTCTATCATGAAGATCATGGTGCTACTTCGAAGCACAAGTGTGGAAAAAGGATAGTAACATTGCCCCTTCTCTCTTTTTCTCTCATTTTTGGGCCTTCTCTTTTTTTATTTGGCCTTTTTTTGGGCCTTCTCTTTTTTTGGCCTTTCTCTCTCTTTTTTTATTTCCTCACACGGGACAATGCTCTAATAATGATGATCATCACACTTCTATTTATTTACAACTTAAGGATTACAACTCGATACTAGAATAGAATATGACTCTATATGAGTGCCTCCGGCGGTGTACCGGGATGGGCAATGAATCAAAAGTGACATGTATGAAAAATTATTCTTGGTGGCCTTGCCACAAATACGATGTCAACTACATGATCATGCAAGGCAATATGACAATGATGAAGCGTGTCAAAATAAACGGAACAGTGGAAAGTTGCATGGCAATATATCTCGGAATGGCTATGGAAATGCCATAATAGGTAGGTATGGTGGCTGTTTTGAGGAAGATATAAGGAGGCTTATGTGTGATAGAGCGTATCATATCATGGGGTTTGGATGCACTGGCGAAGTTTGCACCAACTCTCGAGGTGAGAAAGGGCAATGCACGGTACCGAAGAGGCTAGCAATGATGGAAGGGTGAGAGTGCGTATAATCCATGGACTCAACATTAGTCATAAAGAACTCACATACTTATTGCAAAAATCTACAAGTCATCAAAACCAAGCACTACGCGCATGCTCCTAGGGGGATAGATTGGTAGGAAAAGACCATCGCTCGTCCCCGACCTGTAACACCCCGGATGTAACTTTCCATATTTGTAACTCCAACTCTTGCCATTTTTGGCTATGTGTTACGATATTCCCTTCGTGGTCGGGTTTTGTCTTTCGTTTTGCATTTTGTTTTCATCATGCATCTCATATCATGTCATCATGTGCATTGCATTTGCATACGTGTTCGTCTCTTGCATCCGAGCATTTTCCCCGCTGTCCGTTTTGCAATCCGGCACTCCTACCTCCTCCGGGGCACCCCCTCTTGTTTCTTTTCGTGAGCGGGTGTTAAACGTCCTCGACATGGACCGAGTCTTGTCAAGTGGCCTTGGTATACCGCCGGTAGACCACCGGTCAGTTTCGTTCCATTTGGAGGTCGTTTCGTACTCCAACGGTTAACCGGGTAACCGCAAAGTCCTTTTGTGTGTTGCAGAAAAAACCCCCTCCAAACAGCCAAAAAACCCTCTAAGTCACTTCCGTGCTCTAGGTCGTTCGAACACGATCGTGTGGGCGAAAACCGTGCTCAATTTGGAGTCTCCTAGCTCCCTCTACCTATAAAAACACCTCCCCCTCCAAAATCTCGGGCAAAAACCACCCTAACCCTAGCCCCGCTCCCTCCGCGCCGCCGGACGTGTCCGCCTGGCGCCGGATGAACCAGACGCAGCCAGCCACAGCGCGCCACGTGGCAAGCCCCGCCGCCCGTACGCCGCGGCCCGGGAAGCCCGCAGTTGGCCCCCGCGGCCCGAGCCGGCTCCGCCCCCCAAGCCCGCCTTCTTCCTCCTCCGCCCCGCGCCTCCGCGCGCCTGAGGCACCGTTCGCCGGAGCCGAGCCGGCGCAGCTCCGGCCACCCCTCGCCGGCGCACCCGCGCCTTCCGAGGACCCCGCCGCCGTCGCCCTCTCCTCCTCCCGTCGCCGGTCGCCGCCTCTCCCCCGAGCCCCGCTTCCCCGGCGCCGCGCCTCCCTCTCCCGAGCTAGCTCTGGCGAGAGCAGCAGCTCCGGCGAGCTTCGCCCCGAGCTCGATCTAGATCCGCCGCCCGCAGGGTTGACTTTTTCCTCCCCTCAAATCTTCTAAGTCCTAAATATTTTGCAGTACATGCTCATGTTCATTGCATCATAACTCTCTGCATATAGCTTCGTTTCGTGCATGTAATATATCGAAATGTTCGTCTCGTGATGCTCTTCATTTTTTTCCATTGCACCATGTTCATTTGGGTCCATCTTGATGCCCAAATCTCTGGTGCAAGAGTGCTACTTGCTGTTATCTGCCGTTACTTATCAGAACTTGAGGTTTTGTTATTTTTGTTGCATTTAATCTGTGCATCTTATGGGCATGAGCTCTATATGTGTTTTGATGTATGCCATGCCATCGTTACAGAGGTGTATGCCATGTATTTTTTGAAGGAAATATGCCCTAGAGGCAATAATAAAGTATTATATATTTCCTTATATCATGATAAATGTTTATTATTCATGCTAGAATTGTATTAACCGGAAACATAATACATGTGTGAATACATAGACAAACAGAGTGTCACTAGTATGCCTATACTTGACTAGCTCGTTAATCAAAGATGGTTATGTTTCCTAGCCATAGACATGAGTTGTCATTTGATTAACGGGATCACCTCATTAGGAGAATGACGTGATTGACTTGACCCATTCCGTTAGCTTAGCACTCGATCGTTTAGTATGTTGCTATTGCTTTCTTCATGACTTATACATGTTCCTATGACTATGAGATTATGCAACTCCCGTTTACCGGAGAAACACTTTGTGTGCTACCAAACGTCATAACGTAAATGGGTGATTATAAAGGTGCTCTACAGGTGTCTCCAAAGGTACTTGTTGGGTTGGCGTATTTCGAGATTAGGGTTTGTCACTCCGATTGTCGGAGAGGTATCTCTGGGCCCACTCAGGTAATGCACATCACTATAAGCCTTGCAAGCATTGTGACTAATGAGTTAGTTGCGGGATGATGTATTACGGAACGAGTAAAGAGACTTTCCGGTAACGAGATTGAACTAGGTATCGAGATACCGACGATCGAATCTCGGGCAAGTAACATACTGATGACAAAGGGAACAACGTATGTTGTTATGCGGTCTGACCGATAAAGATCTTCGTAGAATATGTGGGAACCAATATGAGCATCCAGGTTCCGCTATTGGTTATTGACCGGAGAGGTGTCTCGGTCATGTCTACATAGTTCTCGAACCCGTAGGGTCCGCACGCTTAACGTTACGATGACAGTTTTATTATGAGTTTATGTATGTTGATGTACCGAAGGAGTTCGGAGTCCCGGATGAGATCGGGGACATGACGAGGAGTCTCGAAATGGCCGAGACGTAAAGATCGATATATTGGACGACTATATTCGGACTTCGGAAAGGTTCCGAGTGATTCGGGTATTTTTCGGAGTACCGGAGAGTTACGGGAATTCGTATTGGGCCTTAATGGGCCATACGGGAAAGGAGAGAAAGACCCCAAAGGGTGGCCGCACCCCTCCCCATGGACTAGTCCGAATTGGACTAGGGAGGGGGGCGCCCCCTTCCTTCTTTCTTCTTCTCCCTTCCCTTCTCCTATTCCAACAAGGAAAGGAGGAGTCCTACTCCCGGTGGGAGTAGGACTCCCCCCTTGGCGCGCCCTCCTCCAAGGCCGGCCGCCTCTCCCCTTGCTCCTTTATATACGGGGGCAGGGGGCACCCCATAGACACAACAATTGATCTATTGATCTCTTAGCCGTGTGCGGTGCCCCCCTCCACCATATTACACCTCGATAATATCATAGCGGTGCTTAGATGAAGCCCTGCGTCGGTAGAACATCATCATTGTCACCACGCCGTCGTGCTGACAAAACTCTCCCTCAACACTCGGCTGGATCGGAGTTCGAGGGACGTCATCGAGCTGAACGTGTGCTGAACTCGGAGGTGCCGTACGTTCGGTACTTGATCGGTCGGATCGTGAAGACGTACGACTACATCAACCGCGTTGTGTTAACGCTTCCGCTTTCGGTCTACGAGGGTACGTGGACAACACTCTCCCCTCTCGTTGCTATGCATCACCATAATCTTGCGTGTGCGTAGGAAATTTTTTGAAATTACTACGTTCCCCAACAGTGGCATCCGAGCCAGGTTTTATGCGTTGATGTTATATGCACGAGTAGAACACAAGTGTGTTATGGGCGATATAAGTCATACTGCTTACCAGCATGTCATACTTTGGTTTGGCGGTATTGTGAGATGAAGCGGCCCGGACCGACATTACGCGTACGCTTACGCGAGACTGGTTTCACCGTTGCGAGCACTCGATGCTTAGAGGTGACTGGCGGGTGTCTGTCTCTCTCACTTTAGTTGAACCGAGTGTGGCTACGCCCGGTCCTTGTGAAGGTTAAAACAACACCAACTTGACAAACTATCGTTGTGGTTTTGATGCGTAGGTAAGAACGGTTCTTGCTAAGCCCGTAGCAGCCACGTAAAACTTGCAACAACAAAGTAGAGGACGTCTAACTTGTTTTTGCAGGGCATGTTGTGATGTGATATGGTCAAGACATGATGCTATATTTTATTGTATGAGATGATCATGTTTTGTAACCGAGTTATCGGCAACTGGCAGGAGCCATATGGTTGTCGCTTTATTGTATGAAATGCAATCGCCATGTAATTGTTTTACTTTATCACTAAGCGGTAGCGATAGTCGTAAAAGCAATAAGTTGGCGAGACGACAACGATACTATGATGGAGATCAAGGTGTCGCGCCGGTGACGATGGTGATCATGACGGTGCTTCGGAGATGGAGATCACGAGCACGGTGCTTCGGAGATGGAGATCACAAGCACAAGATGATGATGGCCATATCATATCACTTATATTGATTGCATGTGATGTTAATCTTTTATGCATCTTATCTTGCTTTGATTGACGGTAGCATTATAAGATGATCTCTCACTAAAATTTCAAGATAAAAGTGTTCTCCCTGAGTATGCACCGTTGCGAAAGTTCTTCGTGCTGAGACACCACGTGATGATCGGGTGTGATAGGCTCTACGTTCAAATACAACGGGTGCAAAACAGTTGCACACGCGGAATACTCAGGTTAAACTTGACGAGCCTAGCATATGCAGATATGGCCTCGGAACACGGAGACCGAAAGGTCGAACGTGAATCATATAGTAGATATGATCAACATAGTGATGTTCACCATTGAAACTACTCCATCTCATGTGATGATCGGACATGGTTTAGTTGATTTGGATCACGTAATCACTTAGATGATTAGAGGGATGTCTATCTAAGTGGGAGTTCTTAAGTAATAT
The DNA here is from genome assembly GCF_002575655.3 of Aegilops tauschii subsp. strangulata. Lineage (NCBI taxonomy): Eukaryota > Viridiplantae > Streptophyta > Magnoliopsida > Poales > Poaceae > Aegilops > Aegilops tauschii. The sequence goes on from NC_053039.3 coordinate 120,467,397, forward strand.
GATTAATTGAACTTAAATTTATCATGAACTTAGTCCTGATAGTATTTTGCAAATTATGTTATAGATCAATAGCTCGCGTTGTTGCTTCCCTGTGTTTATTTTTGATATGTTCCTAGAGAAAAAAAATTATGTTGAAAGATGTTAGTAGCAAAGATGCGGATTGGATCCATGATCTGAGGATTATCCTCATTGCTGCAGAGAAAAATCATGTCCTTGATGCACCACTGAGTGACAGACCTATTGCAGGAGCAGATACAGACGTTATGAACGTTTGGCTAGCTCAATATGATGACTACTTGATAGTTTAGTGCTCCATGCTTAACGGCTTAGAATCGGGACTTCAAAGACGTTTTGAACGCCATGGACCATATGAGATGTTCCAGGAGTTGAAGTTAATATTTCAAGCAAATACCCGAGTTGAGAGATATGAAATCTCCAACAAGTTCTATAGCTAAAAGATGGAGGAGAATCGCTCAACTAGTGAGCATGTGCTCAGATTGTCTGGGTACTACAATCGCTTGAATCAAGTGGGAGTTAATCTTCTAGATAAAATAGTGATTGACAGAATTCTCTAGTCACCATCACCAAGTTAGTAGAACTTCGTGATGAACTATAGTATGCAAGGGATGACGAAAGTAATTCCCGAGCTCTTCGTGATGCTGAAATCGACGAAGGTAGAAATCAAGAAAAACATCAAGTGTTGATGGTTGACGAGACCACTAGTTTCAAGAAAAGGGCAAAGGGAAGAAGGGGAACTTCAAGAAGAACGGCAAGCAAGTTGCTGCTCAAGTGAAGAAGCCTAAGTCTGATCCTAAGCCTGAGACTAAGTGCTTCTACTGCAAAGGGACTGGTCACTGGAAGCGGAACTACCCCAACTATTTGGTGGATAAGAAGGATGGCAAAGTGAACAAAGGTATATTGGATATAGATGTTATTGATGTGTACTTTACTAGTGTTTATAGCAACCCCTCGGTATTTGATACTGGTTCAGTTGCTAAGAGTAGTAACTCGAAACGAGAGTTGCAGAATAAACAGAGACTAGTAAAAAGCGAGGTGACGATGTGTGTTGGAAGTAGTTCCAAGATTGATATGATCATCATCGCACACTCCCTATACTTTCGGGATTAGTGTTGAAACTAAATAAGTGTTATTTGGTGTTTGCGTTGAGCATGAATATGATTTGATCATGTTTGTTGCAATACGGTTATTCATTTAAATTAGAGAATAATTGTTGTTCTGTTTACATGAATAAAACCTTCTATGGTCATACACCCAATAAAATAGTTTGTTGGATCTCGATCGTAGTAATACACATATTCATAATAATGAAGCCAAAAGATGCAAAGTTAATAATGATAGTGCAACTTATTTGTGGCACTGCTGTTTAGGTCATATTGGTGTAAAGCGCATGAAGAAACTCCATACTGATGGGATTTTGGAATCACTTGATTATGAATCACTTGATGCTTGCGAACCGTGCCTCATGGGCAAGATGACTAAAACGCCGTTCTCCGGAACTATGGAGAGAGCAACAGATTTGTTGGAAATCATACATATAGATGTATGTGGTCCGATGAAAATTGAGGCTCGTAGCAGGTATCATTATTTTCTGACCTTCGAAGATGATTTGAGAAGATATGGGTATATCTACTTAAGGAAACAGAAGTCTGAAACATTTGAAAAGTTCATTCAGAGTGAAGCGGAAAATCATCGTAACAAGAAAATAAAGTTTATACGATCTGATCGTGGAGAAGAGTATTTGAGTTACGAGTTTGGCCTTCAGTTAAAACAATGTGAAATAGTTTCACTACTCACGCCACCTGGAACACCATAGTGTAATGGTGTGTCCGAACATCGTAACCGTACTTTATTAGATATGGTGCGATATATGATGTCTCTTACCGATCTACCACTATCGTTTTGGGGTTATGCATTAGAGACAGCTGCATTCACGTTAAATAGGGTACCATCTAAATCTGTTGAGACGACATCTTATGAACTGTGGTTTGGCAAGAAACCAAAGTTGTCGTTTCTTAAAGTTTGGGGTTGCGATGCTTATGTGAAAAAGTTTCATCCTGGTAAGCTCAAACCCAAATCGGAGAAATGTGTCTTCATAGGATACCCAAAGGAGACAGTTGGGTACACCTTCTATCACAGATCCGAAGGCAAGACATTCGTTGCTAAGAATGGATCCTTTCTAGAGAAGGAGTTTCTCTCGAAAGAAGTGAGTGGGAGGAAAGTAGAACTTGATGAGGTAACAGTACCTGCTCCCTTATTGGAAAGTAGTTCATCACAGAAATCTGTTCCTGTGACTTCTACACCAATTAGTGAGGAAGTTAATGATGATGATCATGTAACTTCAGATCAAGTTACTACCAAACCTCATAGGTAAACCAGAGTAAGATCCGCACCAGAGTGGTACGGTAATCCTGTTCTGGAGGTTATGTTACTAGACCATGACGAACCTACGAACTATGAAGAAGCGATGGTGAGCCCAGATTCCGCAAAATGGCTTGAGGCCATGAAATCTGAGATGAGATCCATGTATGAGAACAAAGTGTGGACTTTGGTTGACTTGCCGATGATCGGCAAGCAATTGAGAATAAATGGATCGTCAAGAGGAAGACGGACGCTGATAGTAGTGTTACTATCTACAAAGCTAGAATTGTCGCAAAAAGGTTTTTCGACAAGTTCAAGGTGTTGACTACGATGAGAGTTTCTCACTCGTATCTATGCTTAAGTCTGTCTGAATCATGTTAGCAATTGCCGCATTTTATGAAATATGGCAAATGGATAAACAAAACTGCATTCCTTAATGGATTTATTAAAGAGGAGTTGTATATGATGCAACCAGAAGGTTTTGTCAATCCTAAAGGTGCTAACAAAATATGCAAGCTCCAGCGATCCATCTATGGACTGGTGCAAGTATCTCGGAGTTGGAATATACGCTTTGATAAGTTGATCAAAGGATATAGTTTTATACAGACTTGCGGTGAAGCCTGTATTTACAAGAAAGTGAGTGGGAGCACTACAACATTTCTGATAAGTATATGTGAATGACATATTGTTGATCGGAAATAATGTAGAATTATTCTGCAACGCATAAAGGAGTGTTTGAAAGGAGTTTTTCAAAGAAAGACCTCGGTGAAGCTGCTTACATATTGAGCATCAAGATCTATATAGATAGATCAAGACGCTTGATAAGTTTTTTCAATGAGTACATACCTTAACAAGACTTTGAAGTAGTTCAAAATAGAACAGTCAAAGAAAGAGTTCTTGCCTGTGTTACAAGGTGTGAAATTGAGTAAGACTCAAAGCCCGACCACGGCAGAAGATAGAAAGAGAATGAAAGTCATTCCCTATGCCTTGGCCGTAGGTTCTATAAAGTATGCCATGCTGTGTACCAGATCTATTGTATACCCTACACTAATTTTGGCAAGGGAGTACAATAGTGATCTAGGAGTAGATCACTGGACAGCGGTCAAAATTATCCTTAGTGGAATAAGGATATGTTTCTCGATTATGGAAGTGACAAAAGGTTCATCGTAAAGGGTTACGTCGATGCAAGTTTTGACACTAATCTAGATGACTCTAAGTCTCGGTCTAGATACATATTGAAAGTGGGAGCAATTAGCTAGAGTAGCTCCGTGCAGAGCATTGTAGACATAGAAATTTGCAAAATACTTACGGATCTGAATGTGACAGACCCGTTGACTAAAATTATCTCACAATCAAAACATGATCACACCTTAGTACTCTTTGGGTGTTAATCACATAGCGATGTGAACTAGATTATTGACTCTAGTAAACCCTTTGAGTGTTGGTCACATAGAGATGAGAACTATGGGTGTTAATCACATGGTGATGTGAATTATTGATGTTAAATCACATGGCGATGTGAACTAGATTATTGACTCTAGTGCAAGTGGGAGACTGAAGGAAATATGCCCTAGAGGCAATAATAAAGTATTATATATTTCCTTATATCATGATAAATGTTTATTATTCATGCTAGAATTGTATTAACCGGAAACATAATACATGTGTGAATACATAGACAAACAGAGTGTCACTAGTATGCCTCTACTTGACTAGCTCGTTAATCAAAGATGGTTATGTTTCCTAGCCATAGACATGAGTTGTCATTTGATTAACGGGATCAGCTCATTAGGAGAATGACGTGATTGACTTGACCCATTCCGTTAGCTTAGCACTCGATCGTTTAGTATGTTGCTATTGCTTTCTTCATGACTTATACATGTTCCTATGACTATGAGATTATGCAACTCCCGTTTACCGGAGGAACACTTTGTGTGCTACCAAATGTCACAACGTAAATGGGTGATTATAAAGGTGCTCTACAGGTGTCTCCAAAGGTAGTTGTTGGGTTGGCGTATTTCGAGATTAGGATTTGTCACTCCGATTGTCGGAGAGGTATCTCTGGGCCCACTCAGGTAATGCACATCACTATAAGCCTTGCAAGCATTGTGACTAATGAGTTAGTTGCGGGATGATGTATTACGGAACGAGTAAAGAGACTTGCCGGTAACGAGATTGAACTAGGTATCGAGATACCGACGATCGAATCTCGGGCAAGTAACATACCGATGACAAAGGGAACAACGTATGTTGTTATGCGGTCTGACCGATAAAGATCTTCGTAGAATATGTGGGAACCAATATGAGCATCCAGGTTCCGCTATTGGTTATTGACCGGAGAGGTGTCTCGGTCATGTCTACATAGTTCTCGAACCCGTAGGGTCCGCACGCTTAACGTTACGATGATAGTTTTATTATGAGTTTATGTATGTTGATGTACCGAAGGAGTTCGGAGTCCCGGATGAGATCGGGGACATGACGAGGAGTCTCGAAATGGCCGAGACGTAAATATCGATATATTGGATGACTATATTCGGACTTCGGAAAGGTTCCGAGTGATTCGGGTATTTTTCGGAGTACCGGAGAGTTACGGGAATTCGTATTGGGCCTTAATGGGCCATACGGGAAAGGAGAGAAAGACCCCAAAGGATGCCGCACCCCTCCCCATGGACTAGTCCGAATTGGACTAGGGAGGGGGGGCGCCCCCTTCCTTCTTTCTCCTTCTCCCTTCCCTTCTCCTATTCCAACAAGGAAAGGAGGAGTCCTACTCCCGATGGGAGTAGGACTCCCCCCTTGGCGCGCCCTCCTCCTAGGCCGGCCGCCTCCCCCCTTGCTCCTTTATATACGGGGGCAGGGGGCACCCCATAGACACAACAATTGATCTATTGATCTCTTAGCCGTGTGCGGTGCCCCCCTCCACCATATTACACCTCGATAATATCGTAGCGGTGCTTAGGCGAAGCCCTGCGTCGGTAGAACATCATCATTGTCACCACGCCCTCGTGCTGACGAAACTCTCCCTCAACACCCGGCTGGATCGGAGTTCGAGGGACGTCATCGAGCTGAACGTGTGCTGAACTCGGAGGTGCCGTACGTTCGGTACTTGATCGGTCGGATCGTGAAGACGTACGACTACATCAACCATGTTGTGTTAACGCTTCCGCTTTCGGTCTACGAGGGTACGTGGACAACACTCTCCCCTCTCGTTGCTATGCATCACCATAATCTTGCGTGTGCGTAGGATTTTTTTTGAAATTACTACGTTCCCCAACATTTTTGTGATCTCTGTGGTGACTAGCACAAGCATGCAAACTAGGCTTCGTGATGTTTCTGATTTCAGGGACTTAGTAATTTTGGCAAGTCTGTGACTGCTGTTATTTTGTTGCTATGTATCCATGTGGCTACAGAGAGATCCATGCTTATTTTGGTGATGTTCAGTAAGAATGTTTTGTAGCTATGTTTGTAGTTGATCCATTAATGCTTTTGTTTGCAATTATGGAGTGCCATAGCATGACTCAATCTTGCTCTACTTTTGCTATAAAATATTTCTGGCAGATTGTTAACATGATATTCAGTTTTGACAAGCTTGTTGTAGTCGTTTCATACATGCTATGTACTTCCTCTTGCCATGGATAGCTTCATAAACATGTCATCTTGCTGTAGGTATGCTTGTTTTGTCATGAATTGCCTTGTGATGAGTGCATAAAGCTGACAAAGATGCTTCATATTACTGATTCTGCCATGCTCTGTTTTCTGCTAAGTCTGAAACTTGTTAACGAAACTTGCTATGTTTACATGGGTGCCATCATATCTTCTGGTCCTTTTTGGCTTATGGTCAGTAAGGAGATTTTGTCATATGAATTTAGTAGATTCATGCCATGCCTTGTTTTGCTATGTTGAGTTCCTGTAGCATGTCGATTTCGTGCTCTGAACATTGCTGCCTGATGCTGTTTCAGGCATGTCCAGTAATTTCACTAAGTCTGTGAACCTGTTATCTTTTGCACTTTTTCCATGCTTGTTTGAGCCTGGTGTGTTGTGATCTAGCCGTAGCTCAGTGTTCATCTTTTGTCAACCATCACCTGTAGATTACTGCCATATGTTTTTTTGCTATGTTGGAGTGCTGTAGCATTGTTACTTGTTGCATTCTAAGTGCTATCATGCTGTTAATCACAGATTCGTGTCATTCTTGTTTTGCTTGCCATTTGCAAACCGTGCATCCGTTTCCGGTGATCTTTATATCGATTTCGACCGAAATCATCTCATGTTTCCAGTGGCATGCTTGGTTTTCCAAGTTACTGCCTTGTTCATCATTTTACCTCCAGAGCACGCATATGCATCGCATATCACATCTTCCATATCATTCATGTTTTGTATCCCGTTGCTTGTGCATTTCCGTGATTGATTGTGGTTCTGTTGCTTGTGTTCTTGTTTTGGGTAGAGCCGGGAGAGGAGTTCGTGAACGAGGAACCTGTTGAGTACGCTTACGAGGATCAAGCTTTCGACAACTCTGAGAACCTTGCAGGCAAGATGACCATACCCTCGAAATCACTTCTATCTTTGCTTTGCTAGTTGTTCGTTCCATTGCCATGCTGCGCTACCTACCACTTGCTATATCATGCCTCCCATATTGCCATGTCAAGCCTCTAACCATCCTTTCCTAGCAAACCTTTGTTTGGCTAAGTTACCGCTTTTGCTCAGCCCTTCTTATAGCGTTGCTAGTTGCAGGTGAAGTTGAAGTTGGTTCCATGTTGGAACATGGATATTTTGGAATATCACAATATCTCTTATTTAATTAATGCATCTATATATTTTGTAAAGGGTGGAAGGCTCGGCCTTATGCCTGGTGTTTTGTTCCACTCTTGCCGCCCTAGTTTCCGTCATACCGGTATTATGTTCCTTGAGTTTGCGTTCCTTACGCGGTTGGGTGATTTATGGGACCCCCTTGACAGTTCGCCTTGAATAAAACTCCTCCAGCAAGGCCCAACCTTGGTTTTACCATTTGCCACCTAAGCCTTTTCCCCCGGGTTTTCGCGAGCCCGAGGGTCATCTTTATTTAAACCCCCGGGCCAGTGTTCCTCTGAGTGCTGTTCCAAACTAGAGCCACTTGCAGCGCCAGCTTGGGGAAACTCGAGGATTGGTTTTAGTTGTACGTAGTGTTCATCTGGTGTGCCCTGAGAACGAGATATGTGCAGCTCCTATCGGGATTTGTCGGCACATTCGGGCGGCTTTGCTGGTCTTGTTTTACCATTGTCGAAATGTCTTGTAGACCGGGATTCCGAGACTGATCGGGTCTTTCCGGGAGAAGGTTTATCCTTCGTTGACCGTGAGAGCTTATAATGGGCTAAGTTGGGACACCCCTGTAGGGTATTATCTTTCGAAAGCCGTGCCCGCGGTTATGAGGCAGATGAGAATTTGTTAAGGTCCGGTTGTAGAGAACTTGTCACTTGACTTAATTAAAATACATCAACCGTGTGTGTAGCCGTGATGGTCTCTTCTCGGCGGAGTCCGGGAAGTGAACACGGTTTGAGTTATGCATGAACGTAAGTAGTTTCAGGATCACTTCTTGATCACTTCTAGCTTCGCGACCATTGCGTTGCTTCTCTTCTCGCTCTCATTTGCGTATGTTAGCCACCATATATGCTTAGTGCCTGCTGCAGCTCCACCTCATTACACCATCCTTTTCTTTAAGCTTAAATAGTCTTGATCTCGCGGGTGTGAGATTGCTGAGTCCTCGTGACTCACAGATTCTACCAAAACAGTTGCAGGTGCCGACGATGCCAGTGCAGATGACGCAACCGAGCTCAAGTGGGAGTTCGATGAGGAATGTGGTCGTTACTATGTGTCTTTTCCTGATGATCAGTAGTGGAGCCCAGTTGGGACGATCGGGGATCTAGCATTTGGGGTTATCTTATTTTCATTTGGATTTGACCGTAGCCGGTCTATATGTGTGGATTTTGGATGATGTATTAATTATATTTATGTATTGTTTGAAGTGGCGATTGTAAGCCAACTCTCGTTATCCCATTCTTGTTCATTACATGGGATTGTGTGAAGATGACCCTTCTTGCAACAAAACCACAATGCGGTTATGCCTCTAAGTCGTGCCTCGACACATGGGAGATATAGCCGCATCGTGGGTCGACCGCCACTCATAAGGAAGACAATCAAAGAAACACCTCATGCTTCAAATTTGTTACACAACGGTTACCATACATGCATGCTTCGGGACTTGCAAACCTCAACACAAGTATTTCTCAAATTCACAATTACTCAACTAGAGCGACTCTAATATCACCATCTTCATATCTCAAAACAATCATCAAGTATCAAACTTCTCATAGTATTCAATGCACTCTATATGGAAGTTTTTATTATACCCATCTTGGATGCCTATCATATTAGGACTAATTTTATAGCCAAAGCAAATTACCATGCTGTTCTAAAAGACTCTCAAAATGATATAAGTGAAGCATTAGAGATCAATAATTTCTATAAAATAAAACCACCACCATGCTCTAAAAAGATATAAGTGAAGCACTAGAGCAAAATTATCTAGCTCAAAAGATATAAGTGAAGCACATAGAGTATTCTAATAAATTCCGATTCATGTGTATCTCTCCCAAAAGGTGTGTACAGCAAGGATGATTGTGGTAAACTAAAAAGCAAAGACTCAAATCATAAAAGACGTTCCAAGCAAAACACATATCATGTGGTGAATAAAAATATAGCCTCAAGTAAAGTTACCGATAGACGAAGACGAAAGAGGGGATGCCTTCCGGGGCATCCCCAAGCTTAGGCTTTTAGTTGTCCTTGAATTTTACCTTGGGGTGCCTTGGGCATCCCCAAGCTTAGGCTCTTGCCACTCCTTATTCCAAAATCCATCAAATCTTTACCCAAAAACGTGAAAACTTCACAACACAAAACTTAAACAGAAAATCTCATGAGCTCCGTTAGTGTAAGAAAACAAACCACCACTTTAAAGTACTGTAATGAACTCATTATTTATTTATATTGGTGTTAAACCTACTGTATTCCAACTTCTCTATGGTTCATACCCCCGATACTAGCCATAGATTCATCAAAATAAGCAAACAACACACGAAAAACAGAATCTGTCAAAAACAGAACAGTCTGTAGTAATATGTATCAAACGAATACTTATGGAACTCCAAAAATTCTAAAATAAATTGGTGGACGTGAGGAATTTGTCTATTAATCATCTTCAAAAAGAATCAACCTAAAAGAACTCTCCAGTAAAAAATGGCAGCTAATCTTGTGAGCGCTAAAGTTTCTATTTTTTACAGCAAGATCGTAAAGACTTCACCCAAGTCTTCCCAAAGGTTAAGCACACTACCAATTTATGAGCTTAGATGAATTATTTATTACTAAACAGGAACAAAAATCCTATAGGTTAAAATTGGCACAAACACTAATTAAAACATAAAACCACATCTAAACAGAGGCTAGATGAATTATTTATTACTAAACAGGAACAAAAAGCAAGGAACAAAAATAAAATTGGGTTGCCTCCCAACAAGCGCTATCGTTTAACGCCCCTAGCTAGGCATAAAGGAAGAATAGATCTAGGTATTGCCATCTTCTCCTTTTTGGTGATAAAGAGAAAATTTCTTATCTAAACACTTATCTTTCTATTTTGTGAAAGCACATTGCCATTAATGGTAGAATAAAGATTAAGCACACTACAAAAATTTGCATCTAAACTAGCCTTCATCTCTTTGATAATTTCATTCTGATAAAAACACAAAAGAGAGGTAGATGCAACTTTTTCACTCATAGGGTGTCCAAATATAGTTTTCATCTTTTCATACGTATCGATAGCACCCCCCTCAAGAAAACCTTCTTCAAATATAGAATCTAAAACTTGCTTGAAAGAATACGGTAAGCCAACATAAAAATTTGTTAAGTAAATCTCAATTTCATATTGGGGCACACAGCTGGCTCGGATCCTTAATAGCCTATCCCAAGCGTCTTTCAAAGTTTCATCAAGCAAATAACGGAAAATTCCGGGATCATCTTCATCAAAATTATTCAAACTCTCGTTGATAACCCCGGTAGGTCTTTCCATTGCATCATTATTTATGAGCTTAGAGAGGACAGAGGGACTATCCAAAGTATTAAAACCCGGGAGAAAGCCCTTAGCCCCTTTGGGTTCAGCCATGGCAAGAGAAAGGCAAAGGCAAAGGTTTTGGAAAATCGTTTTAGAAGTGGAGGAGAGGAAACGAGAGGCAAATGGCAAATAATGTAATGCGAGGGATAAGAGTTTGTGATGGGTACTTGGTATGTCTTGACTTGAGCATAGATCTCCCCGGCAACGGCGCCAGAAATCCTTCTTGCTACCTCTTGAGCATGCGTTGGTTTTCCCTTGAAGAGGAAAGGGTGATGCGGCAAAGTAGCGTAAGTATTTCCCTCAGTTTTTGAGAACCAAGGTATCAATCCAGTAGGAGACTACACGCAAGTCACCTAGTACCTGCACAAACAATCAAGAACGTTGCAACCAATGCGATAAAGGGGTTGTCAATCCCTTCACGGCCACTTGCAAAAGTGAGATCTGATAAAGATAATAAAATAAATATTTTTGGTATTTTTGTTGTATAGATTGGAAAGTAAAGATTGCAAAATAACGGCGACAGAAATTGGAAAGTTGACGGAAAACTAATATGATGTAAAATATGCCCGGGGGCCATAAGTTTCACTAGTGGCTTCTCTCAAGATAGCATATATTACGGTGGTGAACAAATTACTGCCGAGCAATTGATAGAAAAGTGCATAGTTATGAAAATATCTAGGCATGATCATGAACATAGGCATCACGTTCGTGTCAAGTAGACCGAAACGATTCTGCATCTACTACTATAATTCCACACATCCTACTATTACTCCACACATCGACCGCTATCCAGCATGGATCTAGAGTATTAAGTTAATAAGAACAGAGTAACACATTAGGCAAGATGACATGATGTAGAGGGATAAACTCAAGCAATATGATATAAACCCCATCTTTTTATCATCGATGGCAACAATACAATTCGTGCCTTGGTGCCCCTACTGTCACTAGGAAAGGACACCGCAAGATTGAACCCAAAGCTAAGCACTTCTCCCATTTCAAGAAAGATCAATCTAGTAGGCCAAACTAAACCGATAATTCAAAGAGACTTGCAAAGATATCAAATCATGCATATAAGAATTCAGAGAAGAACCAAATATTTTTCATAGATAATCTTGATCATAAATCCACAATTCATCGGATCTCGGCAAACACATCGCAAAAAGTATTACATTGAATAGATCTCCAAGAACATCGAGTAGAACTTTGTATTGAGAACCAAAGAGAGAGAAGAAGCCATCTAGATAATAACTATGGACCCGAAGGTCTGTGCTAAACTACTCACACATCATCAGAGAGCCTATGGTGTTGATGTAGAAGCCCTTCGTGATCGAATCCCCCTCCGGCAGATCGCCGGAAAAGGCCCCAGATGGGATCTCACGGGCACAGAAGGTTGCGGCAGTGGAAAAGTGGTTTCCTGGCTCTCCTGGATGATTTCAGGGTATAAGAGTATATATAGGCGAAAGAAGTAGGTCGGTGGAGCTACGAGGGGCCCACGAGGGTGGGGGGCGCTCCTACCCCCTGGGCACGCCCTCCTGCCTCGTGGCCGCCTCGTTGCATGTCTGACTTCCACTCCAAGTCTCCTGGATCGCGTTTGTTCCAAGAAAGATCCTCGCGAAGGTTTCGTTCTGTTTGGATTTCGTTTGATATTCCTTTTTTTCGAAACACTGAAATAGGCAAAAAAACAGCAACTGGCACTGGGCCTCCCGTTAATAGGTTAGTCCCAAACACAATATAAAAGAGCATATTAAAGCCCATTAAACATCCAAAATAGATAATATAATAGCATGGAACGATCAAAAATTATAGATACGTTGGAGACGTATCAGTCGACGGCTTAGTTCTTTTCACCGTGTACTTCGCCGACACTTGTTCTTTGGCTGTGCAGATGGTTCGGATGTTCAACATGTTTCGCTAGGACAACAACAACCAAGAGTTCAAGTTCCTTCACGTGTTCTCTAGGATCGAGTCATGCGAGAAGTGGAGGGAGTGCCGGATCGCTCTCGCCAAGGCTAAGGATACCTACAAGCTGGATGCGCCTGCCCCGGCGGCGGCATAAGGGTGCCCCGATGGCAACAAAAGAGCCAAGGCAGCGAGGGACACGACACCCGCTGCCGAACGACTGCAATCATCGATCGAGCAGTGCATCGCCGACGGCAAGAACAGTGCCACCAAGAGGGAGAATAAATCTGACGCGAGGTGGTCAGCGTTGATGACAAAGCAGAAGGTCAAGCTCAACCTTCTCAGGACCAATGTCACCGCGAAGAAGAGGAACACCGACCTGGCATTCTTGATGGCGGCAGACATGTCGACGATGGATGAGTAGGTGAAGGCATGGTACCTGGCGGAACACGGCCTCATCTTGAACCAAATACCCGGACCAACGCCGAGAAAGGAAGCGGTGCCGACGCCGATGACCAGCCCAAGCACTGAAGCCACAGCGATGCCGAGTCCGACTACGCCCACGCCCATGCCGGCCCCGACCAGTCCCACGGCAGAGGAGCCTCCATTTTGATGCCTTCCATGTCTATGACTCCTTCCTTTTGATCGCGGAACTTTTTGGTTTGTTTGATCACCGACTTGTGGCATGGTGATCGCCGAACTTGTGGCGTTTTTTGGCAGCGGGAAAGACAAGTTCGAATTTTTGGGTGTCTTGGGGCCGAACCCTGGGGCGCGGCTGGAAACTCGATCGCCCCCAGGGTGAAAAAACCGCTCGCGCGAACACCAAAAGGCATTCGCCGGGTGCGGTGGGAGCCAAACGGTTGGAGATCCTCTTACTTCTGATGTAGGGACGGATTTGCTTATGCAAGAGGCACAGTCGTGCCTCTCGAGAAAGGTAAAAAATGAGAGGCACGGATTTATTTCTCGGGGAGGTATGGATTTGCTTCCACGAGAGGCACAGTCGTGCCTTGTGGAAAAATAAAAGGAAAAACACATTTTTTCTTTTCGCGGGATGCACGGATTTACTTCTTGTGGTGGCACGGATTTGCTTCCGGAAGAGGCACAGTCGTGCCTCTCGCAATAGGGAAAAAACATGTTTTCTTTTTTTCTCATTGACATGAGGCACATATTTACTTCTCATGGAGGCATGGATTTGCTTCCACGAGAGGCACAGTCGTGCCTCTCGCAAAAGGAATAAGAACACATGTTTTTTCTTCCGCGAGAGGCACGGATTTACTTTTCTTGGAGGCACAGATTTTCTTCCGCGTCATGCCTCTCGGAAAGGGAAAAAGGTGTTTTTTCTTCCGTGAAAGACATGGATTTACTTCTCGTGGAGGCACGGATTTACTTCCGCGACAGGCACAATCGTGCCCCTCGCAACAACAACAACAACAACAAGGTAGGCTAGAGTGAAACCCATAAGATCTCGCGGCCAACTTATGGCTATGCCACATGGATAGCAAGCTTCCACGCACCCCTGTCCATAGCTAGTTCTTTGGTGATACTCCAATCTTTCAGGTATCTCGTGACGGACTCCTCCCATGAAAAATTCGGTCTACCCGACCTCTCTTGACATTCTCCGCACGCTTTAGCCGCCCGCTATGCACTGGAGCTTCTGGAGGCCTGCGCTAAATGTGCCCAAACCATCTCAGACGATGCTGGACAAGCTTCTCCTCAATTGGTGCTACCACAACTCTACCTCGTATATCATCATTCCAGACTCGATTCTTCCTCGTGTGACCACACACTACAAAAAAAAGACACATCCGTGACATTTTGGGCCGAACGAATTTTTTTTCTGTCATACATATGACACTTCTATGACGATAATTGTGACAAAACCCGGTATTATCATAAATGTGGTGGGCTCCTACTTCTATGACAAAAAATCATGACAGAAAAATGGATTTTCGTCCTAGGCGGGCCGGAGACGCAGCTGCATGACATTCTTTGGGCCGTCCATGACGGAAAAAACCATGGTAGAAGCGAGGGGGAGGAAAATTTCGGGGAGTTACCGGTTACGGTGGGAGGTCGGGGGCCGAGCGATGCGCGTTTCAATCGTACACGTACGCGCGTCTGTGCGAGGCGTTGGATCTAACTGAACCCGAGCGAGGCGTTGGGCTCTAACTGAACCCGAGCGATTGCACTGCAGGCTACGCGTTACTGAACCCGAGCGATTGCACTGCAGGCTATGCGTTAGTGAACCCGAGCGATCGATCGATGGCTGTTAACTGAACCCGATCGAGCGATTCCTTCGCTACTGCTGCTAACTAAAGCCGATCGATTGGATGAACAGTGAGTGTTGTGGGGGGGAAGGGGAGGGGGGTTGGATGAACAGTGAGCGGTGGCGTTGCCTCTGGATGAATAGGACCCCGTGGTGTGGAGGGCTGGATGAACAGTAGACGGTGGAGGGGTGCCCGTGGAGGGGTGGTTGAACAGGACCCCGTGGTGTGGAGGGCTGGATGAACAGTAGACGGTGGAGGGGTGCCCGTGGAGGGGTGGTTGAACAGTAGCCGGTGGAGTAGCGCGCGGTGGAGGCTGGATGAACAGGAGCCCGTGAAGGCTGGAGGAGGTCGACGGTGGAGATGAACAGTATCCCGTGGAGTCCCGTTTTGCGGTACGCCACACCTCTCCCGATGAACAGGACCCCCGTTTCGACCGTAGGAGGTCCGTTTCGTCCGTTTTGCGGTACGCCACACCCCTCCCGATCAACAGGACCCCCGTTTCGACCGTAGGAGGTCCGTTTCATCCGTTTTGCAGTACGCCAAACCCCTCCCGATCAACAGGACCCCCGTTTCGACCGTAGGAGGTCCATTTCGTCCGTTTTCCGGTACGCCAGACCCCTCCCGATGAACAGGATCCCGTTTCGAACGTGGCCGGTCGAACACAAGGCCGTTTCCTCTGTTTTGCGGTATGCCAGGCCTCGTTTCCATCGCCTGTTCCGTCCAAGCCCTCCTGATGAACACGACCACGCATTCCGTTCCGACCCAGCCGGTTGGCTCCCACGCGTTCCGTTGCCTCCCGATGAACACGACGCATTCCGTTGCCTCCCCATGAACACGACGCATTCCGTTGCCTCCCCATGAACACGACGACGACGCTGTTTCTCCGTTCCGACCCAGCCATGTCAACGAGCCCTCGCCGTACGTATGCGTGAGTAGGCGTTCGAGACCCCGCCCGTATGTACACATGTCTGGCCGTATTTTCTTTCTTGCACCCTGGCCACTGTACGTACGTGTACATGCTACGTGCGTGCCTCTACTACGACACGTACGCGCCTCTACTACGACACGTGCGCGCCTCTACATCGACCAGTATATATGTACGTACATGTTCGCGACCAGAATGACAACGCTACGTACGCTTCGACCAGGTGGGTCCCGACTGTCAGGCACTTCCTTGCCTGCAAGATGTAGCTGGTGGGTCCTAGCAGTCAGGGGGGCGAATCGTTTTGGTTTTTCTTTGCCCGGACGCACTTCCTTGTGTGCGAAGATGTAGCTGGTGGGTCCCAGCAGTCAGGGTGGCGAATCGTTTTTTTTTGCCCGGACGCACTTCCTTGCGTGCGAAGGTGTAGCTGGTGGGTCCCAGCAGTCAGGGGGAATATTTTTTTCACGAAATACGATGGCCTGTCTGGTGGGTCCCTGCTACCAAGTGGAGGAATCATTATTTTCCGTGTAATAAGGAGGCACTTCCTTGCTGCCGCCGTGGACCCAGCTGTCAGCCTCTCTACGTACAGTCCACGTCCAATGGAAGTCGTTCCTTGACCACGTTGACCACGCCGCGCCGAGAGCACCAGGGCGGTGGACGACGGCGAGGCCTAGGAAGGGGACGACGCGGAGCCGGTGAAGACGCGGCAGTGGATGCCCACGCGGAGAGGAGTATGAGGGTTCACTCGTTCGGCTGCGGTGTGATGCTGCCGTCGCCGCAGGGCCTGGCCAGCGGTGGGAATAGTAGGGGGCGGTGAGGCCTCCGCGGCAGCACAGCCGGCCACGGGAGGCAGGAGCAGGCGGCACGACCGGCGCTGCTTTGGGCAGCTGGAGCAAGAAGACCAGAGGTTGAAGAAGCACTACGGCCGTTGGATGGACATCGTACGGTCACTAGAGCTAGAATCGTTCATATTGACTAAGTTGACAAAGCCCTCCATCCCCGTCAACTTAGTAGGACCACAAGTCAGCCTCCCACCAAGGTGTCCCAACTAGCAGGGGGAGTATTCATTTTTTTGTGCGTAATAAGGAGGCACTTCCGGTGGGTTCGAGCTGACAGCGGGGGGAACGTTTTTTTCACGAAATACGGTGGCCCGTCCGATGGGTCCCAGCAGTCAGGGGGGAAACGTTTTTTTTCGCGAAATAAGGTGGCCCGTCCGGTGGGTCCCCGCTGTCAGGTGGAGGAATAATTATTTTGCGCGTAATAAGGAGGCACTTCCTTGCGGCCGCCGTGGACCCAGCTGTCAACCTCTCCACGTACAGTACTCTTCCGATGGAAGTCGGTCGTTGACCACGTTGACCACGCCGCGCCGAGAGCACCAGGGCGGTGGACGACGGCGAGGCCTAGGAAGGGGACGACGCGGAGCCGGGGAAGACGCAGCAGTGGAAGCCCGTGCGGAGAGGAGTACGAGGGTTCACTGGTTCGGCTGCGGTGTGAGGCTGCCGTCGCCGCAGAATAACAGGGGGTGTGGGTGAGTGGAGGGATGGCCTGGCCAGCGGTGGGAGTAGTATGGGGGCGGTGAGGCCTCCGCGGCAGCACAGCCGGCCACGAGAGGCAGGAGCAGGCAGCACGACCGGCACTGCTTTGGGCGGCTGGACCAAGAAGACAGAGGTTGAAGAAGCACTACGGCCGTTGGATGGACATCATACGGTCACTGAAGCTAGAATCGTTTATATTGACTAAGTTGGCAAAGCCCTTGGTACGCTCCAACTTAGTAGGCCCACAGGTCAGCCTCCGAAACGGTGTGCCCCAGATGTCAGGGGGAGGAATCATTTTTTGGGCGGCCGAAGCTAAGAATATCCGAGATTGAAGAAGAAGCACGACATCCGTTGGATAGACATCCAACGGCCACTTCTGCTAGAACCGTGTGTTGACTATAATAAGTTGACAAAGCCTTGCATACGCGTCAACTTATTTTTTTAGGGGACGCGTCACTTAGTAGGCCCACAAGTGTGTGGCAGAGAACTTATAGCCCATTTGCGTTTTGTAAGAATGTACAGCCCATTTTTGAATTCTAATGGAATTTACAACAGCCCATTTACAGTTTGTTAAAAGTACAGCCCATTTTCTAGCTAGGACAACGATTAATAATTTCAACCAACCATTGAAGATAGAATTCAATAAAATTTCCCACATTTTGATGGGATCCGAAATATTTTTATCCCGAAATTTCTAGTCAGATTAATTATAAATTTGTATTACGTAAAAATCCAACGAAACATTGCGCGCGCAACAATGAAAATTTAAGATTTTCAAAATCCATAAATAATATTTTATAAACTAATTTCGTGTTTGGTGCATTTTTTTATAGTTACTGCCTAGTTTTTATAATTACATCCCATTTATTATTTTTTTAAAGCCCATTTTCCTGTTAAGCCTAATGCATCCCTCCTAGGAAAGATTTGCAGCCCAGCGGGGCGGAGAATAACAAGTTGACCTTGCCTGGGTATTCCTCAAAAAGATGTATAGCTGGGCTAGCCATTTTCATCTTGAAAAAATTGGTATCTGGGCTGGATATCTGGCCTGGGTTAGACGGGCCACAGCCCGCCCAGTTAATACCCTGCTCTCCTCTGAACAACAATGAAATCATCGCCAAGAAAAACCCTGCAGCTGCTTGGTCCCAGCTGTCGGCCGCACCTTGTGCAATTATCTCATTTATATTGACTACATAGGTTGACAATGGTGTGGGACCGTGATGTCAGGAAACCAGGAGAAAGCAAAAAAAATATAGTTGTACATAATAAGGAGGCACTTGCGTACGTACGGCTATGGCCCTAGTGGGTCCCTAGTGTCATCCAGTCAAAATAAAGTCATCTCCTGAATCCTCATGTTCGTTGACGATGTTAACAATGCTCGGCGCCACGGCGAGCGCAACAACTTGAAGGACAACGGAGACGGCCTCGCGGGCCCTACGGATGGTCTGATACAGCGCCCGCTGCTCATTCAAGAAGCCAGGATCATCGGACACCTATGAGCACCTTCGAGAAACTTAGACGGCATGAAACGGTAAGGCCGCGCTTGGGAGCTCTGGCTTATTTCAAACCTGTATTAACATACAAGTGTAATTTACTCGTCATCGGAAACAACGCGTAAAATACAGGCGTAATGAAACCGAGGGCCCAAGGTCTGTAAGTAAAACCGGGGGGTTACGCGTGTAATTTGAGAGACCAGTGTATATTTTACGAGCACTGCTATATGGACGACATTACCAGACGATACATGCACGACGTGCGTATCATGCCATCCATGGGCAAGGCTGAAACAGCAGCTAACGACTGGATTAGCAATCGTCCGAGTGTCGTTCGGCGTTTTTATCGTGTGTGAAGTACTTCCGATATTTTACTAGTCGAAATAGACCAACCAAGCGCCTTCGCCCGAGACCATCTACTTTAATTTACAAGCGTCAGTTTGACAAGCGGTTTTGGTTGGAAAACGATGATCCAATCACGGCCTAATATCATGAGTTGGTCGGAAGATCATATGGTTTCACGTCTAACCTACCCGACTTGTCGTATAGGCTATGAATGAAACATCAGACGATGAACTTCTTAAGCACGGAAACAACAGAAGAGGATGATCTTCTTAACAACCAAATCACTGGCATTAGATCGACATGCAAAACAATACGAAGCATTATTCTCAGGAGGCACGGTGAACAGCTCGTGATGCCGCATGCCACAACATTCCAATCTCAACTTTGCAATCAAACACAAGGCCTGGCATTACATAGACAATATTCAGAACAAACTCTTAACACAGGAATATCTCAGCAGAGTAAGTATTTACTTCTAAACTGAACACAGGAATAGGAAAAAACACTCGACGCTGCTCACAGCAAGGGCGTCCCACTCAAAAATATCAAATGCATGTCTTCTGGCTAACATCAATGAGCAAATTTTGACAAGGTTTTCCAATTCCAATATATTAAACTAACGTCTTCTTGCTAACATCAATGATTAAACTTTGACAAGCTTTTCCCATTCAAAATATGTAATGCCTATGATCGTGGAGTCCTGTTGTAGCTTCTTGTACTTGTTTGGGCACTTTTTGCCCAGGGCACTCCACGTGTTGTTAAATTGCCAATGGTCTCTGCAGACTAGTCATGTCACCGGTGTCTAATAATACTCTGTAAAGCTTCTCGGTCATTCCTTCTGTAATGTAGCGCAAACAGTGACTGCTTCTTTCTCCAAAGTGGAACGACCAACTGGACCCAGTAATGCAGCAGTTTGGCTTGGACACATTGGCTCCTTTTGTGCAGTTCAACTAAAATCGAAGTCGGAATAAAACCGAGCTTTAATTTTGATATCCCTGTAAGCAACAATAGGTATAAGGGAAACAATTACTGAGAAATAACGGTTGATGACTTGTACTCCCAGAAGAAAAGCATCTACTGATCTACTTTATCTTAATGGGAAACAAAGCAGGAGAGTAGCAATTCTCCATCAGTGTGATTCATTCATATTGACTGAGACATTATCTTAACAATGCCTTGTTTCAACATGTATAAAGAACGACAAAGCAGAAAAGTACCATTCCTAAAACAATGCAACTGATTCATTTTAACAGAGACATTATCTTAACAATACCTTGGTTAAACATGTAGAAAGAACTACAAAGCAGGATAGTACCATTCCTAACAAGTGTTGCAGTTTTGAACTAAGATTCAGTAGTTAATTAATTCTGAGAGTGGCATTGCTTAATTTTACCAGCGGCATTAGATTGACGAAAAGCATAAACAGTTCCATGGGAGAGTGGGCGCAACAACAATATGTGCTTCCATCTACTTATAAAGGGGGTGATGCAGAGTTTATTGTAACAAAGCAACAAGCATCATGTCTGGGTTGGTCCCATTTTTGTTCACTACTTAATGGGAAAAGACAGCAATACAATAGCTTCATTTCAACATTTATTTAAAACAGTACCAATACAAGTAGCACAACATCTCAAAGCACACTACACAATCATGTGGATGAAGGCCTGTACTGACCTTTCATGAGACGGACAAGATAAAATATGAATCTGCCAACACGAATAGGAAATCCAATCTCGTTTTGTGCAGTTGCACTGAGATCAAGCAAAGCGTTTCGCGCAGCGAAGCAAAATGTCGCAATAGCAACAAGTTGAATAGATATCTCTGTTTAAACAGAGGCAAAAAAGGAATCAATTACTGGCTAATAAAGGAGGATGAAACATGCGGCCACAAAAATGGTAATCCCGCCAATCCCTAACAAGTGTTGCAGTTTTGAAATAAGATTCAGTAGTTAATTCTGAGAGTGGCATCAATTACTGGCTTATAAAGGGGGTGATGCTGAATTTGTTGTAACAAAGCAACAAGCATCATGTCTAGGTTGGTCCCATTTTTGTTCACTACTTAATGGGAAAAGACAGCAATACAATAGCTTCAATTCAACATTTATTTAAAACAGTACCAATACAAGTAGCACAACATCTCAAAGCACACTGCACATCATGTGGTTGAGACCAAGATTTGAAACAACTCGCCACGAAGACTGGAAACAAATCTCGATCTCCTTCTGTGCAGTTCCACCAAAATTAAGCAAAGTCACCGGTGTGACATTCAAGTTGAACTGCACAAAACACTCTTAAAACATAAGTGTTTCGAGTAGCGAAGCAAAATGTCGCAATAGCAACAAGTTGAATCGATAGCCCTATTTTAATAGAGGCAAAAAAGGAAACAATTACTTGCCGATAAAGGAGGATGAAACAAACGGTGACAGAAAGAAGCATCTAACTTATCTTGGATGGAAAACAAAGTAGGACAGTAGTATTTCTAAAACGGTTGCATTGATTCATATTAACAGAGACATTCTCTTGAAACAACATTCGTTAAAAAATGTAATTTACTTTTAACAGTGGCATTGCTTCAATTTTCCGGCGGCATTCTTAGATTAACAACAACAAAATAGCTGTATGGGACATGCCAGCACCATGTGCGTCCACACGTATAAATGGGTGATGCAGAGTATGTAGCCAAGCAGCATATATGCGCTGGTCCCATATTTGTTCTCTTTGAACCTTCTTCCTATGTGAGGGCAGCAAATCTAGTCCTGCACAAACTACCCGACCCCCCAGTTTCTTTCCCTTTTCAACAAAGAGATCGGTTCCTTACAGATGTGTGTACTGGGTTACCCCCTTTTTCCCTTTTCGACCTACAAAGCGGATGGATAGCCAGTCTATACTACTTTCCGCCCCTCCTTTCCTCATTGAACCACGTCCTAGATTCTTGCTCCAGCCCACCACACCCTTCTTTCCTCTTTGAACCAAGACCTAGATTCGACTACAGATCGAAAAAGATCCACATGCAGCTAGAGCAACGACGGTTTCAAAGAAACTTATACCTTAGGGTCGTCGGGATGTGGCAAGGCATGCGGCGGGAGGCCGGATCTGCCCACACTACGTACGGCAGCGAGGAAGAAGGGGTCGGTGGCCCTCCCGCACAGGCGCTAGGTGAAAGAGAATAGCACAGCCGGCAGTGGATTGCCTCCCTCACCGAAGGCGATAGAGTGAACGCTGCACCTCATCCCCTTCCCGGTGCGACGGGATACGGACGCCTCCTTCACTAGCTGTGAGGGGGGAGAGAGAGACAAGAGGCCAACGCAGTCTTGTTTAGATCTGGTGAAGAGAGGGTGAGAGACTGTGAATATAGCAAACCCTAGCAAATGAACACTGAGCCTCCAGCGTGTAACATATATGGAGAGGGCGAGAGAGCGAGACGCGAGAAACTCTATCAAACAAGAGGCTATAATGGAGTAAAAAATCTCTCCATAGCAGTGGTTTTAAATAGAATACGCGCGTTCCCGGAAAAAAGAAACGAAAACTGGCGGACAACTTTTTAGGGGTCTGTCTAGGACACATCTAGATGTGACATAGTTATGTCACATCTAAGTTGATGTCCACTCTGTTTGTGGTCTATTTTTTTCCTAGTTTTTTTGTTTCTTGTTGCTACATTATATACTTGTGGGAGCTTAGATGTGATATCCTTAAATAACATCTAGATGTGAATTAGACAAACTAATTTTCTAACGTACCAAGAAAGAAAACTCGATCAAAAACACGCCCCCGCTTCCAGGTCGCGAGAGTCATCGCGCACACACACATAGACATAGACATGCATATCCGTGTTTACGTAAAATTCCATTTCCATCTCCATCTCCAATCATATTTGTCCAACTGGCACATTATTTACGTTGTTAAATATATACGCAGCAATATTAACGTACATCTCTTGTTTGCGCACGTCCGAACCGCTGCCACGGCCGGTCCTGACCAACCCGAACCCTCTACATCACCCGCGCGTGCTTCCCGCCCGAAACGGTTAGTGCCGCATTCATGCCCGGCCAGAGCGGACGCGACCTCTCAATGGCGCCGGCATTGAAGCGGGCGCCGACCGAGAGAGCGTCGCCCGCGTCGCTTCCGGGTGCACGCGGTTGCTCCGCGTTCAAAGGTCGCAATAGCCGGCTACAACATGCATGTAAGAAGTTCTTGGGAGTCCGTGCTACAGCTAGCTGTGCTCCCCCAACTCGTCAATCTCTTCCAGTAGTGCTAGTACTCCATGGTGCGATCCATCGACAAGCAGGCGGGAAACTTATCGTATACTCGGTTTGCGGTGAGTGGCATGCCGAGCGACCGTGTGGGGTCGAGCCATGGAGGAGGGTGAGACACAAACACGACAGACGTGATTTAAACGTTGGTTTTGCTCGATGGCGCGATCCAACGAAACGAAACGTTGGTTTCTCCGTTTCCATTTTTTCTCCGGAAAAACGGAAACTTTCCA
Organism: Aegilops tauschii subsp. strangulata; assembly: GCF_002575655.3. Lineage (NCBI taxonomy): Eukaryota > Viridiplantae > Streptophyta > Magnoliopsida > Poales > Poaceae > Aegilops > Aegilops tauschii. Next base: position 120,490,844 of record NC_053039.3, read on the forward strand.
CTCCATTTTCATTCCTATTCCAAGGTTGCCCCATTACAACATTCCATCAAATACAAAGGAAAACTAACACGCATGCTGATGCATCTCAATGACTCACAGATCATAGCCAATATTTACTTCACAACTAAAGAAAAAAGTTGTGAGAGCGTGTACGAAAGAAAAACTACGGATGGGGTCACTACGACTTAAACCCTAAACCCTAAACATGATTTAATTTCCTGGCCAGGTAGAACCTGTCGAAGGAAAGACGGCTGGCACCCTCGGATCATACGATGCTTTTGTGTAGTTCCACTAAAATCGACCTGAGCATCCCTATTGGCAAAGATATTGAAGAAGTGTTATTAGAATAATAGTACTGGCACTAGTTCATGAGACATAAACTCATCACAAGTAGAAGCCGGTAGAAGTAGAGAAAGATCGACATGGAGATGGAGCTATGGCAGTGGAGCAAGCCGGCTCCAAAAGGAAGATGGACTACCTGGGACGTCGGGCTATAGCTAGAAGGGCGGTTGGGACGTGGCATCGGCCCATACCGCGGTGACCCCCGATTGGGACGCACCGACTGTGGGTTTTCTCCCTCGCCGATGTCGACCGCGTCTACGCAGAACATTGTTCCCTTCCCCCAGCCGCGGGATCAGGCCCGTCGTTCTATGCTTGTGAAGAGAGCAACCTAAGCAAGCAGGCTTGTAGCTTAGGCTCCTGCTAGTGTATATATAGTGGTTTTCTTTTTCTCTCCATATCAACCATTTTATATTGCGTACGTGTCATTCAAGAGTGAAATGATGGTTGCTTCTTTCGACTAACTTACTGTGTGATTTGACTGCTCCTTAGTGGCCCCTACACGTACTCCCCCTACGTGTATGCAACAGTCACACATACACATGGACGCAAAAACGCACACGACGCCCTAATGCATGCATGTCCGAGCACACGACGGAACACACACGGTCACGCTCAAGTGCTCAACCTACACGTGCATGCACACACATACTCAGTCAGGGTGAGCTAGTGACTGTATAAACACCGGAAAATATATATATTGAGCGCAATGAGCGTATTATGAAGTCCACTGGCCGTATTTTTACAAATATACAGTGACAGACAGTGTATTTCTCTCGTTTGAAATTAAGCCATATTAACCGGAGAGGAGGCGGTATGGACTAGCATTACTTTGTTGTGTCCCGTCAACTTGCCGAACGAGGAGAAGGTTGCAGGACGGGAGAAGCTTGCGCACGGTGGCTCGCAGGACAAGGAGAAACTTTTGACTAATGCAAGCTCTCCCTCGCTCAGGCAGTGGACGTGCAACAGTTAATTCGGTGTCAGATTGCCAGAAGCATACACTATACTACTAGTGCTATTATTGTTTGACTTATCGAATAGGCGAACAGCCAAGCGCAAAGTTTACTAGTACTACTACTATAGTCTATAAAGGTACGTACTATACTAGTACTAGGTACCGGATGGAGGAGCGTCTGCACTCTTATTATAATTTTAAAATGTGATAAAGCAATCTTCAACACATTTGGTTCTCCTCGAGGGTTCTCGCATGTGATAATGGAAGTTGATTGCATGGAACACTCGCCACAATTCTCGCTTAATTCTGGCTCATATCCTGTTACAAATAGTAGCGCTTGGTAATATTTCCTCTTTTTCTGTTATTCAGCATGTAAACAAGTCAGCAAACCTTGCGGCGCATCTTCGTGCGAACCGTGCTTGCTGCACTTTGAATGTGGCCGAGAGCTGGCTTGATGAAACACCTTGCTTCCTACTTCTTTTTAAGCGGGGTACCTCGCTTCCTAGTGACCAGTGTCTTGGCTGATCGTCCTAAGAATGCTTATATATGAATAAAGCTCTCTCATTTACCCGCAAAAAAGATTAAGCCATATTAACCGGAAAGGAGGGAGTATGGACTAGCACTACTTTTTGGTGTGTCCCGTCAACTCGCAGAACGAGGAGAAGCTTGCAGGACAAGGTGAAGCTCGCTTAGGCCTTTTGACTAATGCAACCTACCCTCGGTGGACATGCATCAGTCCATTCGGTGTCAGATTGTCAGAGGCATCCACTGTAGTACCCAACATGCGGAGTACCATCATTGTTCGACTTCACGAAGAGGCGAAGAGCCAAGCGCAGTAGTACTACTACTAGAACCGCATGGTGGAGCGTCTGTACTCTTTTTTTAATCTATGATAAAGTACACGTTTATTCCGGAGAAGGGCGGAAAACGGCATCCCAACATGTAATGAATGATATCGATCAACCAACCATGCTCAAATATATCTTGCCTCCGTGCGAGCCTGTCTGTGTGTTCTCGCTCCTCGTCTCTCTCAAGGAACGGCGGGTTGGCTCTTTGCCGTCAATTGAGATCGGTTTGCTCACACTCCTGTCCCACATGTCAGTGGTATGCCAAGAGGAGGTGCGTTGACCGACTGGCCATACGCGTACTTGGTTTTGCACCTTCATACTACTACTCCCTCCGTCACAGTTTACAGGGCGCGCTTCATTATGATGCATTTCTCTCAATGAATTTCCACCACGAGAGAGACTTAGACGCGTTTGGTTTAATGCTCAATTAATTAGGGCGTGGTAACCGCAATCAAGTCCACAATTTTCTCTCCATGTACTGTACTACTACGGAGTGGAGTAAGTGCATGCATGTGTGTACGCATTATTCCCTCTAGTAATAGACGCCGTGCTATAACTACCAATGCTATTTTTCAGGCCGATCGCTAGTCGCCTTGGTCCCACAGATTTTTTTTGAAGGGTGCTGTATAAACAGTGACGGATGGAGTAGTATGAGCGGATTCAAAGAAGAGCGTATTGATGGTTGCTTCTTCAGAGCAACTTACAGTGGGAAAGGTGGGGCTTATGATTTGACTGCTCATTACTCACTATTAATGTGGCGCAACGACCGGGCTGAGTCTCCCATGTGGTTGTGCACTACCCCCTCGGTTCTTAAATATACTCTGGAGTATTTGTCTTTCTAGAGATTTCAACGAGTGACTACTCAAATATTTGTCTTTTTAGAGATTTCAAATGGACTGGCACATACGGATGTATATAGACATATTTTAGAGTGTAGATTCACTCATTTTGCTCCGTATGTAGTCACTTGTTGAAATCTCTAGAAAGACGAATAGAATATTTAGGAACGGAGGGAGTACACATACGAAGCAAAATGAGTGAATCTACACTCTAAAATATGCCCGTTTGAAATTTGTAAAAAGACAAATATTTAGGAACGAAGGAGTATAATTTTGTGCGTGGCACATGGACCCAGATGATGAAGATGCTTCTGGCAATGCTATCAAGCTTCCATCATTTGTTTACATAATTGATGTACTATACAAATAATTTTCCAGCGACATGAAATTGTACAATGGTGTGAGCTTTCAGCTTTTGTTTCGCGTGTCTTGCCATCGTTGCTCTTTCGGAAACAATAAAAAACTAACTTCCTTGCTAATGCATGTCAACTATTAGCAGATCAGAGCTAATAATTACATTGCAACTGAAGACAGAGTTGTGAGAAGGTGTTAAATTAAAATTGATCCATGCTTTCATTGGCAGCAACGTCCCCCCAGCTCTGTCTAAATCAACAAGGCATGTTGGGAAAAAAAGTAGTTGTCTGGAGCACGCAACATTCCGATCATTTTGTGCAATTCCACTAAAATAGAGCTGAGCGACCCTGTTCCAAAGATATTAAGTGTGATTATGATAATAGAGGACCGCTGATGAAACAATAAACACACAAATAGAAGCCGGTCACCTTTGCAGTCTCTCTTAAGACTAACTAGTTGGAGAAGATTAGGCACGGAGTTGGATGAGGAGGATAGAGCAAAACCAATCTCCCTTTGTGCAGTCGCACTGAAATGTAGAGACGTTGCCCGTGTGACATTTTAGTACAACTGCACAAAACACTATTAAGAAAAAAGTGTTTTGTGTAGTTCACCAAAAGGTCGCAATAGCAACGAGTAGAAAGGAAACAATTACTGGCCAAGATGACACATGCGACGACAAAAAAGAAGCATATTCCTTGTCCTAAGGGAAGATAACAACATGTTGTGTTTGTCTAAAACGGTGTGAGGACGAGAATGCAATATGGAAAGTACGCCGGATGAGCTACGTTTTGGGCAAAGAACTATGGAAGATCCACATGCAGCGACGTGGGAAGACGGGCAGTGGAGCAAGGCCGGAGGGGATACCTGGAGGTCGTCGGGATGTAACTAGGTGAGCGGCGGCAGGCGGAATCTGCGAGCAGGTGGCGTAGGCCCTGCCGCGCCGGAGCTTGGTCAGAGGGAACGGCGTGTACCGCAGATCGGGACGTGCTGCCTCGGCGCCGTCGAACAGAGAAACGATGCACTTCCTCCCTTTCCCCCGGCGGACGGGATGTGGCCGGATCAGTGACCAACGGTGAGAGAGAGAGAGGCCACCGCACTCCCTTTCCCCCGGCGGACGGGATGCGGCCGGATCAGTGACCAACGGTGAGAGAGAGAGAGAGGCCACCGCAACCTTGTGTGAGATACTCTGAAGAGCGACAAACCAGGCAGGCAGGCTCCATTGTATATAGTGCGCGGACTACCTTTTTCTCCATAAAAATCATTTTATATTCTGTGTACGTGCCATTGAGCGCTATAACTTTAGTTAAAAATAACGCGGCACCGCGCCAAGTCGAACTTTGTTTCGTGCACGCGTGGTACACGACCTCCCTAGGTAAACAACCGCTACAGGCGTTCAAATTAGCACGTGGGCTGCCATTTCGTAAAGAAATGAGCTCCACCGTGTACCCGCGCGGGTGTGGCTGGGCACGAAGCGTGAGTACGTGCACGGTGCACCTATTCTCTTCTTGTATACGTACACCACCTACGTGGGGTTGTGTGAGAGAGATACAAACCTAGAGAAATATAGTGTGTGGGTTCTTGAGAGTTTGGGGGGGTCAATAAAAAAATGTAACATATGCAATGTGTGTGAAATAGAGTCCTGGATATAACATATATATAGAGGGGGCGATCCACGAGAAGAGAGTGGAGGTATCATCGGCTTGAGGTGTCCATAGAATCGAAGAGAAGGATGATGTGTGTGTGTGTGTGTGTGTGCGCGCGCGATCGATAAAGGGTGCCATCGAATTTGTGTGTGCCCACGTCAAAGATATAGAGTGGCTGGCCTACTGGAACATGAGATGGGACATGTGCAGTTTGTCTCTGTGGCATGGATACCTACCTGCAGCGCTCGACTATCGGTGTGTGGTGGGGGAAGAGGGAGGCCCAATTAACTATAGAGGTACAATGGCTGGTATATGTGTGGAGGAGGAGAGAGGCCTACCTCATGTATTAAGGAGATCGATCTGCCTCATGTATTAAGGGAGATCGATCGGCATCCATGCATATGTGCAGGAGAGGAATAAGGTTGGGAGAGAGACAGAGCTAGAGTGTTGGAGGGGGTGGTAGTGGAGTTGGTTCTAACAAATGGTGGGATAGGCTTGCTAGACAAATGGAGGGCACGCCCGCAATATCAATAAGAGAGGAGATGGCTGCTTGTTGTGTGTGCATGTGCGTGTGAGAGACGGGTCAGGAGGCATGCACGAATGATGAGGGGGGACGATGTGGCTGTGGTAAGCAGACATAACTACATAGGAAGATCAACCGCCCTTTGTTAGAGAAAGGAGAGACATAACTTGTGAGGTACGTCGATCGATGGGGGGGTAGTTAAAGTCGATCTAGGTATATGTTGGGAGATCGATCGGTATGCATGCATGTGTGTGTTAGAAGCAAATGAGGCACGAGGAGAAAGATAGAGAGAGAGAGGGATGCATGTAGGAGGTGGTACGAGAGGCATACTATATCGAGGGGGAGGAGTGTGCGAGTACGAGAACGATGAAAAGAGTGGTGGGAGTGAGGCATGGACGGTGACAAGAGAAGAGGGGAAGCTTGTGTTTGTGCTAGGCACACCTGGCTAGAGAGGCATATCGATCGATGTGTGCCGTAAAGAAGGAGCTGGGGGGCCTACACACACCGTGGGTGAACGACCTAAAGTGAAAAGTCGAATATGAGCAATGGAGCTAGAGAATGCTGAGGGAGGGTGAGAGGGATGCGGGCGTGTGCATGCACACGAGAAAGTTAGCGCTAGCTACAAAGATAAGAGGGTTGTGTGGGTGTAAAAGACGAATAGAGATCATATATACTTCATTATAAAAAGCAAATTTGGATATTTGAAGAATTTATCATAGTGTTTCAAACCGACGCATGTGTGAATATATATAACGGTGATACACATGGTGTGGTTATGAACATGTTATACTACATTTAATATATTTTATCTCTACATTTAATATATTTTATCTCTACATGGTGTGGTTATGAACGGTGATACACATGTGCGAAAAAATTTAATCGGACATAACATGGATTCATACTCCCTCCTTCCATCTATATAGGGCGTAATGAGATTTTTAAGACTGCCTTTGACTATTGACAAGATTAATAGTACATGACATGCACAATGTGAAAATTATATCATTGAAAGAACCTTTCACAAACGAATTTAACGGTGTGCTTTGTGTAAGTTGCATGTCATATATCATTGCTCTAATATTTGGTCAAAGTTAGCATCAAAAAACGCATTAGGCCCTATATAGATGGATGGAGGGAGTAGCTTTGAATAGCATTTGTATAGTAAAACGGGGCAAGACTCTCTGTTTGTGTGGTGTGAATAGTTTTATTTTTTTCGTTTTCTTTTTGGTTGAGGGAAGTGCGAATTGATTTGGTACGTACAAGTACAATATTACTACACGTTAGGCTTGTCCCTAAAATTCAACCCGCGTCTTGTTATATCCCGAAAATTCAGATATCATGCTCCCAAAACTGGCACCTTCACAACCCGCGCCTTGCTATCCCGAAATTACAACGCGCGCGAAAACGCCCTCCAGCTGCCAAATCCCGACACGTGAAATCCCCCTTCTAACCCTGAGCCGAAAGGGCCGCTAGTTCAAATCGGTGGGGGGTACTTTTGTAACACACCCTACATTTTGGACAAGCGCGTCCCTAAGTCATGCTTCACCCCCTCCCATTGCCCCCTTTTTGCCATTTGAAATCCCAGGCCGCCATAACCTCTCCGCTCCAGCCGCGAAACCCCACCCTCCTCCGTTCGCCACGTCACCGCTGCCCAGCCGGAGCCTCTTCCCCGACGACGTCGTCCACCGCAACAGCTCGACGTCCCTCGTCCACCTCCCCGGATGAGGATCCGTCGTCCATCTCGCCGTCCCGCCGGTTCAGCCGCCCCGTCCTCCACCTCCAAGGAGCTGCTCCGACGATCGCCTCGTCTGTCGCGGCTGCTCGATCCCCACAGCGCCGCCTTAACCTGCTCCACCGGAACTGCAGCATCCTCACCGACTCCTCAGACGAAGCCGAGGCCTACTCGACACCACCAAAGAGGTTGCACACTCATCGCATCGCACCTTCTCCTTAACTCGACCTCCCGGCGCCGACGGTGCTCCATCCCACACCCCCATGGAGCGGCTACCTTGAAGCCGGCGCCGCGGGCGACATCTCCACGGCGGCTCTCCCCCAGTGCGAGGCCCCTTCGGCGGCGGCGTCCATACCAGCCGGATCTGCTGCTGCTGCTTCGGCTCTCGCTCGATCGCTCGCTCGCCCAGCTGCTGCTGCTGCTCTCCCCCTCACTCATGCTGCTGCTCTGCTCCGATTAAGCCACACTACAGTCGACTGAATCGACTTTTGGGTCAGTCGATTTTCAGGGGTTGGGGGGGGGGGGCTCGCCGGAGTTAAGGAAGAACCACCCACAGCGGGGACAGGGGCTCGCGGGAGAGGTACCCCACTATCTATCTTAGGGTTCAGGGTGGGGGGTGGGGGGCCTAGAGGGCTGGCCGGGGCGGTGAGGTGGCGCTGGGGCCGGCGGTTCGGCCGGTGGTGGCTGGCGGCTCAGGGGGGTGCAGGTTGAAGATGAACTGCAGGCCCTCCCTAAACTACATGTCAAGTGCCTCTCTGCTACCATTGCGTTCAGTTTTGACAGTAGCATTCAGATTCCACAGTAAATTTCAGTTTCGACAGTTAAGTTCAGAGTCAACAGTTTTTACCTCATCTGTTGTAGTCAGGTGGTTTTTGATGATGTTAATTTTACATCCATTTTACATCATCTATTGGAGATGCTATTAGAATCCCACTTGAGATTGACGATGTCTGTCTTGTGCTGCTTCAGCCTTGACGTCTTACGGCTCACCGGAGCTGCTCCAACGACAGAACGATCCATCGCAACAGAGCAGTGCCCTGGACGCCGTCTACAGATTCCTCAGATCTTCCTCCACACCTCCGACAGCCACCTCTGCCTCAACTGCTTCAGCGACCAACCCAATGATGCTGAGGTCGACACGGCTACGGCAAAGAGGTTGTACACTTGTTGCATCACTTATTACTATACATTCACGTCGATCCATTAGGGTTATTTTGGTTCAACGGAAAAACGTCGATCCACTGGTTGTTACCATCACTCTAAATTTCTGCATGCTCTCCTTACATAATCTCACCATATTTTTTTCGTATGCATGTCAGATATTGTACACAGTCATGTTGAACATGTAGAGAAAAGGAGAAGAGTTTTGCGCGGCAATACAATGTCATGCAGACATCGCTCCATGGTGGGTTCAATGGCAAACCCTCCCCACCCCTCTCCAGATTGTAATCCAGAGGAAGATATCTGTTCTGAGGCGGATTCAGACGCCGCTGACCACTCCTATTTACCCCCCAAGGTGTTTGCTCTACCTTGGCATGATGATGTTAGTCATATCATGCATATGTTGCCTTGCAGTGCCTACTTTTGACATCATATATATCATCTGCTTAGTTTAGACATGTTCTCTAATGCCACCTGTTTAGTTTCTATATCATATATGGGAATTATGCAGTCTCATGTCTTTTAGCCAGCCATAATATATGTGAAATGTGCAATGTCATCCTGTTTAACCAGGCATCATATATTTGAATGATATCTTGCCCATCCTTTTCTTCATTACATTTCCATTTGTCGATAATGTTTGTACATTAAACTACTCTTCTTATGAATCAACCATTTGGGTGGGAGATGGAAAAATCTAGAGTGAAAACAAGGCCTTCAGAGCAGACAGTGCTACCTGTCGAAGCAGATCTCTTGTTGGGTCCCGATAGCTCCTCAGAGATGGATTCAGAGACAGATGACCAGTCCTATTCCCCCACTGAGGTGTATGCTCTAACTTGGCACGGTTATACTGCTCATATCATGCATACAGTGTCTTGCATTGCATAGTTTAGACATCATATACACAATATTCAACACCATGTTCTTAGTTCAGACATCATATCGAATGCCCTCTGTTTAGCATATAAATCACATATGTGAATTAAATGATGCGATCCTGATTACTTAGATAACATGTAGGTGAATTATGTCATGCGATCATGTTTAGTTATTCATCATATCTTTGAATTATGTTATGCTATGCTATCTATTTTAGATAGACATCATATATGTGAAATTATGTCATGCTATCCGTTTTAGTTAAACAATATACATGTCAACTATTTCATGCCCTCTTTTTTCCACACTATCTGTTGCATCTGTCTCTCATACAATGTCTGTACATTCAACTATGTTTCCTATTTATCAGCCATTTGAATTGGAGCGGGTGATGCCAGTATCTAGCGGACTAAAAACACGGTCTTCAAATAAAACAGTGCTACCTCTTGGTGGAGATAGCACCCCGGTTGTACATGCACAAGAGCCAGCCCTACCACACATAACCCAAACTCTTGCAGATTGTACCCCTACTGCGATGGACAGAGAACCAGCTTCACCCAATCTAACCCCAACCCCAGCCGATAGTAACCCAGTTCCTGTTGACACAACACCATCTCCACCACAGAGCTCCCAAACAAGAGCAGTTAGTAAGGCAGCTCCAGTGCCCAAAGGGCCAGTACTATCACGGCGAACCCCAACTCCACCAGTTAGTACGCCTATTCCTGTGGAGGAAGCACAACCAACTAGTCGTAGTTTAGCATCTATCGCATTTGATGTTGTTAAATCGTATGTGCGTATCTTCCCATCTTGGAAATATTATACTGAAGATGAAGAAAAATGCCAGTTGCAGGTGTTTGTCTAGGAGTTATGTGTAAGTAATGTTATTCATGGCAATTACTTTGCTTCGTCCCATACATCCTACCTCCATGATGGTTATAATACAGCAAATTTTCCCATTTTTCTCTATAGAGAAGGACCGATTTGGAAACTCAGGATGAGGTAACCTGTGCTAATACCTCTGCTATCTTCAAGAATTCTTGGTGGCAGTATCGGAATTACCTGAATAAAACGTACTTCACCGGCAAAGAAACTCATCAAATTCCCTTACGTTCTCCTGAGACACATTTACTGGACGATGACTGGGAACGCCTTGTTCTGTATGGTCCCGAACCAAGAATGTGGTAAGGTCTATGAGCTCATTTTTTATTTTGAAGTATTATATTCTTGTGTCTTACTGTACTCTGTTCATGTAGAACAAGTGCCTAAACCTGAAGAACAATTGTTCTAATTTAAGATTCCATTGCTATCATAGTTCAAAAAAGCGCTAGGCATTAATTGTGCGTTTTGCCACCGCCTTGCGCTTTACTGACAAAAGCGCATGCTTATGCGTAGTTATGCACAGATTATGCGTAGTTATGCGCAATGCGTTTTGCCAACGCCTAGAGCCTAGGCGCGCTTAAGCGCTCGCTTAGGCGCGCCTTTTTTAACTATGATTGCTTTGCTCTTGTATCACTGTATTTACTCACAAACTTATTTTTAAATTGAAGGATCCAATCGAAACTCCAATGGCACAGCAGGTATGTTCACGCATGTTTCTTTAACATGTTTGCTCTTATCAATAGCTCTGTTGATTTTAGTTTCAATTGTGTATACAGTTGACTTTCATATCATGCACATTACTAGCATCACAACAGAGCCAATAGTGTTGTTGTACATGTAGACCCGTGGTACCCATCTGAAATCTTGTTGTGCCGTGTAGTTTCCCACGTTTGTATTCTTTCACTACTGCTTTTTCTTGAACTGATATGATTTGAACCGTGTCTCTATTTTGATTTGGCAAGACAATGCAGGAAACATAGGACATAGATATATGTTTGTTTGATGCTTTTATTATGTACTAGTACTTGGCAATAGAAGACTTGGTAGTTTAATCCTGTCCACCTTACTAATGAACTGGTTCACTGAAATGAGTTTCATATACTAGTACATGCTAAACTTGTTATGTGTCTGCTTGTTTCTTCTTTCAGAATGCTGACATAATATTGGGGAAGAGTGCCTTATTAAGCAATGGTAAAGGAAGTAATGCAGAAAAGGTTCAGGATAGTGACACATCCTTGTTGGTCTCCAACAAAGCTGATAAAACAGCTAAGGAAGACTATCTTGAAGACAGCGAGACAACCCCAAAGTCCTGTCTTGGTTTAGTGTTCGAGTTACTGGCCACTACCGCTTGCACAAGCTATTCAAACTCACTGTCTGAATCAGTTCGGTTTCTTGAGTCTCAACTATAAGCTGAAAGACATCGATCAGCTGTGCTGCGACAAGAAGCGGAAGGACTGCGGAAGTCCCTGGAGCATCCAGATGCATACTTTCTGGTGCAACAGCAAGCGTTGGAGGAGTTTAGCGCCAAACAGGACAAAGCTAATCAGCTTGCTAAGCTTATTGCCAGCATGGTGGATACCCAGGATAACGTTTCTTGAGCTCTTCTGAAGTTGTTTCAGTTATGCTCTTGTTTTGCTGCCGCGTTTATTTGCACTGGTGGCCAATTTTGACGGCCATTGTATGTAATGTGTTGCTTTGTTCCCTATATTTGCACTGGTGGCGAACTTTGATGCCCAGTGGATGTAATATGTGTAATAGCGGTAATAGGCTAGCGTTAATTGCTTGCTTATTTATTTCCTTATTGTCTTGTTTAGTTGTTTGCTTGTAGTCACTGCAGTTCTTTTTCTATTTTTTTCTAGTGGCCACAATAGCCTATTTTTGGTAACTAGGCCAAAATAGTCATGGCAACACACAGACTGTTGTAACCATGGGCCTCCTGCAGGCCGTATGATCCATGGGCCTTCGTCCGGCCGTAGGATCCATCGGCCTTCTATACGGGCCTTAGGGTTCATGGGCCTTCTACGGGCCGTACGATCCATGGACCTTCTACGGGCCGTACTATCCATGGGCCTCATACGGGCCGCAGGATCCATGGGCCTTCTACGGGGCATATCATCATTTCGCCAATCATGGGCCGTAGTATTCCTGGACCATAACGGGCCGTTAATAGGCCGTATTTGATAACTCTATGAAAACAGCCCAACGGGTTTTTTTGACATGAAAACGGCCCAACGTATTAACGGTCCGCAAATGGGCCGACTGTAACGATGGGCTGAATTTGGCCCACAAGCAGAAAATGACAGTAACGGGCCGTATGTAACCGAATGCTGCAAATGAGCCCAAGAATCAATGGGCCCTGAGAAGGCCAAAAGATAACTTGGGCTGGAAACGGCCCAATGGAATAACGGGCCGTTAATGGGTATAAAGTGATACACTGTTCATTACGGGCCAGTTTCACCACGGGCCGTTAATGGGCCAAGAGTTACAAAGGTCCTCATATGGGCCGAAAGAAGTCATGGGCCACACATGGGCCAGAAGTTAAAATGGGCTGAATCATATTGGATGGCCCAGATGACGCTACTGGGCCTTATTCGGATAGGGCGTAATGGGCCCTGGGTTAGCGGGCTGTAAATGGGCCATATGCGAACAGGCCGTTAACAGGCTTTCCGTGGGCCGGCCTGCCACCTTCTGACCAAGTCAAACGGGCCGGCCTTTTCACAGGAATGGGCCGCTGTTGGGCCGTGCCACATGTCGCCGTATCATAGGCGCCTTCGGCCCAATGAGCGGATGACATCTGTCCCAACGGTGAGCCGACACGTGTTTCCTCCAGCCAATGATGATTTTACATGTGGAAAATCCCCATTGGTCGGGGCTGTTAACGGGTTATCGGATCCAAAACCCGACCCGATAGCTTAACGGCGTTCCGTTACGGTGGATGCCACGTGTCGGTCACCCTTGACGAAAGCACTTCTGTGACGCGCGATTTATCGTCATGGAAGTGGACACTTCCGTGATGATAATTTTGGTAATGTCATGGAACACTTCTACGACAGCACAGGTATGACTATCTTGATTCTGTCATAAAATCGTCATGGATGTACATGCATGACAAAAAACGCGACCTACTGTGACAAACACGTATCATCACGGAAGTGTATTGTTTTGTAGTGACACATCCATCTCAACATACACATCTCTGCCACACCTAAGAGTTGAACATGTCGTCTTTTAGTTGGCCAACACTCAGCGCCATACAACATTGCGGGTCGAATCGCCGTCCTGTAGAACTTGCCTTTTATCTTTTGTGGCACCATCTTGTCACAGAGAATGTCAGAAGCTTGGCACCACTTCATCCATCTGGCTTTGACTCGATGGTTCACATCTTTATCAAGTCCCCCATCCTCCTGGAGCATTGACCCCAAATATCGAAAGGGGTCCTTCTGAGGCACCACCTGCCCATCAAGGCTAACCTCCTCCTCCTCCTCACACCTAGTAGTACTGAAACCACACATCATGTACTCGGTTTTAGTTCTACTAATACTAAACCCTTTCGATTCTACGGTTTGTCTCCATAAGTCTAACTTCCTATTTACCCCCCTCCGACTATCATCAACTAGCACCACATCATCCGCAAAGAGCATACACTACTGGTGGAGGCTGCTAACGCGACACTACGATTAGAGACCCTTTCACAAAACTGTGTGCGATGCATTAATCACAAACGGGGATGTAAAAAAACTGTCAAAAAAGGTGAAAAACATTTGCGATGGAGGATGCATCAAACATGGTTCAGATTTCAGTTGCGTGTGCGATGTAGGGCACACGGTTAACCCGTTCGAACTGTTTGCGATGAGGCAGAACAACCGAAACGGGCATCCTTATCAATGTGTGTGCGATATACGGTATACAGTTCGCTCCGATGAACCATTTGCTATTAGGGAGTGCAACATAAATGGTTAGCCAGATCAAGGTGTGTGTGATATAGGGCATACGGTTCACTCGGACGAACTGTTTTCGATTAGCGAACGCAACAGAAATGGTTCAACTTAACAAGATGTGTGTGATACGTGGCAAATAGCCGACTCCAATGAACTGTTTGCGATGAGAATTTACAACACAGACGGTTAATACAGTTAGTTCGTGTGCGATTCTGTGTGTACAAAAAACTTTGAAAACTGCAAACTAGTTTCTTGCGGTGGCTAGGAGTATCGCACACGATGCGTCTGCGAGTACTCGTGTGCGATGATTAGTAAGTTACACATGCATTTCCTTATGTTAACACTTGTGTGATAAATAGCACGTGGCACCGGATACGGTATTCGGGTTGTGTGTGTGCTCCACTTAGTCTTCCCGCGCTCCAGCGAATGCTTCCCGCGCTCCACATGGGTGAATTGTAAAATCCACGCCTATTCCCTCACCGGTTTCCCGCCACCAACTAACGGCTTGCTGCATATAACCCAGGCGGCAACGCACTGCCGCGACACTCTGGAAAGATCTAGTCCTCACCCATCTACCATTAGTTATTCCAAGCATGCCAGGCAACGACCAAAGCTTCGACGTCGACGCCTACCTGTGTTACATCTTTGGCGAGGAGAATGAGCCAGAGTAGGTCGGGGAGAAAGAGCTTCATCGGCCGGTGCAGGCACCATGGCCCATCGGCAGCGATATCGGCGTCACAGTCCTTGGGAGCACAATCGACATATTGCAGAGGAGGTATGATGAGCAGTTTGCCATCCACCGTGCAAAAGATCCAGAGCTGCTCGGCGGCATGATCGATGACCCACCCGAAGAACCTCCGTCACCAGTGCTCATCGAGAGCCTGATGCCCCGCAAGGAATGGGTAGAGGACCTCTGCAATTTAGTCAAGACAAAGGCAGCCTGCGGCTTCATCATTGCCCGCGGCGGCCGTGTCAAGCTCGATCCCGATGATGTGGTGGCCAGGCTCGAGCGCATCCTTGGCGGAGTTGACGTCCCCGACAAAGTAGAACATCGCCAACGTGATATCTTCAGGATGCAAGTGATCGACGGAATTTGCTACCAGGCCAGAGACATGGAAATGGAGCGGTTCCGCGGAGTTGTCATGCGCGCGATTACACGCTGTCAAGCTCTTCTGGAAGAGGCCTAGCAGCCCTAAGAGCCTCCCAGCGCCAGCAGCTCCGTAGGTGGAGGCTGGTCGGGACACTCGGAGTGAACGGCCGCAAGGGTGCTATGCTGATCATGGAGTCTGAGAAGACCATCGTCGGAAGGCCGCCAGCTCAGCCTTTTAGCTTATATTTTATTATAATTGTATGCATATGTAGGTCGTGAGTGTTCTGGGCCTTGCCGCATTTGGCATTTTAAATTATCCTGAATATGTAAGACAATTATTAATAATTATTAACCGTTGCCATTGTAACTTTGCCTCAACGGCGAGCAGAGCGCGCGCAGGGACGCCGGAGTAGAGCGCGCCGCGGTCGCCTCAACGGTGAGCAACCACGTGGTCAACCTTCTGCCATCAATAAATTTTGACCATGTTTCTCGTCACATTGCTGATTACAACGCAATAAGTAATTGCAAATCTGTTCACACCTATCAAACTAATATGTGTTCACACGTAGCACCGGGCTATAAAAACTACCCACTCAAAATTTACTTCACAGTTCCTCCCTCATCACCCACAAAACTGGTTTTTTCTGTCAAGTCGTTCCGCCATGACCGGTAGGAGGAGTTAAGGGTGGACATATAACCAGGCAGCAAAGACCAAGGCCGCGAAAGCACTAGAGAGGTCCCACCGCGAAGCCACAGCCGTAGCAGAGATGTCCCGGCGCGCCACGGAGATCACAAACGAGCTCTCACGGGCACGCGAGGGCTCTCACAAGCGCATTCGCAGTGTCGGCCATCGCGATGAGTCGGCATTCCTGGAGTCCTTTGCCGGCGACGACGACATTCTCGCTAGCGTCACTACGCAGCAGGAGCTGGTCAACAGCTTGATGAAGCTGCTCAAGATCAGCGATGCCTCGGTTGACAAGGCGACCGACCTCGTGGAGCAACTCATGGGTGACAATGCGAAGCTCCTCAAGTTGGTCGCCGAGAAGGAGGAGGAGGCCGCCGACTCAAAGATGTTGCATGAGCAGAGCAGTGCCTCGGAGATGACGCTGAAAGCGGTCATCGAGGAACTGATGGGTGGCTTGAGGAAGCTCCGGATCGAGCGCGAGCAGGAGGTGGAGGAATCCGTGGCTGCTTTCAAGCAAAGTCGTGAGGAATTGAAGAAGGAGCTGGAGGATTTCGCCGCCTGGCGATCCATCGACGAGTAGAGACAGTAGCGACCCAGATCGTTGTCTGCAATTTCCTTATTCTCTTGCCCACGTGTCTTCCGTGCTTTGCCGCATGTGGCATTTTAAATTATCCAGAATATGTAAGATAATTATTATCTACGCCATTGTAAATTTGTCGTCGTATTATCCGTTGCAATTTTATTTGTGGCCGTATTATTCGTTGCCCTATGTGGCAATTTAAATTAGGGCGGAATACGAGTTGAAAACACGAACAAAGCAAATGCTGCCATGGGATCACAAGAAAACACCCTCCGTCCAGGTGCTTTAATTAACCCATTAATGGAGAAGTTGTGACTTTTGAGCGAGGTGGGCAGTGGCTGGTGCATGGAGGTCAAAGAGCTCGCTTCCCGGTGAGCATGGGCGGCCTTGCTGCTCGCACGTGTCCCGTCGAGCCTGCGAGGTGGACAGGATGCACGCGTCCCGTTGAGCCTGCGCGGCGGACTGCTCGCACGCGTCCCGTCGAGCCTGCACGACAGACTTCTCGCGCTCGTCCCGTCTAATCAAACAGCTGCACGCACGCCATAGAGTATGGTTAGAATTTGACACGGTAAATATAATACAACCGTTTGCGATATTAACGTGTCAGTTTTTTGTTTCAAAAAGGACTTCGTTGGCTACTAATGTGTGCGCCTCTTCTCAAACTGGACGATTTTTTTACCACGGCATATATGTGCCATGTCATGAAACCATGCCAAGTTTCATGTTTTTGGGGTGACTTTTTGATTTACTAGGATTTAAAAATCGAGATTCTCGTTGTTTCAGGACGACGACAAGTTTGCAATTCATTCTCATTCCTTAAACGAGACCTAAACATGCACCCAATGGCACATGTACGATTTCCCACCCATTTTGCTTCACTGGAGCATGTGGTTGTAGTTCAAATTTGAACTATGGACTACATTAAATGCATATAAAACTTAGTAATTAGTAATATATATACAATGGCCAAACGAACCCTGAACAGTTTCAATTTCAGCCCGACACTCCTATTGTTCTATGTTGCCTGTAGAAAACAAAGTTCAAGACGAGAAGAGGCAGCGATTATCGTTTCGCCCACAAGAGGGGCATGCTTCCCTACCGGAACCACGAGGGTTGCGACAGGCTCCGGTTTGTAAAAGGCTTGTATATAGCTTCGCCCAAATTGGACAATTATATGTACCATGTAGTGACACCATGCCAAGTTTCATGATTTCCTGGTGAGTCTTGGATTTACAGACATTTAAAAACTGAGATTCACAATGTTTGTGGCCAAGCCAGGACGGCGAGATGGTTGAATTCGTTCCCATTTGTTCCATGGGACCTAAACATGCACCCCAAGCAAACATGTGTGCACTGGAGCATGTATTTGTAGTTCGGATTTGAATGATGGACATTAAATGCCTAGAAAACTCAATTTATGAATAAAAAGGTCAAACGAACCCTGAATAATTTCAAAGTTCAGCACGAATCTCCAGTTGTTCCGTGTCGCGTGTAGAAGAAAATACGAGGCTAGAAGAGGGAGTGATTATCGTTTGGCCCACAAGGGGACACGTTTCCCTATAAAAACCACGAGGTTTCTTGCGACAGGCTCCGGTTTGTAAGAGGTTTGTAATAAAGATTGGCCCAAATTGGCAATGCTTTTACCACGACATATATGTGACATGATGTGACACCATTCCACCTTTGATTACTTTCTGGTAAGTTTAGGATTTATGGGGACTTAAAACCGAGATCCGAAATGTTTGAGGATGAGCCAGGACACCGGTACGGTTGTAATTCGTTCGCATTCCTGGCATGAGACCTAAACATGCACCCAAGGACACATGTATAATTTTTCTAGCCATTTTAGTGAACTGGAGCATGTATTTGTAGTTCAGATTTGAATTGTGGACATTAAATGCCTAGGAAACTCAATTAGTGTATAAAAAGGCCAAACAAACCCTGAATAAGTTTAAATTTCAGCACGGATATCATGTCGTTCCATGTTACCCGTGGAAGAAAATACAAGGCAAAAAGAGGCAGTGATTACGTTTCGCCCACAAGGGGAACACATTTCCCTTTCAAAACCACGAGGCTTCTTTGAGAGAAGCTCCAGTTTTTGTAAGAGGTTTGTAATAAAGCTTGGCCCAAATTGGACAATGTTTTTACCACGACATATATGTGCCATGACATGACACCATGCCACCTTTGATGACTTTCTGGTGAGTTTAGGATTTATGGGGACTTAAAAACCGAGATTCGAAATGTTTGAGGACGAGCCATGACACCAGTACGGTTGTAATTCATTCCCATTCCTGGCATGGGACCTAAACATGCACCCAAGGACACATGTATAATTTTTCTAGCCATTTTGGTGAACTGGAGCATGTATTTGTAGTTCAGATTTGAATTATGGACATTAAATGCCTAGGAAACTCAATTAGGTAGAAAAAGGCCAAACGAACCCTGAATAAGTTTAAATTTCAACACGGATATCCTGTCGTTCCATGTTGCCCGTAGAAGAAAATGCAAGGCGAAAAGAGTCAGTGATTATGTTTCGCCCACAAGGGGGACACGTTTCCCTATCGGAACCACGAGGCTTCTTTGAGAGACGCTCCGGTTTGTAAGAGGCTTGTAATAAAACTTGCGCCACAATGGACGAAAGAAATTCTCGACTTATAAGTGCGATGTCATGACACCATGGCAGGTTTCACGATTTTCATCTTAGTTTTGGATTTACAGGGATTTAAAAACCGAGATTCTTCTCACGAAATGTTTTCAAATAGCACACGATTCACTCACGAAAGCCGATATTCAATGAAAACTTCATGGAAACCATATTTTAAAGTTTCATAAAAATCTGAAAAAAAATGTGGGATGTTAAGAAGGTGATGTTTTATTGCGACACAAAATTTCAAGTTGAAAAACATTACGAGATGTGAGCTATGAAAAAGACAAATTCCACCCTAAATAGTGACATTACTATTCGGCACTATTCAACACTGATTTTGTCTTTTTCATAGCTCACATCTCGTAATGTGTTTCAACTTGAAATTTTGTGTGGCAATAAAACATCATCCTCTTAACATCCCGCATTTTTTGTGAAATTCTTTTGAAACTTCAAAACATCTTTCTCTCGTGGTTTTTACCGGTTTCCACCGAATGTTGGTTTCCGTATGATATGCCCCCCCCGCTGCGCGCGCGATCTGAGTCGTGCATTCTGACTGGCCAGAACCCAAACCCCACGGATCGTACGTGTGGACCGTTGGATGCTCCCTGATCGAACGACAACCCTGAGCCCTTTCGACAACACATGCAGTACATGGGTTAGCACTATGTGCATGCGTCGTGTAGCTCATGCTTCCTTCTCTACTAGGTTTTCATTCAAAACAAGCTACCGTTTCTCGCCACTCCTCTCATCGGTTTCCTGCCTCTTCTCCCAGATATGCATGATGTAGATGTTCATTTAATTCTTATAGTTCATCTCATCCAAAATCAATTAGTTTTATAAAAAACTATTTTAAGATTCATGGAATTGTGCATTGTAAAGGTAAAAACAAAAAGTGACAATTCATTAAAAAAAGGTTTGGGCAATTAAGATATGAAAGATTCTAGAGAACAAAGGAGAAGTGCTTGTGTTTTGAGGTTTGTGCATTATGCTTAAGTTCAACCATGGAGTCTTCTAGATTGTACATGTGGCAGAATCTTGTGGAATGTAGATGATATCCAATGGCCAGTAGTGCTCAGATTTGCCATCTCTGTACCGTCGGATTGGCTTCATCCAACGAGCAACTTTCAAAGTTATTCGCACACTATATAGGTGTGTAGATGTATAGATATATATAGATGTGTCCCATGCTAGACAAAATAAAGTTTGAGCGCATGCGTGGGACGACCCCCTCCCCCCTCCCCCCGCCGCCGCTGCCTCGAAGTTGGGAAACTGACATCATAGATATTGAACCAGGCTTGGAGTTGGGTATGGTGTTCGGTTTGTAATGTAGTTGGTGTGGCCCATCGAAGTTGTGCATTTGGGATTTAAACACATCATACACCATCGTACCATACATATTTTCGGGCCGCATGCAGTGTATATGGGGTCTTCTGATCAACCACGTCTCCCTTGTGCGGTTTTTTGTGACGACATGGGTATCTGTGGGCTCCCCGAGTGTATATATATCATCCCTTTGACCGATAATGAGGGGTATGTGTTGGCCATGAATGGATTCCTCCTAGTTCGTGTTAGGGCTGGTCACCGTCAAATGTCGGTCAACCAAAGCTTGAGCTCATGCATTGTCAGGATTCCCTCCCAGATGCCCGGATTGCTGGGTTCGACCTACATCAAACCCTGCGTACGTATCTCGTCCTTAACTACCTTCCCTTCATGGTTGTTGTCTATATCGAGAGGTAGGCACCACATCTAAATTGTACATTATTCTATATTGAAAACACACATCACCCCTTCCCAACGTACATCATTTTGGGCCGCATGCAAGAGGTGCTAGTTTTTTGGTCCCTCTCGTGCGATTTTTATGATGGTTCAATCTATTGGCCCAAGCGGTTTATCGACAACAACAATTGTCATTTGACCAAACGAAAGATTCATTGGTCCGTCTTATGGTAGGTCATGGCGACATGCATGTATGACCAAAGTATCGATCATTACGTGCATCCGCCCCGCTGACACAAAGTGGGAGGTGGTGGGCCAAGCATCCTAGCTAGGTACGACATTATGTCATTATATATATCCTAGCTAGGTGGTTGTTAGGGTGCTTTCGGGTTTGCGAGGCAGGTGCCACCAAAGTTATGCATTGTGTATTTAAAGTTTTAAACATCCCCAATATTCGTACATATATTTGGCCACTTCCAGGTGGTTCTTGACTTCTAGCCCCTCTCATCGATCTTCAACGACGCGCCCAACCGTGGGCCCGCGGGGTCAAAGTTGTGCATTGGAATTTTGAACATCACAGACCGGCCTTTTCACTCATATATATTTGGGCCACATGCTGGTGTGGCTGTCTTTTGACACTCTCTAATGTTATTTTCTGCTGCAAAGACTCTGATGACCCGCAACGGACACGGGGTATAATATCTTAACCGTGTGTGATACAAGTGCGATGTGAATCACCACGACTGCGCAAGCGCGAGCAAATTAAGGTGGAGGTACTGGCTCAACCGTGTGCGATGCAAGTGCGCTGAAATCACCATGACCACGCAAGCGTGAGCAAATTAAGGTGGAGGTACTGGCTCAACCGTGCGCGATGCAAGTGCGCTGAAATCACCACGACCGCGCAAGCGCGAGCAAATTAAGGTGGAGGTACTGGCTCAACCATGTGCGATGCAAGTGCGCTGAAATCACCACGACCGCAAAAGCATGAGCAAAGGGTGGAGGTACTGGCTCAACCGTGTGCGATGCAAGTGCGCTGAAATCACCACGACAGCGCAAGCGCGAGCAAATTAAGGTGGAGGTACTGACTCAACCGTGTGTGATGCAAGTGCACTAAAATCACCACGACCGCGCAAGCGCGAGCAAAGGGTGGAGGTACTGGCTTAACCGTGTGCGATGCAAGTGCGCTGTAAAACCACCACCTGTGCAAGCTAAAGGCGGGTAAGTTTATTTGGAAATTAGGACGAACCATGTGCGGTAGACCAGCTAGCTAGAAATATAAAAAAACAAACTACCCGCCTTGAGCGTTGCAAAAATCGGCGGATCCGCGCCACTTTTCCTTATTATCATCCACGCATATTGTTATTGGACCTTGCGCGATCTTGGGCACTCCCGCCCCGCATCAATTCCTTTACCCAAATTTTAGTAGCCGCCGTACTTCAACCGTCGCCCACACTCCTCCAGCACCGACCTTATAGTAAAATTGCAGTAGCCGAGGCATTTGAACCGTCACCCTCCCTCGTCCACCACCATCTCCACCCACCATTACTAAAATTTTCAGTAGCCGTGGCGTATCCACAACCACCACCACCCCTCCACAGTCCCCCACCCGCCCCCTCCCCCCTCGAACCCTAGCTCGCGGCCACCGCCGGCGCCGCCGCCAACCCTGCCGGTCTGCCCGTTCCTCCTAGCTTAGATAATAAAGTTCAGGTTACCCAGTGATTCCCATACCGTCGCCCCACTCCCCTAAGTTTTTAGATGAGGCCTGCAGTGTCCCTCCCCGCCATATCCACATCCCCTGCTCTAGAATGTCGCAGCCTAAGCTCGACCACGTATCCCAGGGAGCCCGACGAGCGTTCGGCCAAGAAGAGGTTTATCATGGCCTCTCTGGCGGACGTTGGCGAGGTAGCCGCCGTTCGCCCCGACCTGTCGATCCCAGAGCAACACGTCACCGTGGAAGCCGACGAAGACGTTGACTGCGTTGCCATGTCGAAGGCTTCATGTCAGCGGGCTAGTGTATTACTGTATCTCGGGAAAGCTGGCTACGACATCAAGCTTGTCCACACCAACCGCTTCACGCGGGCCATGTCACAGGTTAAGTGGTCCATCCCCAACCCCTCTGGTTCAACCGCCGTCGATCTCTTCGACGGCTGTGCCGCTGATCTCCTCCGCCAAGCGGTCAAGGATTTGCGAGCTTTATACGCCACCGAGCCCATTTTGTCACTTCTGAAGGACACGTTCTACGGCGGCGGCTTGGGATCCTCAATTGCCAAGTCAGATCTCATCGACCACGATCACGACCATGAGGAGGGCACCCACGAGAGAGAATTCCTTATTTGGCCCTTTCTTAAAATTTGGTTCCCTTTTTGGCCCAATAAAAATTTTCTTTGCCTATTTGGCACTTAAACTTCATTTTGCGCCTTATATGGCACTTTCATCCATTTTTTCCATCCAAAGATGTTACCTACCATGTGCAAAGACAATTTTGCCCCTAATGATAGTATGTCACAAAAATGATAGAGAAGTGGTGCTTCGGTGGATGGCGCATTTCATCATATTATTATTATTAGTCATATGAATACTTTTAGTTAGAATTAACCACGATAAGAAGACCTCGTCTGGTTTGGACTGGTGCAATCACCAAATAGATCGATTAGGACTCGCATAACTAGCTTTGACCGCTATATATATGCGTGTAATCTACTCAGATTAATACAAAGACATTCAATCGCACCTATCGCCACTAAATCTCGGCGTCTCGTGTTGTTCTATCTCGCTTGAGTTAGTATTGGCGAGTTGATCGCTAGCTTATAGCCTATTTAAGCTAGCTACCCATGCGTGAGGTTCCGGCTGAAATCCGCCTGCCTACTTCATGTTGTATTACGTGCGTGTACATCACGAGAGAATCAATCCAGCTACATGTCTACTTGTTTGTTGCTTGTTGTGTACTAGCATGTTTACGCTTGATTGGCCGGAAAGCAATCGGCTGCAGTAGCTCGTACGGGCGTGTCTCGCCAAAAAATACACATCGTTTGCAGCCTCGAGGTCAGGCCTGTGCCAACACTTGTTTATTTACTTATTCAAACAAGACAAAATATATCACATTACCGTTGTCTTTGTATGTAAATAATCTGTTCACATACTACACTAGGGATAAAACGGTCTTTTCAGGTCAGACTTAACACCATTGCTAGGCAAAACCGACGGAAGTGTCACATAGGGAACAAAATGAAATTTGCGGGCCAAAAAGGGGAGAAAATAAATAGTTGGGCAAAATAGGGAACCAAACTTTAAGAAGGGGCCAAATAAGGAATTCTCTCCACCCACGAAAGTTCTTTCAAGGTGAAACAGCCCATCTGTGATATCAGAGAGCGCACCAGCTGTGCTCTTCCAACTGGAAGGATCCCGTCCATGAAATGTGAGGCAACATTCTATCAGCAAATCTTACCATTTCTAGCTTGCCAACCCGTACCCTTTGTTGTAGTAGCATTTGTCGTGCGGTGCTTTAACTGTGTCATGTTTAATTATTTCAGTTATGCAAAAATGTATTGTTTAATAGGTCTATGTGATGTTTAAGTATGAATTGTCCACTTTAGTTTCACGAATGGCTATATTTGGTTGTTTATAGTGAGTAGATGCCTTGTTTATCTGTATTTGGTTGTTAGGTTGGTTGGAGTGAGCATTTTTTCAGTTATCGAGCAGATGCCTTGTTTATCTGTATTTGGTTCTTAGTTTGGTTGCAGTGAGTATTTGTCCAGTTATCAAGCATATGCCTTGTTTATCTGTATTTGGTTGTTAGGTTGCTTTTTTTAGCATTTGTCCAATTATCAAGCAGATGCCTTTTTATCTGTATTTGGTTGTTAGGTTGGTTTTTTAGCATTTGTCCAGTTATCAAGCAGATGCCTTGTTTATATTTATCTGCTTGTTAGGTTGGTTTCAGTGAGCATTTGTCCAGTTTTCAAGCATATGCCCTGTTTATCTGTATTTGCTTGTTAGGTTGGTTGCAGTGAGACTCTGTCCAGTTTTCAATGGCTATATTTGGTTGTTATACTGGTCATTTATGCCTTGTTTATTTCAATCATTCACAATGTGTTGTTCATTATGTGCAAGTCGGAACTGTGTCGCTCGACTACATCAATACCGGTTTAAATTGCTATATTTGGTTCCAGTTATTCCTGGTGTAGTGAGCACATGCCCTTTATTTTAGATTTACACATTTATCCATTGTGATGTTTAAGCATTACCTACGTTCTATTCATTTTTAACAATACCAGTTTGAATTGCAATATTTGATGGATGTTAAGCCCGCTGTCGGTAACATTGCCTTCCATTTTATATCTGCTTTAACATCATGCTGAAACCAACACATTCAAGCTATCATTTGGAGATGATGTTGTTTACCTTTGCTATATTTGTTTGATGTTAAGATTGATGTACTTATCATGCCTTTTCACTACTTATGCAGGACAACAACGGGAGTGGCCACCATTTTCCGCCGAGGTTAGCCTCATCCCTCGGCTTGTACTCCCCCCGTCGTTTCATAATGTAGTGCATATAGATCCAGGCCTGGACACTGGTTAGCTTCTAATATTGACTTGTTGCTTGTAGGTACATATGCCCTTGGCAAGGATCCACGCATCGACCCTTTTTGCGATGGGGCAATGAGATATTGATGAACAAGCATCAAGTGAGGAAACTGATAAGGATTATTAGCAAAAAGATATGAATGGTGGCAAGTAAATTATTTTTTTATGCTCTACCCAACATAACAGTGAGCTGTAGGATGGTAACTACAAACTCTGCAGCCTTCTCTTTTTACTGCCGATAATGAGTTGTTAGACAACAATATCCGAATCTTTTTCGTTCCCAGTGGTTCCCGAAGCAGTTCAGTCAAGATTTCCTCGCAAAGTACATGATTGGTGGACACGCAATGAAGGTTAAAGTATTTCATCCAGACTACAATGAGCATCGAGAAGTCCTAACAAAGACAGTGAAGGATGGACGGGCAGCCATCACAAGGGGTTGGCCTAGAGTCGTGCGCGCATTATGCATGGAGGAGGGCACAATATGGGCATTCCGCTTCTCCTTCTCCCGCAACCAGAATGTCTTTCGCCTCTCTCTTTACAGTCTTTAGTACAACTGTGGTTCATCATTCTTTACTTGGTGCTTCTGTAGTTCTTCAGTATATGTACCTGTGCATCGAATTATGGATTCGTGGTTGAACCTATATTTGTAATAAACATGGTTGGATATGAAATAAGTGATTGCCTACTTTCAAATTCAAAACATGTGATTTTTAAATTAGGGATTAGTTGGATTAATTAGGGATTACACTGCACACGGTTTACGAAAGCGAAACGTCTGCGATATACGTGGAGATCAGAAATGTTTCTAGGATCCACTACGTGTGCGATCAATCTCCACTGCACACATGACTTTCTCTTGAACACTGTTTGCGTTAGGCCACCTTGCGCAAACGTTTACCACATAAAAAGTGTGTGCGATAGACAGCCTTTGCCACACAGTTTCTTCTACGCACCGTGTGTGATGCATTCAATAACGCAAACGATAAAATTATTAATATCGTGTGCACTGGCAAAGCTATCACAAACGATTTAACGGGAAAAATTGTGTGTGATATACCTATGAACGGAAACGTTTTCCTTGGAGCGACTGTGTGGGATGTACATACGAATGGAAACGTTTAGCGGGGACTGACTGTGTGGGATGTACTTGCGACCGGAAACAATTTCGCAGTATAATTGTATTTTTAGCTCTACTGTATGTATTTCCATATTTGAGCGCTCTCCGGTCGCACACGACCTCATTTTGCCGAGCATGTGTGCCAGGAGGGCATATCCCCGACGGTTTCTAGGTCGTGTGGGAAGGACCCCCCTATCGCCCACACTCACTTGGCGACGGTTCCAAATGCCGTCGCGGAAAGGGGTTAAAAACCATTTGTTTAGGACCGACGCGCACCAGTGATACACCATGGGATATCTCCTTGTATATCCATTGTGACCTCACCTGTCACCAAGGCAAAAAGATAAGGGCTCAAAGTTGACCCCTGATGCAGTCCTATATTAACTGGGAAGTCATCTGTGTCGACGTCACTTGTTCAAACACTTGTCACAATATTACCGTACATGTCCTTGATGAGGGTAATGCACTTTGCTGGGACTTTGAGTTTCTCCAAGGCCCACCACATGACATTCTGCGACATCTTATCATAAGCCTTCTCCAAGTCAATGAACACCGTATGCAAGTCCTTCTTTTGCTCCCTGTATCTCTCCATAAGTTGTCGTACCAAGAAAATGGCTTCCATGGTCGCCCTCCTAGGCATGAAACCAAACTGATTTTTAGTCACGCTTGTCATTCTTCTTAAGCGGTTGATGACCCACAAGTATAGGGGATCAATTGTAGCTCTTTTCGATAAGTAAGAGTGTCAAACCCAACGAGGAGCAGAAGGAAATGACAAGTGGTTTTCAACAAGGTAATGTGTGCAAGTGCTAAAATTATAAGTAGCAGAGTAGTTTGATAGCAAGATAATTTGTAACGAGCAAGTAACAATAGTAGTAACAAAAGTGCAGCATGGTAGAACAATCCTTTTGAGGCAAAGGACAGGCAAAATGGTCTCTTATAATAAGCAAAGCATTCTTGAGGGTACATGGGATTTTCATCTAGTCACTTTCATCATGTTGGTTTAATTCGTGTTCGGTACTTTGATAATTTGATATGTGGGTGGACCGGTGCTTAGGTGATGTTCCTACTTGAACAAACCTCCTACTTATGATTAACCCTCCCGCAAGCATCCGCAACTACGAAAAAGTATTAAGAATAAATTCTAATCATAGCATTAAACTTTTGGATCCAATCGGTCCCTTACGGAGTAGCGCATAAACTGGGGTTTAAGCTTCTGTCACTCTCGCAACCCATCATCTAATTTCTACTCCACAATGCATTCCCTTAGGCCCAAATATGGTGAAGTGTCATGTAGTCGACGTTCACATGACACCACTAAGGGAATCACAACATACATACTATCAAAATATCGAACACATATCAAATTCACATGATTACTTGCAACATGGTTTCTCCCGTGACCTCAAGAACGAAAGTAACTACTCACAAATGATAATCATGCTCAAGATCAGAGGGGTATTAAATAGCATATTGGATCTGAACATATAATCTTCCACCAAATAAACCATATAGTAATTAACTACAAGATGTAATCAACACTACTAGTCACCCATAAGCACCAATCTATAGTTCCGGTAACAAGATTGAACACAAGAGATGAACTAGGGTTTGAGATGAGATGGTGTTGTTGAAGATGTTGATGGAGATTGCCCTCCCCAAATGGGAGAGTTGTTGGTGATGATGATGACGATGATTTCCCCCTCCGGGAGGGAAGTTCCCCCGGCGGAATCGCTCTGCCGGAGGGCAAAAGTGCTCCTGCCCAAGTTCCACCTCGAGATGACGGCGCTCCGTCCCGAAAGTCCTCTCCTTATTTTTTTCTAGGTCAAAATTACGTATATACCAAAAGATGGGCACCGGAGGTTGGCCTGGGTGAGCACAACCCACCAGGGCGTGCCTGGGATCCCTGGTGCGCCCAGGTGGGTTGTGCCCACCTGGTGGGCCCCCTCTGATAGTTATTTGCTCAAATATTCCTCAAATATTTGATAAAAAATCTCCGTGAAGTTTCAGCTTGTTTGGAGTTGTGCAGAATAGGTGGCCTGACGTAGCTTTTCCAAGTCCAGATTTCCAGCTGCCGGAATTCTCCCTCTTTGTGTATACCTTGCATATTATGAGAGAAAAGGCATTAGAATTACTCCAAAAAGCATTATTATGGATAAAAACATCATAAATAACAGTAAGAAAACATGATGCAAAAAGGATGTATCAGCGGTGCTCAATGACTCTCTCCCGTAGCTTCATTGTATGGCTCATCAGTTTAATTCCACGGTAATTAGTACAACTCTGAACATCTCCCTTGATCTTGAAAATTGGTACTAATATACTCCATCTCCATTCTTTTGGCACCTTGTTTGCCCCAAAAATGAGGTTGAAAAGTTTGGTTAGCCATACTATTGCTATGTTCCCGAGGCCTTTCCACACCTCAATGGGGATACAATCAGGGCCCATTGCCTTGCCTCCTTTAATTTTTTAAAGCCTCCTTGACCTTAGACTTCTAAATTTGCCGCACAAAACACATACTGGTCTCATCAAAGGAGTCGTCCAGTTCAATGGTAGAACTCTCATTCTCCCCGTTGAACAACTTGTCGAAATACTCCTGTCATCTATGCTTAATCTCCTCATCCTTCACTAGGAGTTGGTCTGCTCCGTCCTTGATGCATTTGACTTGGCCAATATCCCTCGTTTTTCTCTCTCGGATCTTGGCCACCTTATAGATGTCCCTTTCACCTTCCTTCGTGCCTAACTGTTGGTATAGGTCCTCATACGTCCGACCCCTTCTTCACAGCTAGCAGCTCGCTTTGCGGCCTTCTTTGCCATCTTGTACTTCTCTATGTTGTCGTGCCCCTCGCAAAAAGGGAAAAACACATCTTCTTTTTTCTCCTTTAGCAAGAGCACACATTTATTTCTCATGTAGACACGGATTTTCTTTCGCGAGAGGCACAACCATGCCTCCCGAAAAAGGAAAAAAGAAACATGTTTTCTTTTCTTTCGTGAGAGACACAAATTTTCTTCTTGTGGATGCGCGGATTTGTTTCCGTGAGAGGCATTATTGTGCCTCCTCGGAAGGAAAAAAATAGTGCTCCTAGTTCGGGTTTTTCCGTCCAGTGTTATTCGTGAAAAAAAGTTCGCTGAAACCTATCAGCATGGGATCTAATTTGAAAATCTCGACACGAGATGGTGAAAACGGTTCGAGATTTGGACACACGGTTTAAGAGATAAGACATTTTAAATAAATGAATCTTTGAAAAAAAAACTACCATGTTACGACAACTGGCGCACTGCATGCGGGCCATTTCTCGCCATCTAGGACGTGAGAGTGATCTTTGCAGAGAGTACACTTTAATTTGTATTTCGAGGGAACTCGCGAATGGGTCGGTCCATGTAGCTATTTTTCTCAGTTTCCGCCGGTGGGCAATTTTCTCGCCGTTTTTCCTGCCATGGTTTCACTAGGTTTTCATTTTTGTTTTCTTTCTTTCTTTTTCGTTTTCCATTATTCTGCTTTTCTCAAATTTGAAAGTTTTTTGCAAATTCGTGAACTTTTTTCAAATTTAGAAATTTCTTTTTCAAACTCTTGATGTTTTTTTGTGAGTTTTTTTTTCAAATTCCGTACTTATCCAAATCAAAAACTTTTTGAAATTCGTTAACTTTTCTTAAATTCGTGAACTTTTTTTCCATATTATGTGAGCTTTTTTCAAATTTACAAACTTCTTTCATTTTTTGTGAATTTTTTTGAATTCATGAACTTCTTTTTATTCGTCCACTTTTTTACAATTCGTAATTTTTTTAATACATGAACTTTTATCGAATTCCTGATTTTATTTGCATATTTGTGAATTTTTTTCAAACCTGCAAATGTTTTTTTGAAATCCCCAACTTTTTTTCTAATCCATGAACGTTTTCCAAATCCGTGAACTTTTTTCAAATCCGTGGGCTTTTTTAACTTCCACGATCTTTTTCCTTTCAAATTTGTTAACTTTTTGTATCTTTGTTTATTTTTCAAATTCATGAACTTCTAAATTCTCGTGAATTTTAAAACATCAACGGTCAATGCCACTGGTCAACTGTCCTTGCTAGCAGCTGGAACGAGGTTTTTGTAGGGAAGATAGAGTGAGGGCTAAACAAGAATGCATGAATGTTGTTGGGCTGCGGCCATCTAGCCACGCGCGTGGTAGGCCTAAAGGCTATATCTCGCTTGTAGCGAGTCTTTCTTCGGTTTCGCGTGAAGCATCTACAGTTGTCTATAGGCACATTCGCACTAAAAACTAGAGAAAAAGGGTCGCGCAAGAATCAATCCTGCAATCTCCTGGGTGCAGCGTTGCCCAGCTGGCCATTGGGCCACCACCCGGTTTGTTTTGAATTAGTACGGCATGACCTTGCTAAAGAAGAAGAGCTAATTTTCCACTGTTTCTTTATTTTTTTTCACCCATTTTCATCGTTTCTTTTCTCTATTTTTTACTTGCTTATTTTTTGGCTTTCTTTGTTTCTTTCTTGTTTTTCACTATATTTTTTCTTTCTTTTTCTTCAGTTTTGTTTGTTTTTGTTTTTGTTTTCATTGTTTTTCTTTTTTCTTTCTTGGTTTTTCTTTGTTTTCCTATACTCCTTTTCGGTATGTATCTAATACAAATTCAATATTTTTTAAATACAAGATTAACATGTATTGAATACATGGTAGACATTTATATCTAACATTTTTTAATACCTGGTCAACATTGTTTCTATACAAATTTTACATTTTTTCAACTCCTTGATTAATATTTTTCAAATACAACTTTAATTACTTTTCAATACACGGTCAACATTTTCTCTATAAACATTTAATTTTTTCAATTGCTTTATTAACATTTTCTGAATAGATAGTGAACATTTTTTGTATACACATTTAACATTTTTTTTGAATGCTTGATTAACATTTTGAAATACAAATTTAACATTTTTTAATACATGGTCAACATTTTTTCTATACACATTTGATATTTTTCAAATGCTTGATTAGTATTTTCAAATACAAGTTTAACAATTTTTTAATACATGGTCAACATTTTTCTATACACATTTAACATTTTTTAAATGCATGGTTAGCGTTTTTAAAATACTTGTTTAATTTTTTTGTCAAATGCTTGGATTAACATTTTATAAATATATGGTCAACTTTTTTCACACACATTATATATTTATTGTATATATTGTTTTGTATACATGAGAAACATTTTGTATAACATTTTTCAAATGCTTGGTTAACATTTATTTGAAATGTTTTATGTAAAATATTTTTCGTAAAATATTTATTTAGAATATTTGTAAGTATAAACAAAAGTAAAATAATGAAAGGAAAAAGGAAAACAAAAAACCTGGAAAAATAGACTGGGTTGTTTACCGTGTATCACACACATCTTGTTTTCACGGATTGTTTGTGTTCTTTTAGCTCATCGCAAACAGTTCATTATGTGAACTGTATGCTGCATATCACACACATCTTGTTAAGTTGAACCGTTTCTGTTGTGTTCCCTAATCAAAAATAGTTTGTCCGAGTGAACCGTATGCCGTATATCGCACACGCCTTGATCTGGCTAACCGTTTCTGTTGCATTCCCTAGTAGCAAACAGGTCATCCGAGCGAACTGTATTCCGTATATCCCACACACCTTTATATACCAGCCCGTTTTTGTTGTTCTGCCTTCTCGCAAATAGTTCTTATAGATTAACTGTATCTCACGCATCGCTCACGCAACTGTAATATGAATCGTGTTTGATGTATTCGCCGTCGCAAATGTTTTGCATCTTTTTTGATGGAGTTTTTACATCATCATTTGCGATTAATGCACCACACACAGTTTTATTGAAGGGTCTATGATTGTAGTGTCGCGTTAGCAGCATCATGCAGTAGTGATTGCATATAAAACATCAAACTGATACCATAATATCATGGAACAATAAAAAATTAGATATGTTAGAGACGTATGAAGCATCCCCAAGTTTAATTCCTACTCGTCCTCAAGTAGGTAAATGATAAAAACAATTTTTTTGATGTGGAATGCTAGCTAATATGTCTATCATGTAATCTTTCTTTTATTGTATGTATATATAGATTTGAATGATTCAAACCAATATCTATAATTTGACATAAAGACATCATCAATACTCAGGCATACTAACAAACAATCATGTCTTTCATAATAAAAATGCTAAAGAACGTTGTCCCTACAAAATCATATAGCCTTGTCATGCTCCATTTTCTTAACACAAAGTATAAATCATGCACTACCCTGGTGTCAGCCAATCAATTGGTTCATACTTTTTAACGCGTCTTAGCTTTTCTAACCCCCACGCAATACATGAGCGCAAGCCATGGATATAGCACTATGGGTGGAATAGAATACGGTGGTAGAGATTAATATGGAGAAGACAAAAAAGGAGGAAGTCTCACACCGACGAGGCTAATCAACGGGATATGGAGATTCCCGTCAATTGATGTCAATGCAAGGAGTAGGGATTGTCATGCAACAGATGCACTAAGAGCTATAAGTGTATGAAAGTTCAAACTGAAAACTAAGTGGGTGTGCATCCAACTTGCTTGCACTAGAAGACCTCGGGCATTTGAGGAAGGTCATCATTGAAATATATAAGCCAAGTTCTATAATGAAAAATTTTCACTAGTATATGAAAGTGACAACATAGGAGACTCTATATGAAAAACATGGTGCTACTTTAAATCACAAGTGTGGAAAAAGATAATAACATTGTCACTTCTCTATTTTTCTCCTTTTTTGGTGGGCTCTTTTTGGCCTCTTTTTATGGGCTCTTTTTTGGCCTCTTTGTTTTCTCACTGGGACAATGCTCTAATAATGGATGACGATGATCATGACACTTCTATTTACTTAAAACTCAAAATTACAACTCAATACTAGAACAAAATATGACTCTATATGAATGCCTCTGGCAATGTACCAGGATGTGCAATGATCTAGCGTAACATGTATAGAAATTTGAACGGTGGCTGAGCCACAAACGCTATGTCAGCTATATGATCATGCAAAGCAATATGACAATGATGATGTGTGTCATAATAAATGGAACGGTGGAAGTTGCATGGCAATATATCTCTAAATGGCTATGGAAATGCCATAATAGGCAGGTATGGTGATTGTTTTGAGGAAGGCATAAGGAGGCTTATGTGTGATAGAGCGTATCATATCACAAGGTTCGGATGCACTGGCGAAGTTTGCACCAACTCTCGAGGTGAGAAAGGGCAAATGCGTGGTACCGAAGAGGCTAGAAAATTGCGGAAAGGTGAGAGTGTGCATAATCCATGGACTCAAATTAGTCATAAAGAACTCACATAATTATTGCGAAAGTCTATTAGCCCTCGAAGCAAAGTCCTACTATGCATGCCCCTAGGGGGGAGGTTGGTAGGAGTTAACCATCGCGCGCGCCCAACCTTCACGCAAAGGAAGACACTCAATAATAAATCGTGCTCCAACTTCTTAGCATAACAGGCAACTATATGTGCATGCTTTGGGAATCACAAACCTTAACACCAATATTCTGACTAAAACACAATCATTCACTAGTACCTCCCACATATTACCAATTGAAAGTGCTAGTTACCAACTAGAGGGGGGGTGAATAGGCGATTTTTATGAAAGTCTTCAAAACACGAGGTCTTTGAAGACAAACAGTAGGAATGAACCTATTGATATGTAGCGGAAGATAGACTACACTAGACAAGCCATAGTCAAGAAAGCAATGTAGTGAAAGCACGAAGACTATCAGCAGCTAGGTAGTATGGATCAGGATGGAAGACAGTATGAAGCCAAATAGGAAATAGTCTTCACTCAGTGAAGTCAAACAGATCAGACAGGGTAAGCAATGACTTCACGAAGACAAACGGTGAAGTAAAGGGAAGTGGGGTATAGAACCAGTTGCTTGGTGAAGACAAGGATTTGGTAGACCAGTTCCAGTTGTTGTGATAACTGTACGTCTGGTTAGGGAGGCTGAGATTTAACTCAGAAGACCGCGTCTTCACCTTATTCCCCTTGAGCTAAGGACACCCATTCCTCGCCCAATCACTCTGGTAAGTCTTCAAGGTAGACTTCCAAACCTTCACAGACTTCGTTCACCGGCGATCCACAATGACTCTTGGATGCTCAGAACCCGAGGCCTAACCGGCTGGAGGATTCGCAGTCCTCATGTGTAACAAGTCTTCAGGTCACGCGAACAGAAAGACTTCAGTGATGCCTAACACTCTTTGGCTCTAGATGTTTTGGGCTTTGACCTCGCAAGGATCTCTCTCTCAAATGCTTCGGAGGTGGGTTGCTCTCAAACGACAAAAGCCGTGCACTAACTTTGAGCAGCCACCAATTTATGGTGTAGGGGGTGGGATATTTATAGCCACGAGGCAACCCGACCTGATATGTCCGAAATGACCCTGGGTCACTAAGGAACCGACACGTGTCCAACAGTCGGATTTCAAACAGACGCGACAACTTTACTTGGGCTACAAGCAAAGCTGAGTCGTCCAGCTCTGGATAAGATTTTCTCTCATTGTCTTCGCTCGAAGACATAGGATTTTGGTTGGGCATCACATGAGTCACTCTGACTTTGTTCACTTGGACCCCACTTAACAGTGCGGTGGTTCCTATGACTCACCAAAGAAGAAAAGGAAACTACGGAACAACTATGTCTTCGCACTCCACAGTCTTCAAGTGAATGTCTTCACAAGTCATAATCTTCGTCATGAATGTCTTCACGTACCACCATTGTCTTGAATGTCTTCACACATTTTTAGGGGTCATCTCTGGTAGGTAAACCGAAACAATAAGGGACTACTACCTGTGTTATCCTGCAATTCTCAGAAACACATTAGTCCCTCAACCAAGTTTGTCATCAATACTCCAAAACCAACTAGGGGTGGCACTAGATGCACTTACACCAAGTTAATATCTCAAAAGTATTGCAAGAAATCAAACTTACTATATTCAGTGGTCTACATGACAGTTTTTATTATATCCTTCTTGAATACCTATCATATTAGGACCAATTTCATAGCTCGTGCATATTGCCATTACTAAAACTCTCAAAATGATATTAGTGAATCATGAGTGTGCAACTATTTCTTTAAAATATAACCACCGCCGTGCTCTAAAAGATATAAGTGAAGCACTAGAGCAACTGCCTAGCTCAAAAGATATAAGTGAAGCACAAAGAGTATTCTAACAAATCATAAATAAATGTGTGTCCCTCTCAAAAGGTGTGTCCAGCAAAATATGATTGTGGCAAACTAAAAAGCAAACAAAGAAGAAGACAACTATAATACACGATGATCCAAGCAAAACTCATATCATGTGATGAATAAAAATATAGCTCCAAGTAATTTGTCGATGGTTGGTAGACGAAAGAGGGGACGCCTTCCGGGGCATCCCCAAGATTAGAAGCTTAGGTCTCCTTGAATATTACCTTGGGGTTCCTTGGGCATCCCCAATCTTAGGGTATTGCCACTCCTTATTCCTTCATCCATCGCAATCTCACTTAAAACTTGAAAATTTCAGCACACAAAACTCAACAGAAAACTCGTGAGATCCGCTAGTATAACAAGCAAATCATAAAATTTAGGTACTGTTGTAAACCCATTAATATTTTATTATGGCATAATACCTACTGTATTCTGACTTCACCATGACTTATACCCCCCGATACAATACATATATTCATTAAGACAAGCAAACTATGCAACAAAATCAGAATCTGTCAAAAATAGAACAGTCTGTAATGATCTGAACAAACACAATACTTATGTAGCGCCAACAATTCTGAAAAACTAGGACAACATGGGCAATTTGTTTATCAATCATGTTTAAATTTTTTGGAATTTTATCACGTACCAGTGAATTTAAACAATTCTGCTACTACTGGACGCAAAATTTTCTGTTTTTTCATAGAATCAAATCAACTATCAACTAAATCACCCCAAAGGATTTACTTGGCACAAACACTATTTTAAACAACAAAACACAATCATAAGAGTATCATAATTGTGTGAACACTATTTTTTTATGAATTATAACTATTGGGTTGTCTCCCAACAAGCTCTTTCTTTATAACCATTAAGATAGGCTTGAGATCTTATTGATGCTCCCATGAAAGATAATAACTGAAACACAAAGAGAGCATCATAAAACATGTGACAAACACATTGAAGTTTAACATACTTCCTATGTGTAGGCATTTTATAAGCAAACAAATTATCAAGACAAGTGATGCGGCTTGAACTACGCCGGTATTTCCCCAAAGAGGAAGGGATGATGCAGCACAGCTACGGTAGGTATTTCCCTCAGTTATGAAACCAAGATATCAATCCAGTAGGAGAGCTAAGCAACACTATGTAAATGGTACCTGCACACAAAGAACAAATACTTGCAACCTGACGCTTGTGAGGGGTTGTTAATCCCTCTTATGGGTAACGAAGTAGGAAATTGGCAAATTGACGGGATAAAGTTGTGATAAATTGGATAAATAGATCTCGAATAAAGGCGAAACAAAAGAAGCAAATAAAAAGTGCAGCAAGGTATTTCTGGGTTTTTGGAATAATAGATATGAAAACAAAAGCAAATAAAAATAGATCTCGAAGGCAAATATGATAAAGAATAGACCTCGGGGTCGTAGATTTCACTAGTGGCTTCTCTCAAGAAATAACACACGGCGGGTAAACGAATTACTGTTGGGCAATTGATAGAACCTCAAATAATTATGACGATATCCAGGCAATGATCAATATATAGGCATCACGTCCAAGATTAGTAGGCTGACTCCTGCCTGCATCCACTACTATTACTCCACACATCGACCGCTATCCACCATGAATCTAGTATATTAAGTTCATTAAGAAATGGGGTAATGCAATAAGAACGATGACATGATGTAGACAAGATATATTCATGTAGGAATAGACCCCATCTTACTATCCTTAATAGCAACGATCAATACGTGTCTTGCTACCACTTCTGTCACTGGGAAAGAACACCGCACGATCGAACCCATCACAAAGCACCTCTTCCCATGGCAAGAAAAATCGATCTAGTCGGCCTAACTAAACCAAAATTCGAAGAAGAAATACGAGGCTATAAATAATCATGCATATAAGAGATCAAAACTCAAATAACTTTCATGGATAAAATAGATCTGATCATAAACTCAAAGTTCATCGGATCCCAACAAACACACCGCAAAAAAGAGTTACATCAAATAGATCTCTAAGAGACCATTGTATTGAGAATCAAAAGAGAGAGAGAGGGCAAACCATCTAGCTACTGCCTACGGACCCGTAGGTCTACAATGAACTACTGATGCATCATCGGAGAGGCACCAATGAGGATGATGAACCCCTCCGTGATGGTGTCTAGATCGGATCTCGTGGTTCTAAAACTTGCGATGGTTGGAATTGTGTTTCGTCGACTCCCCTAGGGTTTCTGGAATATTGGGGTATTTATAGGGCGAAGAGGCGGTGCGGGAGGCCACCGAGGTGGGCACGACCCACCAAGGCATGCATAGGCCCCCATGCGCGCCCAAGTGGGTTGTGCCCCCCTCGGGGCACCCCTCTGGTACTTCTTTGGCCCAAGTTGTTCCTTCTGGTCCAGAAAAATTCTCCAAAAAGTTTTGTTGCGTTTGGACTGCGTTTGGTTTTGATTTTCTGCGATTAAAAAACAAGCAAAAAACAACAACTGGCACTGGGCACTATGTCAATAGGTTAGTCCCAAAAAATGATATAAAGTTGCTATAAAATGATTGTAAAACATCCAAGAATGATAATATAACAACATGGAACAATAAAAAAAATTATAGATACATTGGAGACATATCAGCATCCCCAAGCTTAATTCCTACTCGTCCTCGAGTAGGTAAATGATAAAAACATAATTTTTGATGTGGAATGCTGCCTGACATGTTCATCACATATTCATTTCTTTTGTAGCATGGACATTTGGACTTTTATATGATTCAAAGCAATAGTCTAGTTTTGTCATGAAGATTTCAATACTCAAGCATATCAATAAGCAACCATGTATTTCAAAATATCAACGCTAAAGCGAGTTATCCCTAGCCCATCATGCTCAATCATTGATCCATTCATGAAACACACTCGCATATTAGCTATACCCAATGATCAAGTACGATCATAGTGCCCCTTGGTTGGTGCTTTATAAGAGAAGATGGAGACTCAAATAAAAAAATTCATAAAGTAAATACAAAGGCCCTTCGCAGAGGGAAGTAGGGATTTGTAGAGGTGCCTGAGCTCAAAGCTTAAATTGAGAGATAAAAAATTTCAGAGGCATACTTTTCCCGCCAACGAAAACGACCGAGTAATTCCCAACACTTTCCATGCTAGATATATCATAGGCAGTTCCCAAATAGAAAATAAAGTTTATTCCTTTTTCCACCATTCTTTCACATTCCACGGCTAGCCGTATCCACGGGTGCCGTCCATACCAACACTTTCCAAGGAATTTATTATTTGACAACATAAAGTAATATTTTTTTCTTTTCGGGACTGGGCATCCCTATTACCGCCGCACTCTCGTACAATGACAAGTGAATAAACACTCATCTTGAGAATAACACATCTAGCATGGAAAATATTAGCCACCCCCGCCGCTTCATGAGGGGTACGAGCACACAAAAAGGAAATTTATTTTGAAAATTAGAGATGGCACATAAAAATTTGCTTAGAACGGCACGGGAATACCGCATATAGGTAGGTATGATGGACTCATATGGCAAAACTAGGTTTAAGGATTTTGGATGCACAAGTATTATTTCTACTTAGTACAAGTGAAGGCTTGCAAATAGATTGAGAATCATCCAACCAAGAAATGAAAAATCACATAAGCGAGCATTAAGCATAACTATCAGCGAATAATGCACCACAAGTAGGATGTAATTTAATTGCATAACTATTGACTTTTGTCCTTGCATAGGAAATCACAAACCTTAACACCAATATTCTTACTAAAGCATAATTACTCACCAACATGACTCACATATCACTATCATCATATTGCAAAACTATTACAAAGAATCAAGTTTATTTTGTTCAATGATTTTCATGAAAGTTTTTATTATATCCCTCTTGAATATCTATCACTTTGGGACTAGTTTCATATATTGCTTTTGATAAGCTCAAACAAATTTAAGTGAAGAACATCAGCATAAACATTTTCTTCTCTCAAAATAATATAAGTGAAGCATGAGAGAATTTCTTCAAGAATTTTACTAATTCTAAAAAATAAATCTAAGTGAAGCATGAAAGCATTTCTTAAAAAATAATAAAGCACACCGTGCTCAAAAAGATATAAGTGAAGCACTAGAGCAATTCCATAGCTCAAAAAAATTATGTGAAGCATATAGAGCAATTCTAACAAATCATAGCATAATTTTGGCTCTCTCAAATAGGTGTGTCCAGCAAGGATAGATGACACAAACTAAAAAGCAAAAAAAGCAAAGACTCATATAATACAAGACACTCCAAGCAAAACTCATGATATGTGAGGAATAAAAATATAGCTCCAAGTAAAATACCGATGGTCGTTAGAAGAAAGAGGGGACGCCACTCGGGGCATCCCCAAGCTTAGTTGCTTGTTCCTCTTTGGATAATAACTTGGGGTGCCGTGGGGCATCCCCAAGCTTAGGTTCTTCTTACTCCTTATTCCTTCATCCATCACGATCTCACCCAAAACTTGAAAACTTCAATCACACAAAACCCAAGAAAACCTTCGTGAGATCCGTTAGTATAACAAAGAAAATCACCACTCTAACTAAAGGAAATATGCACTAGAGTAAAGTTGTTGTTTTATATTTCCTTATTCATGATAAAGGTTTATTATTCATGCTATAATTGTATTGATCGGAAACCTTAATACATGTGTGAATACATAAAAAAACAACGTGCCCCCTAGTGAGCCTCTACTAGACTAGCTCGTTGATCAAAGATGGTTAAGGTTTCCTAACCAAGGAAATGAGTTGTCATTTGATAACGGGATCACATCATTAGGAGAATTATGTGGTGGCTTAGCATAATGATCATTCAGTTTTACTGCTATTGCTTTCTTCATGTCAAATACATATTCCTTCGACTATGATATTATGCAACTCCCGGATACCGGAGGAATGCCTTGTGTGTATTCAAACGTCACAACGTAACTGGGTGATTATAAAGATGCTCTACAGGTATCTCCGAAGGTGTTTGTTGAGTTGGCATAGATCGAGATTAGGATTTGTCACTCCGAGTATCGGAGATGTATCTCTAGGCCCTCTCGGTAATACACATCATTAGCTTGCAAGCAAACGACTAAGGAGTTAGTCACAAGGTGATGTATTACGGAAGGAGTAAAGATACTTGCCGGTAAAGAGATTGAACTAGGTATGAAGATACCGATGATCGAATCTCGGGCAAGTAACATACCGATGGACAAAGGGAATTACGTATGTTGTCATAACGGTTCGACCGATAAAGATCTTCGTAGAATATGTAGGAGTCAATATGGGAATCCAAGTTCCGCTATTGGTTACTGACCGGAGAGGTGTCTCGGTCATTTCTACATAGTTCTCGAACCCGTAGGGTCCGCACGCTTAACTTCCATTGACGATATATTGTTATATGAGTTATGTGATTTGGTGACCAAATGATGTTAGGAGTCCCGGATGAGATCACATACATGACGAGGAGTCTCGAAATGGTCGAGAGGTAAAGATTGATATATAGGACTATGGTATTCGGACACCGGAAGTGTTCCAGAGGGTACTAGGTACATATCGGGTCATCGAAAGGGGTTCCGGGCACCCCTGGCAAAAGATATGGGCCTTATGGGCCAAGAGGGGAAACGCACCAGCCACAAGGGGCTGGTGCGCCCCCCATATGGGCCGAACCAAGAGGAGAACGAAAGAGGGGAAGGGAAAGGAAAGGGGGGATTCGGCCTCCCCCTTCCTTCCCTCCTCCCTCCTCTTTCCTTCCCCCTCAGACAAATATGGCAGGGGGGCGCGGCCAAGGGTAGACCCCAAGTAGGATTCGACCTACTTGGGCGCCTCCTGGTAGCCTCCCCTCTCCCTCCCACCTATATATATGTGTGTGGGGGGGGCGCCCTAGCACACCCCAGACAATTATTTTGCTGTGTGCGGCACCCCTCTCCATTGTTTACTCCCCTAGTCATATTTTCGTAGTGCTTAGGCAAAGCCCTGTGAGGATTACTTCACCATCACCGTCACCATGCTATTGTGCTGAGGGAACCCGTGTACTACCTCGACGTCTTGCTGGATCAAGAAGGCGAGGGACGTCAGCGAGTTGAACGTGTGCAGAATGCGGAGGTGTCGTGTGTTCGGTACTTGATCGGTTGAAGCGCGAAGAAGTTCGACTACATCAACCGCGTTGTGAAACGCTTCCGCTTATGGTCTACGAGGGTACATAGACACACTTTCCCCCTCGTTGCTATGCATCTCCTTGGATATATCATTGCGTGTGCGTAGATTTTGTTTTGTTTTCCATGCAACGATTCCCAGCAGTGGCATCATGAGGCAGGTCTATGCATAGATGATATGCACGAGTAGAATGCAAGGGGTTGTGGGCGGTGATAGTCATACTGCTTACCACCAACGTCTTATTTTGATTCGGCGGTATTTTGGGATGAAGCGGCCCGGACCAACCTTACATGTGCACGCACATGACACCGGTTCCACCGACTGACATGCAACTAGTTTTGCATAAAGGTGGCTGGCGGGTATCTGTTTCTCCTACTTTAGTTGAATCGAATTTGACTACGGCTGGTCCTTGAAGAAGGCTAAAACAGCAAACTAGACGAAACACCGTTGTGGTTTTATGCGTAGGTAAGAACGGTTTTTGCTAGAAGCCCGTAGCAGTCACGTAAAACTTGCAACAACAAAGTAGAGGACGTCTAACTTGTTTTTGCAGGGCATGTTGTGATGTGATATGGTCAAGACATGATGTGATAAAAGTGATTGTATGAGATGATCATGTTTTGTAAGATAACTGGCAACAAGCAGGAGCCTTATGGTTGTCTCTTTATTGTATGAAATGCAAACGCCATGTAATTGCTTCACTTTATCACTATGCGCTAGCGATAGTTGTAGAAGCAATAGTTGGCGAGACGACCACGACGCTACGCTGGAGATCAAGGTGTCAAGCCAGTGACGATGGATATCATGACGATGCTTTGGAGATGGAGATCAAAAGCACAAGATGATGATGGCCATATCATGTCACATATTTTGATTGCATGTGATGTTTATCTTTTATGCATCTTATTTTGCTTAGTACGGCGGTAGCATTATAAGATGATCCCTTCACTAAATTTCAAGGTAAAAGTGTTCTCCCTAAGTATGAACCGTTGCTACAGTTCATCATGTTGAGACACCACGTGATGATCGGGTGTGATAAAATCTACATTCACATACAACGGGTGCAAGACAGTTAATGCGGAATACTTGGGTTAAACTTGACGAGCCTAGCATGTACAGACATGGCCTCGGAACATTGGAGACCGAAAGGCCGGACGTGAATCATATAGTAGATATGATCAACATAGAGATGTTCACCATTGATGACTACTCCATCTCACGTGATGATAGGACTTGGATTAGTTGATTTGGATCACGTATCACTTAGATGACTTGAGGGATGTCTATTTAAGTGGGAGTTCATAAGTAATTTGATTAATTGAACTTAATTTATCATGAACTTAGTCCTGATAGTATTTGCATATCTATGTTGTAGATCAATGGCCCGTGCTACCGTTCCCCTGAGTTTTAATGCATTCCTAGAGAAAGCTAAGTTGAAAGATGATGGTAGCAACTACATGGACTGGGTCTGTAACTTGAGGATTATCCTCATTGCTGCACAGAAGAATTATGTCCTTGATGCACCGCTAGGTGATTGGCCTGCTGCAGGAGCAGATGCTGATGTTTTGAACGTCTGGCAAGCTCGATAGTTCAGTGTGCCATGCTTTACGGCTTAGAATCAGGACTTCAAAGACGTTTTGAATGTCATGGAGCATATGAGATGTTCCAAGAGTTGAAGTTAATATTTCAAGCAAATGCCCGGGTTGAGAGATATGAAGTCTCCAACAAGTTCTATAGCTGCAAGATGGAGGAGAATAGTTCTGTCAGTGAACACATACTCAAAATGTCTATGTATTATAATCAGTTGACTCAGCTAGGAGTTTATCTTCCAGTTGATTGTGTCATTGACAGAGTTCTTCAATCACTGCCACCAAGCTACAAAGGCTTCATGATGAACTGTAATATGCAAGGGATGAACAAGACAATTCCCGAGCTCTTCACACTGCTTAAGGCCGCAGAGGTAGAAATCAAGAAGGAGCAACAAGTGTTGATGGTTAACAAGACCACTAGTTTCAAGAAAAAGGGCAAGGGAAAGAAAGGGAACTTTAAGAAGAATCGCAAGCAAGTTGCCACTCCCAGGAAGAAGCCCAAAGTTGGA
The DNA here is from genome assembly GCF_002575655.3 of Aegilops tauschii subsp. strangulata. Taxonomy (NCBI): domain Eukaryota; kingdom Viridiplantae; phylum Streptophyta; class Magnoliopsida; order Poales; family Poaceae; genus Aegilops; species Aegilops tauschii. The sequence goes on from NC_053039.3 coordinate 120,534,851, forward strand.
CCCAAGCCTGAAACTGAGTGCTTCTATTGCAAAGGGACTGGTCACTGGAAGCGGAACTCCCCAAAGTATTTGGCGGATAAGAAGGATGGCAAAGTGAACAAAGGTATCTTTGATATACATGTTATTGATGTGTACCTTACTAATGCTCATAGTAGCGCCTGGGTATTTGATACTGGTTCGGTTGCTCATATTTGTAACTTGAAATAGGAGCTACGGATTAAACGAAGATTGGCTAAGGACGAGGTGATGATGTGCTTGGGGAATGATTCCAAGGTCGATGTGATCACCGTATGCACGCTACCTCTATATCTATCTTCGGGATTAGTTTTAAACCTGAATTATTAGTGAGCCTCTACTAGACTAGCTCGTTGATCAATGATGGTTAAGGTTTCCTAACCATGGACATGAGTTGTCATTTGATAACGGGATCACATCATTAGGAGAATTATGTGATGGACAAGACCCATTCATTAGCTTAGCATAATGATCGTCCAGTTTTATTGCTATTGCTTTCTTCATGTCAAATACATATTCCTTCGACTATGAGATTATGCAACTCCTGGATACCGGAGGAATGCCTTGTGTGCTATCAAACGTCACAACATAATTGGGTGATTATAAAGATGCTCTACAGGTATCTCCGAAGGTGTTTGTTGAGTTGGCATAGATCGAGATTAGGATTTGTCACTCAGAGTATCAAAGAGGTATCTCTAGGCCCTCTCGGTAATACACATCATAAGCTTGCAAGCAAACGACTAAGGAGTTAGTCACAAGGTGATGTATTACGGAACGAGTAAAGAGACTTGTTGGTAACGAGATTGAACTAGGTATGAAGATACCGACGATCGAATCTCGGGCAAGTAACATACCGATGGACAAAGGGAATTACGTATGTTGTCATAATGGTTCGACCGATAAAGAGCTTCGTAGAATATGTAGGAGACAATATGGGCATCCAGGTTTCGCTATTGGTTATTGACCGGAGAGGTGTCTCGGTCATGTATGCATAGTTCTCGAACCCGTAGGGTCCGCATGCTTAACGTTCGATGACGATATAGTGTTATATGAGTTATGTGATTTGGTGACCGAATGTTGATCGGAATCCCTATGAGATCACGGACACGACAGGAGTCTCGAAATGGTCGAGATGTAAAGATTGATATGTAGGACGATGGTATTCGGACACCGAAAGTGTTCCAGAGGGTACCAGGTACATATCGGGTCACCGGAAGGGGTTCCGGGCACCCCCGGCAAAAGATATGGGCCTTATGGGCTAAGAGGGGAAACTCACCAGCCACAAGGGGCTGGTGCATCCTCCATATGAGCTGAACCAGGAGGAGAAGGAAAGAGGGTAAGGGAAAGTAAAGGGGGGGATTCGGCCTCCCCCTTCCTTCCCTCCTCCCTCCTCTTTCCTTCCTCCTCTGGCAAATATGGCAGGGAGCGTGGCCAAAGGGAGACCCCAAGTAGGATTCGGCCTACTTGGGCGCCTCCTGGTAGCCTCCCCTCCCCCTCCCACCTATATATCTAGGGGCGCGCCCTAGCACACCCCAGACAATTGTTTAGCCATGTATGGCGCCCCCTCCATCGTTTACTCCCCCGGTCATATTTTCATAGTGCTTAGGCGAAGCCCTGCGAGGATCACTTCACCATCACCGTCACCACGCCGTCATGCTGACGGAACTCATCTATTACCTTGACGTCTTGCTAGATCAAGAAGGCGAGGGACGTCACCGAGCTGAACATGTGCAGAACGCGGAGGTGCCGTGCATTTGGTACTTGATCGGTTGAAGCGCGAAGAAGTTCGACTACATCAACCACGTTGTGAAACGCTTCCTCTTACGGTCTACGAGGGTATGTAGACACACTCTCCCCCTCGTTGCTATGCGTCTCCATGGATAGATCATTGCGTGTGCGTAGAAATATTTTTGTTTTCCATGCAACGATTCCCAACACTAAGTACTATTGCAAACCCGTTCATATTTTATTTTTGCATTATATCTAATGTATTCTAACTTTACCATGGCTTATACCCTCCAATACAAACCATAGATTCATGAAAATAAGCACACACCGCAAAGAAAACAGAATCTGTCATAAACAGAACAGTTTGTAGCAATCTAAAAACTTAAAATACTTCTTTAACTCCAAAAATTCTGAAACATTACGATAACATAGGAAATTTGTATATATTCTTGTGTGAAAAAATCAGGATTTTATCATGCTTCTGTGAATTATGAAAGTTATTTTACTGTACGCAAAAGTTTCTGTTTTTCAACAAGATCAAATCAGCTATCACCCAACATGATCCTAAAGTCTTTACTTGGCACAAACACTAATTAAAATACAAAAAACACAATCATAACAGTAGTATACTTGTGTGAACACACAAAAACAAAAAAATAGAGAAAAAATTATTTCATTCATTGGGTTGCCTTCCAACAAGCTCTTTCTTTATAGCCAATAAGATAAGCTTAAGATTTCAACAATGCTCACACGAAAGATATGAATGAAACACAAAGAGAGCATCATGAAACATATGACAAACATATTTAAGTCTAACATATTTCCTATGCATAGGAATTTTCTAAGCAAACAAATTATCAAGACAAGAAACATCTAACATATGCAAAGAAGAGGAATAAAACATTGACGCTCAACATAACGAGAGGTAATTTAGTAACATGAAAGTTTCTACAACCATATTTTCCTCTCTCATAATAATTACATGTAGGATCAAAATCAAATTCAACAATATAACTATCACGTAAAATATTATCTTCATGATCCACATGCATGCAAAGTTGACACTCTTCCAAAATAGTGGGATTATCATCAAACACAGTCATGACGTTGATACGTCTCCAACGTATCTATAATTTTTGATTGTTCCATGCTATTATATTATCTTTTTTGGATGTTTAATGGGCTTTAATATACCTTTTTATATTATTTTTAGGACTAACCTATTAACCGAAGGCCCAGTGCAAATTGTTTTTTTTTTGCCTATTTCAGTGTTTCGCAGAAAAGGAATATCAAACGGAATGAAACCTTCGCGAGGATCGTTTTTGGAACAAACGCAATCCAGGAGACTTTGAGTGGACGTCAAGGAAGCAGTGAGGAAGCCACGAGGCCGGGAGGCGCGCTCCAACCCTCGTGGGCCCCTCGCAGCTTCACCGACCTACTTCTTCGCCTATATATACTCTTATACCCTAAAACCTTCGGGGAGAGCCACGAAACCTATTTTCCACCGCCGCAACCTTCTGTACCCATAAGATCCCACCTTGGGGCCTTTTCGGGCGCTCCGCCGGAGGGGGAAACGATCATGGAGGGCTTCTACATCAACACCATAGCCTCTCCGATGATGTGTGAGTAGTTTACCACAGACCTTTGGGTCCATAGTTATTAGCTAGATGGCTTCTTCTCTCTCTTTGGATCTCAATACAAAGTTCTCCTCGATCTTCTTGGAGATCTATTCGATGTAATTCTTTTTGCGGTGTGTTTGTCGAGATCCGATGAATTGTGGGTTTATGATCAAGATTATCTATGAACAATATTTGATTCTTCTCTGAATTCTTATATGCATGATTTAAATATCTTTGCAAGTCTCTTCGAATTATCAGTTTGGTTTGGCCTACTAGATTGATCTTTCTTGCAATGGGAGAAGTGCTTAGCTTTGGGTTCAATCTTGCGGTATCCTTTCCCAGTGACAGCAGGGGAAGCAAGGCACGTATTGTATTGTTGCCATCGAGGATAAAAAGATGGGTTTTATATCATATTGCTTGAGTTTATCCCTCTACATCATGTCCTCTTGCCTAATGCGTTACTCTGTTCTTATGAACTTAATACTCTAGATGCATGCTGGATAGCGGTCGATGTGTGGAGTAATAGTAGTAGATGCAGAATCGTTTCGGTCTACTTGTCACGAACGTGATGCCTATGTTCATGATCATGCCTAGATATTCTCATAACTATGTGCTTTTCTATCAATTGCTCGACAGTAATTTGTTCACCCACCGTAATATATGATATCTTGAGAGAAGCCACTAGTGAAAACCTATGGCCCCCGGGTCTATTTTACATCATATTATTTTCCTATCAACTTGCTATTTCTGCTGCCGTTTATTTTGCAATCTTTACTTTCCAATCTATACAACAAAAATACCAAAAATATTTATCTTATTATCTTTATCAGATCTCACTTTTGCAAGTGGCCGTGAAGGGATTGACAACCCCTTTATCGCGTTGGTTGCAAGGTTCTTGATTGTTTGTGCAGGTACTAGGGATTTGCGTGTAGTCTCCTACAGGATTGATACCTTGGTTCTCAAAAACTGAGGGAAATACTTACGCTACTTTGATGCATCACCCTTTCCTCTTCACGGGGAAACCAACGCATGCTCAAGAGGTAGCAAGAAGGATTTCTGGCGCCGTTTCCAGGGAGATCTACGCACAAGTCAAGACAAACCAAGTACCCATCACAAACTCTTCACCCTCGCATTACATTATTTGCCATTTGCCTCTCGTTTTCCTCTCCCCCACTTCACCTTTGCCGTTTTATTCGCCCTTTTTCGTCCGTCTCTTTTCGCTTTGTCGTTATGGCTAATCCTTCTATCATTGTTAGTACTTCCGATCATGAAGTTCTTAATTTTAAACAAAGGGAGGGAGAAAATCTAAAAGATGCTTGGCATAGAATTTGCAATGCTCAGAATAGATCCACTAAGCAATCTACTTCCGTTCTTCTTCGCAATTTTTATGTAGGCATCACTCCTTGGAACAGATATATTCTTGATACCATTACCGGAGGGAATTTCTTGGGTAGCCATACTTTTGATTCTTATAATGCTATGTTAGATTTGTTTGGCCCACCACCTCTTTTGGTCAATAGAACTATTTTAACTTTGGAACATGTGATGCAAAGGCTTGAAATAATCGAAAATAAAGTTGCCACTGTAGAGTTGATCGATAATTTGGATAAAAAGATCCACAACCAAATTACCCAATATGGATCTAAGGTAGGAGTTACTCTGAAATTTTTTCGAGAAAAAGAACCCATAGTTAATGAAAAGATAGATCAAGATTCCACTAGAATTGATAAACTTGAGGATATTATTACCAACTTAGGGTTTGCCTTTTCTGCCGTTAGAAACACTTTGAATCCTCCTACTACCAAAGTTGCCAAATTTATCTATGTTCCTAAAAATAAGGGTGAATCTTCTAGTAAGGAAAATGCGGATCTCAAATCGATAAGTGTTCACCCCAACTTTTTCGCTATCATTAAGGAACCTTTTGCTACAAATGAATTTATTGATTTCTTGCCTAGGAGTTTGATCATTAAAACAAATAAGGAAACTCCTAAGGATTATAAGTGTTCAATTGAAGAATTGTCTACCAAAGATGGCAATAGCTATATCTATTCTTGTTTTTATGCCTAGCTAGGGGCGTTAAACGGTAGCGCTTGTTGGGAGGCAACCCATTTTTATTTTTGTTCCTTGCTTTTTGTTTCTGTTTAGTAATAAATAATTCATCTAGCCTCTGTTTAGATGTGTTTTTATGTTTTAATTAGTGTTTGTTCCAAGTAGAACCTTTGGGAAGACTTGGGTGAAGTCTTTGCGATCTTGCTATAAAAAACAGAAACTTTAGCGCTCACGAGATTAGCTGCCATTTTTTACTGGAGAGTGATTTTAGGTTGATTCTTTGTTCAGATGATTAATAGATAAATTCCTCACGTCTACCAATTTATTTCATAATTTTTGGAGTTACATAAGTATATGTTTGATACATATTACTACAGAGTGTTCTGTTCTTGACAGATTTTGTTTTTCGTGTGTTGTTTGCTTATTTTAATGAATCTATGGCTAGTATTGGGGGGTATGAACCATAGAGAAGTTGGAATACAGTAGGTTTAACACCAATATAAATAAAGAATGAGTTAATTACAGTACCTTAAGGTGGTGATTTGTTTTCTTATACTAACGGAGCTCATGAGATTTTCTGTTGAGTTTTGTGTTGTGAAGTTTTCAAGTTTTGGGTAAAGATTTGATGGATTTTGGAATAAGGAGTGGCAAGAGCCTAAGCTTGGGGATTCCCGAGGCACCCCAAGGTAAAATTCAAGGAAAACCAAAAGCCTAAGCTTGGGGATTCCCCAGAAGGCATCCCCTCTTTCGTCTTCATCTATCGGTAACTTTACTTGAGGCTATATTTTTATTCACCACATGATATATGTTTTGCTTGGAGCATCTTGTATGATTTGAGTCTTTGCTTTTTAGTTTACCACAATCATCCTTGCTGTACACACCTTTTGGAGAGACACACATGAATCAGACTTTATTAGAATACTCTATGTGCTTCACTTATATCTTTTGAGCTAGATAATTTTGCTCTAGTGCTTCACTTATACCTTTTTAGAGCACGGTGGTGGTTTTATTTTATAGAGATTATTGATCTCTCATGCTTCACTTATATTATTTTGAGAGTACTTTAGAACAGCATGGTAATTTGCTTTGGCTATAAAATTAGTCCTAATATGATAGGCATCCAAGATGGGTATAATAAAAACTTTCATATAGAGTGCATTGAATACTATGAGAAGTTTGATACTTGATGATTGTTTTGAGATATGAAGATGGTAATATTAGAGTCGTGCTAGTTGATTAATTGTGAATTTGATAAATACTTGTGTTGAAGTTTGCAAGTCCCGTAGCATGCACGTATGGTAACCGTTGTGTAACAAATTTGAAACATGAGGTGTTCTTTGATTGTCATCCTTATGAGTGGCGGTCGGGGACGAGCGATGGTCTTTTCCTACCAATCTATCCCCCTAGGAGCATGCGCGTAGTGCTTGGTTTTTGATGACTTGTAGATTTTTGCAATAAGTATGTGAGTTCTTTATGACTAATGTTGCGTCCATGGATTATACGCACTCTCACCTTTCCATCATTGCTAGCCTCTTCGGTACCGTGCATTGCCCTTTCTCACCTTGAGAGTTGGTGCAAACTTCGTCGGTGCATCCAAACCCCGTGATATGATACGCTCTATCACACATAAACCTCCTTATATCTTCCTCAAAACATCCACCATACCTACCTATTATGGCATTTCCATAGCCATTCCGAGATATATTGCCATGCAACTTTCCACCGTTCCATTTATTATGACACGCTTCATCATTGTCATATTGCCTTGCATAATCATGTAGTTGACATCATATTTGTGGCAAGGCTACCATGCATAATTTTTCACACGTGTCACTCTTGATTCATTGCCCATCCCGGTACACCGCCGGAGGCACTCATATAGAGTCATATTTTGTTCTAGTATTGAGTTGTAATCATTGAAGTTGTAAATAAATAGAAGTGTGATGATCATCATTAATAGGGCATTGTCCCATGAAAAAAAAGAGAAAGGCCAGACAAAAAAGGCCAAATAAAAAAAAAGGCCAAAAAAGGGAAGGCCCAAAAAAAGAAGGGACAATGCTACTATCCTTTTTCCACACTTGTGCTTCAAAGTAGCACCATGATCTTTATGATAGAGTCTCTTATTATGTCAGTTAGATATACTAGTGGGAATTTTTCATTATAGAACTTGGCTTGTATATTCCAACAATGGGCTTCCTCAAATGCCCTAGGTCTTCGTGAGCAAGCAAGTTGGATGCACACCCACTTAGTTTCTTTTGTTGAGCTTTCATACATTTATAGCTCTAGTGCATCCGTTGCATGGCAATCCCTACTCCTTGCATTGACATCAATTGATGGGCATCTCCATAGCCCGTTGATTAGCCGCGTCAATGTGAGACTTTCTCCTTTTTGTCTTCTCCACACAACCCCCATCATTATATTCTATTCCACCCTTAGTGCTATGTCCATGGCTCACGCTCATGTATTGCGTGAAAGTTGAAAAAGTTTGAGAAATACTAAAGTATGAAACAATTGCTTGGCTTGTCATCAGGGTTGTGCATGGTGAGAGCATTTTGTGTGACGGAAGTGCTAGCAGCAAGGTATTTTTGGGTTTTTGGAATAACAGATCTTAAAACAAAAGCAAATAAAAATAGATCTCGAAGGAAAATATGATAAAGAATACTCGGGGGCCGTAGATTTCACTAGTGTCTTCTCTCAAGAAATAGCACACGATGGGTAAACAATTACTGTTAGGTGATTGATAGAACCTCAAATAATTATGACGATATCCAGGCAATGATCAATATATAGGCATCACGACCAAGATTAGTAGACCGGCTCCTACCTGCATCTACTACTATTACTCCACACATCGACCGCTATCCAGCATGCATCCAGCGTATTAAGTTCATGGATAAATGGAGTAATGCAATAAGAACGATGACATGATGTAGACAAGATCTATTCATGTAGGAATAGACCCCATCTTGTTATCCTTAATAGCAACGATCAATACGTGTCTTGCTGCCCCTTCTGTCACTGGGAAAGAACACCGCACGATCGAACCCATCACAAAGCACCTCTTCCCATGGCAAGAAAAATCGATCTAGTCGGCCTAAATAAACCAAAGATCCGAAGAAGAAATACGAGGCTATAAACAATCATGCATATAAGAGATCGAAACTCAAATAACTTTCATGGATAATATAGATCTGATCATAAACTCAAAGTTCATCGGATCCCAACAAACACACCGCAAAAACGAGTTACATCAAATAGATCTCCAAGAGACCATTGTATTGAGAATCAAAAGAGAGAGAGAGGAAAACATCTAGCTACTGCCTACGGACCCATAGGTCTACAATGAACTACTGACGTATCATTGGAGAGGCACCAATGAGGATGATGAACCCCTCTGTGATGGTGTCTAGATTGGATCTCGCGGTTCTGGAACTTGCGGCGGCTGGAATTGTGATTCGTCCACTACCCTAGGGTTTCCGGAATATTTGGATATTTATAGGGCGAAGAGGCGGTGCGAGAGGCCACCGAGGTGGGCACAACCCACCAGTGCGCGCTTGGGCCCCCAGGCGCACCCAGGTGGGTTGTGCCCCCCTCGAGGCAGCCCTTTATTACTTCTTTGGCCCAAGTTGTTCCTTCTGGTCTAGAAAAATTCTCCAAAAAGTTTCGCTGTGTTTGGACTCCATTTGGTATTGATTTTCTGCGATGTAAAAACAAGTAAAAATAACAACTGGCACTGGACACTATGTCAATAGGTTAGTCCCAAAAAATGATATAAAGTTGCTATAAAATGATTGTAAAACATCCAAGAATGATAATATAATAGCATGGAACAATAAAAAATTATAGATACATTGGACACTTATCAACAAGAAATATCTATCATATGCAAGGGAGAAGAATCAAACATTGACAATCTCAACATAACGAGAGGTAATTTAGTAACATGAAAATTTCTACAACCATATTTTCCTCTCTCATAATAATTACATGTAGGATCATAATCAAACTCAACAATATAACTATCATGTAAAACATTCTCTTTATGATCCAAATGCATGCAAGTCTTATAATCTTCCAATATAGTGGGATTAACATCAACTAAATTCATGACTTCTCCAAACCCACTTTTATCAAAAATTTCATAAGATCGAACACTCTCCAAATATGTGGGATTCTCCTAAAGTTGACACTTTTCCAAACCCACTTTCAGTATTATTGCAAACATTATTATCAATAACATATTCATCATGAAGCTTAAATAAATTTTCAAAATCATAAGAAACATCACCCCAATCATAATCATTGCAATAAGTAGTGGAGATAACGAATTCATCATCCCCAAGCTTGTAGTTTTGTGTATCATTAGCACAATTGGCATTAATAGAAATTATAATAGCATCATTATAATCATGCTTTTCATTCAAGGAGCTATCAAGTGTGGGTGCAATAGCAATAATTTCATTTTTAACACAAGTAATTATAACAAGTTCATCTCCATAAGCATCATTAATATTGGTATCGTGGCCACAAGCATAGCAAGCATCAAATTCATCACAAAGGGATATTTCAAGCAAATCAATGGGATCATAATTATCTACAGATTCCTGCATATCATTATTCTTTTCCAAAGCAGCAGACATTCTCCCGATGAATTCACTAACATAGACATTAGAAGCATAGTTTTCATAACAATATTTAAGTATGGCAAATTTTTCAGATTTGTAGAGAGTAGCATCATACTTTTCAATCAAAGAAGCGACTTCATAGGCACCCTTAAAAGCAACAGATTCTTCAATTTGTTCCATATCATAGAAACTATATACACCCTTGGCATAAGACGATAAGATTTTATTACCATTAAACTCACATAGATAGGGAAGGTGTTTTTCAGGGTTCTTAGAGCAACAAGTAAAATCATAAATTTCACATAGATTCGAAGCATAACATAGCAAACAATTTATTTGATTCCATAAGAGTCTCCCTTTTTGAGACAAACGGTGACACACAAAATATGCATGCTCATCTAATGATTTTCCCTCACCTAAACTAGTTGGGGTTTCAGCACAAGCACAAATGGATCGAAGATGATCCAAGTAGAAAACTTTAAGTGGATCCATAGCTATCTTAAATTTTTGTTTTTATTTTCTATTTCTGAATGTTGACATGAAGGCAATAAAAGGAAGCAAAGGAGCAAACAAAAATGTGTTTTTGTAAAATTGTTTTAGAAGTTGGGGAGATAAAAATGAGAGGCAAATGAAAATAATAATAAGAGCAAGTATATGGTAGTTTGTGCGAAGGTACTTGATAGGTTTTGGTGACGTCTCCCTGCCAACGGCGCTAGAAATTCTTCCTGTTACCTGTCAGCTGCGTTGGGATTTCCTCGAAGAGGAGAGAATGATGCTGTACAGTACAAATAAGTATTTCCCTCAGTTATGAAACAAGGGTTATCAATCCAGTAGGAGAACCACGCAAAACCTCGTTAACATTACCTACACACACAAAAGCAAATACTTGCACCCAATGCGATCAAGGGGATTGTTGATATGTCTCCAACGTATCTATAAATTTTTTATTGTTCCATGTTGTTATATTATCATTCTTGGATGTTTTACAATCATTTTATAGCAACTTTATATCATTTTTGGGTACTAACCTATTGACATAGTGCCCAGTGCCAGTTGCTATTTTTGCTTGTTTTTACTTCGCGGAAAATCAATACCAAACGGAGTCCAAACGCAGCGAAACTTTTTGGTGATTTTTTCTGGACCAGAAGACACCTGTTGGGCCAAAGAAGTACTAGAGGGGGGCTCATCTCGGTGGCCTCCTGCACCGCCTCTTTGCTCTAGAAATACCCCAATATTCCAGAAACCCTAGGGGAGTCTATGAAAATCAATTCCAGCTGCCGCAAGTTCCAGAAACCATAGATCCAATCTAGACATCATCACAGAGGGGTTCATCATCCTCATTGGTGCCTCTCCGATGACGCATGAGTAGTTCATTGTAGGCCTATGGGTCCATAGTTAGTAGCTAGATGGTTTCATCTGTCTCTTTTGGTTCTCAATACAATGGTCTCTTGGAGATCTATTTGATGTAACTCTTTTGCGGTGTGTTTGTTGGGATCCGATGAACTTTGAGTTTATGATCAGATCTATGTTTTTATCCATGAAAGTTATTTGAGTCTTTTAATCTCTTATATGCAGGATTACTTATAGCCTCATATTTCTTCTTTGAATCTTTGGTTTAGTTAGGCCGACTAGCTCAATTTTTCTTGCCATGGGAAGAAGTGCTTTGTGATGGGTTCGATCTTACGGTGCTCGATCCTAGTGATAGAAGGGGAAACAACATGTATGTATCATTGCTATTAAGGATAAAAATATAGGGTTTATTTATACATAAATATATCTTGTCTACATCATGTCATTGTTCTTATTTCATTACTCCGTTTCTCCATGAACTTAATACACTAGATGCATGCTGGATAGCGGTCGATGTGTGGAGTAATAGTAGTATATGCAGGCAGGAGTCGGTATACTAATCTTGGAGGTGATGCCTATATAATGATCATTGCCTGGATATCGTCATGATTATTTGAAGTTCTATCAATTGCCCAATAGTAATTTTTTTACCCACCATATGCTATTTTTCTCGGGAGAAGCCACTAGTGAAATCTACGCCCCCCGGTCTCTTCTTTATTATATTTTCCTTCAAGATCTATTTTCATTCGTTTTTATTTTCAGATCTATATTTCCAAAAACCCAAAAATACCTTGTTTCACTTTATTTTGTTTTGCATTTATTCAAGATCTATTTATCCAATCTATCATATTTTTATCCCGTCAACTCGACAATTTCTGGCACCGTTACCCGAAAGGGATTGACAACCGCTTTAACACGTCGGGTTGCAAGATTTGTCTTTGTGTGCAGGTACCGTTTACGTAGTGTTGCGTGATTCTCCTACTGGTTCGATAACCTTGGCCTCATCACTAAGGGAAATACCTACCGTCGCTGTGCTGCATCATCCCTTCCTCTTTGGGGAAATACCGACGTAGTTCAAGCCGCAATCAGTTGTCAATCCCCTTGGCGGTTATTTGCAGGGATCAAATCTCAAAGTGATAGATAGATAAAATAAAATAAGGGTAATTAAATTGCAACAAGGTATTTCTGGATTTTATATATGATAAAAGTAGACCCTGATCCATAGTTTTCACTAGAGGCTTCTCTCTCGAACAAAAAGGATATTGTGGGTAAACAAATTACTCTTGGGCAATTGATAGAAAAGCGCATAGTTATGACGATATTCAGGGCAATGATCATGTATATAGGCATCACGTCCGAGAGAAGTAGACCGACTCCTGCCTGCATCTACTACTATTACTCCACCCAACGACTGCTATCCAGCATGCACCTAGAGTATTAAGTTAATGAAAATGGAGCAACACCTTAAGCAAGATGACTGATTGCTTGTATCTGCGTTGGTAATTCCCTGAAGAGGAGAGGATGATGCAGCACAACAAAGGTAAGTATTTCCCTCAGTTATGAAACCAAAGTTATCAATCCAATAGGAGAACCAAGCAACACTATGTAAACAACACCTGCACACAAACAACAAAAACTTGCAAGCCAACACATAAGAGGGTTGTCAATCCCTCAACGGTAATGAGATAGATTACATTGTATGAAATTTGATAAATAGATCTGACTAAGACACAATAAAATAAATAAAGGAATACAACAAGGTATTTTTAGATTTAATATGATAGGAACTAGACCCGTGGGCCGTAGTTTTCACTAGAGGCTTCTCTCAAGAAAACATCATACGGTGGGTAAACAAATTACTATTGGGCAATTGATAGAAAAGCGAATAATCATGACGATATCCAAGGCAATGATCATGTACATAGGCATTACGTCCAAGATTAGTAGACGAAATGATTCTGCATGTACTACTATTACTCCACACATCGACCGCTATCCGGCATGCATCTAGTGTATTAAGTCCATGGAGAAACGGAGTAATGCAATAAGAACGACGACATGATGTAGACAAGATAAACTCACGTATGAATAAACCCCATCTAGTTACCCTTAATAGCAACGATACATGTGTATCATGTCTCTTTCTGTCACTGAGATTGAGCACTGCAAGATCGAACCCATCACAAAGCACCTCTTCCCATGGCAAGATAAATCAATCTAGTTGGCCAAACCAAACCAATAAATCGGAGAAGAAATACGAAGCTATAACAATCATGCATAAAAGAGTTTAGCAAAGACTCAAATAATATTCATGGATAGAACTGATCATAAACTCACAATTCATCGGATCCCAACAAACACACCGCAAAAAGAGTTACATCAAATAGATCTCCAAGAACATCGAGGAGAACATTGTATTGAAGATCAAAAAGAGAGAAGAAGCCATCTAGCTACTAACTACAGACCCGTAGGTTTGTGGTAAACTACTCACTAATCATCAGAGGGGCAGCAAGGATGATGAAGAACCCCTCCGTGATCATTGCCCCTCCGGCAGAGTGTCGGAAAAGGCCTCTAGATTGGATCTCATGGTTCTAGAACTTGTGGCAGCGGAAAAAGTATTTCGTCGACTCCCCTAGGGTTTTTGAGATTTTAGCGTATTTATAGAGGCAGAGATACGTCAGGAAGCTTCGTGTGGGATCCACTACCCACCCGGGCGCGCCTGGGCCCCCTGGCGTGCCCTGATGCCTAGTGGGCTCCACAGGCCTCCTCCCGTGTGCTTCTTTGCCTCCCTGGGTGTCTTCTGGGCAGAAAAAAATTCTCAAAAAAGTTTTGTTGCATTTGGACTTCGTTTGGTATTGATATTCTGCAAAGTAAAAAACAAGCAAAAAACAGCAACTGGCACTGGGCACTATGTCAATAGGTTAGTCCTAAAAAATGATATAAAGTTGCTAGTAAATGTATATAAAACATCCAACATTGATACTTTAATAGCATGGAACAATAAAAAATTCTAGATACGTTGGAGACCTATCAATGACATGATGTAGACAAAGTAAATCCAACTAATATGAATAAACCTCGTCGTTTTCCCCTTAATGGTAACAATACAAATACGTCTCTTATCCCCTACTTTGTCACTGGGATATAGAGCACCGCAAGATTGAACCCATTACAAAGCACCTCTCGCATTGCAACATAAAGCAATCTAGTTGGCCAAACCAAACAGATAGATTGGAGAGCAATACAAAGCTATAATAATCACACATAAAAGAATTCAGAGAAGACTAGTTAATATTCATGAATAATCTGATCATATACCCACAATTCATCGGATCCCAACAAACACACCACAAAAGAAGATTACATCGAATAAAACTCCAAGAACATCGAGGAGGACATTGTATTGAAGATCAAAGAGAGAGAAGAAGTCATCTTGCTACTAGCTATGGACACGTAGGTCAATGGTAAACTACTCACACATCATTGGAAGGGCAGCAAGGTTGATGTAGAAGCCTTCCGTGATCAATTCCCACTCCGACAGAGTGCCGGAAAAGGCCTCCGGATGGGATTGCGGAAGAATAGAAACTTGCGGCGGCGAAAAAAATATTTTGGGTGGCTCTCTGTTGGTTTCCCAATTTTAGAGAATTTATAGAGGTGGAATTAGGTCACGCGGAGCCACGAGGGGCCCACAAGGCATCAGTTCTCCTCCCGAAGCTTCTAGGGTCTCTCTTGTCCAGAAAAAAAATTGTCAATAAGTTTTGTAGCATTTGGACTTCGTTTGGTACTGATTTCCTGGAAAACCAAAGATAGGCAAAAAAACAGAAACTGGCACTTGGCACTAGGTTAATAGGTTAGTCCCAAAAAATGATATATAATTTCATATAAAACATCTAAGATTGATACAATAATAGCATGGAACAATTAAAAATTATAGATATGTTGGAGACGTATCAGGAGGCAACCCAATAGTTATCTTTGTCTTTCATTTTATTTTCTTGAGTCAACATTTTTATCGCTACTGTAATTATTGTGCTTTTATCTTTTAATTAGTGTTTGTGCCAAGTAAAGCCTTTAGGATGATTTGGATGATTGTTGAAAACTGGTACTGTGCATAAACAAAAATTTGGTGTCTAGTGCGTGAATTGTTCCCGTGTATAGGAACGTGATCAATTGTTGAATTTTTTACACGTTACTGTGATAGAAATGTTTTATGTTATCCGAATGTTTCAGCATTTTTGGAGTTACATAAGTATGTAACAAAATTATGTCATTACGTATTGTTCTATTTTAGACACATTCTCTTTTTATGGCATAGTGTGCTTATTTTGATGATTTTATGGATTATATCGAGGGGTACAAGTCATGGAGAAGTTAGAATACATTAGGTATTATGCAAGGGAAATTATGAATATATTTATAACAATACCTAAAGCGTATGATTGATTTATTATACTAATAGATCTCATGAAGTTTCTGTTGAGTTTTGTGTGCTGAAGTTTTCAAGTATTGGGTGGTATCATGATGTATGGAGGAATAAGGAGCGGCAAGACCCTAAGCTTGGGGATGCCCAAGGCACCCCAAGGTAATATTCAAGTAAGCCCCAAGTGTCTAAGCTTGGGGATGCCCCGGATGGCATCCCCTCTATCACCTACAATCTATTGGTAATATCACTTGTAGCTATATTTTTATTCATCACATGATATGAGATTTGCTTGGAGCGTAGTTTATTTTGCTTGTTAGTTTGCCACAAACATTATTTACTGGACACACCTTTTGAGAGAGAAAGACATTCATCATAATGCGTTAGAATGCTCTATGTGCTTCACTTATATCTTTTGAGTTAGGTAGTTGCTCATGTGCTCCGATTATATCTTTAGATCACGGCGGTAGGTATGTTTTATAGAAATGACTTGCACTCTCATGCTTCACTTATATCTTTTTGAGAGTCTTAAATAGGAAGTGGTAATGTGCATGAGTTATAAGACTAGTCCAAGAATGATACGTATACAAGAGTAGTATAATAAAAACATTCATGTAGATCACTGAATATGAAGTGTGTGATTTAATTATATTGATGTAGTAATATGAAAGAGTATTAGTTTGTAATCATTGGTTAGTAAAAATATCAATATTGAAGCTTGTTATGTATTACTCATTTAAGTGTCTTTCATGGCATGATGGGGATGTTGAAGCATATTTATTCCAAATTGAAATCCTTTGTGTTGTTCGAATCGGGGGCGCGCAATGGTTAACTCCTACCAACCTCCTCCCTAGGGGCATGCGATTAGTAGTTTGCTTCGAGGGCTAATAAAACTTTCATAATAAGTATATGAGTTCTTTATGACTAGTGTGAGTTCATGGACTAATACAACACTCCCACCTATCCATATATTGCTAGCCTCTCCGGTACTGTGCATTGCCCATTTTCACCTCGAGAATTGGTGCGAACTTCGCTGGTGCATCCAAGTCCCATGATATGATACGCTCTATCACACATAAGCCTTATTATATCCTTCCTCAAAATAGCCACCATACCTACCTATCATGGCGTTTCCATAGCCATTCCGAGACATATTGCCATGCAAATTTCACGTTTTTATTCACATGACTTGTGTGTTCATCATCATATTGCTTTGCATGATCATATAGAGATGACATGATATTTGTGGAAAAGCCACCATTCATCATCATAATACATGTTACGCTAGATCATTGCACATCCTGGTACACTACCAGAGGCATTCATATAGAGTCATATTATTTCAGTTTATCGAGTAGTAACTAAAAAAAAGTGTGATGATCATCAATATTAGAGCATTGTCCCAGTGTGGTAAAGAATGATGGAGACTGGTGCGTCCTCAAAAAAGTGGGGATGAGGTTCATGATATTGTTCTAAAAAACGAGAAATGAAAAAATGAGAGAAAAAGAGAGAAGGGGCAATGCTACTATGCTTTTACCACACTTGTACTTCAAAGTAGCACCATGTTCTTCATATAGAGAATCTCCATGATTTGTCACTTTCATATACTAGTGGTAATTTTTACATTATTGAACTTGGCTTGTATATTCCAATCAAGGGCTTCCTACAATGCCTGAGGTCTTCGTGAGCAAGCAAGTTGGATGCACACCCACCTAGTTACAGTAGCGAGCTTTCATACACTTATAGCTCTAATGCATCTATTGCATGGCAATCCCTACTCCTCGCATTGATATTGATTGTAAGGCCTCTCCATTGCCTAACGATATGCCGAGTTAATGCAAGACTTTCTTCACTTTTTTCATCCCTTATAAACCTCTAACAACATATTCTATTCCACCCATAGTGTTAAGTCAATGTCTCACGCTCATTATTGAGTGAAGTTGAAAATGCTGAAGCGAGAAAAGGTACGATACAATTGCTTGGTTTGGCACTGGGGTGCTCATGATTTGTACTTATGTTAGGAAGACAGAGTCATGCCATGATTACATAAATCAATGAGTAGGGGTACCACTCATTAAGCATCGTATATTTTGAAAAGCAATGATTGTTTTCTAGTATTCATGGATACTATTATGTTGATATCAATTACTTCATTGTTTCTCAATACACCTTCATTGTCATATTGCTTTGCATGATCATATAGCTGACATAGTATTTGTGGCTCACCATCGTACATCATTATCATACATGTTATGCTAGCATCATTGCACATCCTGGTACACTGCCAGAGGTATTCATATAGAGTCATATTGTTCTAGTATTGAGTTGTAATGTTGAGTTGTAAGTAAATAGAAGTGTGATGATCATCATTATTAGAGCATTGTACCAGTGAGGAAAGGATGATGGAGACTATGATTCCCCCACAAGTCGGGATGAGGAACTAGACGAAAAAAAGAGGCCAAAAGAGCCCAACAAAAAATGAGAGAAAAAGAGAGAAGGGGCAATGTTACTATCCTTTTCCACACTTGTGCTTCAGAGTAGCACCATGTTTTTCATATAGAGAGTCTCCTATGTTGTCACTTTCATATACTAGTGGGAATTTTTCATTATAGAACTTGGATTGTATATTTCAATGACGGGCTTCCTCAAATGCTGAGGTCTTCGTGAGTAAACAAGCAGGATGCGCACCCACTTAGTTTTCAGTTGAGCTTTCATACAATTATAGCTCGTAGTGCATCAGTTGCATGGCAATCCGTACTCCTTGCATTCACATCAATTGATGGGCATCTCCATAGCCCGTTGATTAGCCGCCTGATGTGAGACTATCTTCCTTTTTTGACTTCCCCTTATTTATCTCTATTACCGCATTCTATTCCACCCATAGTGTTATATCCATGGCTCATTCTCATGTAGTGCGTGAGGTTGAAAAAGCTGAAGCGCGTTAAAAAGTATGAACCAATTGCTCGGCATGTCATCGGGGTAGTTCATGATTAATACTTTGTGTTAGGAAGACCAAGCATGACAAGCATATATGATTTTGTAGGGATAGCGCTCTTTAGCATTTTTATTTTGAAAGACATGATTGTTTGTTGGTATGCCTGAGTATTGATGTCTTTATATCAAATTATAGACTAGTACTTTGAATCACCCGGATCATAATATTAATACCGTAAAAAGAGATTACATGACAAACATGTTAGATAGCATTCCACATCAAAAATTCTATTTTTATCATTTACCTACTCAAGGATGAGCAGGAATTAAGCTTGGGGATGTTGATACGTCTCCAATGTATCTATAATTTTTTATTGTTCCATGCTATTATAGTACCAATCTTGGATGTTTTATATGCATTTATATGCTATTTCATATCATTTTTTGGGACTAACCTATTAACCTAGTGCCTAGTGCCAATTTTTCTTTTTTGCTTGTTTTTGGTTTTTGAGAAAATCAATATCAAACGAAGTCCAAATGGAACCAGAAGGGACCCTCAAAGCTTTTGGAGGAGATCAAACAAGATATGAGAGAGCCACAAGCTCGAGGGGCGCGCCCCATGGGGGTAGGCGCACCCCCTGAGCTTGTGGGCCCCATGTAGCTCTTACGTATTTGTGTTGTTGCTAATAAGGGTAAGAAGATGGGGTTTATTCATATTGATTGGTTTTACTTTGTCTACATCATGTCATCTTGCTTAAGGCGTTACTCAGTTTATTTCATGAACTTAATACCATAGATGCATGCTGGATAGCAGTCGATTGGTGGAGTACTAGTAGTCGATGCACGCAGGAGTCGTTCTACTTGTCTCAGACGTGATGCATATATACATGATCATTGCCTTGGATATTGTCATAACTATGCGCTTTTCTATCAATTGCCCAACAGTAATTTGTTGGGCCCCTTGTGGTTGACGAGGCCTCGCTCCTTGGCGTTAGCCACCCCCGATATAGGACCCCGTCAAGCATAGCCACTGTAGCCCTCGAGCCCTAAATTTTACGAGCTGACTTGGGATCAACTGTTAATCCAAAATGTATATTGAATGCGAATACACAGTAGCCCCCGAGACTCTTGTTGGATCAATAGAGCTGACGAGAGGATCGATTCGTCTTCAGAGTCTAACAAAGTGCTGTGTAGGCGTCGGTGTCATCTTCGGCGTCCAACTCAAAAGAGTTGGAGGAGCTGAATCATAAGCTTGCGTGCTCTGAGCAGGATATCAATCTTCTAAAGGAGTAGATGGACAAAGCGTGAGGTAAAAGTCTAGCGTCACACTTTGTTTTGTTGTTAAAACAACTCAAGTTTTGACATAACATATGTCATTGATTTTGTCCAGCTACCGCGACGAAGATGGAAACCCTACGGGCAAGCTTAAAAAAGCTCGGGCTGGAGCCGAGCAGCAAAGTGTTGCAGCTGGGAAGGGCAGTGTCGAGCTCGCCGAGGAGCATGATGCTCGGAAAAAGCACCAAGTTCAAGTACTCGAGGTGGAACAAGACCTGAGGGATCTGTACGCAGAATGAGACACCCATCAGGCCAAAACGGAGGACGCAACCGAGCTCAAGAGGCTCGAACTAGCGCATCAAGAGGCCCAAGTTCAAGGGAGATCAGACCGGGAAGAACTTCGGCAAGTGACTGAAATAGCCGCTGGTAAGCCATATTTACTGCAGTGCTGTCGGCGTTCTGGGAATGGGGGTCCCCAGACTTGCCTGCCTGCGGCCCATGGCATGGCTCTGCTAGCAGGCCCGTACGGCCCATCTTCATCAACAAGGCATCCAAGACCCCCGCGAGGGGCCAAGCCTCGCGAGGCGGACGACGCAAGACCTCCTCAGGAGCGGCCTCACCAGGTTGGATCGCGAGGGGCGGAGAGATCAAGGCAAGGCAAACCTCGCGAGGTTCTCGTGACATGAGCCATGACGATCGAGACCAGGCGGGCGCCAGCGCGTGCAGTGTCCTTGTTTCCCCTTTGGTGCTAAGGAAGCAAGTGCAGGCGCATAGTACCGAGGCATCAAGCAAAGGTTTCCATATCGGTGCAATGAGACCAAGACCAGCAGGACGGCAAGACGGATGTCACCATGGAGCCCAAGGCGGCATCACCACGAGAGCCTTTTGCAGGCGAAGACCGCTTTTGTCAGGATAAGCTATACTAGTTGTCCCCTTTCAAATTGGCCGTTGTTGGCTCCCTTCCCGCTCAATATTTGGGGAGAGGACCAGGGCCTATATAAGTAGGACCAGCCACCACCGTAGGGGACAAGGGATCTGGATTAGAACTCATTCAGAGGCATCTCATCTGATCCTTAGCCACACACCAAGCACAAGAACACCTCAACCTCAAGAGGTTGTTCTTCCCCTTGTACTGTTCATCATCAGCCCAAGAGGCAATCCACCACCACCACACTGGAGTAGGGTATTACACCACAATGGTGGCCCGAACCAGTATAAATCTTGTGTCTCTTGTGTTGTGAGTTCGTGGAGTTCGTCCGCGAGACCTTAGCAAGGTAGGACGCGGATTGGTAGGGGGAGAACTTCGCGCGCACCCCAGAATTCGAACCTTAAGGGTTTTGCCGGAACCCGTGATCTGACATTTGGCACGCCGGGTAGGGGTGGGCCGAAGCTTCCCTTCTGTTCCTCCGCGTCACATCGCTTCATTGTCCCCATGGCGGACGCATGCCACGCCCGCGCCGAGCGTCGGGCTGCCCTCGCCACCCGCGTCGCTCAGACGGCCCTGATACGTCTCCGTCGTATCTATAATTTTTGATTGTTCCATGCCAATATTATGTAACTTTCATATACTTTTAGGAAACTTTTTATACTATTTTTGGGACTAACATATTGATCCAGTGCCCAGTGCCAGTTCCTGTCGGTTGCATGTTTTATGTTTCGCAGAATATCCATATCAAATGGAATCCAAATGGGATAAAAATGGACAGAGATTATTTTTGGAATATTTGGAAAATCCTGGAAGAAAAAATCCACGCGAGACGGTGCCCGAGGTGGCCACGAGGCAGGGGGCACGCCTGCCCCCCCTGGGCGCGCCGCTGACCCTCGTGGTCCACCCGTAAGGCGGTTGATGCCCTTCTTCGGCCGCAAGAAAGCTAATTTTTGGTAAAAAAATCACGGCGAAGGTTTCAGTCCAATCGGAGTTACAGATCTCCATATATATACGAAACGGTGAAAGGGCACCAGAGGAGAACGCAGAAACAGAGAGAGACAGAGAGACAGATCCAATCTCGGAGGGGCTCTCGCCCCTCCCACGCCATGGAGACCATGGACCAGAGGGGAAACCCTTCTCCCATCTAGGGAGAAGGTCAAGGAAGAAGAAGAAGAAGGAGGGGGGCTCTCTCCCCCTCGCTTCTGGTGGCGCCGGAACGCCGCCGGGGGCCATCATCATCACCGCGATCTTCACCAACACCTCCGCCATCTTCACCAACATCTCCATCACCTTCCCCCCTCTATCTACAGCGGTCCACTCTCCCGCAACCTGTTGTACCCTCTACTTGAACATGGTGCTTTATGCTTCATATTATTTTCCAATGATGTGTTGCCATCCTATGATGTCTGAGTAGATTTTCGTTGTCCTATCGGTGGTTGATGAATTGCTATGATTGATTTAATTTTCTTGTGGTTATGTTGCTGTCCTTTGGCGCCCATCATATGAGCGCGCGCGTGGATCACACCATAGGGTTAGTTGTATGTTGATAGGACTATGTATTGGAGGGCAAGAGTGACAGAAGCTTCAACCTAGCATAGAAATTGATGCATACAGGATTGAAGGGGGGCCAATATATCTTAATGCTATGGTTAGGTTTTACCTTAATGAACGTTAGTAGTTGTGGATGCTTGCTAATAGTTCCAATCATAAGTGCCTAGAATTCCAAGTAGGGGATGACATGCTAGCGGTGGCCTCTCCCACATGAAACTTGCTATCGGTCTAGTAAAGTAGTCAATTGCTTAGGGACAATATCGCAACTCCTACCACCACTTTTCCACACTCGCTATATTTACTTTAGTTGTGTCTTTACTTAAACAACCCCTAGTTTTTATTTCGCGCTCTTTATATTCTTGCAAACCTATCCAACAACACCTGCAAAGTACTTCTAGTTTCATACTTGTTCTAGGTAAAGCGAACGTTAAGCGTGTGTAGAGTTGTATCGGTGGTCGATAGAACTTGAGGGAATATTTGTTCTACCTTTAGCTCCTCGTTGGGTTTGACACTCTTACTTATCGAAAGAGGCTACAATTGATCCCCTATACTTGTGGGTTATCAAGACCTTTTTCTCGCGCCGTTGCCGGGGAGCAATAGCGTGGGGTGAATATTCTCATGTGTGCTTGTTTGCTTTATCACTAAGTAATTTTTATTTGTTGTTCTTAGTTGTTTTCTATCCTTAGTTATGGGTAGGAAACGCAAAATACCAAAAAAATTAGTTGTACCTACTGAACCAATGGTTGAAGAACCACTCAAAATCTATCACACTGCTGAAGCTTATTACTTGGATCATCTTTGATCCCTATGTGCTCGTGCTGAAACCCCAACTAGCTTAGTTGAGGGCAAATCTTAAGATGAGCATGCTTGTTATGTGCGACACCGAATGTCTGAAAAAGGGAAAATTCTATTGGGTCAAATTCATCGTTTGCAATGCTATGCTTGGAATTTATGTGAAATATATGATTTTACTTGTTGTTCTAAAAACCCTAAGAAACACCTTACCTATCAATGTGAGTTTAGTGATAATGGAATCGTATCTTCGTATGCTAAGGGTGTTTATAATTACTATGATGTTCAACAAATTGAAGAATTTGTTGCTTTTAAGGGTGCTTATGAAATGGCTTCTTTGACTGAAAATTTTGCCATACTTAAATATTGCTATGATAATTATGCTTCTAATGCCTATGTTGGACCATATATTGAGGACTACTCCGCTGTCCAAGAAGAGACTAATATTTTGCAGGAGTCAATGGAAGAAGAAATTGATGAAACTCTAATTGGATGAAAAAGATGACGAGGAGAGCGAAGAACAAAAGGAGGAAGAGCGGATTAGCTACCCGTTCCCACCTTCTAATGAGAGTAACTCTTCAACTCATACATTTTTTAAATTCCCTTCGTGCTTACCGAAGGATGATTGTTATGATCCCGTTGATTCTCTTGAAATATCCCTTTTTGATGATGCTTGCTATGCTTGTGGCCAAGATGCCAATATGAATGATGCTTATGAAGATGAACTTGCTATAGTTCCTTATGTTAAACATGAAATTGTTGCTATTGCACCCACGCATGATAGTCCTATTACTTTTTTGAATTCTCCCAACTACACTATATCGGAGAAGTTTACCCTTATTAAGGATTATATTGATGGGTTGCCTTGTACCGTTGCACATGATGATTTTGATGAATATAATATGCATGTGCTTGCTGCTACTATTTGCAACTATTATGAGAGAGGAACCATATCTCCACCTCTCTATGTTTCCAACACGATAAAATTGCAAGAAACTGTTTATACTATGCATTGGCCTTTACTTTGTGTGCATGAATTGTTCTTCTATGACATGCCGATGCATAGGAAGAGAGTTAGACTTCGTTTTTTCATGATATATGTTACTTCGTGCTCACTACTAAATGTCAAATCATTGCTAATTAAAATTGGCTTTGATATACCTTGGGATCCGGGTGGATTCATTACTTGAGCACTAAAAATGCCTAGCTTAATGGCTTTAAAGAAAGCGCTGCCAGGGAGACAACCTGGAAGTTTTAGAGAGTCATTTATTTATTTTGTGTGCTTTTATAAAGTTTAGAAATAAAAATAATGTGCCAAGGTTTGCCTTTAGGATGTTTACAATGCTTGTTGGTTTGTGCGGTGCAGGACAGAAACTTTGGCTGTAGTGCACGATTTTTAATTTCTTACTGGAACGTCAAATGATTCTGATTCTTTTTGCACTGCCTTGCTGTACAAATTGTTTATTTTTCCTAATTTTGGCAGAATTTTTCAGGTTTCAGAAGTATGGTGAATGTTCAGATTATTACAGACTGTTCTGTTTTAGACAGATTCTGTTTTTGATGCATAGTTTGCTTGTTTTGATGAAACTATCGATTTATATCAGTGGATTAAGCCATGGAAAAGCTATATTGCAGTAGAAACAATGCAAAAACAAAATATGAATTGGTTTGCAACAGTACTTAGAGTAGTGATTTGCTTTATTATACTAACGGATCTTACCGGGTTTTTTGTTGAAGTTTTGTGTGGATGAAGTGTTCAATGATCGAGGAGGTCTCGATGTGAGAAGAAGGAAGAAAGGCAAGAGCTCAAGCTTGGGGATGCCCGAGGCACCCCAAGTAAATATTCAAGGATACTCAAGCGTCTAAGCTTGGGGATGCCCCGGAAGGCATCCCCTCTTTCTTCAATAAGTATCGGTATGTTTTCAGATTCGTTTCGTTCATGCGATATGTGCAATCTTGGAGCGTCTTTTGCATTTAGTTTTCACTTTTATTTTATGCACCATGCTGGTATGAGATAGTCCTTTGTTGATTTATAGAATGCTCTTTTCACTTCACTTAAATCTTTTGAGTATGGCTTTATAGAATGCTTCATGTGCTTCACTTATATCATCTGAAGTTTGGATTGCCTGTTTCTCTTTACATAGAAAACCGCCATTTGTAGAATGCTCTTTTGCTTCACTTATATTTGTTAGAGCGTGGGCATATATTTTGTAGAAAGAATTGAACTCTCTTGCTTCACTTATATCTATTTAGAGAGATGACAGGAACTGGTCATTCACATGGTTAGTCATAAAATCCTACATAAAACTTGTAGATCACTGAATATGATGTGTTTGATTCCTTGCAATAGTTTTGCGATATAAAGATGGTGATATTAGAGTCATTCTAGTGGGTAGTTGTGGATCGTAGAAATACTTGTGTTGAGGTTTGTGATTCCCGTAGCATGCACGTATGGTGAACCGTTATGTAACGAAGTTGGAGCATGATTTATTTATTGATTGTCCTCCTTATGAGTGGCGGTCGGGGACGAGCGATGGTCTTTTCCTACCAATCTATCCCCCTAGGAGCATGCGCGTAGTACTTTGTTTCGATGACTAATAGATTTTTGCAATAAGTATGTGAGTTCTTTATGACTAATGTTGAGTCCATGGATTATACGCACTCTCGCCCTTCCATCATTGCTAGCCTCTTCGGTACCGTGCATTGCCCTTTCTCACCTCGAGAGTTGGTGCAGACTTCGCCGGTGCATCCAAACCCTGTGATACGATACGCTCTATCACACATAAACCTCATTATATCTTCCTCAAAACAGCCACCATACCTACCTATCATGGCATTTCCATAGCCATTCCGAGATATATTGCCATGCAACTTCCATCATCATCATATACATGACTTGAGCATTTATTGCCATATTGCTTTGCATGATCGTAAGATAGCTAGCATGATGTTTTCATGGCTTGTCCATTTTGATGTCGTTGCTACGCTAGATCATTGCACATCCCGGTACACCGCTGGAGGCATTCATATAGAGTCATACCTTTGTTCTAGATATCGAGTTGTAATATTGAGTTGTAAGTAAATAAAAGTGTGATGATCATCATTATTAGAGCATTGCCCCACTGAGGAAAGGATGATGGAGACTATGATTCCCCCACAAGTCGGGATGAGACTCCGGACGAAAAAAATAATAAATAAATAAATAGGAGAAAGGCCAAAAAAAGAGAAGCCCCAAAAATGAGAACAAAAAAATGAGAGAAAAAGAGAGAAGGGGCAATGTTACTATCCTTTTACCACACTTGTGCTTCAAAGTAGCACCATGTTCTTCATATAGAGAGTCTCTTGATTTATCACTTTCATATACTAGTGGGAATTTTCATTATAGAACTTGGCTTGTATATTCCAACGATGGGCTTCCTCAAATGCCCTAGGTATTCATGAGCAAGCAAGTTGGATGCACACCCACTTAGTTTCAGTTTGAGCTTTCATATACTTATAGCTCTAGTGCATCCGTTGCATGGCAATCCCTACTCCTCACATTGACATCAATTGATGGGCATCTCCATAGCCCGTTGATTAGCCGCGTCGATGTGAGACTTTCCCTTTTTTTGTCCACATAACCCCCATCATCATATTCTATTCCACCTATAGTGCTATGTCCATGGCTCACGCTCATGTATTGCGTGAAAGTTGAAAAGGTTTGAGAATGTCAAAAGTATGAAACAATTGCTTGGCTTGTCATCGGGGTTGTGCATGATGTGAATATTTTGTGTGGTGAAGATGGAGCATAGCCAGACTATATGATTTTGTAGGGAGAACTTTCTTTGGCCTTGTTATTTTGAAAAGACATGATTGCTTTATTAGTAGGCTTGAAGTATTATTACTTTTATGTCAAATGATAGACTATTGCTTTGAATCACTCGTGTCTTAATATTCATGCCATGATTAGACATATGATCAAGATTATGCTAGGTAGCATTCCACATCAAAAATTATCTTTTTTATCATTTACCTACTCGAGGACGAGCAGGAATTAAGCTTGGGGATGCTGATACGTCTCCGTCGTATCTATAATTTTTGATTGTTCCATGCCAATATTATGCAACTTTCATATACTTTTTGGCAACCTTTTATACTATTTTTGGGACTAACATATTGATCCAGTGCCAGTTCCTGTCTGTTGCATGTTTTATGTTTCGCAGAATATCCATATCAAACGGAATCCAAATGGGATATAAACGGACGGAGATTATTTTTGGAATATTTGGAAAATTCCGGAAGAAAAATCCACGCGAGACGGTGCCCGAGGTGGCCACGAGGCAGGGGGCGCGCCTGCCCCCTGGGTGCGCCCCTGACCCTCGTGGTCCACCCGTAAGGCGGTTGATGCCCTTCTTTGGCCACAAGAAAGCTAATTTTTAGTGTAAAAAATCACGGCGAAGGTTTCAGTCCAATCGGAGTTACAGATCTCCATATATATACGAAACGGTGAAAGGGCACCAGAGGAGAACGCAGAAACAGAGAGAGACAGAGAGACAGATCCAATCTCGGAGGGGCTCTCGCCCCTCCCACGCCATGGAGACCATGGACCAGAGGGGAAACCCTTCTCCCATCTAGGGAGAAGGTCAAGGAAGAAGAAGAAGGAGGGGGGCTCTCTCCCCCTCGCTTCCGGTGGCGCCGGAACGCCGCCGGGGGCCATCATCATCACCGCGATCTTCACCAACACCTCCGCCATCTTCACCAACATCTCCATCACCTTCCCCCCTCTATCTACAGCGGTCCACTCTCCTGCAACCCGCTGTACCCTCTACTTGAACATGGTGCTTTATGCTTCATATTATTTTCCAATGATGTGTTGCCATCCTATGATGTCTGAGTAGATTTTCGTTGTCCTATCGGTGGTTGATGAATTGCTATGATTGATTTAATTTGCTTGTGGTTATGTTGCTGTCCTTTGGTGCCCATCATATGAGCGTGTGCGTGGATCACACCATAGGGTTAGTTGTATGTTGATAGGACTATGTATTGGAGGGCAAGAGTGACAGAAGCTTCAACCTAGCATAGAAATTGATGCATACGGGATTGAAGGGGGACCAATATATCTTAATGCTATGGTTGGGTTTTACCTTAATGGACGTTAGTAGTTGCGGATGCTTGCTAATAGTTCCAATCATAAGTGCATAGAATTCCAAGTAAGGGATGACATGCTAGCGGTGGCCTCTCCCACATGAAACTTGCTATCGGTCTAGTAAAGTAGTCAATTGCTCAGGGACAATTTCGCAACTCCTACCACCACTTTTCCACACTCGCTATATTTACTTTAGTTGTGTCTTTACTTAAACAGCCCCTAGTTTTTATTCTCGCGCTCTTTATATTCTTGCAAACCTATCCAACAACACCTGCAAAGTACTTCTAGTTTCATACCTGTTCTAGGTAAAGTGAACGTTAAGCGTGCGTAGAGTTGTATCGGTGGTCGATAGAACTTGAGGGAATATTTGTTCTACCTTTAGATCCTTGTTGGGTTCGACACTCTTACTTATCGAAAGAGGCTACAATTGATCCCCTATACTTGTGGGTTATCAGGCCCCTGTTGGCGGGCCACCCCGTCGTTCTCCGTCGCCTGCCGCCAACGCCGCCACCGGCCCGACGGGGAACGAGCAGCAAGCGTCCTCGCTGCACCCCCTCGGTGCGGCAGGACGGCCACACCACCACTCCATCGCCGACTCCCGCTGGTACGTCATCTCACGCTTGTCGCGCTCCCATGGACGGACGAGCCGCGCTCCTCATGGTGCACGAGCTCCTGCGCTACCGTCCGGTCGATGACCTCTACGAGGACTGGCTCGACCGCATCGCCGAGCTTGTCCGCGCTGCAGGGGGCTCCCCTGCGCCGTCCCTCTCTCTGCCTCACCCTCCGCTAGCTATGGGTGACGTAGCTCACGGAGCACCTCCACCACCTCTACACCAAGACGGCGCCCTGGCGCCAAGGCGCGCGGCTCCATGGCGCAACCCACCGCGTGCGGCGCCCACGGGTGAAGAAAGAAGCTGTCAAGAAGTCCCTCGACCGCAAGAGAACGATCCGCCACTCCTCCCACCGCCGCGCCAGGATTGCTTGCCGCGGCAAGGCCCCGCGCCGCTTGCCGTAGCGGCGCGCGGGCGTCAAGACCAAGCTCCACCTCCAAGGCGGGCCCCGGTGACCACAGCCGGCTGCCGCGCCTGGCCGGGCAAGTTCAAGTCGGATCTGCCTCCTCGCTACGACGGCACCCCCGCCCCCGCGGAGTTCCTGCAGCTCTACGAGCTGAGCATTGAGGCAGCCAACGGCGACGAGAAAGTCATGGCGAACTGGTTCCCTATGGCGCTCAAAGACGACGCCCGTTCATGGCTCCTGAACCTGCCTCCAGGCTCGATCTCCTCCTGGGACGAGATGCGCGAACGCTTCGTCGCCAACTTCCAGGGCACTCGCGACCGCCCCCCGGCCGCGGGTGACCTGCGTCGCGTCAAGCAACAACCAGGAGAGACCCTCCAGAAGTACATCCAGCGCTTCAACAACGTTCGTCTCAAGATCCCCAAGATGACGGACGAGGCCATCATCTCCGCGTTCTGTGATGGCGTCCGTGACGTCAAGATGAAGGAGGAGCTCGCCATCCACGAGGAGCTATGCACGTCCCTGGAGCTATTCAACCTGGCGACCAAGTGTGCAAGAGCTGAGGAAGGACGCCTCTCCCTCCTCGAGCTCCCGGCTGCGGACCCGAAGGAGAAGAAAGCCAAGGCCAAGGACGTGAGGCGCAAGGGAGCGCCCGTGCTCGCGGCGGAACCGGACACCAAGCACGGCAGAGACCAGCCCGAGTCATCCAAGAGCAGCCGACCGTTCTGCGCCTTCCATAACCTGCATACCCACAACACCAGCGACTGTCAAGAGCCATTCGGGAAGGACGCTTCGGTCGACGCCCCGGGCGCAATGACCGGGGCTACGGCCGAGGAGGAGGCGTGGTGGCGGACGCTGGGATGACCGTGGCCCGCGCCAGGAGTGACGTGACCGGCCTCGTGAGGACCGCTGGCAGGATCAGCCTCGCGAGGGCACCTGGAGGGACCAACCTCATGAGGATCGTCCTTAGGGCAACGCCGGTCTTCCCCCACTACCGCCACCGCCAAGAAGGAATGGCGACCACCATCAAGACGAGGGGGCTGGGGGCTTCCAGGAGTCGCGTGCTATCGCCTGCATCTTGGGCGGAGCTCAGGCCCCAGCCTCGCAGCGTGTCTTCAAACAGTTTGCTCGTGAAGTGAATGTAGTCCTCCCCAAGCTTGAGGCCACACGCCCGCTCAGGTGGTCCAAGTGCGCCATCAGCTTCAGTTCGGCAGATCAGCTTAAGTGCGCGGCTACCGCAGGCGCCCTCCCGATGCTTTGCTCCCCAGTCATCAGCAACGTGCAAGTCACCAAGACACTCATCGACGGCGGTGCAGGGCTCAACGTCCTGTCCGTCGACATGTTCGACAAGCTCCAAGTGCCATATGACCAGCTTCAGCCTACCAAGCCTTTCTCAGGAGTAACCGATGGTTCCACCACACCGATAGGGCAGGTCCGCCTCCCTGTCACCTTCGGAGAACGCAAGAACTACCGCACCGAACTCATCGACTTCGACGTCGCGCACATCTGTCTGCCGTACAATGCCATCCTCGGGTATCCAGCACTGGCCAAGTTCATGGCGGTGACCCATCACGGCTACAATGTCCTAAAGATGCCACGAAGCGGCGGAATCATCACGGTCCCATGCGAAGAAAGAGATGCGGTGTGCTCCCTTGAGCGTGCCTTCCAAGCTGCAGCAATCGACGACCACGACAGCAAGGGCGAGTGCCCTCCTGAGGCCACCCCCAAGAAGAAGAAGCAGTTGCGCCGTGCAGGACCTCAGGAGGGTGGCGTCGCAACTGGAACCTCGTCAGGATCAGCGCCCGCGCCTGGGGCGCCTCCCTCTATCGCATAGGAAGGCGCGCCCGGCGCCCTTCTCGGGCAGGGCTCGGGGGCTCTCTTCTGGAGAGCCTCGGACCTTGCCAACGTCACGAGGGAGGCGCTCGGACACCACTTGGAGGCGTGCTTCACGGCATGTCTCCCTCAGGAGGACACAGGGCGAGGAGCGCCCACCGCTCAGGAGTTCATCACCAAGACCACTCAGGAACTGCAAGACGCAAGGGCCATGCGCTGCGACCGGCGCTCGCGAGGTGCAGCTCCCCATCCAGGCGAGGATGCTGGGCTGCGCGTCTGCATCGACGTCCCAGGGCTCAACGGGGCCGCATCTCAGGAGACCTTCTGGCCTTCGCACGTGGGCCGCTGCGAGCGTCCACCACACAGCTACGTTCACATGCCTTTTGGCCTGCCGAGCGTGTCGACCGCCTATCAGTGCAACTTGCGGCGCGTCCTGGCAGCTCAGGAGGCCAGGCATCACGCCGTCCTGATGGAGATGGAGACGGTCCTCAAGGAACCGCCCGAACCCCCAGAGCCTCCTGAGGCTCAGGGCCCCGGTGGCTCATGAGGAGCAACTCCTTCACCGTGTACCTTCAGCTGCCCCGACATCCCTTCATCGACAGAACCAGGTGACATTTTCCAAGTTTATTTAGCTGGGAGCGCCCCTCGGGCTGCATCATTCCCAGGCCGCGTGGGTCCGTCCCTGTGGCATGTATCCCTTTTATGTCTTTAGCTTACCTTGCTGGGGGCGCCCCTCGGGCTGCATCATCCCCAAGCCGCTCGGGCCTGACCCAGTGGCGTGTATCATCCATGCCTTTA
Organism: Aegilops tauschii subsp. strangulata; assembly: GCF_002575655.3. NCBI lineage: Eukaryota > Viridiplantae > Streptophyta > Magnoliopsida > Poales > Poaceae > Aegilops > Aegilops tauschii. The sequence continues at coordinate 120,566,907 of NC_053039.3, forward strand.
CCTAAGCCAGTTTGCTTCCCATGCTTAACCTACCTATGACTATCACCTGTTTAACTCACACCTCCCACGGGGGCTACTCGTGCTGGCACGGCGCTTGTGCACGGGTTCGTCCCTGCAATGTCGACAAATCTGAGCGGTCGAGCTCTGGCTCGCGGCACGCCCCGCGCATGTCACCTCACCAGGCCCTCAGTGCCTTCGTCTCCTCGCGAAGCAACCGGCGGTGGACTGGCAACCATAATGGCAAACTGTGTTTCTCCTTGTGCTGGCTCCCAGGAATCTCATGAGAATGACAGCAGGCAGCACCGCGAGCTCCCTCTCCTCTCATGCAATCCACTTGCGTGTTAAAAGGGGGGCTCCTAAGCATCGCGACTCAGGAGCTCCTACTGGCTCTCCAGCCCTCACCCCCTGGCCTTGACCACGGCACGCGACCTGGCATACCAGCGGCGGCTGAGCTCGCTCGAGGGCCAGGACCTGAGGACGCAGAGCATGAAGGAGAGGATGGAGAAGAGGGGGAGGCTCGCATGGGCCTGGCCTAGCTACGCATTAACGCGGCGCATCGCAAGGAATTGA